>NC_058521.1:598079759-598704759 GCF_904849725.1 Hordeum vulgare subsp. vulgare
TAATTCAACATTGTTATGAGAGAAACATGTATGCAATGACGACTTAGAGATCATAGTTTCTGATGCCATGCTTAATTAGCTAGAAGCTTATAATGGTTTGTCTTGTATGCCAACATGAATTTCAAGATGATTATGATGTAGTATGATAGGATGATATCCTCCTTTGAGTGATTCAAGTGGCTTGACTTGGCACATGTTCACGCATGTAGTTGAAACAAAATCAACATAGCCTCTATGATATTCATGTTTGCACTCAATGTTGGTTAATTTCAATGCATATTGATGACTGTTGTCTCTCTCTAGTTGGTCGCTTCCTAGTCTTTTACTAGCCTTCACTTGTACTAAGCGGGAATACTGCTTGTGCATCCAGTTCCATAAACCCAAAGTTGTTCCATATGAGTCCACCATACCTACCTATTTGCGGTATCTACCTGCCGTTCCAAGTAAATTTGCATGTGCCACTCTCTAAATCTTTAAGGGATAATCTGTTTTGTATGTCCGAACCGCTCATGTGGTGACAAGGGGCGGTCAGTATCTTCCATGCTAGACGTGTTATCCTCGATACGTGTTTATTCACTATCACTCACGAGAAAGGGCCGGTAATCGGAATGCCCAGTTCCATGCCCAAATCAAAAATATAATTGCAAACAAAATTCCCCCTGGATTGTTGTTCGTATGGACGGCACCCGAGGATTCGGCTAGTCGTGGAGTGTGATTGATCGGTAGTGGGGGAGTCAAAACTTTACTTTTCTGTTTGGAAACCGCCTATAATTTGTGTAGCATGAAAGATGGTGAAAACTCTTGGTCATCGCGTTGACAATGAAAGCATGCCACCCAAAATTATTTATCTCTGTTTTAAAAGCTTGAGCTCTGGCACCTCTGGAAATCAATACTTCCCTCTGCAAAGGGCCTATCTATTTACGTTTCTGTTGAGTCATCCTCTTCTTATAAAAGTCACCAGTTAGAGAGCACCTCCGTCATTTTTATGCTTTGCTATTAATTGATATTGAGTATGACTGTGACTGGATCTTCTTTGCCATGAATTACAATGTACAGTCAGCCCTTGGTCTTTGAAGGTGCTCTGTATTTATGTTTTGCGGTCTCGGAAAGGGGTAGCGAGATACCATTTGTTCATATTGCTTCATGATTGTTTTGATTGAAGTGTTGACGTTTGAAACTTATTATTATTGCGCGCTAGTTGATTATGTCATTGATATAAGTACACCATGAAACCTAAATGTCATTGCTTATGTGGTTAGCTTATGATTTTGCTGAAAATCTGAATATGAGTTAGGCATAATTACAACAACAAGGTCAAACAGAGTTCGTAATTTTTTTTTATTTTGTCTCTTTCAGTTTGGCAACTGAATTGCTTGAGGACAAGCAAGGCTTTAACCTTAGGGGCATATCTACGTTTTCAAACTCTTTTGCCTTTGTTTTGGACTCTAATTTGCATGATTTGAATGAAACTAACCTGGACTAACGTTGTTTTCAGCAGAATTATCATGGTATTGTTTTTGCGTAGAAATAAAAGATATGTTCAGCAAAATCACAACATTCGAAAGGATGTCTTTATCTGAAAGAAAACAATGTTCAACTTGATGTAACAACTTAATTTTCAATAATAAACATTAGGATAGCTCAGGCAACCAAGACGGACCCATCACCATTATCATTATCATCCAAGTAATGGATGGATGGAGCAAGTCAATATCGTCTTTCCGGCAGCCATAGAAGACGGGTCCTAGAGCGTGTGGGCTCCATGGCCCGGATACGTTTCATCTCTCAAGGCTCGTCGCGACCTAAGAGCATCTACGGTCGAATTTTACAAATTTAATTTCTCAAATGTTACATATTTTTTATTTATCCGTCCGTGCAGTCACAGTTTTTATTTTTCTCGTTATATGTCTTGTCACTTGCATGTGATTGGTCGAAAGGAAGAAAGAAAAAAAAGAATAAAGTAAAGAAAATGATGATTCGTAATGGGGTCGCGTCTTATATGGTGAACTGAACGGACGCGTCCGGGCGCATCCGCAAGCCCTCATATTTTCTCCATGTTTGAGATGGATATGAGGGTTTACGGACAGTCCGGACATATGAAGACGATATGAGGGGTTCAGTTAGATTTTTTTCTCTCTCTTGTTCAATCACTGACGAGACACATTCATGGACGTACGAAAGATTATTTGAAGGATCCGACTATAAATGCTCTAACCCTAAATCAAAGATCACCGAATGCCGGAAACCCTGCACGCCACCAAAACCATCGTTGGCTATGGCCTGGCCACGCACCAACATGGAGGGCTCACTGTGACATTGTCGATGAAGGGTACAAATAGTCTTCTTTTTATAAAGGTAGGAAGAGTCTTTATAGTTCTATTTCTAAACATAATACAGATGCAAGCGTTCGCGCATACACTTAGGGTTATTAACATACAATACACAAGCTGCACACCGTATCGCTATGAAGACCTTTAAAAAATTAAGCAGACATATTATCTTGTGATTTACAAAGTCATCATACGTACTACGTAATCGATGAAAACGTCTCCTTTCACTAAACGCGAATCATGAAAAATTCAAAAAAATGCAAGTACCGGGACTTGTATCTGATGGAATGGCGATACCACTGTCTTTCACCATAGTTTAAGTTAAGAGCGTACTCGCTTAAGAATTAGGTCGGAGTTTCAAGATTACCACGCGCCCTTAAATTTTAATCATGCGGTTAAAAACATTGATCGAAATAAAATAAAAATTCTCAGACGCTTGATGCATCTTGTTTTTCCCTGAAAGAAGAAAAAAAGAGATATCTCCACGATTGCATTAACGAAACTATGTGAAAGGCGCCAAATGCATAGATGCTCCTGGAATTAATATGCTTGGTTCGGGCTGCGCGCACGTTCGTCGTCGTTCATCCGGTCAACTTGCTCTCGCATGTTGCCATGTTCCATGTGTGCCGCGGAAGTCCCGCTTAGAGTATCTTCAACAGGTGCGCTTCGCGTCGCGTCTAAAAAACGAGTTTGTCACGCGCTGGCCGCGTGGTTTTGCGCGTCGCGCAGCGCTGGCTGCAACAGCCGCGCTATAATGCAGCGCGTGCGCGTCGCTCCATCAGTGCCCAAAAATACAGCGCGCATAATTTCTTTTAATAAATAGATTGCATTTAAATAAAAAAGATATAAAGTTATTTTACATAGATAGCAACTAGATAGGTAGTTCAAAAACATAGATAGATAGTTCGGTGCTAGATAGTTTGATAAAAAAAATACTAATCCTAGTCGCTTCAGTCATCTGCACCACCATCGTCGTCGGTGTCGTCGGAGGTTGACAGCCAAATGTCAAACCATCGTTCATCTTCTTCAGTGAAGAAGGAACTCCCGCCTGCATTGACGAGGTCGGCCTGCGCACACGTCAAAGCCTTCCGATGACGTCTATCCAACCGCTCCTCGCGGCGCCGGCGTGTGTCCTCCTCGCGGCGCCGTTCCCAGTACTCCTGCTCGTAGGCGACGTCTTTCGGGTGGCGCCGGCGCCACTCCGCCATGACCCGCTCGTCCTCCTGGGCGACGAGGAGGCGGCGCTGCAGCGCAGTGTGCTCCGCACGGTCTTGTGCGGAGTTTAGACGAGGCGACGGGGCCAGGTCTAATGCCTGCTGGAGCGTGCGGACGTCGGGGAAGTTCATCTGCAGTCGCGGCCTGCCTAGGCGCCACGCCGCCGCGTCGAACGCGCGGGCGGCCTCGTGCGTCGTGTCGTACGTGCCGAGGCTCAGCCGGAGCGTATCTCGGCGTAGAACCCGCCGTTGGGGCGCTGGCGAACGCCGCGGTAGCCCGACGCAGACCGGCGGCGCGGCGGCATGGTGGCTCGTTGGCGGCGGCGGCGGCGCGAGAAGGGAGAGAGAGCGCGGCGCGAGAGGCAGGGAGAACGCGGCGGCGGCGCGAGCGGCAGAGGAAGAGAGAAGAGAGAACGCGGCACGAGAGGCAGGGCAGCGCGCGGGACGCGGCGCCACAAAAATGACGCGCGGGCTGACGCCTTTTCGCGCGCGCTAGCGGTTCCCGCGCGCGTGGTTTTCTCGCCGTCACTGGAGCGCGCATTTCAGTCCCGCACGGTAAACTGCCGTTTTTTAGCACACGGACCTTTTTTGCTTGGAGATGCTCTATAATCTGTGCTGTGCCATTATCCGTTCCGTATATCCAGGTGATGGCAGTGGCGTGCCGGTCATCTTATCGCTCGGCCGGCCGTGCGTTGACCCGGCGGCTAAGATCTGGACTACTTTGTTGTGATTATTGCAATTGCATACACGAACTTTATTGTGACACGTACGTACCTTAGTCGTCGGAGCTCGTTTTCAAACGGACGAAAATCCATGGATGGTACGGTGTCCACCATGTCGGCCCCGACGAAAGTGTATCGTGGCAGTATTTCTCATGAGCAGTGGCAGGAGCCCGTGCTGGCCGTAACCACCCTTCTTACATGTACACAACTTTGCTTCCGACTTGCTTTCACCAGTCAGAATAACGATAAGTCAGCAGCGACCGAAGCACGCGTGGCGTAGGTGCATCAGCCTAGCTGAGACGTCCCCTGTCACACCGATTTGATGCGTCGCTGTCCGATTACTTTCCTTTCTTTTTTAGACTAATTCGATTCCTCTTCATATCTACTCTATTATGATAGGGCGTGTCTACGACTCAGTCGCGAAGTCTCAGTCGAATCATGTTACCTACAGCTGATTTGACCCGTTTTGCCTCTCTGGTTAGTGGGTTCTAATTTCGCCCGTTATGGGTCGGTTCTGCATTTTTCATTGTTTTCTTTTTGTTTGGGCTGTTTGTTTGTTTGTCTTTTTTGTTAAAAGGAAAAAGAACTAGATCCCGGAAGAGTCAGCTATAAATCCTACGCCAGTGGTCTGCGTCGGCGCGCCGGCCGAAACTTTCGGTCGACCGCGCGCGGACCGCACGATCGGTCAACCGCCGCGTGTCCACACCGTTAGATCTCCATGCAATATTTTATTTTCGATGCAGCAAAATTTCGACGTGATGCAACAACTTTTATCAACGGTTGCAACAACAAAAAAGTATCTACGTGATCGTAGCGAAAAAACAAAGCTGATAATGCGTGGTAGCAAAAGTCAAACGCCGGTTGTAGCAAAAATCTACATGAACTTGTATGCAACTTTTTCAGTGAACTGTTGCAGCAAAAAATAATGCCGGTTGTAGCAAAAGTCAAAACGTCGGTTGTAGCAAAAATCCAACAAACTCGAATTGCAACCAACTATGGATGCAACTTTTTTATAGACAGGTGTAACAAATGAAAAACACTAATAGTAAAACTAAACAGTAGTTACAGTAAATTTACACGGTATAAAAGTTGCATCCACTGACCAGCGAAGCACGCGTACGAAAAATGTTACATGGCCCGCGCGAGCGAGCGAGCGACTGGCCGACCGGCGCGTCGGTTCCGCTGGATGAAAACGTTTCCCTAAAGCCTATGTGTACCTACTAAAAAAAATCTTTCCGTTCCTGCTGCGTCTTCATCTTTTTCAAAAGGAACCTCGTTAAAAAAATTACATGCACAAGTCAGTTTGATCTTTTTTTTTTTTTTGCGGAAGCACAAGTCAGCTTGATCTGTGTCTGTGCACTTTGGTTAGAGTTGGGTTCAGTTGGTAAAAACTATCAGCTTCGTTCATCAATTATAACAAAAACAAAGGTGCTCGGAACCTGACCGGAGAAACATGTATGAGATCGCATATTTAGGTGAGATCGAGAGATCAACACCAAAAAATCATATTTAGATATTTCAAAAAAATCTGATTATTTGACAACATTCTTGTGTGATATGTCTACCACTCAGAAAAACCTGCTCAAAACTCGATGTATATTTAGAGATTAAAAAAAGCAAATTCAAATGTGAATATTAACATCTTGGAATGAATAGTACTTTGCCACTATTCACACCCTATTTTGTCTTTTTATTTCTATTAATGTGAGTTGGATTAGGAGCTAAATTTTTTTAAGGTTGTACATCAAACATTCATGAGTGTCTACAAAAAAAATTAAGAATGTTTGAACATATACTTAAAAAAAATGATCTCATAGATCTCACCTAATGTGAGATCTCACACAAGACTTCCCCCGAACATGACGGCGGCTACTTCAAAAATCGATCATAAGCTACTTCGAAATTTTTGGCCACTTCATTTCTGATTAGACACATTGGAAACTGTCCAAGAAAAAAGGAATTCTCCGTTTCGGAGCAGAGAAATTGGGCTCCGCTCGAACAAAAACACAACACAGGAAAAACAAAAAAGTATTGGCACCTTAGTTGCTAGTTTGACATTTGGGCTACTCTCTTGTGTTGGGACCTCTTTATGAATGGTAATTTTGGCACACATAGGTGAACCCTAGAGAGAAAATTGAGGTAGGGATGCTGGATTTTGGCACGCATACACAATGACAGGGATTGATTTACTTGGGCGGGTAGGTAGCTTACATGCTCTGTAGGGCGCGAGCAACCTGTAGTCGCAACGCCGTGGTCGGTGACCTAAATCGGAGACACCTTTGAGGTACGCCCCCTCCCATGTACGAGCTTCACTCGTCCTCTCCCCCTTCCCCTCTCTCTCTCTGCATATACTTGAATTCAAACGGTGATAGCTGGATATTTCTTGGAGAACGTTGAGAGTTGAAGATTGGGGCCACATTCGAGTGACTTGAGAGATCCAGGGCCACACTGGGGTGGCTCCCTGCCGTCCCTTCCAACAAAATAAAGTCCAGATACAACCATGTTGAAAAGACATGCAGTTGCAGTCGGGGTGACACTTGCAGTTGTATGCCAAGTGCCTCATGCAACTTCCCCGGCTCCCTCCCCCCACTGAACAAAACAAAGACCAGTTGCATCATATTGGAAGACATGCAATTGCAGTATGGGACACCGCTTCTAGTTGCAAGGCTAGTGTACACATGCAATTGCAACCCCTCTCCTCATGCCATCAGACAAAATAAAAGTCTAGTTGTAACCATGTTGGAAGACATGCAATTGCTACGAGGGGTGGAAAAGCAATTGCCATCCCCTTCCTCTAGTCGCGAACTATTGCACCACTTGTAGTTGCAATAGACATGCCTCGCATGCCATCACATGAATTCCAGCCAGGTGCCGACACTTGCAGTTGCGAGTCTAGTGACAGACCTGCAATTGCAGTCGACAAGGCATTGCAACTGGATCCCAGAAAAAATAAAAATAAAAATGAATCATTATTGTAACTTTGGCGGCAACGACACACAAGACAAGCTATAACCCTAATGAAAATTTAGCTCTCTGCTGGACTTGAATTGCAGTTGGGCACCTATACTTGTAGTTGCGAGTCTTGTGGCGGACATGCAATTGCAATCGACATGCCCCGCATGCAATTGCAACTCAAGGAATGGACATGTAACTGGTGCCCAAAAAACATGCATCCTTGTCGTCACTCCGGCGGCAGCGGTGTCGACACACAATACAGGCTATAACCCATATTAAAATGCAGCTCAGGGGTGGACATGAATCGCAGTCTCGTGCCGCCACTTACACTTACGAGTCCAATGACAGACATGCAATTGCAGTCGACATGACCCACATGGAGTTACAACTGTAGGAATTATCATGCAACTAGCACCCAAAAATTGAAAATAAAATAAAAACCATATGAAAATTTAATCCGAGGTGTGGGTGGTCGATTAGAGTTGCTAGTTTTCTATGCTATTACTCATTGATTCTTGGTCCCGGTGCACTACAAACGTTCCACGAACTCCGGGGACCGGTAACGGGGACCTCGTCAAAACTCGCAGATTTTGTCCATTCTCGAAAGTTTTCTATGCTATTACTCACTGACTTTGGGACCCGGGGCGATACGAACGTTCGGGAAACTTCGGGGTCCGGTTACGGTGACCTCGTGAAAACTCACAGATTTGGTCCATTCTGGCCAGTTTTGCATGCTATTACTCATTTATTCTGGGTCCCGTGGTGCTACAAACGTTGGGGAAACTTCAGGGACTGGTTAAGGAGACCTCGTCAAAACTCGCAGATTTGGTGCATTCTGGCCAGTTTTCTATGCTATTACTCACTGATTTTGGGTCCCGGGGCGATCCAAACGTTCGCGGAACTTCGGGGTCGGGTTATGGGGACATTGTCAAAACTCGCAGATTTGGTCCATTCTCGCCAGTTTTCTATGCTATTACTCAGAGGTTTTTGTTCCCGGGCTATCCGAACGTTCCGCAAACTTCGGGGACTAGTTACGGGGATGTTGTCAAAACTCGCAAATTTTGTCCATTCTTGCTACTTTTCAATGCTATTACTCACTGATTCTGTGTCCCGAGGCGCCACAAACGTTCCGCGAACTCTGGAGACCGGTTACGGGGACCTTGTCACAACTCGCAGTTTTTGTCCATTCTGGCCAATTTTTCTATGCTATTACTCACTTAGTTTGGGACCCCGGGCATGATACGTCTCAGTCGTATCTACTTTTCCGAACTCTTTTGCCCTTGTTTTGGACTCTAATTTGCATGATTTGAATGGAACTAACCTGGACTGACGCTGTTTTCAGCAGAATTGCCATGATGTTGTTTTTGTGCAGAAATAAAAGTTCTCAGACTGTCCTGAAAATTTACGGAGATTTTTTATGGAATAAAAGAAAAATACCTGCGCAAAGATCCACCGGAGGGGGCGTGCCAGTGGGCCACAAGCCCGTGGGCCGCGTCCACCCCCTAGGCCACGCCGTGAGGGCTTGTGGAGCCCACGTGGCACCACCGCCCCCAAACTCAGCTCTATATCTTCCGTCTCGCCCGGAAAAAAATCAGGGAGAAGGATTCATCGCGTTTTACGATACGGAGGCGTCGCCACCTACTGTTCTTCATCTGGAGGGCAGATCTGGAGTCCGTTTCGGGCTCCAGAGAGGGGAAATCGTCGCCATCGTCATCATCAACCTTCCTCCATCAACAATTCCATGACGCTCTTCATTGTTCGTGAGTAATCTCATCGTAGGCTTGCTGGACGGTGATGAGTTGGATGAGATCTATCATGTAATCGAGTTAGTTTTTGACCGGGATTGATCCCTAGTATCCACTATGTTCCAGATTGATGTTGCTACTACTTGGCTATGCTTAATGCTTGTCACTTGGGCCCGAGTGCCATGATTTCAGATCTGAACCTATTATGTTGTTGCCAATATATGTGTTTTTTAGATCCTATCTTACAAGTTGTAGTCACCTGCTATGTGTTATGACCCGGTAACCCCGGAGTGACAATAGCTGGAACCACTCCCGGAGATGACCATAGTATGAGGAGTTCATGTATTCACCGCGTGTTAATGCGTTGGTCCGGTTCTTTATTAAAAGGAGAATCTTAATATCCCGTAGGTTACATTAGGACCCCGCTGCCACGGGAGGGATGGACAATAGATGTCATGCAAGTTCTTTTCCCTAAGCACGTATGACTACATACGGAATACATGCCTACATTAGATTGACGAACGGGAGCTAGTTACATATCTCTCCGTGTTATAGCTGTTACATGGTGAATCACATCCGTCATACTCATCCATCACCGATCCATTGCCTACGAGTATTTTACTACTGGTGCTTGCTACGCTACTTTGTCTAGGCTTGTCCCCTGCTACAAAAGGGATTGGGCCACTTTGCTGCTACTGTTGCTACTGTTGTTACTTTGCTGCTGCTGCTAATGTTGTTCATTGCTACTTCGCTGATACTTGTTGCAAGATCTTTTCCGACACTGTTGTCGGGGAAGAATAGTTACTCACCCACGTGCAACCTACTGGCGCCATTGATACAACAATTATAAATAGTTTGCCGTCAACATATTGTTTCTGACACCGCTGCTATCATACTACTTTGCTACTGATACTTTGCTTGCAGACACTAATCTTTCAGGTGTGGTTGAATCTGACAAACTCAGCTGCTAATACTTGAGAATATTCTTTCGCTTCTCCTTTGGCGAACCAACAAATTTGGGTTGAATACTCTACCCCCGAAAACTGTTGCGATCCCCTATACTTGTGGGTTATCAAGACCTTTTTCTGGCGCCGTTGCCGGGGAAGCACAACTATATTCTCTGAGTCACTTGGGATTTACGTCTGCTGATCACTATGAGGAATCCGAAAGATCCAAGAACTAAAATCTTGCCTTCCACTACGAGGAGAGGTAGGGAACTTCCATCTAGCTCTGCACTTGATTCACCTTCAGTTATGAGTAAGTTTGCGACATCGCCTCCTGCTAGAAATCTTGATATGTCGCCTGTGCTTGATGATGTTACTTTTGCTGCCCATGATGCTTATGATGTGCTATGCTTGATACTATGCCTGATGATGCTATGCTTGATACTATGCCTGATGATGCTATGCTTGATACTATGCCTGATGATGCTATGCTTGATAGTGCTTTGCCACTAGGTGCATTCCTTGATGCACAAGTTGCTAGAGTTGCTGCTAGACGTGATGATACTTCTGAAACTGCTGATACTATTTAAGTAGAACCTGCTACTATGCCTGTTATGCCTGATACGCACTATGTTATGGAGGGAGAGATAGCTGAGGATTTTCTTGTGTGTAAGGATAGCTATGATGTTGAGAAATTACTACGCAAGTGGAAAGAAAAATCTGTGAACGCTAGGATGAAATACGACCCGAAGTTTGCCACTTCGCCTATCTTTGTGACCGATAAGGATTATGAATTCTCTGTCGACCCTGAGTTAATCACACTGGTCGAATCTGATCCTTTTCACGGTTATGAGTCTGAAACGGTTGTAGCCCATCTTACCGAGCTGCATGATATAGCCACCCTAGTCACCAGTGAGGAAAAGATCTGCCACTACTATATGCTCAAGCTGTTTCCTTTCTTGCTAAAGGATGATGCTAAGACCTGGTTCACTTCTCTTGCTCCTGGTTGTGTGCGTAGCCCCCATGATATGGTCTACTACTTCTCTGAAAAATATTTCCCTGCCCATAAGAAGCAAGCTGCCTTGCGGGAAATATACAACTTTGCTCAAGCTGAAGAAGAGAGTCTCCCATAAGCTTGGGGGAGGCTCATCCAGCTACTGAATGCTTTGCCTGATCACCCTCTTGAGAAGAATGAAATACTTGATATCTTCTATAATGGACTTACCGATGCTTCTAAAGACCATCTAGATAGTTGTGCCGGTAGTGTTTTTAGGGAACGAACTGTAGAACAAGCTGATATCCTATTGAATAATATCTTGTGCAATGAGAATGCTTGGACTATTCCCGAACCACCTCCTAAGCCAACTCCGAAGAAAAGAGGTATTCTATTCCTCAGTCCTGAAGATATGCAAGAAGCTAAGAAATCTATGCGAGAGAAAGGCATTAAATCTGAAGATGTCAAAAATCTACCACCTATCAAAGAGATCCATGGTCTTGATAACCCGATACAGGTAGTAGAAGTAAATTCTCTGCGTAGGTTTGATGAGAGTGATGTTCCTTTTGATAAACCTGCTAGCCTATGCATGGATGAATTTGATAACTTTGTTGCCAAACAACAGAGTTTCAATGATTATGTTAGCAGACAATTGGAAAAGAATGCTCGTATGCTTACTCATTTAAGTGCTTGTGTGGACAGAAACGTCAACGATCTTAAGCTTCCGAGTAAGCATGCCTCTATGGTTACTACTCAGGTAGAACAAGTACTTAAATCCCAGAATGACTTGCTTAATGAGTTGAATGACAATTCCGTCAGAGCCGTCAATAGAGGCGGTAGAATGACCCAGGAACCTTTGTATCCCGAGGGTCATCCGAAGAGAGTTGAACAAGATTCTCAAGGAGTTAGCACTAATGCACCTAGTCATCCTAGAAAGAAGAAGAAAGATGATAGGAACCTGCATGCTAGCAACCCCGTTGCTGCTACACTTGAGAGTCCAAACGATGCCTCTGTCTCTGATGCTAAAACACAATCTGGTTGTGAACATGAGCCTAATGATAATTTCAATAGTGATGTTCGTGATGATGCTCAACCTAGCAATGAAAAGGATGTGGAGATTGAACGTAGTGTTGATCTTGATAACCCACAACCTAAGACCAAGAGATACGATAAGAATGACTTCACTGCTAGGAAGCATGGTAAAGATGTTGGAAATATGCCCTAGAGGCAATAATAAAATACTTATTATCATATTTCCTTGTTCATGATAATCGTCTATTGTTCATGCTATAACTGTATTAACAGGAAACAATAATATATGTGTGAATAAATAGATCACAATGTGTCCCTAGCAAGCCTCTAGTTGGCTAGCTCGTTGATCAATAGATGATCATTGTTTCCTGATCATGGACATTAGATGTCATTGATAACGGGATCACATCATTGGGAGAATGATGTGATGGACAAGACCCAATCCTAAGCATAGCACTAGATCGTATTGTTCGTATGCTAAATCTTTTCTAATGTCAAGTGTCTTTTCCTTCGACCGTGAGATTGTGCAACTCCCGGATACCGTAGGAGTGCTTTGGGTGTATCAAACGTCACAACGTAACTGGGTGACTATAAAGGTGCACTACGGGTACCTCTGAAAGTGTCTGTTGGGTTGGTACGAATCGAGATCGGGATTTGTCACTCCGCGTGACGGAGAGGTATCTCTGGGCCCACTCGGTAGAACATCATCATGAGCTCAATGTGACTAAGGAGTTAGTCACACGATGACGTGCTACGGAACGAGTAAAGCGACTTACCGGTAATGAGATTGAACAAGGTATAGGTGTACCGATGATCGAATCTCGGGCAAGTTCTATACCGACAAACAAAGGGAATTGTATACGGGATTGATTGAATCCTTGACATCGTGGTTCATCCGATGAGATCATCATGGAACGTGTGTGAGCCACCATGGGTATCCAGATCCCGCTCATGGTTATTGGCCGGAGAACGTCTCGGTCATGTCTGCATGCTTCCCGAACCCGTAGGGTCTACACACTTAAGGTTCGATGACGCTAGGGTTATAGGGAAATATTATACGAGGTTACCGAAAGTTGTTCGGAGTCCCGGATGAGATCCCGGACGTCACGAGGAGCTCCGGAATGGTCCGAAGGTAAAGATTGATATATAGGATGGATGGTTTTGGACGCGGGAAATGTTTCAGGCGTCACCGGGACCACCGGGACCACCGAAAATGGTCCCGGGGGTCCACCGGGAGGGGCCACCAGGCCCAAGAGGTAGCATGGGCCAAAAGGGGGAGGGCAACCAGCCCAAAGTGGGCTGGTGCGCCTCCCACAAGAGGCCCAAGGCGCAAGAGGGAGAGATAGAGAGGGGGGGGGGAACCCTAGCACTGGTGGGCCTAAGGCCCACCTAAGGGGTGCGCCACCCCCTCCCCTTGCCCTAGCCGCCACACCTCCCATCTGGGGGGGGGATGCTGCTGCACCACCTAGGGGGGAAACCCTAGGGGTGGCACCCCCTCCCCTCCTATAAATAGAGAGGGGTTTGTGTTGGGGAACGTCGCATGGGAAACAAAAATTTTCCTACGCGCACGAAGACCTATCATGGTGATGTCCATCTACGAGAGGGGATGAGTGATCTACGTACCCTTGTAGACCGTACAGCAGAAGCGTTAGAGAACGCGGTTGATGTAGTGGAACGTCCTCACGTCCCTCGATCCGCCCCGCGAACAATCCCGCGATCAGTCCCACGATCTAGTACCGAACGGACGGCACCTCCGCGTTCAGCACACGTACAACTCGACGATGATCTCGGCCTTCTTGATCCAGCAAGAGAGACGGAGAGGTAGAAGAGTTCTCCGGCAGCATGACGGCACTCCGAAGGTTGGTGATGACCTTGTCTCAGCAGGGCTCCGCCCGAGCTCCGCAGAAACGCGATCTAGAGGAAAAACCGTGGAGGTATGTGGTCGGGCTGCCATGGAAAAATCATCTCAAATCAGCCCTAAAACCTCCGTATATATAGGTGGGAGGGAGGGGGCCTTGCCTTGGGGTCCAAGGACCCTCAAGGGGGTCGGCCGAGCCAAGGGGGAGGACTCTCCCCGCCCAAACCGAGTTGGACTAGGTTTGGTGGGAGGGAGTCCCCCTTCCTTCCCACCTCCTCCTTTTTTTCTTTCTCTCTTGATTTTCTTCTCCTTGGCACATAGGGCACTTGTGGGCTGTCCCACCAGCCCACTAAGGGCTGGTGTGTCTCCCCCAAGGCCTATGGGCTTCCCCGGGGTGGGTTGCCCCCCCGGTGAACTCCCAGAACCCATTCGTCATTCCCGGTACATTCCCGGTAACTCCGAAAACCTTCCGGTAATCAAATGAGGTCATCCTATATATCAATCTTCGTTTCCGGACCATTCCGGAAACCCTCGTGACGTCCGAGATCTCATCCGGGACTCCGAACAACATTCGGTAACCAACCATATAACTCAAATACGCATAAAACAACGTCGAACCTTAAGTGTGCAGACCCTGCGGGTTCGAGAACTATGTAGACATGACCCGAGAGACTCCTCGGTCAATATCCAATAGCGGGACCTGGATGCCCATATTGGATCCTACATATTCTACGAAGATCTTATCGTTTGAACCTCAGTGCCAAGGATTCGTATAATCCCGTATGTCATTCCCTTTGTCCTTCGGTATGTTACTTGCCCGAGATTCGATCGTCAGCATCCGCATACCTATTTCAATCTCGTTTACCGGCAAGTCTCTTTACTCGTTCCATAATACAAGATCCCGCAACTTACACTAAGTTACATTGCTTGCAAGGCTTGTGTGTGATGTTGTATTACCGAGTGGGCCCCGAGATACCTCTCCGTCACACGGAGTGACAAATCCCAGTCTTGATCCATACTAACTCAACTAACACCTTCGGAGATACCTGTAGAGCATCTTTATAGTCACCCAGTTACGTTGCGACGTTTGATACACACAAAGCATTCCTCCGGTGTCAGTGAGTTATATGATCTCATGGTCATAGGAATAAATACTTGACACGCAAAAAACAGTAGCAACAAAATGACACGATCAACATGCTACGTCTATTAGTTTGGGTCTAGTCCATCACGTGATTCTCCCAATGACGTGATCCAGTTATCAAGCAACAACACCTTGTTCATAATCAGAAGACACTGACTATCATTGACCAACTGGCTAGCCAACTAGAGGCTTGCTAGGGACGGTGTTTTGTCTATGTATCCACACATGTAAATGAGTCTTCATTCAATACAATTATAGCATGGATAATAAACTATTATCTTGATACAGGAATTATAATAATAACCATATTCATTATTGCCTCTAGGGCATAATTCCAACAGTTTGGGGCTGTTTTGCACACGGTTTTCTTCTCCTCTCGGCGCAGCCCTGCACCCCTCCTTCCTCGTCCTCCCACTGTGCTTGGCGAAGCCCTGCCGGGAGACCTCAGCTCTCCATCGACACCACGCCTCGTGCTGCCGGAGATCTTTCCCCACCTCTCCCTCCTCCTTGCTGGATCAAGGTGCGGGAGACGTCACCGGGGTGCACGTGTGTTGAACACGGAGGTGCCGTGGTTCGGCACTAGATCGGAATCTCACCGCGATCTGAATCGCCGCGAGTACGACTCCATCACCGCGTTCTAGCAACGCTTCCGCGGTATGAAGATGCACTCACCCCTCTCTCGTTGCTGGTCTCTCCATAGGAAGATTTGAATATGCGTAGGAATTTTTTTGAATTTATTCTACGTTAGCCAACAGTGGCATCCGAGCCAGGTTTTCTATTCGTAGATTCTATGCACGAGTAGAACACAAAAGCTTGTGGGCGATGATTTTTCAATTGCTTGCCTCTACTAGTCTTATTCTTTTCTGGCGGTATTGTGGGATGAAGCGGCCCAGACCGACCTTACACGTACGCTTACGTGATACTGGTTCCACCGACAGACATGCACACCGTGCATAAAGGTGGCTAGCGGGTGTTTGTCTCTCCTACTCTAGTCGGATTGGATTTTATGAAAAGGGTCCTTATGAAGGGTAAGAAGGCGTTCTTGCTAGAAACCCAAATCAGCCACGTAAAACTTGCAACAACAATTAGAGGACGTCTAACTTGTTTTCGCAGGGTTTGACATGTGATGTGATATGGCCAAAGTTGTGATGTTGCATGTATGATGTATGAGATGATCATGTTATTGTAATAGGTTTCACGACTTGCATGTCGATGAGTATGACAACCGGCAGGAGCCATAGGAGTTGTCTTAATTTATTGTATGAGATGCAACGCCATGTGCTTACTACTTTTACTTCATTGCTAACGGTTAGCTATAGTAGTAGTGATAGCAGTAGTTGGCGTGACGACTTCACGGAGACACGATGATGGAGATCATGGTGTCACGTCGGTGAAAATGATGATCATGCGATGCCTGAAGATGGAGATCGAAAGATCAAAGATGATAATGGCCATATCATGTCACTATATGATTGCATTGTGATGTTTATCATGTTTTTCATCTTATTGCTTAGAACGACGGTAGCATAATAAGATGATCCCTCTTAAAATTTCGAGAACGTATTCCCCTAAGTGTGCACCGTTGCAAAGGATCGTTGTCTCAAAGCACCACGTGATGATCGGGTGTGATAGATTCTAACGTTCGCATACAACGGGTGTAAGCCAGATTTAGACACGCGAAACACCTAGGTTGACTCGACGAGCTTAGCATGTACAGACATGACCTCGAATACAAGACACCGAAAGGTCGAACATGTTGGGGAACGTCGCATGGGAAACAAAAAATTTCCTACGCGCACGAATACCTATCATGGTGATGTCCATCTACGAGAGGGGATTTACGATCTACGTACCCTTGTAGATCGCACAGCAGAAGCGTTAAGAAACGCGGTTGATGTAGTGGAACGTCCTCACGTCCCTCGATCCGCCCCGCGAACCGTCCCATGAACCGTCCCGCGATCCGTCCCACGATCCGCTCCGATCTAGTGCCGAACGGACGACACCTCCGCGTTCAGCACACGTACAACTCGACGATGATCTCGGCCTTCTTGATCCAGCAAGAGAGACGGAGAGGTAGATGAGTTCTCCGGCAGCGTGACGGCGCTCCGGAGGTTGGTGGTGATCTAATCTCAGCAGGGCTCCGCCCGAGCTCCGCCCGAGCTCCGCAGAAACGCGATCTAGAGGTAAAACCGTGGAGGTATGTGGTCGGGCTGCCGTGGCAAAAGTTGTCTCAAATCAGCCCTAATACCTCAGTATATATAGGAGGGAGGGAGGGGAGGAGGCAGCCTCAAACCCTCAAGGTTTGGCCGAAATTTGAGGTAGAGGAGTCCTACTCCAATCCTACTTGGAGTAGGATTCCACCTTCCCACTTGGAAACTCTTTCCACCTTGTGTTTTTTCCTTCTCAAACCTTATGGGCCTTAGTGGGAACTTATTCCAGCCCACTAGGGGCTGGTTTATCTCTTCCCATAGCCCATGAGACCCCTTGGGGCGTGACACCCCTCCTGATGGTCCCCGGCACTCCCAGTACACTACCGATGAGCCCGAAACTTTTCCGGTAATGCACGAAAACCTTCCGGTAACCAAATGAGGTCATCCTATATATCAATCTTCGTTTCCGGACCATTCCGGAAACCCTCGTGACATCCTGATCTCATCCGGGACTCCGAACAACATTCGGTAACCAACCATATAACTCAAATACGCATAAAACAACGTCGAACCTTAAGTGTGCAGACCCTGCGGGTTCGAGAACTATGTAGACATGACCCGAGAGACTCCTCGGTCAATATCCAATAGCGGGACCTGGATGCCCATATTGGATCCTAAATATTCTACGAAGATCTTATCCTTTGAACCTCAATGCCAAGGATTCATATAATCCCGTATGTCATTCCCTTTGTCCTTCGGTATGTTACTTGCCTGAGATTCGATCTTCAGTATCCGCATACCTATTTCAATCTCGTTTACCAGCAAGTCTCTTTACTCGTTCCGTAATACAAGATCCCGCAACTTACACTAAGTCACATTGCTTGCAAGGCTTGTGTGTGATGTTGTATTACTGAGTGGGCCCCGAGATACCTCTCCGTCACATGGAGTGACAAATCCCAGTCTCGATCCATACTAACTCAACGAACACCTTCGGAGATACCTGTAGAGCATCTTTATAGTCACCCAGTTACGTTGCGACGTTTGATACACACAAAGCATTCCTCCGGTGTCAGTGAGTTATATGATCTCATGGTCATAGGAACAAATACTTGACACGCAGAAAACAGTAGCAACAAAATGACACGATCAACATGCTACGTCTATTAGTTTGGGTCTAGTCCATCACATGATTCTCCTAATGATGTGATCCCGTTATCAAGTGACAACACTTGCCTATGGTCAGGAAACCTTGACCATCTTTGATCAACGAGCTAGTCAACTAGAGGCTTACTAGGGACAGTGTTTTGTCTATGTATGCACACATGCACTGTGTTTCCAATCAATACAATTATAGCATGGATAATAAACGATTATCATGAACAAAGAAATATAATAATAACTAATTTATTATAGCCTCTAGGGCATATTTCCAACAGAACATGAGTCGTATGGTTGAATACGATCAACATGAAGTTGCTCACGATGGTGACTAGTCCGTCTCCCGTGATGATCGGACACGGGTTAGTCAACATGGATCATGTATCACTTAGATGAGTAGAGGGATGTCGATTTAAGTGGGAGTTCATACTTAATTTGATTAAATGAACTTAATTGTCATGAAATTAGTCTAAAAGTTGTCTTTACAAATATTGTACATGGCCAACGTCAACCTCAATTTCAACGCATTCCTAGAGAAAAACAAGCTGAAAGATGATGGTAGCAACTATGCGGACTGGGTCCGCAACTAGAAGCTCATCCTTGAAGCAGCTAAAAAGGCTTATGTCCTTGATGTGCCACTAGGTGACCCTCCCGCTCCCGCAACAGCCCAGGATATTCTGAACATCTGGCAAACACGAAGTGATGACTACTCTCTGGTTAGGCGTGTCATGTTATACAGTTTGGAAACGGGGCTCCAAAGACGTTTTGAGCAACACGGTGCATATGAGATGTTCCAAGAGCTGAAACTAGTTTTTCAAGCTCATGCCCCTGTCGAGAGATATGAAGTCTCCGACAAGTTCTTTAGCTGTAAGATGGAGGAGAACAGTTTTGTCAGTGAGCACATACTCAAAATGTCTGGGTTACACGGTCGTCTGACTTCACTTGGAGTCAAACTTCCGGATGATGCTATAATTGACAGAATCCTCCAGCCTCTCCCACCAAGCTACAAAGGTTTTGTGCTGAACTACAACATGCAAGGGATGGAGAAGACCATTCCCGAGTTGTACTCGATGCTCAAGTCTGCAAAAGTAGAAATCAAGAAAGAGCATCAAGTGTTGATGGTAAAAAAGACCACCAGTTTCAAGAAGGGCAAGGGTAAGAAGAACTTCAAGAAAGACGGCAAAGCCGTTGCCGCGCCCGGTAAGCCAGATGCCAGGAAGAATAAAAATAATGGACCCAAGCCTGAGACGGAGTGCTTCTATTGCAAGGGAAAAGGTCACTGGAAGCGGAGCTGCCCCAAGTACTTAGCAGACAAGAAGGCCGACAACGGTAAAGGTATATGTGATATACATGTTTATGATGTGTACCTTACCAGCGCTCGTAGTAGCTCCTGGGTATTTGATACCGATGCTGTTGCTCACATTTGCAACTCAAAGCAGGAACTGCGGAATAAGCGGAGACTGGCCATGGACGAGGTGACGATGCGCGTCGGGAATGGCTCCAAGGTCGATGTGATCGCCGTCGGCACGCTACCTCTACATCTACCCTCGGGATTAGTTTTAAACCTTAATAATTGTTATTTAGTACCAGCTTTGAGCATGAATATTGTATCAGGGTCTTGCTTGATGCGAGACGGCTACTCATTTAAGTCAGAGAATAATGGTTGTTCTATTTATATGAGTGATATGTTTTATGGTCATGCTCCGCTGGTGAATGGTTTATTCTTGATGAATCTTGATCGTGATGTTACACATATTCATAGTGTGAGTACCAAAAGATGTAATGTTGATAATGATAGTCCCACATACTTGTGGCACTGCCGCCTTGGTCATATCGGTGTTAAGCGAATGAAGAAGGTCCATACTGATGGACTATTAGAGTCTCTTGACTTTGAATCATTTGACACATGCGAACTGTGCCTCATGGGCAAGATGACTAAGACTCCATTCTCAGGAATAATGGAGAGAGCGACCGACTTATTGGAAATAATACATACTGATGTGTGTGGTCCAATGAACGTTGAATCTCGTGGTGGTTATCGTTATGTTCTCACTCTCACTGATTTGAGTAGGTATGGGTATATCTACTTGATGAAGCACAAATCTGAGACGTTTGAAAAGTTCAAGGAATTTCAGAGTGAGGTCGAGAATCAACGTGACAGAAAAATCAAGTGTCTATGATCTGATCGTGGAGGAGAATATTTGAGTCACAAGTTTGGCACACACCTAAGGAAGTGTGGAATCGTTTCACAACTGACGCCGCCTGGCACACCGCAACGCAACGGAGTGTCTGAACGTCGTAATCGCACTTTATTAGATATGGTACGATCTATGATGTCTCTTACCGACTTATCGCTATCATTTTGGGGATACGCATTAGAAACTGCAACATTCACTTTAAATAGGGCATCGTCTAAATCCGTTGAGACGACACCGTATGAACTATGGTTTGGCAAGAAACCTAAGTTGTCATTTCTTAAAGTTTGGGGCTGCGATGCTTACGTGAAGAAACTTCAACCATAGAAGCTCGAACCCAAAGCGGAGAAATGCGTATTCATAGGATACCCTAAGGAAACTATTGAGTATACCTTCTATCTTAGATCCGAAGGTAAAACCTTTGTTGCCAAGAAAGGATCCTTTCTAGAGAAAAAGCTTCTCTTGAAAGAAGTAAGTGGGAGGAAAGTAGCACTTGATGAGGTAATTACACCCCCTCTCGAACAGGAAAGTAGCGCAGCGCGGGAAATTGTTCGTGTGGCGCCTACACCAACTGAAGAGGAAGTTAATGATAATGATCATGAGGCTTCGGATCAAGTTACTACTGAACCGCGAAGGTCCACAAGGGCACGCTCCGCACCAGAGTGGTACGGCAAACCTGTGATGGAAATCATGTTGTTGGACAACGGTGAACCTTTGAACTATGAAGAAGCAATGGCGGGCCCGGATTCCAACAAATGGCTTGAGGCTATGAAATCCGAGATAGGATCCATGTATGAGAACAAAGTATGGACTTTGGTGGACTTGTCCGATGATCGGGGAGCCATAGAAAATAAATGGATCTTCAAGAAGAAGACTGATGCAAACGGTAATGTGACCGTTTATAAAGCTCGACATGTCGCAAAGGGGTTTCGACAAATTCAAGGAATTGACTACAAGGAGACTTTCTCTCCTGTAGCGAAGTTGAAATCAGTCCAAATCATGTTAGCAATTGCCGCCTTTTACGATTATGAAATTTGGCAAATGGACGTCAAAACAGCGTTCCTCAACGGGAATCTTAAGGAAGAGTTGTATATGATGCAACCAGAAGGTTTTGTCGAACCTAAGGGTGCTAACAAAGTGTGCAAGCTACAGCGCTCCATCTATGGGCTGATGCAAGCATCTCGGAGTTGGAACATTCGCTTCAATGAGGTGATTAAAGCGTTTGGGTTCATACAGGTTTACGGAGAAGCCTGTCTGTACAAGAAAGTGAGTGGGAGCTCTGTAGCTTTCCTCATACTGTATGTGGATGACATATTATTGATGGGGAATAATATAGAGATGTTGGAGAGCATAAAGGCCCATTTGAACACGAGTTTTTCAATGAAGGACCTTGGAGAAGCTGCATACATATTAGGCATCAAGATCTATAGAGATAGATCGAGGCGTATCATAGGTCTTTCGCGAAGTACATACCTTGACAAGATATTGAAGAAGTTCAATATGGAAAACTCAAAGAAAGGCTTTTTGCCAGTTTTGCAAGGTATGAGATTGAGTAAGACTCAGTCACCGACCACGGCAGCAGATAGAGAGAAGATGAGTACTGTCCCCTACGCTTCAGCCGTAGGCTCTCTAATGTATGCCATGCTGTGTACCAGACCTGATATAAACCTTGCCATAAGTTAGGTAGGGAGGTACCAAAGTGATCCCAGTATGGAACACTAGACATCGGTCAAGAATATCCTTAAGTACCTGAAGAGGACTAAGGAGATGTTTCTCGTTTATGAAGGTGACGAAGAGCTCGTCATAAAGGGTTACGTCGATGCTAGCTTCGACACAGATCCGGATGACTCTAATTCACAGACCGGTTACGTGTATGTTTTGAATGGTGGGGTAGTGAGCTGGTGCAGCAGCAAGCAAGAAGTCGTGGAAGCATCTACATGTGAAGCGGAGTACATAGCTGCTTCAGAAGCGGCTCATGAAGGAATTTGGATGAAGGAGCTCATCACCGACCTTGGAGTGGTTCCAAGCGCGTCGGGTCCAATGACACTCTTCTGTGATAACACTGGGGCCATTGCAATAGCCAAGGAGCCCAGGTTTCACCGGAAGACGAAGCACATCAAAAGCCGCTGCAACTCCATCCAGGACCATGTCCAGAGTGGAGTAATAGAGATTTTTAAAGTACATACGGATCTGAATGTTGCAGACCCGTTGACTAAACCTCTTCCTCGAGCAAAACATGTTCAACACCATAATGCTATGGGTGTTCTATACATCACAATGTAACTAGATTATTGACTCTAGTGCAAGTGGCAGACTGTTGGAAATATGCCCTAGAGGCAATAATAAAATCCTTATTATCATATTTCCTTGTTCATGATAATCGTCTATTGTTCATGCTATAATTGTATTAACAGGAAACAGTAATACATGTGTGAATAAATAGATCACAATGTGTCCCTAGCAAGCCTCTAGTTGGATAGCTCGTTGATCAATAGATGATCATGGTTTCCTGATCATGGACATTAGATGCCATTGATAATGGGATCACATCATTGGGAGAATGATGTGATGGACAAGACCCAATCCTAAGCATAGCACTAGATCATATTGTTCGTATGCTAAAGCTTTTCTAATGTCAAGTGTCTTTTCCTTCGACCGTGAGATTGTGCAACTCCCGGATACCGTAGGAGTGCTTTGGGTGTATCAAACGTCACAACGTAACTGGGTGACTATAAAGGTGCACTACGGGTACCTCTGAAAGTGTCTGTTGGGTTGGTACGAATCGAGATCGGGATTTGTCACTCCGTGTGACGGAGAGGTTGTTGGAAATATGCCCTAGAGGCAATAATAAATTAGTTATTATTATATTTCTTTGTTCATGATAATCGTTTATTATCCATGCTATAATTGTATTGATTGGAAACACAGTGCATGTGTGGATACATAGACAAAACACTGTCCCTAGTAAGCCTCTAGTTGACTAGCTCGTTGATCCAAGATGGTCAAGGTTTCCTGACCATAGGCAAGTGTTGTCACTTGATAACGGGATCACATCATTAGGAGAATCATGTGATGGACTAGACACAAATTAATAGACGTAGCATGTTGACCGTGTCATTTTGTTGCTACTGTTTTCTGCGTGTCAAGTATTTATTCCTATGACCATGAGATCATATAACTCACTGACACCGGAGGAATGCTTTGTGTGTATCAAACGTCGCAGCGTAACTGGGTGACTATAAAGATGCTCTACAGGTATCTCCAAAGGTGTTCGTTGAGTTAGTATGGATCGAGACTGGGATTTGTCACTCCGTGTGACGGAGAGGTATCTCGGGGCCCACTCGGTAATACAACACACACACAAGCCTTGCGAGCAATGTGACTTAGTGTAAGTTGCGGGATCTTATATTACGGAACGAGTAAAGAGACTTGCCGGTAAACGAGATTGAAATAGGTATGCGGATACTGACGATCGAATCTCGGGCAAGTAACATACCGAAGGACAAAGGGAATGACATACGGGATTATATGAAGCCTTGGCACTGAGGTTCAAACGATAAGATATTGGTAGAATACGTAGGATCCAATATGGGCATCCATGTCCCGCTATTGGATATTGACCGAGGAGTCACTCGGGTCATGTCTACATAGTTCTCGAACCCGCATGGTGTGCACACTCAAGGTTCGACGTTGTTTTATGCGTATTTGAGTTATATGGTTGGTTACCGAATGTTGTTCGGAGTCCCGGATGAGATCACAGACGTCACGAGGGTTTCCGTAATGGTCCGGAAACGAAGATTGATATATAGGATGACTTCATTTGGTTACCGGAAGGTTTTCGGGCATTACCGGTATTGTACCGGGAATGACGAATGGGTTCCGAATCTTCACCGGGAGGGGGGACCACCCACCCGGGAGGGCCTAAGGACCTTGGGGGTGGCGCACCAAGTAGGTGGGGTCAGCCCAAGGCTGTCTTGCGCAAGAGAAAGAAAAAACCAAAAGAAGAGAAAGAAAAAAAAAGGAAAGGTGGGAAAAGAGAGAAGGACTCCACCTTCCAATCCTAGTTGGACTAGGATTGGAGGAGGACTCCTCCTCCCCTTGGTGGCGCAGCCCTTGGGGCTCCTTGAGCCTCAAGGCAAGCCTCCCCTCCCTCCTCCTATATATATGGAGCAATTAGGGCTGATTTGACACAACTTTTTCAAGGCAGCTCGACCACATACCTCCACGGTTTTACCTCTAGATCGCGTCTCTGCGGAGCTCGGGCGGAGCCCTGCCGAGATTAGATCATCACCAACCTCCGGAGCGCCGTCACGCTGCCGGAGAACTCATCTACCTCTCCGTCTCTCTTGCTGGATCAAGAAGGCCGAGATCATCGTCGAGCTGTACATGTGCTGAACGCGGAGGTGCCATCCGTTCGGCACTAGATTGTGGGACGGATCGCGGGACGGTTCGTGGGACGGTTTGCGGGGCGGATCGAGGGACGTGAGGACGTTCCACTACATCAACCGCGTTCACTAACGCTTCTGCTGTGCGATCTACAAGGGTACGTAGATCGGAAATCCCCTCTCGTAGATGGACATCACCATGATAGGTCTTCGTGCGCGTAGGAAAATTTTGTTTCCCATGCGACGTTCCCCAACAGAGGTATCTCTGGGCCCACTCGGTAGAACATCATCATCAGCTCAATGTGACTAAGGATTTAGTCAAACGATGACGTGCTACGAAACGACTAAAGAGACTTACCGGTAACGAGATTGAACACGGTATAGGTATACCAACGATCGAATCTCGGGGAAGTTCTATACCGGCAGACAAAGGGAATTGTATACTGGATTGATTGAATCCTTGACATCGTGGTTCATCCGATGAGATCATCGTGGAACGTGTGGGAGCCACCATGGGTATCCAGATCCCGCCCATGGTTATTGGCCGGAGAATGTCTCGGTCATGTCTGCATGCTTCCCGAACCCGTAGGGTCTACACACTTAAGGTTCGATGACGCTAGGGTTATTGGGAAATATTATACAAGGTTATCGAAAGTTGTTCGGAGTCCCGGATGAGATCCCGAACGTCACGAGGAGCTCCGGAATGGTCCGGAGGTAAAGATTGATATATAGGATGGATGGTTTTGGACGCCGGAAATGTTTTAGGCGTCACCGGTAGCGTACCGGGACCATCGGGACCATCAGAAATGGTCCCGGGGGTCCACCGGGAGGGGCCACCAGGCCCAAGAGGTAGCATGGGCCAAAAGGGGGAGGGCAACCAGCCCAAAGTGGGCTGGTGCACCTCCCACAAGAGGCCTAAGGCGCAGGAGGGAGAGAGAGGGGGGGAAACCCTAGCGCTGGTGGGCCTAAGGCCCACCTAAGGAGTGCACCACCCCCTCCCCTTGCCCTAGCCGCCACACCTCCCATCTGGGGGGGGGGCTGCCACACCACCTAGGGGGGGGGGGGAAACCCTAGGGGTGGCACCCCCTCCCCTCCTCCTATAAATAGAGAGGGGTTTGGGGCTGTTTTGCACAAGGTTTTCTTCTCCTCTCGGCGCAGCCCTGCTCCCCTCCTTCCTCCTCCTCCCACGGTGCTTGGCGAAGCCCTGCCGGGAGACCTCGTCTCTCCATCGACACCACGCCTCGTGCTGCTGGAGATCTTTCCCAACCTCTCCCTCCTCCTTGCTGGATCAAGGTGCGAGAGACGTCACCGGGCTGCACGTGTGTTGAACGCGGAGGTGCCGTGGTTCGGCACTAGATCGGAATCTCACCGTGATATGAATCGCCGCGAGTACGACTCCATCAACCGCGTTCTCGCAACGCTTCCGCGGTATGAAGATGCACTCACCCCTCTCTCGTTGCTGGTCTCTCCGTAGGAAGATCTGAGTATGCGTGGGAAATTTTTAGAATTTATGCTACGTTACCCAACAAAAGAAAGGGAACCATGGGTTCAGAAACCTATGCCCTTTCCTCCCAAACCATCCAAGAAAAAGGATGATGAGGATTTTGAGCGCTTTGTTGAAATGATCAGACCTGTCTTTCTGCAAATGTGTTTGACAGATATGCTCAAAATGTCTTTGTATGCTAAGTACATGAAATATATTGTGACTAATAATAGGAGGATACCTGAGGTTGAGATTTCCACCATGCTTGCTAATTATACCTTCAAGGGCGGAACTCCTAAGAAACTAGGTGATCCCGGTGTGCGCACTATACCTTGCTCCATTAAAGGCAACTACGTTAGAACTGCGTTATGCGACCTTGAGCCGGTGTTAGTGTTATGCCTCTCTCTCTTTATCGTGGACTTGAACTGGATAAGTTGAAACCCACTGAAATCTCTCTGCAATTGGCCGACAAATCAACTGCTTACCCTATCGGCATTTGCGAGGATGTGCATGTTGTGGTTGCTAACACCACTATCTTAACAGACTTTGTTATCTTGGATATTCCCGAGACGATGCCATGGCTGTCATCCTCGGAAGACCCTTTTTAAACACCGCAGGGGCTATTATAGATTGCAACAAAGGCAATGTCACTTTCCATGTCAACGGTAATGAGCATACTGTGCACTTTCCGAAGAAACAATATCGAGTACATTTCATCAATGCTATCGAAAAAACTTCATCGATTCTTATTGGGAGCTTTGAATGCCCCATTCCTCGTGTCAAGATGAAGTATGATTTGCTTGTTGGGGAGATCCACATCTCCATTGAGGTGACGTAGTGACTGTCCGAAAATTCTCCGTCTTCTTTTGCGATTCGAAAAAGTTTTGTCGAGGGGATTTGATCAACCCCATTGACGGATTTCTTTCAATGACCATGAGATGGATGAAGCAAGGAGTCACGAACCTCTGTTTTAAGCTTTCACTTTAGGTTGCTTAGAAGAAAAATGATAGATTTAGTTTAGTTTTCCCTCTTTTCTGTTTTAGCGTCCGGTAGAAAAGTACCCCGAAAATAAAAGTTCTCCGAACGTCCTGAAAATCTAGTATGATTTTTTCTGTAATTTTTGAAAAATACTGAGACGAAGAGCTTGTCTGGGGGCTGCACCGTCGTATCTACTTTTCCGAACTCTTTTGAAAAATACCAGTGAGCTTGTCTCCGTCGTATCTACTTTTCCGAACTCTTATGCCCTTGTTTTGGACTCTAATTTGCATGATTTGAATGGAACTAACCCGGACTGGCGCTGTTTTCAGCAGAATTGCCATGGTGTTGTTTTTGTGCAGAAATAAAAGTTCTCGGAATGACCTGAAAATTTACGGAGATTTTTTCTGGAATAAAAGAAAAATACCTGCGCAAAGATACACCGGAGGGGGCGTGCGAGTGGGCCACAAGCCCCTGGGCCGCGACCACCCCCCTAGGCCGGGCCGTGAGGGCTTGTGGGGCCCACATAGTACCACCGCCCCCAATCTCAGCTCTATATATTCCGTCTCGCCCAGAAAAAAATCAGGGAGAAAGATTCATCGCGTTTTACGATATGGAGGCGTCGCCACCTCCTGTTCTTCATCTGGGGGCAGATCTAGAGTCCGTTTCGGGCTCCGGAGAGGGGAAATCGTCGCCATCGTCATTATCAACCTTCCTCCATCGACAATTCCATGATGCTCTTCATAGTTCGTGAGTAATCTCATCGTAAGCTTGCTGGACGGTGATGAGTTGGATCAGATCTATCATGTAATCAAGTTAGTTTTTGACGGAGATTGCCTAGTATCCACTATGTTCTAGATTGATGTTGCTACTACTTGGCTATGCTTAATGCTTGTAACTAGGGCCCGAGTGCCATGATTTCAGATATGAACCTATTATGTTGTCACCAATATATGTGTGTTTTAGATCATATCTTGCAAGTTGTAGTCACCTACTATGTGTTATGACCCGGCAACCCCGGAGTGACAATAGCCGGAACCACTCCCGGAGATGACCATAGTATGAGGAGTTCCTGTATTCACCGCGTGTTAATGCATTCGTCCGGTTCTTTATTAAAAGGAGAACGTTAATATCCCGTAGTTTCCATTAGGACCCTGCTGCCACAGGAGGGATGGACAATAGATGTCATGCAAGTTCTTTTCCCTAAGCACGTATGACTACATACGGAATACATGCCTACATTAGATTGACGAACGGGAGCTAGTTACATATCTCTCCGTGTTATAGATGTTACATGATGAATCACATCCGTCATACTCATCCATCACCGATCCATTGCCTATGAGTCTTTTACTACTGGTCCTTGCTACAAAAGGGATTGGGCCACTTTGCTGCTACTGTTGCTACTGCTGTTACTTTGCTGCTGCTGCTACTGTTGTTCCTTGCTACTTCGCTATTACTTGTTGCAAGATCTTTTCCGACACTGTTGTGGCGCCATTGATACAACAATTAAGAATAGTCTGCAGTCAACAGATCGTTTCTGGCACCGTTGCTATCATACTACTTTGCTACTGATACTTTGCTTGCAGACACTAATCTTTGAGATGTGGTTGAATCTGACAAACTCAGCTGCTAATACTTGAGAATATTCTTTCGCTTCTCCTTTGGCAAACCAACAAATTTGGGTTGAATACTCTACCCTCGAAAACTGTTGCGATCCCCTATACTTGTGGGTAATCAGGGCGTTATGAACTTTCCGCGAACTTCGGGGACCGGTTATAGAGACCTTGTCAAAACTCACGGGTTTGGCCATTCTTGCTAGTTTTGTATGCTATTACTCATTGATTCTGGGTCCCGGGGCGCTACAAACGTTCCACGAACTCCGGGGACCGGTTACGGGGACTGATACATCTCCAACGTATCTATAATTTTTGATGGTTCCATGCTATTACCTTGTCAAACTTTGGATGTTTTATATGCATGAATATGCTATTTTGTATCTTTTTTGGGACTAACCTATTAACTCGGTGCCAAGTGCCAGTTTCGTTTTTTTTTCGTTTTTTTGACCTTTTTCAGAACGGAGTCCAAATGGAATAAAACTTTCGTGATGATTTTTTTTGGACCAAATGAGACCCCCGAAGCTTTGGAAGAAGGCCAGAAGAGCCACGAGGGAGTCATAAGCCCAGGAGGCGCGCCCCCCTAGGTCGCACCTAGCAGGCTTGTGACCTCCTCGTGGGCCCAACCGATGTAATTCCACCACCATAAATTCCTATAAATACAGAAACCCCCCAAAAGAAACCTCGATCGGGAGTTCCGCCGCCGCAAGCCTGTGTAGCCACCAAAAACCAATTGGGAGCCCGTTCCGGCACCCTGCCGGAGGGGGAATCCATCTCCGGTGGCCATCTTCATCATCCCGGCGATCTCCATGACGAGGAGGGAGTAGTCCACCCTCGGGGCTGAGGGTATGTACCAGTAGCTATGTGTTTGAGCTCTCTCTCTCGTGGTCCTGAGATGTCATGATCTCGATGTACCGCGGGCTTTGCTAATATAGTTAGATCTTATGATGTTCCTCCCCCTCTCCCTTCTTGTAATGAATCGAGTTTTCCCTTTGAAGTTATCTTATCAGATTGAGGCTTTAAGAACACTTGATGTATGTCTTGCACGTGCCTATCTGTGGTGACAATGGGATATTCATGAGAGTACTTGATGTATGTTTTGGTGATCAACTTGCGGGTTTTGTGACATCGGGAACCTATGCATATGGGTTGGCACACGTTTTGACTCACCGGTAGAAACTTTGGGGCACACTTTGAAGTTCTATGTGTTGGTTGAATAGATGATTCTGAGATTGTGTGATGCATATCGTATAATCATGCCCACGGATACTTGAGGTGACAATGGAGTATCTAGGTGACATTAGGGTTTTGGTTGATGTGTGTCTTAAGGTGTTATCCTAGTACGAACTCTATGATGGATCGAACGGAAAGAATAGCTTCGTGTTATTTTACTACGGACTCTCGAATAGATCGATTAGAAAGAATAACTTTGTGGTGGTTTCGTACCCGACAATAATCTCTTCGTTTGTTCTCCGCTATTAGTGACTTTGGAGTGACTCTTTGTTGCATGTTGAGGGCTAGTTATATGATCCAGTTATGTTATCATTGTTGAGAGAACTTCACTAGTGAAATTATGAACCCTAGGCCTTGTTTCCACGCATTGCAATACCGTTCGTGCTCACTTTTACTTTTAGTTACCTTGCTGTTTTTTTAATTTCAGATTACAAAAACCTATATCTACCATCCATATTGCACTTGTATCACCATCTCTTCGCCGAACTAGTGCACCTATACAACTTACCATTGTATTGAGTGTGTTGGGGACACAAGAGACTCTTTGTTATTTGGTTGCAGGGTTGCTTGAGAGACACCATCTTCATCCTACGCCTCCCGCAGATTGATAAACCTTAGGTCACCCACTTGAGGGAAAATTGCTAATGTCCTACAAACCTCTACACTTGGAGGCCCAACAACGTCTACAAGGAGAAGGTTGCGTAGTAGACATCAGGGACCTCGTCACAACTCGCAGATTTTGTCCATTCTTGCAAGTTCTCTATGCTATTACTCACTGGTTTTGGGACCTGGGGCGATATGAACGTTCAGAGAACTCCGGGGTCCGGTTATGGTGACCTCGTGAAAACTCATAGATTTGGTCCACTATGGCCAGTTTTCTATGCTATTACTCACTGATTCTAGGTCCCGTGGTGCTACAAACGTTTGGGAAACTTCGGGAACTGGTTATGGGGACCTCGTCAAAACTCGCAGACTTGGTCCATTATGGCCAGTTTTCTATGCTATTACTCATTGATTTTGGGTCCCGGGGCGATACGAACGTTTGGGGAACATCGGGGTCCAGTTACGGGGACCTCGTGAAAACTCACAGATTTGGTCCATTCTGGCCAGTTTTCTATGCTATTACTCACTGACTTTGGGTCCCGAGGTGCTACAAACGTTCCATGAACTACGGGGACCAGTTACGGTGACCTCGTGAAAACTCATAAATTTCGTCTATTCAGGCCAGTTTTTATGCTATTACTCACTGTTTAAGGGCCCCGTGGTGCTACAAACGTTCGAGAAACTTCGTGGACCGGTTACGGGGACCTTGTCAAAACTCGTAGATTTGGTCCATTCTGGCCAGTTTTCTATGCTACTCACTGATTTTGGGTCCCGTGGTGCTACAAACATTCGGGGAACTGGTTACGAGGATCTCGTCAAAACTCGCAGATTTCGTCCATTCTAGCCAGTTTTCTATGCTACTCACTGATTTTGGGTCCCAGGGTGATCCAAACTGTCGGGGAACTTCGGGGCCGGGTTATGGGACATTGTCAAAACTCGCAGAATTGGTCCATTTTGGCCAACATTTTATGCTATTACTAACTGATTTTTGTTCCCGGGGTGCTCCGAACGTTCCGCGAACTTCGGAGACCTGTTACGGGCACCTTGTCAAAACTCGCAGACTTGGTCATTCTCGCCACGTTTGTGTGCTAGTACTTATTGATTCTGGGTCCCATGGCGCTACAAACGTTGAGGGAACTTCCGGGACCGGTTATGGGGACCCCATCAAAACTCGCACATTTGGTCCATTCTGGCCAGTTTCTATGCTATTACTCATTGATTTTGGTTCGTGGGGCGACCCGAACGTTCCGCGAACTCCGTGGATCGGTGATACGTCCATTTTGCATCATGTTTTCATGTTGATTTTTATCGCTTCTTTCGCTGTTATTTCACTTCACGGTAGTATTCTTTTGCCTTTTCTCTCTTATTTTGCAAGGTTTACATGAAGAGGGAGAATACCGGCAACTGGAATTCTAGTCTTAAAGTGGAGCAAAGTTGAGATACCTATTCCGCGCAACTCCAAACGCCGTGAAAATCAACGGGTTTTTTTTCCCAATTTATAAAAAGTACTGGACCGAAGAAGCGCCAGAGGGGCGCCAGGGGGTGGCTGTTGGGGAACGTCGCATGGGAAACAAAAAATTTCCTACGCGCACGAAGACCTATCATGGTGATGTCCATCTACGAGAGGGGATATTCGATCTACGTACCCTTGTAGATCACACAGCAGAAGCGTTAAGAAACGCAGTTGATGTAGTGGAACATCCTCACGTCCCTCGATCCGCCCCGCGAACCGTCCCGCGATCCGTCCCACGATCTAGTGCCGAACGGACGGCACCTCCGCGTTCAGCACACGTACAACTCGACGATGATCTCGGCCTTCCTGATCCAGCAAGAGAGATGGAGAGGTAGATGAGTTCTCCGGCAGCGTGACGGCGCTCCGGAGGTTGGTGGTGATCTAATCTCAGCAGGGCTCCGCCCGAGCTCCGCAGAAACGCGATCTAGAGGTAAAACCGTGGAGGTATGTGGTCGGGCTACCGTGGCAAAGTTGTCTCAAATCAGCCCTAAAACCTCCGTATATATAGGGGGAAGAGGGGGAGCCTTGCCTTGGGGTCCAAGGACCCCCAAGGGGTTCGGCCGAGCCAAGGGGGGGAGTCCTCCCCTTCCAAACCGAATCCAACTAGGTTTGGAAGGAGGGTCCTTCCCCCTTTTCCCACCTCCTCTTTTTTTTCTTTTCTCTTTGATTTTCTTCCTATGGCGCATAGGGCCTTCTTGGGCTGTCCCACCAGCCCACTAAGGGCTGGTGCGCCACCCCCAAGGCCTATGGGCTTCCCCGGGGTGGGTTGCCCCCCCGGTGAACACCCGGAACCCATTCGTCATTCCCGGTACATTCCCGGTAACTCCGAAAACCTTCCGGTAATCAAATGAGGTCATCCTATATATCAATCTTCGTTTCTGGACCATTCCGGAAACCCTCGTGACGTCCGTGATCTCATCCGGGACTCTGAACAACATTCGGTAACCAACCATATAACTCAAATACGCATAAAACAACGTAGAACCTTAAGTGTGTAGACCCTGCGGGTTCGAGAACTATGTAGACATGACCCGAGTGACTCCTCGGTCAATATCCAATAGTGGGACCTGGATGCCCATATTGGATCCTACATATTCTACGAAGATCTTATCGTTTGAACCTCAGTGCCAAGGATTCATATAATCCCGTATGTCATTCCCTTTGTCCTTCGGTATGTTACTTGCCCGAGATTCGATCGTCAGTATCCCCATACCTATTTCAATCTCGTTTACCGGCAAGTCTCTTTACACGTTCCGTAATCCAAGATCCCGCAACTTACACTAAGTCACATTGCTTGCAAGGCTTGTGTGTGATGTTGTATTACCGAGTGGGCCCCGAGATACCTCTCCGTCACACGGAGTGACAAATCCCAGTCTCGATCCATACTGACTCAACTAACACCTTCGAAGATACCTGTAGAGCATCTTTATAGTCACCCAGTTACGTTGCGACGTTTGATACACACATAGCATTCCTCCGGTGTCAGTGAGTTATATGATCCCATGGTCATAGGAACAAATACTTGACACGCAGAAAACAATAGCAACAAAATGACACGATCAGCATGCTACGTCTATTAGTTTGGGTCTAGTCCATCACGTGATTCTCCTAAAGACGTGATCGAGTTATCAAGCAACAACACCTTGTTCATAATCAGAAGACCCTGACTATCTTTGATCAACTGGCTAGCCAACTAGAGGTTTGCTAGGGACAGTGTTTTGTCTATGTATCCACACATGTATATAAGTCTTCATTCAATACAATTATAGCATGGATAATAAACGATTATCATGAACTAAGAAATATAATAATAACTAATTTATTATTGCCTCTAGGGCATATTTCCAACAGTCTCCCACTTTCACTAGAGTCAATAATCTAGTTCACATCACCATGTGATTCCAATGAATCCAACACCCATATATTTATGGGGTCTGATCACGTCTTGCTCGTGAGAGAGGTTTTAGTCAACGGTTCTGAAACTTTCAGGTCCGTGTGTTCTTTACAAATCTTTATGTCATCTTATAGATGCTGCTACTATGTGCTATTCGGAAATACTCCAAATATCTACTCTACTATACGAATCCGTTTCACTACTCATAGTTATTCGGATTAGTGTCAAAGCTTGCATCGACGTAACCCTTTACGATGAACTCTTTAACCACCTCCATAATCGAGAAAAATTCCTTAGTCTATCAGTTACTGAGGATAAATTTTGACCGCTGCTAGTGATTCAATCATGGATCACTCTCTGTACCTCTCAACAGAGTGCAAGGCACACATCAGGTACGGTACTCAGCATGGCATACTTTAGAGTCTACGGCTAAGGCATAGAAGACGACCTTCGTCTATTCTCTTTATTCTGCCGTGGTCGGGTTTTGAGTCTTACTCAAATTCACACCTCACAACGCAACCAAGAACTCCTTCTTTGCTGATCTATTTTGAACTCCTTCAAAACTTGTCAAGGCATGCATTTTGTTGAAACTTCTATTAAGCGTTTTGATCTATCTCCATAGATCTTGATGCTCAATGTTCATGTAGCTCATTCCATGTATTCCTTTGAAAACTCCTTTCAAACAACCTTGTATGCTTTACAGAAATTCTACATTACTTCTGATCCACAATATGTTAACCACATATACTTATCAGAAATTCTATAGTGCTCCCACTCACTTCTTTGGAAATACAAGTTTCTCATAAACCTTGTACAAACCCAAAATCTTTGATCACCTCATCAAAGTGTATATTCCAACTCCGAGATGCTTGCACCAGTCCATTGAAGGATCACTGGAGCTTGCATACTTGTTAGTATCTTTAGGATCGACAAAACCTTCTGGTTGTATCACATACAATGTTTGCTCAAGGAAACCGTTGAGGAAACAATGTTTTGACATCCTATGTGCAATATTTCATAAATAATGCAGCAACTACTAACATAATTCCAACAGACTTTTAGCATCGCTACGCGTGAGAAAGTCTCATCATAGTCAACTGTTTGATCTTGTCAGAAACATCTTTGCGACAAGTCGAGCTTTACTTAATAGTGACTTATCACCATCGTCGTCTGTCTTCCTTACAAAGATCCATCTTTACTCAATAGTCTTACTACCATCAAGTAGTTCCTCCAAAGTCTACACTTTGTTTTATATATGGATCCTCTCTCGGATTTCATGGCCTCAAGCCATTTGTCGGAATCCGGGCCCACCATTGCTTCTCCATAACTCGTAGTTTCACTGTTGCTCAACAACATGACCTCCAAGACAGGGTTACCGTACCACTCTGCAGTAGTACACGAGCTTGTCAACCTACGAGGTTTGTAGTAACTTGATTCGATGCTCGATGATCACCCTCATCAACTTTCACTTCAATTGGTGTAGGTGCCACAGGAACAACTTCCTGCGCCCTGCTACACACTGGTCAAAGTGACGGTTCAATAACCTCATCATGTTCTACCACCCTCCCACTCAATTCTTTCGAGAGAAACCTTTCCTCAAGAAAGGATCCGTTTCTAGAAACAAACACTTTGCTTTCGGATCTGAGATAGGAGATGTACCCAACTGTTTTGGATATCCTATGAAGATGCATTTATCCGCTTTGGGTTCGAGCTTATCAGACTGAAACTTTTTCACATAAGTGTCGAAGCCCCAAACTTTCAAGAAACGACAGTTTAGATTTCTCTAAACCTCAGTCTATACTGTGTCATCTCAACGGAAATACGCGGTGCCCTATTTTAAAGTGAATGCGGTTGTCTCTAATGCATAACCCATAAACGATAGTGGTATTTTGATAAGTGACATCATAGTATGCACCATACCAAATAGTGCGTGGCTATGACGTTCAGACACATCATCACACTATGATGTTCCAGGTGGCATGAACTGCGAAACAATTTCCACATTGTCTTAACTGCGTACCAAAACTCGTAACTCAGATATTCATTTCTATGATCATATCGTAGACAGTTTATCCTTTTGTTACGATGAACTTCACTCTGAAACAGAATTGAACTTTTCAATATTTCAGACTTGTGATTCATTAAGCAAATACTCTTGTATCTGCTCAAATCTTCATTGAAGTAAGAACATAATGATATCCACTGCGTGCCTCAGCACCCATTGGACTGCATACATCAAAATGCATCACTTCCAACAAGTTACTATCTTGTTTCATCTCAATGAAAAACAAGGCCTTGCTCATGTGGTATGATTTGCATGTCACTAGTGATTCAAAATCAAGTGAGTATAAAGATCCATCAGCATGGAGCCTCTTCATGCAATTTATACCAACATGACTCAAGCGGCAGTGCCACAAGTAAGTGATACTATCATCATTACCTCGTGTATTTTGGCACCAATATCATGAACATGTGTAACACTATGATCGAGATTCAATAAACCATTGAAGGTGATTATTCAAGCAAATAGAGTAACCATTATTCTCTTTAAATGAATAATCGTATTGCAATAAACACGATCCAATCATGTTCATGCTTAACGCAAGCACCAAATAACAATTATTTAGGTTTAACACCAATCCCGATGGTAGAGGGAGCGTGCGACGTTTTGATCATATCAATCTTGGAAACACTTCCAACACGTATCGTCACCTCGCCTTTAGCTAGTCTCCGTTTATGCCGTAGCTATCATTTCGTGTTACTAATCACTTAGCAACCGAACGGGTATCCAATACCCTCATGCTACTAGGAGTACTAATAAAGTACACATCATGTATTTCAAATATACTTCTTTCGACTTTTGCCAGCCTACTTATCTACCAAGTATCTAGAGTTGCTCCGCCTCAGTGACTGTTCCCCTCATTACAGAAGCACTTAGTCTCAGGTTTGGGTTTAATCTTTTGTCTCTTCATTAGTGTAGCAACTGTTTTGCCGTTTCACGAAGTATCCCTTCTAGCCCTTGCCTTTCTCGAAACTTAGTGGTTTTACTAACCATCAACTATTGACGCTCCTTCTTGATTTCTACTTTCGCAGTGTCAAACATCGCGAATCACTCAAAGATCATTGTATCTATCCTTGATATGTTATAGTTCATCACGAAGCTCTCACAGCTTGGCGGCAGTGACTTTGGAGAACCATCACTATCTCATCTGGAAGATTAACCCCCACTTGATTCAAGCGATTGTCGTACTTAGACAATCTGAGCACACGCTCAACGATTGAGCTTTTCTCCTTTACTTTGTGGACAAAGAATATTGTCGGAGGTCTCGTACCTCTTAACAAGGGCACGAGCATGAAATCACAATTTCATCTCTTTAGAACATCACTTATGTTCCGTGACGTTTCAAAACGTCTTCGGCGCCTTGCTTCTAAGCCATCTAGTATTTTGCACAGAAATATCGTGTAGTCATCAGAGACGTGTATGTCGGTTGTTCACAGCATCCACAGACGACGCTCGAGGTGCAGCACACTGAGTGGTCCATTAAGGACGTAAGCCTTCTGCGCAGCAACGAGGACAATCCTCTTCAAAGTTTGCTACTATCAACTTTCAACTAAATTTTCTCTAGGAACACATAAAAACAGTAGAGCTATAGCGCAAGCTACATCGTAATTCGTAAAGAACATTAGACTATGTTCATGACAATTAGTTCAATTAATCATCTTACTTAAGAACTCCCACTCAAAAAGTACATCTCTCTAGTCATTTGAGTGGTACATGATCCAAATCCACTATCTCAAGTCCGATCATCACGTGAGTCGAGAATAGTTTCAGTGGTAAGCATCTCTATGCTAATCATATCAACTATACAATTCATGCTCGACCTTTCAGTCTCATGTGTTCCGAGGCCATGTCTGCACATGCTAGGCTCGTCAAGCTTAACCCGAGTGTTCCGCGTGTGCAACTGTTTTGCACCCGTTGTATGTGAACGTTGAGTCTATCACACCCGATCATCACGTGGTGTCTCGAAACGAAGAACTGTCGCAACGGTGCACAGTCGGGGAGAACACAATTTCGTCTTGAAATTTTAGTGAGAGATCACCTCATAATGCTACCGTCGTTCTAGGCAAGATAAGGTGCATAAAGGATTAACATCACATGCAATTCATAAGTGACATGATATGGCCATCATCATGCGCTTCTTGATCTCCATCACCAAAGCACCGGCACGATCTTCTTGTCACCGGCGTCACACCATGATCTCCATCATCATGATCTCCATCAACGTGTCGCCATCGGGGTTGTCGTGCTACTCATGCTATTACTACTAAAGCTACGTCCTAGCAATATAGTAAACGCATCTGCAAGCACAAACGTTAGTTTAAAGACAACCCCATGGCTCCTGCCGGTTGCCGTACCATCGACGTGCAAGTCGATATTAACTATTACAACATGATCATCTCATACATCCAATATATCACATCACATCGTTGGCCATATCACATCACAAGCATACCCTGCAAAAACAAGTTAGACGTCCTCTAATTTTGTTGTTGCATGTTTTACGTGGTGACCATGGGTATCTAGTAGGATCGCATCTTACTTACGCAAACACCACAACAGAGATATATGAATTGCTATTTAACCTCATCCAAGGACCCCCTCGGTCAAATCCGATTCAACTAAAGTTGGAGAAACTGACACTTGCCAGTCATCTGTGAGCAATGGGGTTACTCGTAGCGATGAAACCAGTCTCTCGTTAGCGTACGAGTAATGTCGGTCCAAGCCGCTTCAATCCAACAATACCGCGGAATCAAGAAAAGACTAAGGAGGGAAGCAAAACACACATCACCGCCCACAAAAACTTTTGTGTTCTACTCGAGATTACATCTACGCATGAACCTAGCTCTGATACCACTGTTGGGGAACGTCGCATGGGAAACAAAAATTTTCCTACGCGCACGAAGACCTATCATGGTGATGTCCATCTACGAGAGGGGATATTCGATCTACGTACCCTTGTAGATCGCACAACAGAAGCGTTAAGAAACGCGGTTGATGTAGTGGAACGTCCTCACGTCCCTCGATCCGCCCCGCGAACCGTCCCGCGATCCGTCTCACGATCTAGTGCCGAACGGACGGCACCTCCGCGTTCAGCACACGTACAGCTCGACGATGATCTCGGCCTTCTTGATCTAGCATGAGAGATGGAGAGGTAGATGAGTTCTCCGGCAGCGTGACGGCGCTCCGGAGGTTGGTGGTGATCTAATCTCAGCAGGGCTCTGCCCGAGCTCCGCAGAAACGCGATCTAGAGGTAAAACCGTGGAGGTATGTGGTCGGGCTGCCGTGGCAAAGTTGTCTCAAATCAGCCCTAAAACCTCCGTATATATAGGGGGAAGAGGGGGAGCCTTGCCTTGGGGGTCCAAGGACCCCCAAGGGGTTCGGCCGAGCCAAGGGGGGGAGTCCTCCCCTTCCAAACCGAATCCAACTAGGTTTGGAAGGAGGAGTCCTTCCCCCTTTTCCCACCTCCTCTTTTTTTCTCTTTGATTTTCTTCCTATGGCGCATAGGGCCATCTTGGGCTGTCCCACCAGCGCACTAAGGGATGGTGCACCACCCCCAAGGCCTATGGGCTTCCCCGGGGTGGGTTGCCCCCCCGGTGAACACCCGGAACCCATTCGTCATTCCCGGTAGATTCCCAGTAACTCCGAAAACCTTCCGGTAATCAAATGAGGTCATCCTATATATCAATCTTCGTTACTCGTTTCGTAATACAAGATCCCGCAACTTACACTAAGTTACATTGCTTGCAAGGCTTGTGTGTGTTGTTGTATTACCGAGTGGGCCCCGAGATACCTCTCCGTCACACGGAGTGACAAATCCCAGTCTTGATCCATACTAACTCAACTAACACCTTCGGAGATACCTGTAGAGCATCTTTATAGTCACCCAGTTACGTTGCGACGTTTGATACACACAAAGCATTCCTCCGGTGTCAGTGAGTTATATGATCTCATGGTCATAGGAACAAATACTTGACACGCAGAAAAAGTAGCAACAAAATGACACGATCAACATGCTACGTCTATTAGTTTGGGTCTAGGCCATCACGTGATTCTCCTAATAACGTGATCCAGTTATCAAGCAACAACACCTTGTTCATAATCAGAAGACCCTGACTATGTTTGATCAACTGGCTAGCGAACTAGAGGCTTGCTAGGGACAGTGTTTTGTCTATGTATCCACACATGTATATAAGTCTTCATTCAATACAATTATAGCATGGATAATAAACGATTATCATGAACTAAGAAATATAATAATAACTAATTTATTATTGCCTCTAGGGCATATTTCCAACAGTGGCCACAAGCCTGCACGGCGCGGCCACACCCTAGGCCGCGCCATGGGGGATTGTGGGCACCCTGCTGGCCCACTTGCCCCCTCTTTTGCTATATGGAGGGTTTCGTCCAGGAAAAAAAATCAGAAGGGAGCTTTTTCGTGGTTTCGCCACCGCCGCGAGGCGGAACTTGAGGAGAACCAATCTAGAGCTCTGGCAGGACGATCCTGTCGGGGAAACTTCCCTCACGGAGGGGGAAATCGTCGGCATCGTCATCACCAACACTCCTCTCATCGGAGGAGACTCGTCACCATCAACATCTTCATCAGCACCATCTCATCTCCAAACCCTAGTTCATCACTTGTAACCAATCTCCGTCTCGCGACTCCGATTGGTACTTGTAAGGTTGCTAGTAGTGTTGATTACTCTTTGTAGTTGATGCTAGTTGGATTATTTGGTGGAAGAGTTTATGTTCAGATCCTTGATGCTACTCATTACACCTCTGATCATGAGTATGATTATGCTTTGTGAGTAGTTACTTTTGTTCCTGAGGACACGGGATAAGTCATGCTAATAATAGTCATGTGACTTTGGTATTCGTTCGGTATTTTGATATGTTGTATGTTGTTTTTCCTCTAGTGGTGTTATGTGAACGTCGACTACATAACACTTCACCATTATTTGGGCCTAGAGGAAGGCATTGGGAAGTAGTAAGTAGATGATGGGTTGCTAGAGTGACAGAAGCTTAAACCCTACTTTATGCGTTGCTTCGTAAGGGGCTGATTTGGATCGACTAGTTTAATGCTATGGTTAGACTTTGTCTTAATTCTCCTTCTGTAGTTGCGGATGCTTGCGAGAGGGGTTAATCATAAGTGGGATGCTTGTCCAAGTAAGGGCAGTACCCAAGCGCCGGTCCACCCACATATCAAACTATCAAAGTAACGAACGCGAATCATATGAACATGAAGAAACTAGCATGACAGAAATTTCCGTGTGTCCTCGGGAGCGTTTTTCCTCCTATAAGACTTTGTCCAAGCTTGTCCATTGCTACAAAAGGGATTGGGCCACTTTGCTGCACCGTTGCTGGACGTTCTGGGAACTTCGTGGTCCGGTTACAGGGACCTCGTGAAAACTCGCAGATTTAGTCCATTCTGGCTAGTTTTCTATGCTATTACTCACTGATTTTGGGACCTGGGGCGTTACGAATGTTCGGGGAACTTCGGGGTCTGGTTACGGTGACATCACGAAAACTCACAAATTTGGTCCATTCTAGCTACTTTTCTATGTTATTACTCAGTGATCCTGGGTCCCATGGTGCTACAAATCTTCGGGACACTTCGGGGACCTCATGGAAACTCGCAGATTTGGTCCATTCTGCCTAGTTTTCTATGCTATTACTCACTGATTCTGGGCCCGTGGGCGTGATACGTCTCCGTCGTATCTATTTTTCCGAACTCTTTTGCCCTTGTTTTGGACTCTAATTTGCATGATTTGAATGGAATTAACCCGGACTGACGCTGTTTTCAGCAGAATTGCCATGGTGTTGTTTTTGTGCAAAAATGGAAGTTCTCGGAACGTCGTGAAAATGTACGGACATTTTTTTGGAATAAAAGAAAAATACCTGCGCAAAGTTCCACGTGAGGGGGTGTGCGAGTGGGCCACAAGCCCCTGGGCCGCGGCCTCCCCCTATGGCTGCGCCATGAGGTATTGTGGGGCCCACGTAGCACCACTGCCCCCAATCTTAGCTCTATATCTTCCGTTTCGCATGGAAAAAAATCAGAGAGAAGGTTTCATCGCGTTTTGCGATACGGAGGTGCCGCCACATCCTGTTCTTCATCTGGAGGGCAGATCTGGAGTCCGTTTCGGGCTCCGAAGAGGGGAAATCGTCGCCATCGTCATCGTCAACCTTTCTCCATCGACAATTCCATGATGCTCTTCATCGTTCATGAGTAATCTCATCGTAGGCTTGCTGGACGGTGATGAGTTGGATGAGATCTATCATGTAATCGAGTTAGTTTTTGACGGGGATTGATCCCTAGTATCCACTATGTTCTAGATTGATGTAGCTACTACTTGGCTATGCTTAATGCTTGTCACTAGGGCCCGAGTGCCATGATTTCAGATCTGAACCAATTATGTTGTGGCCAATATATGTGTGTTTTAGATCCTATCTTGCAAGTTGTAGTTAGCTACTATGTGTTATAACCCGGCAACCCCGGAGTGACAATAGCCGGAACCACTCCCGGAGATGACCATAGTATGAGGAGTTCATGTATTCACCGCGTGTTAATGCGTTGGTCCGGTTCTTTATTAAAAGGAGAACCTTAATATCCCGTAGTTTCCATTAGGACCCCGCTGCCACGGGAGGGATGGACAATAGATGTCATGCAAGTTCTTTTCCCTAAGCACGTATGACTACATACGGAATACATGCCTACATTAGATTGATGAACGGGAGCTAGCCACATATCTCTCCTTGTTATAGCTGTTACATGATGAATCACATCCGTCACACTCATCCAGCACCGATCCACTGCCTACGAGTGTTTTACTACTCGTTCTCGCTACTTTACTTTGCCTAGGCTTGTCCCTTGCTACAAGAGGGATTGGGCCACTTTGCTGCTACTGTTGCTACTGCTGTTACTCGTTACTCTGCCGCTGCTAGTACTGTTCCTTGCTACTCTGTTGTTCTTGTTGAAAGACTTTGTTGGCGCTAACATCCCGTCAACAGGGCCTTTTCTGGTGCCATTGCTGGGAATTATCAAAGCTTTTTCTGGTGTCGTTGCTATCATATCACCTTGCTACTAATACTTTGCTTGCAGACACTAATCTTTCAGGTGTGGTTGAATTGACAACTCAGCTGCTAATACTTGAGAATATTCTTTAGCTTCCCCTTGTGAGCGAATCAAAAAAATTGGGTTGAATACTCTACCCTCGAAAACTGATGCGATCCCATACGCTTGTGGGACATCAAGGCTTTTTTGGCGCCGTTGCCGAGGAAGCACAACTATATTCTCTGAGTCACTTGGGATTGACTACTGTTGGTCACTATGAGGAATCCAAAATATCCAAGAACTAAAATCCTGCCTTCCACTACGAGGAGAGGTAAGGAACTGCCTTCTAGCTCTGCAATTGATTCACCTTCAGTTTTGAGTAAGTTTGCGACATCGCCTCCTGCTAGAAATCTTGATATGTCACCTATGCTTGATGATGCTACTTCTGCTGCCCATGATGCTTATGATGCTATGCTTGATACTATGCCTGATACTGCTTTGCCACTTGGTGCCCTTGATGCACATATTGCTAGAGTTGCTGCTAGATGTGATGATACTTCTGAAACTACTGATACTATTGAAGTAGAACCTGCTACTATGCCTGAATTGCCTGTTATGCCTGATACGCGCTATGTTATGGAGGGAGAGATAGCTGAGGATTTTCTTGCGTGTAAGGATAGCTATGATGTTGATAAACTTCTGCACAAGTGGAAAGAAAAATCTCTGAACGCTAGGATGAAATACGACCCGAAGTTTGCCACTTCACCTATCTTTGTGACCGATAAGGATTATGAATTCTCTGTCGACCCTGAGTTAATCACTCTGGTCGAATCTGATCCCTTTCACGATTACGAGTCTGAAACGGTTGTAGCCCAGCTTATCAAACTGCACGATATAGCCACCCTATTCACTAGTGAGGAAAAGATCCGCCACTACTATATGCTCAAGCTGTTTCCTTTCTCGCTAAAGGATGATGCTAAGACCTGGTTCACTTCTCTTGCTCCTGGTTGTGTGTGTAGCCCCGAGGATATGGTCTACTACTTCTCTGAAAAATATTTCCATAAGAAGCAAGCTGCCTTGCAGGAAATATACAACTTTGCTCAAGCTGAAGAAGAGAGTCTCCCACAAGCTTGGGGGAGGCTCATCCAGCTACTGAATGCTTTGGCTGATCACTCTCTTGAGAAGAAAGAAATACTTGATATCTTCTATAATGGACTTACCGATGCTTCCAAAGACCACCTAGATAGTTGTGCCGGTAGTGTTTTTAGGGAACGAACCGTAGAACAAGCTGAGATTCTGCTGAATAACACCTTGTGCAATGAGAATGCTTGGACTATTGCCGAACCACCTCCTAAGCCAACTCCAAAGAAAAGAGGTATTCTATTCCTGAGTGCCGAAGATATGCAAGAAGCCAAGAAATCTATGCGAGAGAAATGCATTAAAACTGAAGATGTCCAAAATCTACCATTGGTAAGTGACTCCTCCATTGGGGAGGCATTAAATCTGAAGATGTCACCGTTCTCCGCACTGTTTTGGGGAAATTACTCCTTGGTAAGTGACTCCTCCATTGGTCCAATTAGTTTTTGCTCTAGTGCCTTATACTCCGCGTATTTTTGCTGCCTTGGTGACCATGTTCTTGAGCTTTGCATGCTGATTCTAGCTGGTCCCAAGTAGTTTTGATGTGTAATATGGTCACTAGGCACTTGTTGGAGTAGTTGCTACAAGTTTCGTTGAGCCTTATTCACTTTTCCTTAGAATCACTAAAAATTTCAGAGATAGAAAGGGAAAAGATGAGGAGGTTCTTAAGAGGCTAGTCAAGCAGTGAGAAGAAGCCCAAGTATACGGTCCCTCGAGTCGCGGAAGTTCGAGCGTGCGAGTGGCCAAGCGACGTGTTCTTACGCGGCCCCGGAATTTATGAGGACTTTTATCACTTGGTGGAGAACGCAGGCCTTACCGCCTTCGTTGAATATAAGTGTCCGCAATACCTCCTCCTGACTAATATCTTTGTACAAAGCTTTAACTTCTATCCGAGGAAGAATCCTCCTATGGTTGAGTTCAAACTTTATGATGTCCCCCAGCGCATGTCATTCCAGGATTTTTGCAATGTTTGCAAATTACCTTATGTTGGGGATATTCATGAACCTCGTCCACGGGACTTGGAAGCTTTCATCGGTACAATTGTTGTAGGAGAGGAGAGAGGAGTGTCTTCACTAGAGCTGCTAGCATACATTTTCCCGTGCTTCGGTACTTCTCACTATTTGTGGGAAAATGTTTGATTGGCCGTGGGAAAGCTGCATCACTTAGTTCCCCAGATCTTGCGGTCTTCCGTGAAGCCCTTTATAACGATAAAACTTATAGCTTGGGCGCTATAGTAGCTCAACGGTTGAACCTTAACCGTTCTAAAGGTGTTGTCTATGGAGGTATCTATGCTACCCGTCTCGTCAGACACTTTGAGATACCTATTAGACTGGAGGAGGAAGAAGAGATTCTTCTTCCCAAGAGATATCTAGATTACGATAGCATGGTTCACCATGACTTTCTTGATAGAGATATAAATAGAAGGATGATTTATAACCTGGTGTTTAGTCAGGGTACTCGTGAGACTATTACTTTGCCTGCTCCTTCTTTGTTCAATCTTCATGCAGGCAGGTACACTATTATGCCCTCGAACATCTACGCATATTGGGGCTTGGCCCAACCATAGGTGCCCGTGCCCGAGCCGCCAGTCGAGTACCAGACGCCAGTTTATTAGTGGGAGCCAGAGGATCTCACGCAGCAGTGGCATCCTCAGTCCACTCCGGAGTACCCAACTTTACATTCTTGCTTATGCTTTCACTTTGTTCGTCGGTGTTCACACTTTGCCATTGTATCATCCATGCTAGTTTATTTTCTTTTTCTCGTTTTGTTTTCGTGTGTCTGTCTAGTTTGAGAAAACCCAAAAAGATTTTCTTTTCTTCTTTTTCTAGTTGGGAGCTTTCCCATGTAGATAGTTTTCTTTTTCTTTGGGTCAAGGTAGAAGATATTGGTTACACTGTTTAGTGGCTCTGGCATGCATACCTGTTTAGCTTTCAAAGAGCCATATTACTTTGTCTTCTCCTTTGTGTTTGCTTGCAGATTCCAGATTTAGTCCAATGCACGAGCACGCTTATTATTGTTCACATTGTTCGGTCATGCAAGTGAAAGGCAATAATGATGATATATGATGAAGTGACTGAGCCTGGAAAAGCTGGTATGAACTCGATCTATTTTGTTTTTGTAAATATGACTAGCTCATCATGCCTGATTCAACTCTGTTGTGAGAGAAACATGTTTGCAATGACAACTTAGAGATCATAGTTGCTTATGCCATGCTTACTTAGCTAGGAGCTTGTAATGGTTTGTCTTGGTTGCCAACATGAATGTTGATATGACTATGATGTAGTATGATAGGATGGTATCCTCCTTTGAATGATTCAAGTGGCTTGACTTGGCGCATGTTCACGCATGTAGTTCAAACAAAATCAACATAGCCTCTATGATGTTCATGTTCATGGTGATTTATGTCCTACTCATGCTTGCACTCAATGTTAGTTACTCTCAATGCATTTTGATGACCGTTGTTGCTCTCTAGTTGGTCGCTTCCCAGTCTTTTGCTAGCCTTCACTTGTACTAAGCGGGAATACTGCTTGTGCATCCAATTCCATAAACCCAAAGTTGTGCCATATGGGAACACCATACCTAGCTATGTGCGGTATCTACCTGCCGTTCCAAGTAAATTTGCATGTGCCACTCTCTATATCTTCAAGAAATAATCTGTTTTGCATGCCCGAACTGCTCATGTGGTGACAGGGGGCTATTGGTATCTTCCATGCTAGGCGTGTTATCCTCGATATGTGTTTATTCACTATCATTCACGAGAAAGGGGCCGGTAATTGGAATTCCCAGTTCCATGCTCAAATCGAAAAGATAATTGCAAACAAAACTCCCCCATGATTGATGTTGGTATGGACGGTACCGGAGGATTCGACTAGCCATGGAGTGTGATTGATTGGTGGTGGGGGAGTCAAAACTTTACTTTTCTGTTTGGGAACCGCCTATAGCATGTGTAGCGTGGAAGATATTGAGAACTCTTAGTCATTGCATTGACAATGAAAGAATGCCACCCAAAATAATTATCTCTGCTTTTAAAGCTTGAGCTCTGGCACCTCTCCAAATCAATGCTTCCCTCTGCGAAGGGCCTATCTATTTATGTTCCTGTTGAGTCACCCTCCTCTTAGAAAAGCACCAATTAGAGAGCACCTCTATCATTTTTATGCTTTGCTTTTAACTGTGTTGAGTATGAATTACAAAAGCACCATGAATTACAAAAGCACCATGAATTACAATGTTTAGTCATCCCTTGGTCTTTGAAGGTGCTCTACATTTATGTTTTGCGGTCTCCGAAAGAGCTAGCGAGATACCATCTATTCATACTGCTTCACGTTGTTTTGATTGAAGTGTTGACACTTGAGGCTTATTATTATTTGCTCGCTAGTTGATTATGCCATTAATATGAGTTTATCGTGAGACATAGATGTCATTTGCTTATGTGGTTTGCTTGTGATGTTGCTAAAATTCTGGTTATGAGTTAGACATGGTTGCAACAACAAGATCAAACAAAGTTTGTCAAAGTTTTTCTTTTGTCTCTCTCAGTTTGTCAACTGAGTTGCTTGAGGACAAGCAAGGCTTTAAGCTTGGGGGAGTTGATACGTCTCCGTCGTATCTACTTTTCTGAACTCTTTTGCCCTTGTTTTGGACTCTAATTTGCATGATTTGAATGGAACTAACCCGGACTGACGCTGTTGATACGTCCATTTTGCATTATGCTTTCATGTTGATATTTATCGCTTTATGGACTGTTATTATACTTTGTGGAACCTTACTTATGCCTTTTCTCTCTTATTTTGCAAGGTTTATTTGAAGAGGGAGAATACCTGCAGCTGGAATTCTGGACTGGAAAAGGAGCAAGTCTGAGTGCTCTATTCTACGGAACTCCAAATGTCCTGAAAATCAACGGGGATTTTTTGGATTTTATAAAGAATACTGGGCAAAAGAAGTGTCAGAGGGGAGCAACTAGGGGCCCACAAGCCTGGTTGCCGCGGCCTACCCCCCTAGCCGCGGCAACAGGGCTTGTGGGCACCGTGGCGGCCCACTGGCCCCCTCTTTTACTATATGAAGGGTTTCGTTCCAGAAAAAATCATTCAGGAGATTTTTCGTGGTTTTGCCGCCGCCACGAGGCGGAACTTGAGCAGATCCAATCTAGAACTTCGGAAGGACGATCCTGCCAGGGAAACTTCCCTCCCGGAGGGGGAAATCGTCGCCTTCGTCATCACCAACACTCCTCTCGTCGGAGGAGAGGCATCTTCATCAACATCTTCATCAGCACCATCTCCTCTCCAATCCCTAGTTCATCTCTTGTAACCAATCTCCGTCTCGTGACTCCGATTGGTACTTGTAAGGTTGCTAATAGTGTTGATTACTATTTGTAGTTGATGCTAGTTGGATTACTTGGTGGAAGAGTTTATGTTCAGATCCTTGATGCTATTCATTACACCTATGATCATGGTTATGATTATGCTTTGTGAGTAGTTACTTTTGTTCCTGAGGACATGGGATAAGTCAAGCTAATAATAGTTATGTGAGTTTGGTATTCGTTCGGTATTTTGATATGCTGTATGATGTTTTTACTCTAGTGGTGTTATGTCAATGTATGTTGGGGATATTATTTATTAAGTGACCCGCCCAAGGTGGGCCGGGTTACCAGTAAGGCGATTCATCCTCTAGGTTACTTGGGCTTCAGCCTGGCCGGTTCAAGGCCGCGGGACTGTTATGATTTCTGGAAGGTCTCCGGGTTTTGAAGGACGGCGACTTAGAGACTACAATGGTCACGAATTGTAAGGAGGAAGGGACTCTTGTAAACCCTAAGGCCTCGACCTATATATAAAGGCGAGTCCTGAGGAGGAGAGGCAGGTTAGAAACATCGAGTGCTAGGTTAGGCGAGTTACGCCTCCCTTGTAATCGAATCCACATCAATACACACAAAGCAGGACGTAGGCTATTACCTCCGCTCGAGGGGCCGAACCTGGGTAAATCGCCGTGTTCCTCCCGTTTAACCCCTTTGGGTCGCCACCAAGGTGCGATGGCTCCAGTACTAAGTCCTTTCACGAGGACATCTGCCGTGACAAAACCACGACAGTTGGCGCCCACCGTGGGGCCTAGGCACGGTGGAGTTGAGTTCTCAAAGGGAGCCCTACCAGGGTTTGGGAGTTATGCGACGACGCTCATGACTCGGAGCCGCCGCGGGATAACCTACATCGACAACCAGCGATGGGGACCTGAAGCGAATTCGATCGAATCGGGCTACAGGGTCCCCTTCGGCAAGATCAACATCTTCATCGGCATGATCGGATCATCCGTCCCTGAGCCGGACATCTCCACCGACATCGTCGAGCCGGCCAGGTACGTCCGCCCAGTCACAACACAGAATCTAACTCGCCCGGTCTTTGTGGGGTTCACGCAGGGATCGGAGGGACCAGAACACTTGGCGACTCCGGAGGTTTCCCCGGTCAACTCTGACGATGAGTCATCCATGGGCGATTCAGATTCCATCCGGTCTCTCCATGGGGACGGTCTCGGAGGCTTGTCACTGGCCATGGATCCGGAAATCCTTGATCGAACCCGCCGCCAGATCGCCATCTACATGGCTGGGGCAACCCAACCCGCACAAAACCCCACCGGAGGCGATGGGACCAGCGGGACATCCAAAAGTGCATCCGCAGTCCTGGTGGATTTAGCGGCGGAAATCGCGAGACTAATGTCAACTCCCCTCACGCCAGAGAACCAAGAGGAGATAAATGCAGAGTTAGCAAAGCTGAGAGAGGCGGTGGCAAAGGCCCATCAGGATGCTGAGATGGAGTCCGCCAGGATCGAGACTCGACTAGCCCAAATCACGGCCGAAAGGATGCGATTGAACACTGATAACTAGTGGCTCGAAAGGCAGCAGCGCGCGTCCGACGCCGTCCATCAGCGGAGACACCAGGGTCGCCTGCCCCATGACCTCAACCCGACCCGTCTGTTCGACACCCCTCGAACCCCCGGGACCGGAGCCGCCCCAGCAGGAGGACCGGGCCGCCCACCTAACCCGCCCGTTTAGCCGACTGAGGGTCAAATTCCTCGTTTTCGGACCCCTCAAGGCCACTTCTCTAACCCGGTGGATAACGTGCTTGCCGCAACTCGCCACTTGGAGTCTCTTCCGATTCACGGCAACACCCCAGCTGATATTGAAGCGAGGAACGCCATCGAGATGTTGAAAACAGCGGTGGTTCAAAATGCACAGTTCTCACGCAGCCTTGAGAGATTGCACTCCACCCCTCAGGCGAGCTATACCAGGAGTAGGCCGGAGGATCAGCCAGCCGTAAACAGTGGCCCGCGACACTTCCCGCAGGACAATCCGCCCGAGCGGAACCCGCCGGGCAGAGATCTCCCCAACATTCAAGACACCCAGGCCCCCCTCGCAGGGACCGGAGGGCGAGTTGGGGTACCGTGCTTGTCCCTGGCCCTTCGGAACGAAAGAATGCCCAAGGATTTTAAAGGACCAAGAAAGGTGCCTAATTACACACCAGATCTTGAACCAACATCATGGATCGAGGGCTATGAGATTGCCATGGACATGCTCGACGTAAATGAGGCGGTTTGCGCCAGATATTTCACCATGATTCTCGAGGGGTCGGCGCGCACTTGGCTGAAGAACTTACCTCCCAATTCTATCCAGTCCTGGGCCGAGCTGAAAGAGCGTTTCATCAAAAACTTCCGGGGAACCTGTAAACGACCGATGACGATCGTCGACTTACAACACTGCGTACAACGCCCGGATGAGTCGGCACACCATTGGTCACGGCGGGTCGCAGAAATTATTCATTCATCAGACGGTATCACGGCAGCACAAGCTGTGCTTATCCTCGAGCACAACTGCCACTATGAACCGTTGGTCCAGAAATTGGGGCGACTCAAACGGAAAGCTCAGGACATGGGCGAACTGATGGACACCCTCACTAGGTATGCCGAGGCCGATGACACCAAGGATCCCGGCGAGGATGGTAAGGGTAACTCGCCCAAAAAGGGCGATTCGACAAAAAATCACACCCGTTTCCAGGGCCGCAACCGTCACAATCAGGGCACCAACGGCAAGCGTAGGCCACATGAGGAGCCCTTGGACTTGGTTGCCAACACCAATGCCAATGACGGCAAAAAGAAGAATCGAGGTTTCAGTGGGAAAAGGCCGCGTAACTATGAAGAGCTACTCAAAGGCCCTTGCCCGCACCACGCCACGGCCGACGGCCCGGCGGGCCACTCTTGGGAGAACTGTTTCGTGATGCGAGAATTTTGGGCGGAGGCAATCAAGAAGAGCCAAAACGAGGATCCGAACCGGCGCCAGGACCAACTCGCCGCGTCCAACCAAAGGCAGAACCCCTTCGGCGGCTTTCCCAAACAGGGGGCTCAGGGAGGCCCGCAACCAGGCGGTGGCCAATACCCGGTGCACCACCAGCGGCGGTACAACCCGCCGGGAGTTTTCCAACAGCCGCCCCCACAGGGGGCTCCACAAGACCAGGATGACAACGGGGGCTTCCGCAATAATCCCAAACAGCTAAGTAATGGGCAGTACCACGTTTTCACCACTAATGCTTGCAAGCGTGATAAAAAGGTAAATCACCGGGCGTACAACGTAACTGAGCCAGCGATTCCCAGTTATCTCCACTAGTCCGAGCAGACCATAACATGGAGCGGAGAGGATCACCCGCCAAGAATAGATAACCCGGGCGACCTGGCATTAGTCGTGGCTCCCCAAGTGGGGGGTTACGCCCTGTCAAAGGTATTAATGGATGGTGGCAGCAGCATTAATATCCTATACTTCGACACCTTCCGGAGGATGAATCTATTGGAGAAAGACTTGATGCCTTCAACCACGGTTTTCCACGGCATTGTCCCGGGCAAGTCGGCTTATCCCATAGGCCGGGTCAGGCTCTCAGTAGCGTTTGGAACTGCGCAGAATTACAGGTCAGAGTCTCTAATCTTCGAGGTGGTCAAGCTGAAAAGCCCGTACCATGCGCTGTTTGGGCGACCGGCTTACGCCCGCTTCATGGCCCGCCCGTGCTACGTCTACCTCAAGGTCAAAATGCCTGGTCCTAAAGGACCCATCACGGTTCATGGAGATAGAAGAATTGCAAAGGAGTGTGAGGAAGGGGACGCGGCTTATGCGGAAGTCGCCTGTGCGGCAGAAGAGCTCAAACATCATCGGGCCAATGTTGACCCGGCGGACATGTCACCACTCAAGAAGCCGACTACAGATTCTGAGTCGCCCCTCAAGTTCAAACTGACGGATGATACTAAGACAATCGATTTCGTGCCTGGCGATTCATCCAAGCAGTTCACCATTGGGACGGGTCTGGACCCCAAATAGGAAAGCGCGCTCATCGAATTCATCCGTGAGAATCGGGACATCTTTGCATGGAAGCCCTTTGACATGCCGGGTGTACCGAGAGAATTCGTTGAGCACCATCTTAATATTGACCCAAAATGCAAACCTGTCCAACAGTACCTTCGCAGATTTAACGAGGAGCGACGCAAGGCGATTGGAGAAGAAGTCGCCCGTCTTTTAGCCGCCGGGTTCATCGTGGAAGTTTTTCACCCCAAATGGCTGGCTAACCCGGTGTTAGTACTCAAGAAAAATGGCACTTTCCGTATGTGTATTGACTATACGGATCTCAACAAAGCTTGTCCCAAAGATCCTTTCGCTCTTCCCCGCATCGACCAAATCATTGACTCGGTGGCGGGATGCCGATGATTGTGCTTTTTGGACGCCTATTCAGGTTATCATCAGATCAAGATGGACGTAGAAGATCAGGAGAAGATGGCCTTCATAACCCCCTTCGGGGCCTTTTGCTATGTGTCCATGCCGTTCGGACTCAAGAGCGCAGGGGCGACTTATCAACGCTGCATCCAGAATTGTCTTCATAACCAAATTGGCCGCAACGTCCATGCTTACGTTGACGACGTTGTGATCAAGACCCGCCGGGGGGAGACACTTTTGGAAGACCTTAAGGAAACCTTTGATAATTTACGAGTATATCAGATGAAGCTAAATCCTACCAAGTGCTTTTTTGGTGTACCTGCAGGAAAACTACTGGGTTTCTTGGTATCGGAGCACGGCATCGAGGCTAACCCGGACAAAATTGAAGCGGTTACCTCTCTCGGGAAGCCGACGAATGTTAGTCAAGTTCAGCGACTGGCGGGCCGCATTGCGGCTCTAAGTCGTTTCGTGAGCCGCCTTGGGGAAAAGGCGATTCCTCTTTACCAATTGTTGAGGAAATCCGACCGATTCGTATGGACAGAGGAGGCAGACGAGGCGCTTCAGGCCTTGAAACATCAATTGGTTAACCCGCCGGTCCTGGCGGCCCCAACTGAAAAGGAGCCTATGCTCCTGTATATTGCGGCAAATTCCAAGGCGGTCAGCGTGGCTGTGGTCGTCGAAAGAAAGGAGGAAGTAAAGGAATACCAGGTGCAACGTCCGGTATACTTTATCAGTGAGGTGTTAACTCTTTCCAAACAGCGGTACCCGCATTGGCAAAAACTGGTCTACGGGGTGTTCATGGCGAGTCGAAAGCTTAAACATTATTTCCAGGAGCACCCGATCACTGTGTTCACTTCCGCCCCCCTCGGTGACGTCATCCAAAATCGGGAGGCAACAGGGCGAATTGCCAAATGGGCAATAGAGCTTGGGTCTCATCACATACAATATACCTCCCGCACAGCCATCAAATCCCAGGCACTAGTTGATTTCGTTAACGAATGGACGGAACTTCAGGTTCCGGAAGATCGGCCTGACCTTACCTATTGGACTATTTACTTTGATGGATCCAGGCAGTTGGAGGGCTCGGGGGCTGGTGTGCTGCTGATATCCCCTCAAGGAGATAAGTTCTGTTATGTTCTCCGACTCATGTTTCCCTGCACGAATAATGCGGCGGAATATGAAGCTCTGCTTCACGGTTTGCGACTGGCAAAAGAGATGAACCTAACCCGAGTCAGATGTTTTGGGGATTCAGATTTGGTGGCGCAACTGGTTTCGGGTACCTGGGACTCTCGGGATCCTATGATGGCGGCTTACAGACGAGCTGTATCTGATGTGGCGGGCTATTTTAATGGATATCAGGTGGATCATGTTGATCAGCGACTCAACGAAGCAGCTGATGCCCTCTCGCGACTCGACTCACAAAGAAAACCGGTCCCCCCTAATGTTTTTTTGGATATCTTGCATAAACCGTCTGTGGCTGTGCCCACGGAGGAGGAGTTGGTGATACCAGATCCCGAGTCTCAGCTCGTGGCGGCTCTTCATGTCACTCCGGACTGGGTTCTTCCTTATCTGGCTTATCTCACTCGCGGCGAATTACCCACCGATGAAGTCTTGGCTCGCCAGATCGTTCGACGTAGCAAATCCATGGTCATCATTAATGGCGAGTTATATAAACGGAGTGCTTCTGGGGTCTTTCAGCGGTGTGTTTCCTCCGAGGAAGGATGCGTGATCCTAAATGACATTCATTCTGGAGACCGCGGGCAACACGCCGGGTCACGTTCTTTGGTATCAAAGGCTTTTCGGCATGGTTTCTTTTGGCTGACGGCTCATGCAGATGCGGAAGACATAGTACGGCGGTGCGAGGGGTGCCAACGATATGGGAGACAGGCTCATGTGCCGGTTCAAGAAGTGAGGATGATTCCCATTACTTGGCCCTTCGCGGTCTGGGGGCTGGACATGGTTGGTCCCTTTAAAATGTCCTCTAACAAGAAAACTCACTTATTGGTGGCAGTTGATAAGTTCACTAAATGGGTTGAGGCGGAACCTGTTGGAGCTTGCGATGCAGAGACAGCGGTCAAATTTCTGAAAAAGCTGATTTTCCATTTTGGATATCCGCACAGTATTATCACGGACAATGGTACTAACTTGTCCCAAGGAGCGATGCTGGATTTTTGTCGTCGAGAACATATCCGGCTTGATGTTTCTGCAGTTGCTCACCCGCAGTCCAATGGGCAAGCAGAGCGGGCGAATCAGGAAGTCTTGCGAGGGATTAAACCTCGGCTCATGGTTCCCCTGGAAAGGACTCCAGGGTGTTGGGTTGAAGAATTACCTTCGGTTTTGTGGAGTATTCGGACCACCCTGAATCGATCCACGGGGTTCACCCCTTTCTTTTTGGTCTATGGAGCAGAGGTTGTCCTCCCTACTGACATAAGACATGATTCTCCTAGAGTCGCTGCATATGTGGAGCAAGATAATGAGCTGGCGCGTCAGGATTCCTTGGATGCCTTGGAAGAGGCGTGTGACCTAGCTGCGGCTCGTTCGACTATCTACCAGCAAGATCTGCGGCGTTATCATAGTCGCCGGGTTAAGAGTCGGACTTTTCAGGAGGGCGACTTAGTACTTCATCTGATACAAGATCGGGCAGGTATGCACAAGCTATCACCCCCTTGGGAAGGGCCGTTCGTCGTCAGCAAGAACCTCCGCAATGGCTCTTATTATTTCATGGATCTTCGGCCTAATCGACCGACTACAGAGGCTGAGTCAACTCGCCCCTGGAATATTGCTCATTTGCGGCCTTACTACACTTGAGCTCTTAAAAGCTCCACGTTTTGTAAGTTTTTCAGTTTCATTATGAAGTAATAAAACGCTCTCCGACTTGGGGGCTTCCTCATTGGAAAGTGCAAATTGTGTCATCCTGTTGCGACCTTATGAGCCGACAGAACATGCATTTAGGGTGGGTGCACGAGCTTTCTGACTCGCCTCCCCCTATCGTGACCGTATGAGCCGAAGAAACCTGCATTTAGGGTGGGTGCACGAGCTTTCTGACTCGCCTCCCCCTGTCGCGACCGTATGAGCCGACGAAACCTGCATTTAGGGTGGGTGCACGAGCTTTCTGACTCGCCTCCCCCTGTCGCGACCGTATGAGCCGACGAAACCTGCATTTAGGGTGGGTGCACGAGCTTTCTGACTCGCCTCCCCCTGTCGCAACCGTATGAGCCGACGAAACCTTCATTTAGGGTGGGTGCACGAGCTTTTTGACTCGCCTCCCCTGTCGCGACTGTATGAGCCGACGAAACCTGCATTTAGGGTGGGTGCACGAGCTTTCTGACTCGCCTCCCCCTGTCGCGACCGTATGAGCCGACGAAACCTGCATTTAGGGTGGGTGCACGAGCTTTCTTACTCGCCTCCCCCTGTCGCGACCGTATGAGCCGACGAAACCTGCATTTAGGGTGGGTGCACGAGCTTTCTGACTCGCCTCCCCCTGTCGCGACCGTATGAGCCGACGAAACTTGCATTTAGGGTGGGTGCACGAGCTTTCTGACTCGCCTCCCCCTGTCGCGACCGTATGAGCCGACGAAACTTGCATTTAGGGTGGGTGCACGAGCTTTCTGACTCGCCTCCCCCTGTCGCGACCGTATGAGCCGACGAAGTTACTTTTATTATGATTTAATCTTGAAGGTTTTAAACCATTACATACTTGTTGAAACTACCCGTAGTTCATTTGTTTTCATAGATGATGTTTTCAAAGTTTGAGACAGGAGGATGCTAAGATTTGTTTCATCCTTGGCGGATTAAGCATTATAGAAGACATATGTAAAGGCGGGCCAAATATTTCAAATCGCCTTAAAAAGCGATATAAGGGTTTTTCTCGCAGAAGATATCATTAAAAAAATAGTACTGACTATTACATGCCTCGCAGGCCAAATTCAGGAAAGTCTACTTCGCTAAATCCTGGCATGAGCTCTGACCAACTTCGATTTGTAAATCGCCCAATACCCAATTGCACCTGGCCAAAGCAGCAAAGTCGTCTTCATCGGTCAAAATTGATGCCAAGTCTGCTTCCGAGTCGAAAGGATTCTTGGGTCGCCGAGGAATTAGGTTGGTCACCACGAAGGTTGGCGGGCTGACTTTCTTATTCCTACTGTCATAAGCCGCCTGGTACTTCGTTAAATCAAGGCTTGCGGCGAGTCGAGTTGCAGCCAGCCGAGAATCCTTGACAACTTTTTGGTAATCCTCTTCAACAAATTCCGATCCATCGTCCTTAAGCTCAGGGAAGCCAGCGGCTACTTCTTCTAGATTGATCTCTCGGGCATACGCTAAGCAGCGACTCAGGGCAGTCAGGACACCTTTCCGGGTGGCTGACCGAGTTAACTCGCCAATCTGGGGAGGAAGCGTGGACAAACATCCAAGTACCTTTTTGATGGAAGTAATAGGCTCTTTGGCACCCATCACAGCTTTGACGGTCAACACACTGCCTGTGTACAGCTGCTCTGTCAGCGTATAAATCGCCTTCAGCATCAACACACAGTCTTCTTGCAGGTTGGCAACTCTTGGATCTAGAATATAATAATTAGTGACTTAACATCAGAAATTTGAGTACAAAAAGGGGGGAGGGGATAAGGTTGAAGATTTAGGTAAGGCTTACCAAAGATGGCTTGCATCATGTTAGAGATATGACGTTTTAAGCCGGATAACTCCTGTTGAACAGTCACCAGCTTCGCTTCAGCTTTCTGTGCTCTCTTCAAAACGGCGTTTTGGTCAGCTTGTGTTTTTTCTAACTCGGCTTTGAGTTTTTCCAGTTCGGCCAGAGCCAATTTACACTTCTCTTCCGACTGAGTTCGGGCGTCTTGTTGTTCAGCTAAGTTTTTCCTTAAATCGCCCAGCGCCAATTCGGTCTGAGCAAGGTTTTCCTATTGAAAGTTTAAAATAAGGACAAGTCTCAGAATTACTGCAAAGCAATATCCTGACACTTGGGGGCTAATGTATAATTTTTTCAGGAAAAATTATACAGAAATTAAGACTGGTCGCGAAGTTTTTTCTAAATTTTCAAGAACCGGCTCATCTTTTTACTGATGACCCGGCCCTTGGGGGTTACTGGTCGCGAAGTTTTTTCTAAAATTTCAAGACCCGGCTCATCTTTTTACTGATGACCCGGCCCTTGGGGGTTACTGGTCGCGAAGTTTTTCCTAAATTTTCAAGACCCGGCTCATCTTTTTACTGATGACCCGGCCCTTGGGGGTTACTGGTCGCAAAGCTTTTTCTAAAATTTCAAGACCCGGCTCATCTTTTTACTGATGACCCGGCCCTTGGGGGTTACTGGGAATAATATAAGTATAACAAAATTTACCTCATGTTTGTTGTTTAACATCTTCAGCAGATTTTTCTCCATCTCATAGCTCGCCTCCAAGCGACTTGCAAAGCCAGAACAGAGTTCCTTAAACTCCAGATTTGCATAGTCGGAAAGTTTCGCCTTGGAGAGCCCAGACTCGGGAATGGCCTGAGAGGAGGATGCTATATGTTTGGACAAAACTGTCGCTGCCGGCTTAGAAAAGCCAGAGCCAGTAATAACTATAGCATCTGGGTCTTCTGTTGTCATCAATGGGTTCGGCGATTTAGAGGCATCCATTGGTTCCTTCGGCGACTCAGGAAGATCCACTTGAATCGCAGGCTCAGCATGATCCGGATCGTCTTGAGTCGGAGTTGCTTTCTTTGGGGGTTCTGAAGTTGCATCAGGAATTGATCCACTGGTTTTCCTTTTCTTGGCCTGTGCCCTAACAAAAGGGAATAAGCACATTAAGGAATTGAAAAGATCGTTATTCTCAAAAGTCAAGGCAAGGTTATCAAAAGACTTACCCCGGAACTCGAATCATCGGTGGAAGTGTTGACATCACTGAGTCGCCGGAAGTGGGAGGAGAGTTCTGTAAGAGTTATATATCAATAATACAGGCGGGTTACAAATGTGATCCAAAGAAGCACGAATAATGGTTACTCATAAAAGTACCTCGCTTGGCTTTCTTTTGTTCGTTGCTGGTAAACCAGATACCAGATCGCCAGAGTGACTTCATGTTTTCCGGTTTGAGGCGTGCTGTGCTTTCTTCAGTAAGAAATTTGGGTCCAAATGAGCATTTGGATGTGAGAAGGGGACTTTCCCACATATTCGCCGGGTCGGCTTAGGTGGAGAAGGAGATGAATCGGAGGAAATAGAAATTACCTCAACAGAGTCTTCTTGGCTTTCGTTATCTTCATTCTATTACAAGAAGAGAGAAAGATATAAATAAAAGGTCAAAAGTGATAGGTGGCGAGTGAAAAGAGGACGGATTTGTACCTCTGAAAGTGCATCGCCGACTTGAGATTCGTCGACTTCGGATGGCTCACCCGCAGCAGATTTTCCTTTGCCCTTGGCTTTCTTAGAGGGCGGCTTAGCAGTTTTCATGGCTTGCTTTTTAGGTCTCCTGGACCAGAACTTATCGCCTTTCTGAAAAGGTATATATTATGAAATCATGACATCAATGAAACAGAAGGGATAAATACTGAAGGCGGGTCAGTTTTGGTTACCTTGGGCGCCGGGTTAATCTTGCAAAAGGGCTTAAGGCCAATTTGGCCGCACTTTCCCGCAGGCTCGCCGGTCAACTTTTTGATGATGGCAACAATGTCCTTTTCTGTTAATGCTGTGTGAAAGTAGCATTGAGGATGATCCAGAGTGCCATCAAACTCACACATCGGACCATCTCGACGGCTCAGAGGAAGAATCCGCCATTCGACCCAGCAGCGGATCAGGTCAACCCCGGTAAGACCATTGTTCGTTAGGGATCTCAGCTCAGACAATATTGGGATGAACTCCGACTCTTCTTCCTCGGTGAGCTTGTCTGGGAGCTTGAAGTTGACCGGAAGGCGGGTTGGCCTGTAACCCGGAAGCTTATTCTCACCAGCAGGGGATGTCTCTTGACAATAAAACCAAGATTCGCCCCAGCCCTTGGGATGGCTAGGCATGATGAGTGAAGGGAACGGACTATCCCTACGACGCTGGACGTTGACACCGCCGAGTTCCAAACTGGGGCCATTGTGGAATTCCGTCTGGCGACTCAAATGGAAAAAAATGCCAGAATAGAGGGACAGAAGGCTCGATCCGCAGATACGCTTCACAAAGAACTTGGAACTGGCTCAAATTGCTTATGGAATTGGGTCCCAGATCCTGGAGTCGGACGTTCTTGAAGGTCAAAGCGTACCTAAGAAATTTCGATCCGGGCGGCTTAAAAACCCGTTCCAAGTGTTCCACAAAAACTACTATTTCCCCTTCTTTGGGGTTAGGGAGATCTTCAACCAACCCGGTGCGCCATCCAATGACATCTTGAGGATCCAAACAGCCCGCTTTCACATAATTAGCTAAGACAGCGTCATCAACCTTGGTAGGAAGCCAGTCGCTCTTGAAGACGGCGCCCATGCTACAAGTAGGTAAAAGTATGATATTACATGTCTTGGACATCTACTATATGGATTGGAATCGGTTCATTTAACCCGCTAGACCAAGAGGCCGGGTTGGGTTGCTATGGCGACTTATGGAAGTAGGGTTATTCCCAAAGACTACGTTTCTGCGGATGGTAAAATCTATTCGTTCCGAAGCGCTAAGGGGGGGTGAAGGCTACAAATGGTTTTTCGCAAACAGTAAATGAGGAATGGATCTACTAAACAGATGTGAAAACCTACGAATATAACTGGGCATGAACAAATTATTATCAGGCGACGCCCCTCGTTTGGTGAAGACATTGTGTTCAAAGATTCGCGAGTACAACGGATAACTAAAATTATTCAGTGCACTAGCTACCCTATCAGTGGTCGCGCTAATCGTTTCGAAGAAGATGAGCAACTACGAGCGAAAAGCTTCGAAGCTACGGCAATGGCGAAAGCTCAAGCAAGGAATGAACCTGCTCCTAAGAAGGTGAATGAAGGCCTAACCTGATGCTCTCGATCGAAGAAGGCCGACGATGACGGAGATCGTTGAAGAAGCGCGGGGTCCCGACGAACGAAGAGATCTTCGGCGGCGGCGGAGTTCGAGGCGAGCAACGAGGTGGTCGGTAATGATGCGATGGTCAATGGCGGCGGACGGATCGTCCGAGGTGCGAAGCTTGACGATGGCAACTGCTTATGGGCGGTGCTGAAGCTTCTCGGACGAGGGCGGAAGGTGCGGCCGGCGGCGGAGCCCTCGGGAAGCGATGAGGCCTTTTGCTGTGATAATGGGGGGGATTGACGAGACTGGTAGGTGGGAAGCGCCAACCCTGTCCCCTCCGTCTATTTATCAGGACGGGCGCTGGAATCGAGGCGCCGTGAGCGGGAACCGTTGGGGAATAAAAAGATTCGCCATGATGACGTCCGAAGATTTTGGGATAGTGATGCACTAAAGATCCGTTGGGATTATGTTAGTTTTCCCGAGAATCGAGGGACAAGAAGATGCCAACGGGAAATGGTTTGGCGACTCAAAGATTTTTTCGGTGCCAGATGGCGAGTTACAATTTCTGACGTATGGAGAAAGACGAAGGAGTGAATCACCTTCAACTAAGCGGAAGCATTGGCGTGAAAGTTCAAGTCAATCTGGGGCCTAATGTTGGGGATATTATTTATTAAGTGACCCGCCCAAGGTGGGCCGGGTTACCAGTAAGGCGATTCATCCTCTAGGTTACTTGGGCTTCAGCCTGGCCGGTTCAAGGCCGCGGGACGGTTATGATTTCTGGAAGGTCTCCGGATTTCGAAGGACGGCGACTTAGAGACTACAATGGTCACAAATTGTAAGGAGGAAGGGACTCTTGTAAACCCTAAGGCCTCGACCTATATATAAAGGCGAGTCCTGAGGAGGAGAGGCAGGTTAGAAATCATCGAGTGCTAGGTTAGGCGAGTTACGCCTCCCTTGTAATCGAATCCACATCAATACACACAAAGCAGGACGTAGGCTATTACCTCCGCTCGAGGGGCCGAACCTGGGTAAATCGCCGTGTTCCTCCCGTTTAACCCCTTTGAGTCGCCACCAAGGTGCGATGGCTCGAGTACTAAGTCCTTTCACGAGGACATCTGCCGTGACAGAACCACGACAACGTAGACTACATAGCACTTCACCATATTTGGGCCTAGAGGAAGGCATTGGGGAGCAGTAAGTAGATGATGGGTTGCTGGAGTGACAGAAGCTTAAACCCCAGTCTATGCGTTGCTTCGTAAGGGGCTGATTTGGATCCACTAGTTTAATGCTATGGTTAGACGTTGTCTTCATTCTTATTTTGTAGTTGCGGATGCTTGCGAGAGGGGTTAATCATAAGTGGGATGCTTGTCCAAGTAAGGGTAGTACCCAAGCGCCGGTCGACCCACATATCAAACTATCAAAGTAACGAACGCGAATCATATGCACATGATGAAACTAGCATTACAGAAATTCCCGTGTGTCATCGGGAGCGTTTTTCCTCTTATAAGACTTTGTTCGGGCTTGTCCCTTGCTACAAAAGGGATTGGTCCACTTTCTGCACCGTTGCTACTACTTGTTACTTGTTACTTTTCGCTTGCTACATTTCACCTCACTACACCATCACTTGTTACCGCTACTTTCAATGCTTGCAGTTATTACCTTGCTGAAAACCTTTTATCAGAGCCTTCTCCTCCTCGTTGGGTTCGACACTCTTACTTATCGAAAGGACTATGATTGATCCCCTATACTTGTGGGTCATCAAGACTCTTTTCTGGCGCCGTTGCCGGGGAGGAAGCGCCTTATGTAAGTGGAATTTGGTAAGGAAACATTTATATACTGTGCTGAAATTTATTGTCACTTGTCACTATGGAAACTGTTCCTTTGAGGAGTTTGTTCGGGGTATCTTCACCACGAAAGGAAGCACGAGGAGTTGCTCCTCAACCTGAGGTACCTACTGAAAATATCTTTTATGAAATTCCTTCGGGTATGCTTGAGAAACTGCTGGCTAATCCTTTTACAGGAGATGGATCATCACATCTAGACTTGCATCTGATCTATGTAGATGAAGTTTGTGGTTTGTTTAAGCTTGCAGGTTTGCCCGAGGATGAGGTAAAGAAGAAATTCTTTCCTTTATCTTTGAAGGATAAGGCGTTGACATGGTATAGGCTATGTGATGATACTGGATCATGGGACTACAATCGGTTGAAATTGGAATTTCATCAAAAGTTTTATCCTATGCATTTAGTACATCGTGATCGGAATTATATTTATAACTTTTGGCCTCGTGACAGGGAAAGCATAGCTCAAGCTTGGGGAGGCTTAAACAATGCTATATTCATGCCCCAATCATGAGCCCGCGAGAGAAATAATCACTCAAAACTTTTATGCTCGGCTTTCCCATGAAGATCGTACCATGCTTGACACTTCTTGTACCGGTTCTTTTATGAAGAAGGATATTGACCACAAGTGGAATTTATTGGAAAGAATCAAACGTAACTCTGAAGATTGGAAGGTGGAAGAAGGTAAGGAGTCAGGTATGAATTTCCAGTTTGATTGCGTTAAATCTTTTGTTGAAACAAACACTTCTAGAGATTTTAGCGCTAAGTATGGACTTGACTCTGAGATAGTAGCTTCTCTATGTGAATATTTTGCTGCTCATGTTAATCTTCCCTAAGAGAAGTGGTTTAAATATCATCCTCCTGTAGAACGCCACATAGCCAAAACCAATCTAGTTGAGGAGAAAGTCATTGCTTTTAGTGATCCTCTTATTCCTTGTGCCTATGCTGAGAAACCACCTTACCCTGCTAGGATAAAGGATTATTCTAAAGCTCCAACTATGATACGTAGGGGTTACATTAGACCACTTGCACCCCCTGAGGAAATTAGAGTTGAACCTAGTGTTGCTATTATCAAAGATCGCTTAGCCGAAGACATAGACGGGCATGTTATCAAATTCTGTGAGGACTCTGCTAGAATTGCTAAACCTCACGCGAAAGACAAATACGAACCTGTAGTAGGCATGCCCGTTGTTTCTGTCAAGATAGGAGATCACTGTTATCTTGGTTTATGTGATATGGGAGCTAGTGTTAGTGCAATACCCCGTTCCCTATATGATGAAATCAAAGATGAGATTGCACCTGCTGAGTTAGAACCCATTGATGTCACTATTACGCTAGCTAATAGAGACACTATCTGCCCTCTGGGAATTGTGAGAGACGTAGAAGTCCTGTGTGGTAAGACAAAGTATCCTACTGATTTCCTCGTCCTCGGTACTGCACGAGATAGCTTTTGTCCCATCATATTTGGTAGACCCTTTCTCAACACTGTCAATGCTCACATTGATTGCATTAAACAGACTGTCACTGTTAGTTTCGAGGGTGTGTCTCATGAATTTAACTTCTCCAAGTTTGGAAGACAACCCCATGAAAAGAGTCGTTTGGTAGGGATGAAATCATTGCTCTTGCCTCTATTGTCGTACCTCCTACTCATCCTTTAGAGCAATATCTGCTTGAGCATGAAAATGATATGCATATGGAGGAAAGAGATGAGATAGATAAAATTGTCTTAGAACAATATCCTATTCTCATGAATAATCTGCCCGTTGAACTGCTTGGGAATCCTCCCCCACCAAAGGGTGATCCTGTGTTCGAGCTAAAATAGTTACCAGATACTCTTAAGTATGGTTATCTTGATGAGAAGGAGATATGTCCTGTTATTATTAGTGCTCACCTCTCGAATCACGAAGAGAAGAAGTTATTAAAAACTTTGAGGAAGCACCGTGAGGCTATTGGATATACTCTTGATGATCTTAAGGGTATTAGTCCCACTCTATGTCAGCACAAGATTAAAACCGATCCTGATTCTAAGCCAGTTGCTGATCATCAAAGGATATTAAATCCTAGGATGAACGGGGTCGTGAGAAAAGAAATATTAAAGCTTCTGGAAGCAGGAATCATTTATCCTGTTGCTCATAGTGATTGGGTAAGTCAAGTACATTGCGTACCTAAGAAGGGAGGTATCACCATCGTTCCTAATGATAAGAATGAATTAATCCCGTAGAGGATTATTACTGGCTATAGGATGGTGATAGACTTCAGGAAACTGAACAAGGCAACTAGGAAAGACCATTATCCTTTGCCGTTTATTGACCAGATGCTAGAAAGGCTATCTAAACACACACACTTCTGCTTTCTATACGGTTATTCAGTTTTCTCGCAAATACCTGTTGCACAATCTGATCAAGAGAAAACCACCTTCACATGCCCCTTCGGTACCTTCGCTTATAGACGCATGCCTTTTGGCTTGTGTAATGCACCAGCCACCTTTCAAAGATGTATGATGGCTATATTCTCTGACTTTTGAGAAAAGATTGTTGAGGTTTTTATGGATGATTTCTCCGTCTATGGTTCTTTCTTTGACGATTGCCTCAGCAACCTTGATTGAGTCTTACAGAGATGCAAGGACACCAACCTCGTCTTGAACTAGGAGAAGTGCCACTTCATGGTTAATGAAGGCATCGTCTTAGGACACAAAATCTCTGAGAGAGGCATTGAAGTTGATAAGGCTAAGGTTGATGCAATTGAGAAAATGCCTTGCCCCACAGATATCAGAGGTATGCAAAGTTTCCTAGGTCATGCTGGTTTCTATAGAAGGTTCATTAAAGACTTTTCTAAGATTTCTAAGCCTCTTACCAACCTCTTGCAGAAGGATGTTCCTTTTGTTTGTGATGAGGATTGTGAGGAAGCTTTCGAAATACTTAAGAAGGCCTTGATAACCGCACCTATTGTTCAACCACCAGACTGGAACTTGCCCTTTGAAATCATGTGCGATGCTAGTGATTATGCTGTTGGTGCTGTTCTAGGACAAAGAGTTGACAAGAAGTTGAATGTCATTCATTACGCTAGTAAAACTCTAGACTGTGCCCAAAGAAACTATGCCACTACAGCGAAGGAGTTTTTAGCAGTCGTATTTGCATGTGAAAAGTTCAGATCTTATATAGTTGACTCCAAAGTCACTATTCACTCTGATCATGTTGCTATTAAGTACCTCATGGAAAAGAAGGACGCTAAGCCTAGGCTAATAAGATGGGTTCTTCTGCTACAGGAATTTGATTTGCATGTTGTTGACCGAAAGGGTGCTGATAACCGTGTAGCAGATAAATTTTCTAGGCTAGAGAATCTCCTTGATGACCCACGACCTATTGATGACAGCTTTCCTGATGAGCAATTGAATGTCATCCGCACTTCACATAGTGCACCATGGTATGCTGATTACGCAAACTATATCGTAGCCAAATACATACCACCCAGTTTTACCGACCAGCAAAAGAAGAAATTCTTCTTTGATTTCAGACACTACTTTTGGGATGATCCTCACCTCTATAAGGAAGGAGTATATGGTGTTATTAGACGTTGTGTGCCTGAACATGAACAGGGATAGATCCTGCAGAAGTGTCATTCCGAGGCTTAGGAGGACACCATGCTGGAGACAGAACTGCTCATAAGCTATTGCAATCAGGTTTCTATTGGCCCACGCTCTTCAAGGATGCCCGTAAGTTTGTCTTGTCTTGTGACGAATGCCAAAGAATAGGGAACATCAGTAAGCGTCAGGAAATGCCTATGAACTATTCACTCGTGATTGAACCATTTGATGTCTGGGGCTTTGATTATATGGGACCTTTCCCGAGTTCCAATGGGTATACTCACATCTTACTTGCTGTGGATTATGTCACTAAGTGGGTAGATGCTATCCTCACTAAGAATGCTGATCACCACACCTCTATTAAGATGCTTAAAGAAGTCATTTTCCCAAGATTCGGAGTCCCTAGATATATGATGACTGATGGCGGTTCACACTTCATTCATGGTGTTTTCCGCAAGATCCTCGCTAAGTACGATGTCAACCATAGAGTTGCATCTCCTTATCATCCTGAGTCTAGTGGTCAAGTGGAGTTGAGTAATAGGGAGATCAAATTGATCTTACAAAAGACCGTCAATAGATCTCGAAAGAATTGGTCTAGCAAACTTGACGATGCACTATGCATGGGCTTATTGGACGGCTTATAAGAATCCCATGGGCATGTCACTGTATAAAATGGTTTACGGTAAGGCCTGTCATTTACCTCTTGAGCTGGAACACAAAGCTTATTGGGCAATCAAAGAGCTCAACTTTGATTTCAAACTTGCCGGTGAGAAGCGGTTGTTTGATATCAGCTCATTAGATGAATGGAGGGCCCAGGCATATGAGAATGCCAAGTTGTTCAAGGAAAAGGTTAAGAGATGGCACGATAAAAGAATAAAAAAACGAGAGTTCAATGTAGGTGACTATGTCCTACTATACAATTCTCGTTTGAGATTCTTCACAGGCAAGCTCCTCTCTAAATGGGAAGGTCCCTACGTTGTCAAGGAAGTATATCGTTCCGGTGCCATCAAAATCAATAACACGGAAGGCAATTTTCCTAGAGTGGTAAACGTGCAAAGAATCAAGCACTACATCTCTGGTACTCCCATAAATGTTGAGACCAATATCATCAATATCATAACTCCAGAGGAGTACATAAGGGATGTTTACCAGCCTGTTTCAGACCCTGAATACCAAGAGGTATCTGTTTCGGTATGTAATTGGACTCCGAAACTTTTCCAATAGGAAATTTTCTCCCTTTTGGAATTTATGGAAAATTAGAAAAATAAGAAGCAGCCCGGAGAGCGCACGAGGCAGCCACAAGCTTGGTTGGCGTGACCTCCCCCCTGGCCGCGGCAACAGGGCTTGTGGGCAGCTCGTGTGCCTCCCTGACTCCGTTTTCTTGCGGAGCACTCCTTCTGGTCCAGAAAAAATCATTATATATACGCCCGAGGATTTTGATCCCCGTATCGCGCAGTTTTCCTCTGTTTTCGTTTCGGGCCTGTTGTTTGCCGCAGATTTAGAGCAAAGATGTCTCAGGAATCTGTTGGGGAGAATAATCTCCCTCAAGTTCATGAAGAAGAAGATGCTGATCTGAAAAGAGTAGAAGTCACGGAAGCCAGTGACAAAACTAAGGAGAAAACCCAAGCTAGGGAGGAAGCTCAACCTAGGTTCAACATTGAAGACGTTGAAGGAGTAGATTTTCTCCAACCCTTCCTCTACGTGTTGTCTCCTTTCTTGATTGAACTCTTGAGGTTTTGTGAAACAATTGGTGCTCGCAATATTTCCCTTTCTCGTGAAGTTGTTTTGCTGGAAAACCATGTCGCAGACCTCAAAGGTATAAATCAAAGATTGATAGCTCTCTTGGAATCAAAGGCAAAGACTACTTCAACAACACCACTACCATCACCACCAAAGGAAGACAACTAAGGATTGGTATGGGAAATCCCCTTGGCTTTTGCCAAGCTTGGGGGAGTTGCCCTGGTATCGTATCACCTTTATATCTTTCGCTTTTACCATTGTTTTAGTTCTTTCCTTTTCAGTTTTATTTCTTCTCTTAGTGGAATAAGTTTTTAGTGTTTAGTTTGAGTCTTTTACCTTGTGTCTCTCCCGATGTATTCGAGCTTGCGAGCTATTCCCTCCGTCCACAAATAAGTGTAGATATAGATTTGCAGTTAGTCAATTTGTTTAAAATTTGACCAACTTTTAGAAAATATTAGCAACTTATATGGCATGAAAATGATATATTTAGAAACTTCATGTAAAGACAAATCTATTGATACTTATTTGATGTCATAAATGCTAGCACTTTTCTCAATAAAGTTAGTCAAAGTTTAACTAGTTTGACTGACAGAAAAGGAAAAAAGTACACTTATTACCGGATGGAGGGAGTATATAATAAAGAGTTTCTTAGTCAAGGGCTTTGTTTTGTGCCATGATCAAAAGTATGAAGAGAACGATAGCATGAAAGATCATGAGATGATCTTATGGAAAGTGATAGCTTCACATATAACAAGTATGATGATTGAAACTTGTTGAGAGTAGACCAACATAGACATCAATCATTGTTGCAACTAATAAGAAGTAATAAGGAAAGAGAGATTCACATATAAATATATCATCTTAGACACTTTATATAATTGTGAGCACTCACTAAACTATTACATGCCTAGAAGTAGATGTTGGACAAGGAAGACAACATAATGAATTGTGTTTGCTTGGTTCCAAACAATGTTATATGATTAGAGATCCCTTAGCATGTAACGATTGCTTCCATCTCATATTAGCCAAAAATCTCGCACCAAGTAGGGATACTACTTGTGCATCCATAAACCTTCAACCCAGTTTTGCCATGAGTGTCCACCATACCTACCTATGGATCGAATAAGATCCCTCAAGTAAGTTGTCATCGGTGCAAGCAATAAAAATTGCTCTCTAATATGTATGATCTATTAGTGTGTGGAAAATAAGCTTTGTACGAACCTGTGATGAGGAAGACATAAAAGCGACAGACTGCATAATAAAGTTCTTTATCACATGAGGCAATATAAAATGACGTTCCTCCGCACTAAGAGGACACGCATCCAAACCTCAAAAGCGCATGACAACCTCTGCTTCCCTCTGTGAAGGGACTATCTTGTACCTTTACTTTTTTCCCTTGTAAGAGTCATGGTGATCTTCACCAATTCCTTATTTAGCCCTTTTTCTTGGTGAACGTCATATGCTTGGGAAAGATCTATATTCATCTATCAACTTGGAGCTGAGTACTTACGCTTTATTATTGTTGATTTTTACCCTTGAGGTAAATGGTTGGGAGGCAAAATTATAAGCCCATATCTTTCTCTATGTCCAACTGAAACTTTGATATCATGAGTACCACGTGAGTTGTAACAATTGTGGAAAACAAAAGAGATGATTGAGTATGTGGATTTGCCTTACAAGCTCTCATTTGACACTTTCTGATAATATGATAAATTGTAATTGCTTCAATGACTATGGACTGTTGTTGGCCACTTCTCGGTAAGGTTTATGTTTCATACTTAGCTTGGTGAAGGAATTGTTACTTTCCCATAAGAATCTCTATGATGTATTGCTGTTCTATGTGTGATCATGATGCCCCCATGTCCGTATTTTGTTTTATCGACACCTTCATCCCTAAACATGTGGACATGTTTTGGGTCTTGGTTTTCGCTTGAGGACAAGCAACGTCTAAGCTTGGGGGAGTTGATACGTCCATTTTGCATCATGCTTTCATGCTGATATTTATCGCTTTATGGACTGTTGTTATACTTTGTGGAACCTTATTTATGCCTTTTCTCTCTTATTTTGCAAGGTTTATTTGAAGAGGGAGAATACTTGCAGCTGGAATTCTGGCCTGGAAAAGGAGCAAGTCTGAGTGCTCTATTCTGCGCAACTCCAAATGTCATGAAAATCAACGTGGATTTTTTTTGGATTTTATAAAAAATACTGGGCGAAAGAAGTGTGAGAGTGGAGCAACCAGGGGCCCACAAGCCTGGTTGCCACCGCCTACCCCCCTGGTCGCGGCAACAGGGCTTGTGGGCACCCTGGCGGCCCACTGGCCCCCCTCTTTTGCTATATGAAGGGTTTCGTTCCAGAAAAAATCATTCGTGAGCTTTTTCGTGGTTTCGCCGCCGCCACGAGGCGGAACTTGAGAAGATCCAATCTAGAGCTCCGGCAGAACGATCCTGCCGGGGAAACGATCCTGCCGGGGAAACTTCCCTACCGGAGGGGGAAATCGTCACCTTCGTCATCACCAACACTCCTCTCGTCGGAGGGGAGGCATCTTCATCAACATCTTCATCAGCACCATCTCCTCTCCAATCCCTAGTTCATCTCTTGTAACCAATCTCCGTCTCGCGACTCTGATTGGGACTTGTAAGGTTGCTAGTAGTGTTGATTACTATTTGTAGTTGATGCTAGTTGGATTACTTGGTCGAAGAGTTTATGTTCAGATCCTTGATGCTATCCACTACACCTCTGATCATGGTTATGATTATGCTTTGTGAGTAGTTACTTTTGTTCCTGAGGACATGGGATAAGTCATGCTAATAATAGTCATGTGAATTTTGTATTCGTTCGGTATTTTGATATGTTGTATGTTGTTTTTCCTCTAGTGGTGTTATGTGAACGTCGACTACATAACACTTCACCATATTTGGGCCTAGAGGAAGGCATTGGGGAGTAGTAAGTAGATGATGGGTTGCTGGAGTGACAGAAGCTTAAACCCCAGTCTATGCGTTGCTTCGTAAGGGGCTGATTTGGATCCACTAGTTTAATGATATGGTTAGACGTTGTCTTAATTCTTGTTTCGTAGTTGAGGATGCTTGCGAGAGGGGTTAATCATAAGTGGGATGCTTGTCCAAGTAAGGCAGTACCCAAGCGCCGGTCCACCCACATATCAAACTATCAAACTAACGAACACGAATCATATGAACATGATGAAACTAGCATGACAGAAATTCCCGTGTGTCCTCGGGAGCGTTTTTCCTCTTATAAGACTTTGTTCAGGCTTGTCCCTTGCTACAAAAGGGATTGGTCCACTTTCTGCACCGTTGCTACTACTTGTTACTTGTTACTTTTCGCTTGCTACGTTTCACCTCACTACACCATCACTTGTTACCGCTACTTTTAGTGCTTGCAGTTATTACCTTGCTGAAAACCTTTTATCAGAGCCTTCTCCTCCTCGTTGGGTTCGACACTCTTACTTATCGAAAGGACTACGATTGATCCCCTATACTTGTGGGTCATCAGCTATATTCAGCAGAATTGCCATGGTGTTGTTTTTGTGCAGAAATAAAAGTTCTCGGAATGTCCTGAAAATTTACGGACAGTTTTTCTAGAATAAAAGAAAAATACCTATCCAAAGATCTACCTGAGGGGACGTGCCATTGGGCCACAAGCCCACAGGCCGCGGCCACCACCTATGGTCGCGCCGTGCAGGCTTGATGGGCCCACGTGGCACCACCGCCCCCAAACTCAGCTTTATATCTTTCGTTTCGCCTGGAAAAAAAATCAGGGAGAAGGTTTCATCGCATTTTGCGATACGGAGGCGCCGCCACATCCTGTTCTAGATTGATGTTGCCACTACTTGGCTATGCTTAATGCTTGTCACTAGGGCCCGAGTGCCATAATTTCAGATCTGAACCTATTATGTTGTTGCCAATATATGTGTGTTTTAGATCCTATCTTGCAAGTTGTAGTCACCTACTATGAGTTATGACCCGACAACCCCGGAGTGACAATAGCTGGAACCACTCCCGAGGATGACCATAGTATGAGGAGTTCATGTATTCACCGCGTGTTTATGCGTTGGTCCAGTTCTTTATTAAAAGGAGAACCTTAATATCCCGTAGTTTCCATTAGGACCCCGCTGCCACGGGAGGGATGGACAATAGATGTCATGCAAGTTCTTTTCCCTAAGCACGTATGACTACATACGGAATACATGCCTACATTAGATTGCTGAACGGGAGCTAGTTACATATCTCTCCATGTTATAGCTGTTACATGATGAATCACATCCGTCATACTCATCCATCACCCATCCATTGCCTACGAGTCTTGTACTACTGGTCCTCGCTATGTTACTTTGCCTAGGCTTGTCCCTTGCAACAAAAGGGATTGGGCCACTTTGCTGCTGCTGTTACTTGTTACTTTGTTGTTGCTGCTACTGCTGTTCCTTGCCACTTCGCTGCTACTTGTTGCAAGACCTTGTTGGAGCCGTAGCCGGGGAAGCATTCTTCTCAAGAATAATCCCCCGTCAACGTGCTGGCGCCATTGATACAACAGTTATGAATAGTCTACCGTCAACATATCGTTTCTGGCACCGTTGCTATCGTACTACTTTGCTACTGATACTTTGCTTGCATACACAAACCTTTCACGTGTGGTTGAATCTGACACATTCAGCTGCTAATATTTGAGAATATTCTTTCGCTTCCCATCGTGCGAACCAATAAATTTGGGTTGAATACTCTACCCTCGAAAACTATTGCGATCCCATACGATTGTGGGACATCAGGGACCTCATCGAAACTTGCAAATTTGGTCCATTCTGCCTAGTTTTCTATGCTATTACTCACTGATTCTGGGTCCCCGAGCTCTGGGGACCGGTTACGTAGACCTCGTCAAAACTCACAGATTTAGTCCATTCTCACCAGTTTTCTATGCTATTACTCACTTATTTCGGGACCCGAGGGGATACGAACATTCGTGGAACTTCGGGGTCTGGTTATGGGGGCCTCGTGAAAACTCGCATTTTGGTCCATTCTGGCCAGTTTTCTATGCTATTACTCACTGATTTTGGGACCCGGGGCGATACAAATGTTCGGGGAACTTCGGCGCCCGGTAACGGTGACATCGTGAAAACTCACAAATTTGGTCCATTTTGGCCAGTTTTCTATGCTATTACTCATTGATTCAGGGTCCCGGGGTGCTACAAACGTTCCACGACCTCCGGGGACCGGTTACAGGGACATTGTCAAATCACACTGATTTGGTCCATTCTCCCTAGTTTTCTATGCTAGTACTCACTTATTGGGGACCCGGGGCGATAGGAACGTTCCGGGAACTTCGGTGTCCGGTTACGGGGACCTCATGAAAACTCGCAGATTTGGTCCATCCTGGCCAGTTTTCTATGCTATTACTCACTGATTTTGGGATTCGGGGAGATATGAACGTTCGGGGAACTTCGGGGTCCGGTTACGGTGACATCATGAAAAATCACAAATTTGGTACATTCTAGCTAGTTTTCTATGCTATTACTCATTGATTTTGGTTCTGGGGGCGATCAAAACATTCCACTAACATCGAGGACCAGTTACGGGGAGCTCGTCAAAACTCACAAATTTGGTCTATTCTCGTGAATTTCTATCCTATTACTCATTGATTTTGGATCCAAGGGCGATTCGAACGTTTAGGTAACTTCGGGGTCCAGTTACGGGGACCTTGTCAAAACTCGCAGACTTGGTCCATTCTCGCTAGTTTTCTAAGCTATTACTCACTAATTTTGGTTCCGGAGCGATCAAAACATTCCACTAAATCGAGGAACGGTTACGGGGAGCTTGTCAAAACTCACATATTTGGTCCACTCTGGCCAGTTTTGTATGCTATTACTCACTCATTTTGGGACCCGGGGTGATTCGAACGTTTGGGGAACTTTGAGTTCCGGTTACGGGGACCTCGTGAAACTTGCAGATTTGGTCCATTCTGGCCTGTTTACTATGATATTACTCAGTGATTTTTGGACCCGTGGCGATACGAACGTTCGGGGAACATTGGGCTCCAGTTACGGTGACCTCATGAAAACTCACAAATTTGGTCCATTCTTTCCAGTTTTCTATGCAAACCCACTAATTTTGGGACCCGGGGCGATAGGAAAGTTCGGGGAACTTCATGGTCCGGTTATGTGGACCTCATGAAAACTCGCATTTTGGTCCATTCTTGCCAGTTTTCTATGCTATGACTCACTTATTCTGGGTCCCTGGGCGCTACAAATGTTCCACGTACTCCGGGGACCGGTTACGGGGACTGCTTCAAAACACACAGATTTGGTCCATTCTCGCCAGTTTTCTATGCTATTACTCACTTAGTTTGGGACCCGAGGCGATACAAACATTTGGGGAACTTCGGGGTCCGGTTACGGGGGCTCGTGAAAACTCGCATTTTGGTCCATTCTGGCCAGTTTTCTATGCTATTACTCACTGATTTTGGGACCCGGGGCGATACAAATGTTCGGGGAACTTCGGGGCCCGGTTACGGTGACATCGTGAAAACTCATAAATTTGGTCCATTTTGGCCAGTTTTCTATGCTATTACTCACTGATTCTGGGTCCCGTGTCGCTACAAACTTTTGGGAAACTTCGGGGACCGGTTGCGAGGACCTCGTCAAAACTCACATATTTGGTCCATTCTGGCTAGTTTCCTATGCTAACTGATTTTGGGTCCCGGGGCGATCCAACCATTCTGGGAACTTCAGGGTCGGGTTATGGGGACATTGTCAAAACTCGCAGATTTGGTCCAATCTGGTCAGTTTTCTATGCTATTGCTCACTGATTTTTGGGACCCGGGGCGATACGAACGTTTGGGGGACTTCGTGGCCCGGTTACGTGGACCTCATGAAAACTCGCAGAATTGGTCCATTCTGGCGAGTTGTCTATGCTATCAATCACTGATTTTGGGACCCGGGGTGATACGAACGTTCGGGGAACTTCAGGTTCCGGTTACGGTGACCTTGTGAAAACTCACAAATTTGGTCCATTCTAGCCGGTTTTATATGCTATTACTCACTGATTCTGGGTCCCGTGGCTCTACAAAGGTTCGGGAAACTACGGGGATCGGTTACGGGGACCTCGTCAAAACTCGCAGATTTGGTCCATTCTGGCCTGTTTTCTATGCTATCACTCACCGATTTTGGATACCGGGGAGATCTGAACGTTCGGTGAACTTCGATGTCGGGTTATGGGGACATTGTCAAAACTCATAGATATGGTACATTCTTGCAAATTTTCTATGCTATTACTCACTCATTTTGGTACCTCGGGCGATATGAAAGTTTTGGAAACTACGGGGTCCGTCTACGGGGACCTCGTGAAAATTCACATATTTGGTCCCTTCTGACCAGATTTCTATGGTATTACTCACCGATTTTGGGGCACGGGGCGATACGAATGTTCGTGGAACTTGGGGGTCCGGTTACGGGGACCTCGTGAAAACTCGCATTTTGGTCCATTCTGGCCAGTTTTCTATGCTATTACTCACCGATTTTGGGGCACGGGGCGATACGAATGTTCGTGGAACTTGGGGGTCCGGTTACGGGGACCTCGTGAAAACTCGCATTTTGGTCCATTCTGGCCAGTTTTCTATGCTATTACTCACTGATTTTGGGACCCGGGGCGATATAAACGTTCGGGGAACTTCGGGGTCCAGTTACGGTGACATCGTGAAAACTCACAAATTTGGTCCACTTTGGCCAGTTTTCTATTCTATTACTCATTGATTCTTGATCTTGTGTCGCTACAAACGTTCGTGAAATTTTGGGGACCGGTTGCGGGAACCTCGTCAAAACTCACATATTTGGTCCATTCTGGCCAGATTCCGATGATATTACTCATTGATATTGGGACCTAGGGTGATACGAACGTTCGTGGAACTTCGGGGTCCAGTTACGGGGACCTCGTGAAAACTCGCAGATTTGATCCATTCTGGCTAGTTTTCTATGCAACTCACATATTTTGGGACCCGTGGCGATACGAACGTTAGGGGAACTTCGGGGTCTGGTTACGGTTACCTGGCGAAAACTCATAAATTTGGTCCATTCTGGCTCCTTTTCTATGTTATTACTAAGTGATCCTGGGTCCCATTGTGCTCCAAATGTTCGGGACACTTCGGGGACCTCATCCAAACTCGCAGATTTGGTCCATTCTGCCTAGTTTTCTATGATATTACTCGCTGATTTTGGGACCCGGGGCGATACAAACGTTCGGGGAACTTCGGGGTCAGGTTATGGGGACATTGTCAAAACTCGCAGGTTTGGTCATTTCTTGCCAGTTTTCATGCTATTACTCACTGATTCTGGGTCCCTGGGCGCTACAAACGTTCCACGAACTCTGGGGACCTGTTACATAGACATCGTCAAAACACACAGATTTTGTGCATTCTCGCCAGTTTTCTATGCTATTGCTCACTTATTTTGGGACCCGAGGCGATACGAACATTCGTGGAACTTTGGGGCCTGGTTATGGGGGCCTCGTGAAAACTCGCATTTTGGTCCATTCTGGCCAGTTTTCTATGCTATTACCCACTGATTTTGGAACCCGGGGCGATACAAACGTTCGGGGAACTTCGGGGCCCGGTAACGGTGACATCGTGAAAACTCACAAATTTGGTCCAGTTTGGCCAGTTTTCAATGCTAATACGCACTGATTCTGGGTCCTGTGTCACCACAAACTTTTGGGAAACTTCGGGGACCGGTTGTGAGGACCTCGTCAAAACTCACATATTTGGTCCATTCTGGCTAGTTTCTTGTGGTAGCTGATTTTGGGTCCCGGGGCGATCCGAACGTTCGGGGAACTTCTGGGTCGGGTTACGGGGACATTGACAAAACTTGCAGATTTGGTCCATTCTGGCCAGTTTGCTATGCTATTACTCACTGATTTTTGGTACCCGGGGGATACGAACGTTCGGGGGACTTCGTGGCCCGGTTACGTGGACCTCATGAAAACTCGCAGATTTGGTCCATTCTACGAGTTTCCTATGCTATCGCTCTCTGATTTTGGGACCCGGGGTGATACGAACGTTCGGGGAACTTCGGGTTCCGGTTACGGTGACCTTGTAAAAACTCACAAATTTGGTCCATTCTAGCCAGCTTTCTATGCTATTACTCAGTGATTCTGGGTCCCGTGGCTCTACAAACATTCGGGAAACTTCGGGGATCGGTTACGGGGACCTCGTCAAAACTCGCAGATTTGGTCCATTCTGGCCAGTTTTCTATGCTATTACTCACCGATTTTGGATGCCGGGGCTATCCGAACGTTCGGGGAACTTCGATGTCGGGTTATGGGGACATTGTCAAAACTCACAGATTTGGTCCATTCTTGCCAATTTTCTATGCTATTACTCACTGATTTTAGTACGTGGGGTGATACGAAAGTTTTGGAAACTTCGGGGTCCGTCTACGGGGACCTCGTGAAAATTCACAAATTTGGTCCATTCTGACTAGTTTTCTATGGTATTACTCACTGATTTTTGGACCCGGGGCGATACGAACGTTCGTGGAACTTCGGGGTCCGGTTACAGTGACATCGCGAAAACTCACAAATTTGGTCCATTCTCGCTAGTTTTCTATGCTATTACTCGCTCATTCTGGGTCCCGTGTCGCTACAAACGTTCGTGAAACTTCGGGGACCGGTTACGGTGACCTCGCGAAAACTCACAAATTTGGTCCATTTTGGCTACTTTTCTATGTTACTACTAAGTGATCGTGCGTCCCATGGTGCTACAAATGTCCGCGCACTTCGGGGACCTCATCGATACTCGCAGATTTGGTCCATTCTGCCTAGTTTTCTATGCTATTACTCACTGATTTTGGGACCCGGGGCGATACAAATATTCGGGGAACTTCGGGGTCGGGTTATGGGGACATTGTCAAAACTCGCAGATTTGGTCCATTCTTGCCAGTTTTCTATGCTATTACTCACCGATTCTGGGTCCCTGGGCGCTACAAACGTTCCACGAACTTTGGGGACCTGTTACGTAGACCTTGTCAAAACTCACAAATTTGGTCCATTCTCGCCATTTTCCTATGCTATTACTCACTTATTTTGGGACCCAAGGCGATACGAACATTCGTGGAACTTCGGGGTCCGGTTATGGGGGCCTCGTGAAAACTCGCATTTTGGTCCATTCTGGCCAGTTTTCTATGCTATTACTCACTGATTTTGGGACCCGGGGCGGTACAAACGTTCGGGGAACTTTGGGGCCTCGTAACAGTGACATCGTGAAAAACTCACAAATTTGGTCCATTTTGGCCAGATTTCTATGCTATTACTCACTGATTCTGGGTCCCGTGTCGCTACAAACTTTCGGGAAACTTCGGGGACCGGTTGCGAGGACCTCGTCAAAACTCACATATTTGGTCCATTCTCGCTAGTTTCTTATGCTAACTGATTCTGGGTCCCGGGGCGATCCGAACGTTCGGGGAACTTCTGGGTCGGGTTACGGGGTCATTGTCAAAACTCGCAGATTTGGTCCATTCTGGCCAGTTTTCTATGCTATTACTCACTGATTTTTCGGACCCGGGGAGATACGAACGTTCGGGGGACTTTGTGGCCCGGTTACGTGGACCTTATGAAAACTCGCAGATTTGGTCAATTCTGCGAGTTTTCTATGCTATCACTCACTGATTTTGGGACCCGGGGTGATACGAACGTTTGGGGAACTTCGGGTTCCGGTTACGGTGACCTTGTGAAAACTCACAAATTTGGTCCGTTCTAGCTAGTTTTCTATGCTATTACTCAGTGATTCTGGGTCCCGTGGCTCTACAAACGTTCGGGAAATTTCGGGGATCGGTTACGGGGACCTCGTCATAACTCACCGATTTGGTCCATTCTGGCCAGTTTTCTATGCTATTACTCACCGATTTTGGATACCGGGGCGATCCGAACGTTCGGGGAACTTCGATGTCGGCTTATGGGGCCATTGTCAAAACTCACAGATTTGTTCCATTCATGCCAAATTTTTATGCTATTACTCACTGATTTTGTTACCTGGGGCGATACGAAAGTTTTGGAAACTTCGGGGTCCGTCTAGGGGGACCTCGTGAAAATTCACAAGTTTGGTCCATTCTGACCAGTTTACTATGGTATTACTCACTGATTTTGGGATACCGGGCGATAAGAACGTTCATGAACTTCGGGGTCCGGTTACGGGGACCTCATGAAAACTCACATTTTGGTCTATTTTGGCCAGTTTTCTATGCTATTACTCACTGATTTTGGGACCCGGGGCGATATAAACATTTGGGGAACTTCGGGGTTTGGTTACGGTGACATCGTGAAAACTCACATATTTGGTCCATTTTGGCCAGTTTTCTATGCTATTACTCATTGATTCTAGGTCCCGTGTCGCTACAAACGTTCATGAAACTTTGGGGACCGGTTGCGGGACCTCGTCAAAACTCATATATTTGGTCCATTCGAGCCAGTTTCCTATGATATTACTCACTGATTTTTGGACCCACGGCGATACGAACGTTCGAGGAACTTCAGGGTCCGGTTACGGGACATCGTGAAAACTCGCAGATTTGGTCATTCTGGCTAGTTTTCTATGCTATTACTCACTGATTTTGGGACCCGGGACGATACGAACGTTCCGGGAACTTCGGGGTCTGGTTACTGTGACCTTGCGAAAACTCACAAATTTGGTCCATTCTGGCTAATTTTCTATGTTATTACTCAAGGATCCTGGGTCCCGTGGTGCTACAAATGTTCGGGACACTTCGGGGACCTCATCAAAACTCGCAGATTTGGTCCATTCTGCCTAGTTTTCTATGCTATTACTCACTGATTTTGGTACCCGGGGCGATACAAACGTTCGGGGAACTTCGGGGTCAGGTTATGGGGACATTGTCAAAACTCGCAGATTTGGTCCATTCTTGCCAGTTTTCTATGCTATTACTCACTGATTCTGGGTACCTCGGCGCTACAAACGTTCCACGAACTCTGGGGACCGGTTACGTGGACCTCGTCAAAACTCATAGATTACTCACTTATTTTGGGACCCGAGGCGATACAAACATTCCTGGAACTTCAAGGTCCGGTTACGTGGGCCTCGTCAAAACTCACATATTTGATCCATTCTGGCCAGTATTCTATGCTAGTACTCATTGATTTTGGTTCCTGGGGCGATGCTAACATTCTGCGAACTCCGGGGCCGGTTACGGGGAACCCGTTAGAACTCGCAGATTTGGTACATTCTGGCTAGTCTTCTATCCTATTACTCATTGATTTTGGGTCCCAAGGCCTTCCGAACGTTCGGGGAACTTCTGGGTCCGGTTACGAGGACCTTGTCAGAGCTCACCGACTTGGTCTATTCTGGCCAGTTTTCTAACTCACTGATTTTGGTTCCAGGGTCGATGAAAATGTTCCACTAACTTCGAGGACCGGTTACGAACACCTTGTCAAAACTCGTAGATTATGTCCATTGTAGCTAGTTTTCTATGCTATTAGTCATTGATTCTGCATCCCGGGGCGCTACAAACGTTCCCCGAAGTCCGAAGGCCGGTTACGGGGACCGCTTCAAAACACACAGATTTGGTCCATTCTTGCCAGTTTTCTATGCTATTACTCACTTATTTTGGGACCCGAGGCGATACGAACGCTCGAGGAACTTTGGGGTCCGGTTACGGGGACCTTGTGAAAACTCGTAGATTTGGTCGATTCTAGCCAGTTTTTTATGCTATTACTCACTGATTTTGGTACTCGGGGCGAGACGAACGTTAGGGGAACTTTGGGGTCCGGTTACGGTGACCTCGTGAAAACTCACAAATTTGGTCCATTCTGGCCAGTTTTCTATGCTATTACTCAGTGATTCTCGGTCCCGTTGCGATACAAATGTTCGGGAAACTTCGGGGACCGGATACGGGGACCTTGTAAAAAAATCACAGATTTGGTCCATTATGAACAGTTTTTTATGCTATTACCCACTGATTTTGGGTCCCGGGGCGATCCGAACGTTCGGGGAACTTTGGGGTCGGGTTATGAGGAGATTGTCAAAACTCACAGATTTGGTCCATTCTGGCCTTTTTTCTATGCTATTACTCACTAATTTTGGGACCTGGGGTGATAGAAGCGTTCGGGGAACTTCGTGGTCCGGTTACGTGGTCCTCATGAAAACTCGCATATTTGGTCCATTCTGGCCAGTTTTCTATGCTATTACTCACTGATTTTGGGACCCGGGGTGATACGAACGTTCGGGAAACTTCGGGTTCCGGTTGCGGTGACCTTGTGAAAACCCACAAATTTGGTCCATTCTAGACAGTTTTCAATGCTATTACTCATTGTTCTGGGTCCCGTGGCTCTACAATCATTCGGGAAACTTCCAGGATCGGTTAAGGGGACCTCATCAAAACTCGCAGATTTGGTCCATTCTGCCTAGTTTTCAATATATTACTCACTCATTTAGGGACCCGGTGGGATACGAACGTTGGGGGAACTTTGGGGTCGGGTTACGGGGCATTGTCAAAACTCGCAGATTTGGTCCATTCTTACCAGATATATATGCTATTACTCACTAATTCCGGGTCCCTCGGCGCTACAGACGTTTCGTGAACTCCGGGGACCGATTACGTGAACCTCGTCAAAACTCACAGATTTGGTTCATTCTCGCCAGTTTTCTATGCTATTACTCACTTATTTGGGGAACCGAGGCGATGCGAACGTTCGTGGAACTTCGGGGTCTGGTTACGGGGACTTCGTGAAAACTCACAGATTTGGTCCATTCTGGCCAGTTTTCTATGCTATTACTCACTGATTTTGGGACCCGGGGCGTTACGAACGTTCGGGGAACTCCGGGGTCCGGTTATGGTGACCTCGTGAAAACTCACATATTTTCTATGCTATAACTCATTGATTTTGGTTCCTCGGGCGATCCTAACATTCTGCGAACTCCGGGGACCTCGTAGACTTGGTCCATTCTGGCTAGTCTTCTATCCTATTACTCATTGATTGCTGGTCCCAAGGCGTTCCGAACGTTCGGTGAGATTAGAGGTCCGGTTACGAGGACCTTGTCAGAACTCGCAGACTTGGTCCATTGTGGCCAGTTTTCTATGCTATTCCTCACTAATTTTGGTTCCGGGGTCGATGAAAACGTTCCACTAACACCGATGTCCGATTACGGGGTCCTTGTCAAAACTCCTAGATTATGTCCATTGTAGCCAGTTTTCTATGCTATTACTCATTGATTCTGCGTCCCGGGGCGCTACAAACGTTCCACGAAGTCCGGAGGCCGGTTACGGGGACTGCTTCAAAAAGCACAGTTTTGGTCCATTGTCGCTAGTTTTCTATGCTATTACTCACTTATTTTGGGACCTGAGGCGATACGAACGTTCGAGGAACTTTGGGGTCCGGTTACGGGGACCTCGTGAAAACTCGTATATTTGGTCGATTCTAGCCCATTTTCTATGCTATTACTCACTGATTTTGGTACTCGGGGCGATACGAACGTTCCAGGAACTTTGAGTTCCGGTTACGGTGACCTCGTGAAAACTCACAAATTTTGTCCATTCTGGCAAGTTTTCTATGCTCTTACTCAGTGATTCTCGGTCCCGTGGCGATACAAATGTTCGGGAAACTTCGGGGACCACATACGGGGACCTTGTCAAAACTCGCAGATTTGGTCCATTATGACCAGTTTTCTATGCTATTACTCACTGATTTTGGGTCCCGGGGCGGTCCGAACGTTGGGGGAACTACGGTATTGGGTTATGGGGACATTGTCAAAACTCGCACATTTGGTCCATTCTGGCCAGTTTTCTATGCTATTACTCACTGATTTTGGGACCCGGTGTGATACGAACGTTCGGGGAACTTCGGGTTCCGGTTACGGTGACCTTGTGAAAAACCCACAAATTTGGTCCATTCTAGCCAGTTTTCAATGCTATTACTCACTGATTCTGGTTCCCATGGCTCTACAATCATTCGGGAAACTTTGGGGATCGGTTACGGGGACCTCGTCAAAACTCGTAGATTATGTCCATTGTAGCCAGTTTTCTATGCTATTACTCACTGGTTCTGCGTCCTGGGGCGCTACAAACGTTCCATGAACTCCGGGGACCGGTTACGGGGACTGCTCCAAAACGCATAGATTTTGTCCATTCTCGCCTGTTTTCTATGCTATTACTGACTTATTTTGGGACCCGAGGCGATAAGAACGTTCGAGGTACTTTGGGGTCCGATTACGGGGACCTCCTGAAAACTCACAGATTTGGTCAATTCTAGCCAATTTTCTATGCTATAACTCACTGATTTTGGTACTCGGGGCGATACGAATGTTCGGGGAACTTCGGGGTCCGTTTACGGTGACCTTGTGAAAACTCACAAATTTGGTCTATTCTGGCAAGTTTTCTATGCTATTACTCAGTGATTCTCGGTTCCGTGGCCATACAAACATTCGGGAAACTCGCAGATTTGGTCCATTCTGACCAGTTTTCTATGCTATTACCCACTAATTTTGGGTCCCGGGAAGTGATTCGAAAGTTCGGGGAACTTCGGGATCGGGTTTTGGGGACATTGTCAAAACTCATAGATTTGGTTCATTCTGGCTAGTTTTTTATGCTATTACTCATTGATTTTGGGACCCCGGGCGATAAGAACATTTGGGGAACTTCGTAGTCCGATTACGTGGACGTCATGAAAACTCGTAGATTTGGTCCATTATGGCCAGTTTTCTATGCTATTACTCACTGATTTTGGGACCCGGGTTTATACGAACGTTCGGGGAACTTCGGGTTCCGGTTTTGGTGACCTTGTGAAAACCCACAAATTTGGTCCATTCTAGCCAGTTTTCAATGCTAACTCATTGATTCTGGGTCCCGTGGCTCTACAATCATTCGGGAAACTTCGGGGATTCGTTACGGGGACCTCTTCAAAACTCGCAGATTTGGGACATTCTGGCCAGTTTTCTATGCTATTACTCACCGAATTTGGGTGCCGGGGCGATCCGAACGTTCGGGGAACTTCCATGTCGGTTTATGGGGACATTGTCAAAACTCACAGATTTGGTCCATTCTTGCCAATTTTCTATGCTATTACTCATTAATTATGCTACCTGGGGCGATACGAAAGTTTTGGAAACTTCGGGGTCCGTCTACGGGGACCTGGTGAAAATTCGCAAATTTGGTCCATTCTAGATAGTTTTCTATGGTATTACTCACTGATTTTGGGACTCGAGGTGATACGAACGTTCGTGGAACTTCGGGGTCCGGTTACGGGGACCTCGTGAAAACTCGCATTTTTGTCCATTCTTGCCAGTTTTCTATGCTACTACTCACTATTTTTGGGAACCCGGGGCGATACAAACGTTCGGGGAACTTCGGGGTCCGGTTACGGTGGCATCGTGAAAACCCACAAATTTGGTATATTTTGGCGTGTTTTCTAAGCTATTACTCACTCATTCTGGGTCCAGTGTCGCTACGAACGTTCGGGAAACTTCGGGGACCGGTTGCAGGGACCTCGTCAAAACTCACATATTTGGTCCATTCTGGACAGTTTCTGATGCTATTACTCACTTATTTTGGGACCTAGGGCGATACGAACGTTCGGGGAACTTTGGGGTTCGGTTACGTGCACCTCGTGTAAACTCGCAGATTTGGTCCATTCTGGCCAGTTTTCTATGCTATTACTCAGTGCTTCTCGATTCCGTGGCGATACAAACATTCGGGAAATTTCGGGGAAAGGATATGGGGATCTCATCAAAACTCGCAGATTTGGTCCATTCTGCCTAGTTTTCTACGCTATTACTCGCTGATTTTGGGACCCGGGGCGATACAAACGTTCGGGATACTTCGGGGTCGGGTTATGGGGACATTGTCAAAACTCGCAGATTTGGTCCATTCTTGCCAGTTTTCTATGCTATTACTCACTGATTCTGGGTACCTGTGCGCTACAAACATTCCACGAACTCTAGGGACCGGTTACGTGCACCTCGTCAAAACTCACACATTTGGTCCATTCTCGCTAGTTTTCTATGCTATTACTCACCTATTTTGGGACCCGAGGCGATACGAACATTCCTGGTACGTCGGGATCCGGTTACGGGGGCCACGTGAAAACTCACAGATTTGGTCCATTCTGGCCAGTTTTCTATGCTATTACTCTCTGATTTTAGGACCAGGGGAGATACGGAAGTTCGGGGTCTGGTTACGGTGACCTCGTGAAAACTCACATATTTGATCCATTCTGGCCAGTATTCTTTGCTAGTACTCATTGATTTTGGTTCCTGGCGCGATCTTAACATTCTGCGAACTCCGGGGCCGGTTATGGGGAACCCGTCAGAACTTGCAGATTTGGTACATTCTGGCTAGTCTTCTATCCTATTACTCATTGATTTTTGGTCCCAAGGCGTTCCGAACGTTCGGGGAACTTCGAGGTCCAGTTACGAGGACCTTGTCACTCACTTATGTTAGGACCCGGGGCGACACGAACGTTCGAGGAACTTTGGGGTCCGGTTACGGGGACCTCGTGAAAACTCGTAGATTTGGTCGATTCTTGCCAATTTTCAATGCTATTACTCACTGATTTTGGTACTCGAGGCGATACGAATGTTCGGGGAATTTTGGGGTCCGGTTACGGTGACCTCGTGAAATCTCACAAATTTGGTCCATTTTGGCTAGTTTTCTATGCTATTACTCAGTGATTCTCGGTCCCGTTGCAATACAAACGTTTGGGAGAATTCGGGGACCGGATACGGGGACCTTGTCAAAATTCACATATTTGGTCCATTCTGAACAGTTTTCTATGCTATTACCCACTGATTTTGGGTCCCGGGGCGATCCGAACGTTCGGGGAACTTCGGGGTCGGGTTATGGGGACATTGTCAAAACTCACAGATTTGGTCCATTCTGGCCTTTTTTTTATGCGATTACTCGCTGATTTTGGGACCCAGGGCGATAGAAACGTTCGGGGAACTTCGTGGTCCGGTTACGTGGACCATATGAAAACTCACAGATTTTGTCCATTCTGCTGGTGAGTTTTCTATACTACTCACTAATTTTGGGACCCGGGGTGATACGAACGTTCGGGGAACTTCGGGTTCCGGTTACGGTGACCTTGTGAAAACCCACAAATTTGGTCCATTCTAGCCAGTTTTCAATGCTATTACTCACTGATTCTGGGTCCCCTAGCTCTACAATCATTCGGGAAACTTCGGGGATCGGTTACGGGGACCTCATCAAAACTCGCAGATTTGAGACATTCTAGCCAGTTTTCTACGCTATTACTCACCGATTTTGGGTGCCGGGGCGATCCGAACGTTCGGGGAACTTCCATGTCGGTTTATGGGGAGATTGTCAAAACTCACAAATTTGGTCCATTTTTGCCAATTTTCTATGCTATTACTCACTGATTTTGGTACCTAGGGCGATACGAAAGTTTTGGAAACTTCGGGGTCCGTCTACGGGGACTTGGTGAAAATTCGCATTTTTGGTCCATTCTGGCGAGTTTTCTATGGTATTACTCACTGATATTGGGACTCGGGGTGATACGAACGTTCGTGGAACTTCGGGGTCCGGTTACGGAGACCTCGTGAAAACTCGCATTTTGGTCAATTCTGGCCAGTTTTCTATGCTATTACTCACTTTAGGTAGCCTTTCCTTGGCCTCCATGACCTCCATTATTTTTAGATCAACATTTACTTCTTCATCGACTTGAGGGAGATCGTTCTCCCCTGCAGATTCCTGAGACGACATCTTGCTCTAAATCTGCGGCAGAAAACAGGCTCGAAACAAAAACAGAGGAAATTTGCATGATACGAGGGTCAGACCTTTCGGGAGAATATATAATGATTTATTTCCGATCAGAAGGAGTACTCCACAAGAAAACGGATTCCGGGAGGCACACGAGGTGGTCACAAGCCCCTAGGCGCGGCTAGGGGGTGGCCCGCGCGTGGCAGGCTTGTCGCCTCCTCGTGCGCTTTCCGTACTACTTTAAATTTTTCAATTTTTCTAAAAACTCCAAAACGGAGAAAAATTCCTACTGGAAATTTTTTGGAGGCGGCTTACTTAGCGAATCACATACCTCTTCATTTTCGGAGTCTGAACAGGCTGATAAATATCCCTTATGTACTCCTCCAGAGTTATGGTATTGATAATATTGCTTTCAAGATTTATGGGAGTACATGAGATATAATGCTTGATTCTTTGCCCGTTTACCACTCTCGGAAAGTTACCTTCCGTGTTGTTGATCTTGATGGCACCGGAACGATATACTTCCACAACAATGTAAGGACCTTCCCATTTAGAGAGAAGCTTGCCTGAAAAAAAAATCTTAAACGAGAATTATATAGCAAGACAGAATCGCCTACATTGAACTCACGATTCTGTATCCTTTTATCATGCCACCTCTTAACCTTTTCTTTGAACAACTTGGCATTTTCATATGCCTGAGCTCTCCATTCATCTAGTGAGCTAATATCAAATAACCTCTTGTCACCAGCTAGTTTGAAATCAAAGTTGAGCTCTTTGATTGCCCAATAATCCTTATGCTCTAACTCAAGAGGTAAATGACATGCTTTACCGTAAACCATTTTGTACGGAGATAGGCCCATGGGATTCTTATAAGCAGTTCTATAAGCCCACGATGCATCATCGAGCTTCTTAGACCAATTCTTTCTAGACCTATTGACAGTCTTTTGCAGAATTAGTTTAACCTCTCTGTTACTTAGCTCTACTTGACCACTGGACTGAGGATGATAGGGAGATGCAATTCTATTATTTACATCGTACTTAGGGAGCACCTTACGTAAATCACCATGAATAAAATGTGAACCACCATCAGTCATCAGATATCTAGGGACTCCAAATCTAGGGAAAATAACTTCTTTAAGCATCCTAATAGAGGTGTTGTGATCAGCATTACTAGTCGGGATAGCGTCTACCCACTTAGTAACGTAATCAAGAGCAACTAGGACATGAGTATACCCGGTTGATTTTGGTAAAGGTCCCATATAATCAAAGCCCTAAACATCAAATGGTTCAATGACAAGTGAATAATTCATAGGCATTTCCTGACGTTTACCGATATTACCTATTCTTCGACATTCGTCACAAGACAAGACAAATTTACGGGCATCCTTGAAGACAGTGGGCCAATAGAAACCTGATTGCAATACCTTGTGTGCAGTTCTATCTCCCGCATGGTGTCCTCCGTAGGCCTCAGAGTGACACTTCTGTAGGATCTGTCCCTATTCATGTTCAGGTACACAACGTCTAATAGCACCATCCACTCCTTCCTTATAAAGGTGAGAATCATCCCAAAAGTAATGTCTCAAATCAAAGAAGAATTTCTTCTTTTGCTCGTATGTGAAACTAGGTGGTATATATTTGGCAACGATATAATTTGCAAAATCAGCATACCACAATGCACTACGTGAAGTATTGATGACATTCAATTGCTCATCAGGAAAGCTATCATCAATAGGTTGTGGGACATCAAGAACGTTCTCCAACCTAGACAAGTTATCTGTTACTGGGTTCTCAGCACCCTTCCTATCGACAACATGCAAATCAAATTCTTGTAGCAAGAGAACCCATCTGATAAGTCTAGGTTTAGTGTCTTTCTTTTCCATAAGGTACTTAATAGCAGCGTGATCAGTGTGAATAGTGACTTTGGAATCAACTATGTAAGATCTGAACTTTTCACATGCAAACACAACTGCTAAAAATTCCTTTTCAGTAGTAGCATAGTTTCTTTGGGCATAGTCTAGAGTTTTACTAGCATAGTGAATAACATTCAACTTCTTATCAACTCTTTGTCCTAGGACAACACCAACAACATAATCACTAGCATCACACGTGATTTCAAAAGGTAAGTTCCAATCAGGTGGTTGAACAATAGGCGTAGTTATCAAGGCCTTGTTAAGTATTTCGAAGGCTTCCTCACAATCATCGTCAAAAACAAAAGGAATATCCTTTTGCAAGAGATTGGTGAGAGGCCTAGAAATCTTAGAGAAGTCTTTAATGAACCTTCTATAGAAACCAGCATGACCAAGGAAACTTCTTATACCTTTGATATCTGTGGGGCATGGCATTTTCTCGATCGCATCAACCTTAGCCTTATCGACTTCAATAACTCTTTCAGAAATTTTATGTCCTAAGACGATGCCTTCATTAACCATAAAGTGGCACTTTTCCCAATTCAAGACAAGGTTGGTGTCTTTACATCTCTGCAAGACTCGATCAAGGTTGCTGAGGCAATCATCAAAAGAAGACCCGTAAATAGAGAAGTCATCCATGAAAACCTCAACAATCTTTTCACAGAAGTCAGAGAATATAGCCATCATACATCTTTGAAAAGTGGCAGGTGCATTACATAAGCCAAAAGGCATACGTCTGTAAGCAAAGGTACCGAAAGGGCAGGTGAAAGTGGTTTTCTCCTAATCAAATTGTGCGACAGGTATCTGGGAGAAACCAGAATAACCATCTAGAAAGCAGAAGTGTGTGTGCTTAGACAGTCTTTCTAGCATTTGGTCGATAAAAAGCAAAGGGTAATGATCTTTCCTAGTGGCCTTATTCAATTTCCTAAAATCGATCACCATCCTATAGCCAGTAATAATGCTCTATGGGATCAACTCATCCTTATCATTAGGGACAACGGTAATACCTCCCTTCTTAGGGACGCAATGCACCGGACTCACCCAAACACTATGAGCAACAGGATAGATAATACGTACTTCGAGGAGCTTTAGTATTTCTTTTCTTACTACCTCTTTCATCTTAGGATTTAATCTTCGTTGATGATCAACAACTGTTTTGGAATCAGGATCGGTTTTAATCTTGTGCTGGCATAGAGTCGGACTAATGCCCTTAAGATCATCAAGAGTATATCCAATAGAAGCATGGTTCTTCCTCAGAGTTTTTAGTAACTTCTTTTCTTCATGCTCTGAGAGGCTAGCACTAATGATAACAGGATATATCTCTTTTTCATCAAGATAAGCATACTTAAGAGTATCAGGCAACTATTTAAGCTCGAACACAGGATCACCCTTTGGTGGGGGTGGTTCTCCAAGCAGTTCAACAGGCAAATTATTCTGAAGGATGGGATATTGTTCAAAGATAACTCTATCTATCTCATCCCTTTCATCCATATGCATATCATTTTCATGCTCAAGCAAGTATTGCTCTAAAGGATCAGTAGGAGGTATGGCAATAGAATCTAGGGCAATAATTTCATCCTTACTAGGCGACTCTTTTTCATGAGGTTGTCTTCCAAACTTGGAGAAATTGAACTCATGTGACACACCTTCAAAGCCAACAGTGACAGTTTGCTTATCACAGTCAATATGAGCATTGACAGTATGAAGGAAAGATTTGCCAAATATGATGGGACAAAAACTATCTTGTGTGGTAACAAGAACGAGAAAATCAGCAGGATATTTAGTTTTACCACACAAGACTTCAACATCCCTAGCAATTCCCATAGGGCAGATAGTATCTCTATTGGCAAGCTGAATAGTGACATCAATAGGTTCCATCTCAACAGGTGCAATCTCGTCTTTAATTTCATCATATAGAGATTGAGGTATTGCACTAACACTAGCACCCACGTCACATACACCATGATAACAGTGATCTCCTATCTTAACAGAAACAACAGGCCTGCCAACAACAGGCCTATGTTTGTCTCTAGCATGAGGTTTATCAATTCTAGCAGCATCTTCACGGAAGTGAATATCATGTCCCTCAACATCGTAGGACAGGAGATCTTTGATAAGAACAATGCTAGGTTCAACTCTAATTTTCTCAGGGGGTGTAGGTGTTCTAATTTAGCCCCTACGTATCACAGCTGAAGCTTTAGAATGATCCTTTATCCTAACAGGGAAAGTTGGTTTCTCAATGTAAGCACTGGGAACAGCATGATCATTATAAGCGATGACTTTCTCTTCAACTGGATTGGGTTTAACTACATTGACTTCTAAGGGAGGATGATATTCAAACCACTTCTCTTTAGGGAGATCAATAAGAGCAGCAAATGATTCACACAATGAAGCTACTATCTCAGAGTCAATCCATATTTAGCGCTAAAATCACAAAAAGTATTTGTTTCAACAAAGGATTTAACGCAATCAAACTGGAGATTCATACCTGACCCCTTACCTTCATCAAACTCCCAATCTTCAGAGGTGCATTTAATTATTTCCAATAAATTCCATTTGAAGTCAATATCTCTCTTCATAAAAGAACCGGTACAAGAAGTGTCAAGCATGGTGCGATCATCATGAGAAAGCCGAGCATAGAAGTTCTGAATGATAATTTCTCTCGGGAGCTCATGGTTGGGGCATGAATATAACATTGATTTAAGCCTCCCCCAAGCTTGAGCGATCCTTTCTTTGTCACGAGGCCAAAAATTACAAATATAATTCCGATCACGATGTACTAGATGCATAGTATAAAACTTTTGATGAAATTCCAATTTCAACCGGTTGTACTTCCATGATCGAGTATCATCACATAGCCTATACCATGTCAATGCTTTATCCCTAAAATATAAGGGAAAGACCTTCTTCTTGACCTCATCCTCGGGCAAACCTACAAGTTTAAATAAACCACAAACTTCATCTACATAGATTAGATGCAAGTCGGGATGTGATGTTCCATCTCCTGTAGAAGGATTAGCCAGCAGTTTCTCAAGCATACGGAAGGAAATTCATAGCAAATATCTTCAGTAGGTGCAGCAGGTTGAGGAGCAACTCTTTGTGCTTCCGTTCGAGGTGAAGATACCCCTAACAAGCTCCTCAAAGGATTAGTTTCTGTAGTGACAAGTGACAATAAATTTCAGCACACTATATAAATGTTTCCTTACCAAATTCCACTTACCAAAGGCGCTTCACTCCCCGGCAACGGCACTAGAAAAATGTCTTGATGACCCACAAGTGTAGGGGGTCTATCTAGTCCTTTCGATAAGTAAGAGTGTCGAACCCAACGAGGAGCAGAAGGATCTGACAAGTGGTTTTCAGCAAGGTATTCTGTGTAAACACTGAAATTATCGGTAACATATAGTTGTGTGATAAGATGATTCGTAGAAAGTAGCAAGTAACAAAAGTAACAATGGTGTAGAGAAGTGGCCCAATCCCTTTTGTAGCAAGGGACAAGCCTGGACAAACTCTTATAGGAGGTAAAGCGCTCCCGAGGACACATGGGAATTTCTGTCAAGCTAGTTTTCATCATGTTCATATGATTCGCGTTCGCTACTTTGATAGTTTGATATGTGGGTGGACCGGAGATTGGGTACTGCCCTTACTTGGACAAGCATCCCACTTATGATTAACCCCTCTCGCAAGCATCCACAACTACGAAAGAAGAATCAGCCCCTTCCGAAGCAACGCATAATCTAGGCTTTAAGCTTCTGTCACTCTAGCAACCCATCATCTACTTACTACTTCCCAATGCCTTCTTCTGGGCCCAAATAATGGTGAAGTGTTATGTAGTCGACGTTCACATAACACCACTAGAGGAAAAACAACATACAACACATTGAAATATCGAACGAATACCAAATACACATGACTACTTATAGCAAGACTTATCCCATGTCCTCAGGAACAAAAGTAACTACTCACAAAGCATAATTATGTTCATGACCAGAGAGTTATTGAATAGCATCAAGGATCTGAACATATAATCTTCCACCGAGTAATCCAACTAGCATCAACTACAAAGAGTAATTAACGCTACTAGCAACCTTACAAGTACCAATCGGAGTCGCGAGACGGAGATTGGTTACAAGAGATGAAATAGGGTTTGGAGATGAGATGGTGCTGACGAAGATGTTGATGGTGATGAGTCACCTCTGATGAGAGGAGTGTTGGTGATGACGATGGCGACGATTTTGTTGGAAATATGCCCTAGAGGCAATAATAAATTAGTTATTATTATATTTCTTTGTTCATGATAATCGTTTATTATCCATGTTATAATTGTATTGATTGGAAACACAGTGCATGTGTGGATACATAGACAAAACACTGTCCCTAGTAAGCCTCTAGTTGACTAGCTCGTTGATCAAAGATGGTCAAGGTCCCCTGACCATAGGCAAGTGTTGTCACTTGATAACGGGATCACGTCATTAGGAGAATCATGTGATGGACTAGACCCAAACTAATAGACGTAGCATGTTGATCGTGTCATTTTGTTGCTACTATTTTCTGCGTGTCAAGTATTTGTTCCTATGACCATGAGATCATATAACTCACTGACACCGGAGGAATGCTTTGTGTGTATCAAACGTCGCAACGTAACTGGGTGACTATAAAGATGCTCTACAGGTATCTCGGAAGGTGTTCGTTGAGTTAGTATGGATCGAGACTGGGATTTGTCACTCCGTGTCACGGAGAGGTATCTCGGGGCCCACTCGGTAATACAACATCACACACATGCCTTGCAAGCAATGTGACTTAGTAAGTTGCGGGATCTTGTATTACGGAACGAGTAAAGAGACTTGCCGATAAACGAGATTGAAATAGGTATGCGGATACTGACGATCGAATCTCGGGCAAGTAACATACCGAAGGACAAAGGGAATGACATGCGGGATTATATGAATCCCTGGCACTGAGGTTCAAACGATAAGATCTTCGTAGAATATGTGGGATCCAATATGGGAATCCAGGTCCCGCTATTGGATATTGACCAAGGAGTCACTCGGGTCATGTCTACATAGTTCTCGAACCCACAGGGTCTGCACACTTAAGGTTCGACGTTGTTTTATGCGTATTTGAGTTATATGGTTGGTTACCGAATGTTGTTCGGAATCCCGGATGAGATCACGGAAGTTACGAGGGTTTCTGGAATGGTCCGGAAACGAAGATTGATATATAGGATGACCTCATTTGATTACCGGAAGGTTTTCGGAGTTACCGGGAATGTACCGGGAATGACGAATGGGTTCCGGGTGTTCACCGGGGGGGCAACCCACCCCGGGGAAGCCCGTAGGCCTTGGGGGTGGCGCACCAGCCCTTGGTGGGCTGGAGGGACAGCCCAAGAAGGCCCTATGCGCCAAGGATAGAAAATCAAAGAGAAAAGAAAAGAAAAAGAGGTGGGAAAGGAGAGAAGGACTCCACTTTCCAATCCTAGTTGGACTAGGATTGGAGCAGGACTCCTCGTCCCTTGGTGGCGCAGCCCTTGGGGATCCTTGAGCCTCAAGGCAAGCCTCCCCTCCCCTCCTCCTATATATATGGAGCTATTAGGGCTGATTTGAGAGAACTTTTGCCACAACAGCCCGACCACATACCTCCACGGTTTTTTCCTCTAGATCGCGTTTCTGCGGAGCTCGGGCGGAGCCCTGCTGAGATTAGATCACCACCAACCTCCGGATCGCCATCACGCTGCCGGAGAACTCATCTACCTCTCCATCTCTCTTGCTGGATCAAGAAGGCCGAGATCATCGTCGAGCTGTACGCGTGCTGAACGCGGAGGTGCCGTCCGTTCGGCACTAGATCGGAGCGGATCATGGGACGGATCGCGAGACGGTTCGTGGGACGGTTCGCGGGGCGGATCGAGGGACGTGAGGACGTTCCCCTACATCAACCGCGTTTCTTAACGCTTCTGCTGTGCGATCTACGAGGGTACGTAGATCGGAAATCCCCTCTCGTAGATGGACATCACCATGATAGGACTTCGTGCGCGTAGGAAATTTTTTGTTTCCCATGCGACGTTCCCCAACAGTGGCATCATGAGCTTGGTTCATGCGTAGATGTATTCTCGAGTTGAACACAAAAGTTTTTGTGGGCGGTGATGTGCGTTTTTCTGCCCTCCTTAGTCTTTTCTTGATTCCGCGGTATTGTTGGATCGAAGCGGCTCGGACCGACATTACTCGTACGCTTACGAGAGACTGGTTTCATCGCTACGAGTAACTCCGTTGCTCAAAGATGACCGGCGAGTGTCGGTTTCTCCAACTTTAGTTGAATCGGATTTGACCGAGGAGGTCCTTGGATGAGGTTAAATAGCAATTCATATATCTCCGTTGTGGTGTTTGCGTAAGTAAGATGCGATCATACTAGATACCCATGGTCACCACGTAAAACATGCAACAACAATTAGAGGACGTCTAACTTGTTTTTGCAGGGTATGCTTGTGATGTGATATGGCCAACGATGTGATGTGATATATTGGATGTATGAGATGATCATGTTGTAATAGTTAATATCGACTTGCACGTCAATGGTACGGCAACCGGCGGGAGCCATAGGGTTGTCTTTAAACTAATGTTTGTGCTTGCAGATGCGTTTACTATATTGCTAGGACGTAGCTTTAGTAGTAATAGCATGAGGAGCACGACAACCCCGATGGCGATACGTTGATGGAGATCATGATGATGGAGATCATGGTGTGACGCCGGTGACAAGAAGATCGTGCCGGTGCTTTGGTGATGGAGATCAAGAAGGACATGATGATGGCCATATCATGTCACTTATGAATTGCATGTGATGTTAATCCTTTATGCACCTTATCTTGCTTAGAACGACGGTAGCATTATGAGGTGATCTCTCACTAAAATTTCAAGACGAAATTGTGTTCTCCCCGACTGTGCACCGTTGCGACAGTTCTTCGTTTCGAGACACCACGTGATGATCGGGTGTGATAGACTCAACGTTCACATACAACGGGTGCAAAACAGTTGCACACGCGGAACACTCGGGTTAAGCTTGACGAGCCTAGCATGTGCAGACATGGCCTCAGAACACATGAGACCGAAAGGTCGAGCATGAATCGTATAGTTGATATGATTAGCATAGAGATGCTTACCACTGAAACTATTCTCGACTCACGGACGATCGGACTTGAGATAGTGGATTTGGATCATGTACCACTCAAATGACTAGAGAGATGTACTTTTTGAGTGGGAGTTCTTAAGTAATATGATTAATAGAACTAATTGTCATGAACATAGTCTAATGGTCTTTGCGAATTACAATGTAGCTTGCGCTATAGCTCTACTGTTGTTATATGTTCCTAGAGAAAAATTTAGCTGAAAGTTGATAGTAGCAAACTTTGCAGACTGAGTCTCTAAAACCGAGGATTGTCCTCGTTGTTGCGTAGAAGGCTTATGTCCTTAATGCACCACTCGGTGTGCTACACCTCGAGCGTCTTCTGTAGATGTTGTGAACATCCGACACGTGTCTGATGACTACACGATAGTTTAGTACAAAATACTTAATGGCTTAGAAGCAAGGCGCCGAAGACATTTTGAAACGTCACGGAACATAAGAGATGTTCTAAAGAGATGAAATTGTGATTTCATGCTTGTGCCCTTGTGAATAGGTATGAGACCTCCGACAAGATTCTTTGTCCACGAAGTAAAGGAGAAAAGCTCTATCGTTGAGCGTGTGCTCAGATTATCTGAGTACGACAATCTCTTGAATCAAGTGGGAGTTGATCTTCCAGATAAGATAGTGATGGTTCTCCAAAAGTCACTGCCTCCAAGCTGTGAGAGCTTCTGATGAACTATAACATATCAAGGATAGATACAATGATCCTTGAGCGATTCGCGATGTTTGACACCACGAAAGTAGAAATCAAGAAGGAGCATCAATAGTTGATGGTTAGTAAAACCACTAAGTTTCGAGAAAGGCAAGGGCTAGAAGGGATACTTCGTGAAACGGCAAAGCAGTTGCTGCACTAATGAAGAGACCCCAGATTAAACCCAAGCCCGGGACTAAGTGCTTCGGTTATGAGGGGAACGGTCACTGAGGCGGAGCAACTCTAGATACTTGGTAGATAAGAAGGCTGGTAAAAGTCGAAAGAAGTATATTTGATATACATGATGTTCATGTGTACTTTACTAGTACTCCTAGTAGCACGAGGGTATTGGATACCGGTTCGGTTGCTAAGTGATTAGTAACACGAAATGAAAGCTACGGCATAAACGGAGACTAGCTAAAGGCGAGGTGACGATACGTGTTGGAAGTGTTTCCAAGGTTGATATGATCAAACGTCGCACGCTCCCTCTACCATCGGGATTGGTGTTAAACCTAAATAATTGTTATTTGGTGCTTGCGTTAAGCATGAACATGATTGGATCGTGTTTATTGCAATAAGATTATTCATTTAAAGAGAATAATGGTTACTCTATTTGCTTGAATAATCACCTTCAATGGTTTATTGAATCTCGATCGTAGTGTTACACATGTTCATGATATTGGTGCCAAAAGATACGAGGTAATGATGATAGTACCACTTACTTGTGGCACTGCCGCTTGAGTCATGTTGGTATAAATTGCATGAAGAGGATCCATGCTGATGGATCTTTATACTCACTTGATTTTGAATCACTAGTGACATGCAAATCATACCACATGAGCAAGGCCTTGTTTTCATTGAGATCAAACAACATAGTAACTTGCTGGAAGTGATACATTTTGATGTATGCAGCCCAATGGGTGTTGAGGCACGCAGTGGATATCATTATGTTCTTACTTCAATGACGATTTGAGTAGATACAAGAGTATTTACTTAATAAATCACAAGTCTGAAATATTGAAAAGTTCAATTTTGTTTCAGGAGTGAAGTTCGTCGTAACAAGAGGATAAACTGTCTAAGATGTGATCACAGAAATGAATATCTGAGTTACGAGTTTTGGTACGCAGTTAAGACAATGTGGAAATTGTTTCGCAGTTCATGCCACCTGGAACATCATAGTGTGATGATGTGTCTGAACGTCATAGCCACGCGCTATTTGGTATGGTGCATGCTATGATGTCTCTTATCGAATTACCACTATCGTTTATGGGTTATGCATTAGAGACAACCGCATTCACTTTAAATAGGGCACCGCGTATTTCCGTTGAGATGACATAGTATAGACTGAGGTTTAGAGAAGTCTAAACTGTTGTTTCTTGAAAGTTTGGGGCTTCGACACTTGTGTGAAAAAGTTTCAGTCGAATAAGCTCAAACCCAAAGCGGATAAATGCATCCTCATAGGATATCCAAAACAGTTGGGTACATCTCCTATCTCAGATCCGAAAGCAAAGTGTTTGTTTCTAGAAACGGATCCCTTCTCGAGGAAAGGTTTCTCTCGAAAGAATTGAGTGGGAGGGTGGTAGAACTTAATGAGGTTATTGAACCATCACTTCAACCAGTGTGTAGCAGGGCACAGGAAGTTATTCCTGTGGCGCCTACACCAATTGAAGTGAAAGCTGATGATGGTGATCATCGAGCATCGGATCAAGTTACTACAAGCCTCGTAGGTTGACAAGGTCGCGTACTACTGCAGAGTGGTACGGTAACCCTGTCTTGGAGGTCATGTTCTTGAGCAACAGTGAACCTACGAGTTATGGAGAAAGCAATGGTGGGCCCGGATTCCGACAAATGGCTGGAAGCCATGAAATCCGAGAGAGGATCCATGTATGAAAACAAAGTGTAGACTTTGGAAGAACTACTTGATGGTCATAAGACTATTGAGTAAAGATGGATCTTTAAAAGGAAGACAGACGATGATGGTGATAAGTCACTATTAAGAAAAGCTCGACTTGTTGCAAATATGTTTCCGACAAGATCAAACAGTTGACTATGATGAGAATTTCTCACTTGTAGCGATGCTAAAAGTTTGTTAGAATTATGTTAGTAGTTGTTGCATTATTTATGAAATATTGCACATAGGATGTCAAAACATTGTTTCCTCGACGGTTTCCTTGAGCAAACATTGTATGTGATACAACTAGGAGGTTTTCTCGATCCTAAGGATACTAGCAAGTATGCAAGCTCCAGCGATCCTTCAATGGACTGGTGCAAGCATCTCGGAGTTGGAAGACTTTGATGAGATGATCAAAGATTTTGGGTTTGTACAAGGTTTATGAGAAACTTGTATTTCCAAAGAAGTGAGTGGGAGCACTATAGAATTTCTGATAAGTATATGTGGTTGACATATTGTGGATCAGAAGTAATGTAGTATTTCTGTAAAGCATACAAGGTTTTTGGAAAGGAGTTTTCAAAGGAATACCTGGATTGCGCTACTTGAACGTTGAGCATCAAAGATCTATGGAGATAGATCAAAAGCGCTTAATGGAAGTTTCAACAAGATGCATGCCTTTTTTGAAGGAGTTCAAAATAGATCAGCAAAGAAGGAGTTCTTGGTTGCGTTGTAAGGTGTGAATTTGAGTAAGACTCAAAACTCGACCATGGCAAAATAAAGAGAATATATGAAGGTCGTCTTCTATGCCTTAGCGGTAGACTATAAAGTATGCCATGCTGAGTACCGCACCTGATGTGTGCCTTGCAGCAAGTCTGTTAAGAGGTACACAGAGTGATCCAGGATTGAATCACTGATCAGCGGTCAAAGTTATCCTTAGTAATTAAATAGACTAAGGAATTTTTCTCGATTATGGAGGTGGTTAAAGAGTTCGTCGTAAAGGGTTACGTCGATGCAAGCTTTGACACTAATCCGAATAACTATGAGTAGTGAAACGGATTCGTATAGTAGAGTAGATATTTGGAGTATTTCCGAATAGCACATAGTAGCAGCATCTATAAGATGACATAAAGATTTGTAAAGAACACACGGATCTGAAAGTTTCAGAACCGTTGACTAAAACCTCTCTCACGAGCAAGACGTGATCAGACCCCATAACTATATGGGTGTTGGATTCGTTGGAATCACATCGTGATGTGAACTAGATAATTGACTCTAGTGCAAGTGGGAGACTGTTGGAAATATGCCCTAGAGGCAATAATAAATTAGTTATTATTATATTTCTTTGTTCATGATAATCGTTTATTATCCATGCTATAATTGTATTGATTGGAAACACAGTGCATGTGTGGATACATAGACAAAACACTATCCCTAGTAAGCCTCTAGTTGACTAGCTCGTTGATCAAAGATGGTCAAGGTTTCCTGACCATAGGCAAGTGTTGTCACTTGATAACGGGATCACATCTTTAGGAGAATCATGTGATGGACTAGACCCAAACTAATAGACGTAGCATGTTGATCGTGTCGTTTTGTTGCTACTATTTTCTGCGTGTCAAGTATTTGTTCCTATGACCATGAGATCATATAACTCACTGACACCGGAGGAATGCTTTGTGTGTATCAAATGTCGCAACGTAATTGGGTGACTATAAAGATGCTCTACAGGTATCTCCGAAGGTGTTCGTTGAGTTAGTATGGATCAAGACTGGGATTTGTCACTCCGTGTCACGGAGAGGTATCTCGGGGCCCACTCGGTAATACAACATCACACACAAGCCTTGCAAGCAATGTGACTTAGTGTAAGCTACGGGATCTTGTATTACGGAATGAGTAAAGACACTTGCCGGTAAACGAGATTGAAATAGGTATGCGGATACTGACGATCGAATCTCGGGCAAGTAACATACCGAAGGACAAAGGGAATGACATACGGGATTATGTGAATCCCTGGCACTGAGGTTCAAATGATAAGATCTTCGAAGAATATGTGGGATCCAATATGGGCATCCAGGTCCCGCTATTGGATATTGACCGAGGAGTCACTCGGGTCATGTCTACATAGTTCTCGAACCCGCAGGGTCTGCACACTTAAGGTTCGACGTTGTTTTATGCGTATTTGAGTTATATGGTTGGTTACCGAATGTTGTTCGGAATCCCGGATGAGATCACGGACGTCACGAGAGTTTCCGGAATGGTCCGGAAACGAAGATTGATATATAGGATGACCTCATTTGATTACCGGAAGGTTTTCGGAGTTACGGGAATGTACCGGAATGACGAATGGGTTCCGGGTGTTCACCGGGGGGGCAACCCACCCCGGAGAAGCCCATAGGCCTTGGGGGTGGTGCACCAGCCCTTGGTGGGCTGGTGGGACAGCCCAAGAAGGCCCTATGCGCCAAGGATAGAAAATCAAAGAGAAAATAAAAAAAAAGAGGTGGGAAAGGAGAGAAGGACTCCACTTTCCAATCCTAGTTGGACTAGGATTGGAGGAGGACTCCTCCTCCCTTGGTGGCGCAGCCCTTGGGGCTCCTTGAGCCTCAAGGCAAGCCTCCCCTCCCCTCCTCCTATATATATGGAGCTATTAGGGCTGATTTGAGACAACTTTTGCCACGGCAGCCTGACTACATAGCTCCACGGTTTTTTCCTCTAGATCGCGTTTCTGCGGAGCTCGGGCGGAGCCCTGCTGAGATTAGATCACCACCAACCTCCGGAGTGCTGTCACGCTGCCGGAGAACTCATCTACCTCTCTGTCTCTCTTGCTGGATCAAGAAGGCCGAGATCATCGTCGAGCTGTACGTGTGCTGAACGCGGAGGTGCCGTTCGTTCAGCACTAGATCGGAGCGGATCGTGGGACGGATCGCGAGACGGTTCGTGGGACGGTTCGCGGGGCGGATCGAGGGACGTGAGGACGTTCCACTACATCAACCGCGTTTCTTAACGCTTTTGTTGTGCGATCTACAAGGGTACGTAGATCGGAAATACCCTCTCGTAGATGGACATCACCATGATAGGACTTCGTGCGCGTAGGAAAATTTTTGTTTCACATGCGACGTTCCCCAACAGATTTGCCCCTCCGGGAGGGAAGTTTCCCCGACAGGACGACCCTGCTGGAGCTCTAGATTGGTTCTGATCAAGTTCCGCCTCGTGGCGACGGCGAATCCTCCCGAAAGCCTCATCCTGGTTTTTTTCCGAAACGTAACCCTCCTTATAAAAAAAAAGAGGGGGGCCAGAGGGCCAACAGGGAGCCCACAAGCCCCCTAGGCGCGACCAGGGGGGTAGGCCGCACCTAGCAGGCTTGTGGCCTCCTTCTGGCTCCCCTCTCGTACTTCTTCAACCCAGTATTTTTTATAAAATACAAATAAAATTCTCGTTGATTTTCATGGCTTTTGGAGTTGCGCACAATAGGTATCTCAAACTTGCTCTCTTTTCAGGCCAGAATTCCAGCTGCCGGCATTCTCCCTCTTCATGTAAACCTTGCAAAATAAGATAGAAAAGGCATTAGTATTGTACCGTGAAGTGTAATAACAACCCATAAAGCGCTAAATATCAACATGAAAGCATGATGCAAAATGGACGTATCTGGGAGATAGAAACGTTCGGGGAACTTCGGGGTCCGGTTACGGTGACATCGTGAAACCTCACAAATTTGATATACTTTGGCCAGTTTTCTAGGCTATTACTCACTCATTATGGGTCATGTGTCGCTACAAACGTTCGGGAAACTTCGGGGACCGGTTGTGGGGACCTCGTCAAAACTCACATATTAGGTCCATTCTGGACAGTTTCCTATGCTATTACTCACTGATTTTGGGACCTAGGGCGATATGAACGTTCGGGGAACTTCGGGGTCTGATTACGGGGACCTCGTGAAAACTCACAAATTTGGTCCATTCTCGCCAGTTTTCTATACTATTACTCAGTGATGCTCGGTCTCGTGGCGATACAAATGTTTGAGAAATTTCGGGGACCGGATACGGGGACCTTATCAAAATTCGCATATTTTGTCCATTCTGACCATTTTTCTATGCTATTACCCGGTGATTTTGGGTCCCGGGGCGATCCAAACGTTCGTGGAACTTCGGGATCGGGTTATGGGGACTTTGTCAAAACTCGCAGATTTGGTCCATTCTGGCCAGTTTTTACGCTATTACTCACTGATTTTGGGACCCGGGGCGATACGAACGTTCGGGGAACTTCGTGGTCCGGTTACGTGGACCTCATGAAAACTCGCAGATTTGGTCTATTCTGGCTAGTTTTCTATGATATTACTCACTGATTTTGGGACCCGGGGTGATACGAACGTTCGGGGAACTTCGGGTTCAGGTTACGGTGACCTTGTGAAAACCCACAAATTTTGTCCATTCTAGCCAGTTTTCAATGCTATTACTCACTGATTCTGGGTCCCGTGGCTCTACAATCATTCGGGAAACTTCGGGGATCGGTTATGGGGACCTCGTCAAAACTCGCAGATTTGGTCCATTCTGGCCATTTTTCTATGCTATTACTCACCGATTTTGGGTGCCGGGGCGATCCGAACGTTCGGGGAACTTCCATGTCGGTTTATGGGACATTGTCAAAACTCACAGATTTGGTCCATTCTTGCCAATTTTCTATGCTATTACTAACTGATTTTGGTACCTCGGGCGATACGAAAGTTTTGGAAAATTCGGGGACCGTCTACGGGGACCTCGTGAAAATTCACAAATTTGGTCCATTCTGGCTAGTTTCCTATGGTATTACTCACTGATTTTGGGACTCGGGGTGATACGAATGTTTGTGGAACTTCGGGGTCCGGTTACGGGGACCTCGTGAAAACTCGCATTTTGGTCCATTTTGGCCAGTTTTCTATGCTATTACTCGCTGATTTTGGGACCCGCAGCGATACAAACGTTTGGGCAACTGCGGGGTCCCGTTCCGGTGGCATCGTGAAAACTCACAAATTTGGTATATTTTGGCCAGTTTTCTAAGCTATTACTCACTCATTCTGGGTCCGTGGATGCTACAAACGTTCGGGAAACTTCGGGGAGAGCTTGCGGGGACCTCGTCAGTACTCACATATTTGGTCCATTCGGGACAGTTTCCGATGCTATTACTCACTGATTTTTGGACCTAGGGCGATACGAACGTTCGGGGAACTTCGGGGTTCGGTTACGTGCACCTCGTGAAAACTCGCAGATTTGGTCCATTCTGGCCAGTTTACTATGCTATTACTCAATGCTTCTCGGTCCCGTGGCGATACAAACATTCGGGAAATTTCAGGGAAAGGATACGGGGACCTCATCAAAACTCGCAGATTTGGTCCATTCTGCCTAGTTTTCTATGCTATTACTCACTGATTTTGGGACCCGGTGCGATACGAACGTTCGGGGAACTTTGAGGCCGGGTTATGGGGACATTGTCAAAACTCGTAGATTTGGTCCATTCTTACCAGTTTTCAATGCTATTACTCACTGATTCTGGGTCCCTCGGCGCTACAAACATTCCACGAACTCCGAGGACCGGATACGTGGACCTCATCTAAACTCACATATTTGGTCCATTCTCGCTAGTTTTCTATGCTATTACTCACTTATTTTGGGACCCGAGGCGATGCGAACGTTCGTGGAACTTCGGGGTCCGGTTACGGAGACCTCGTGAAAACTTGCAGATTTGGTCCATTCTAGCCAGTTTTCTATGCTATTACTCACTGATTTTGGGACCCGGGGCGATACGAACGTTCGGGGAACTTCGAGGTCCGGTTACAGTGACCTCGTGAAAACTCACATATTTGATCCATTCTGGCTAGTTTTCTATGCTATTACTCATTGATTTTGGTTCCTCGGGTGATCCTAACATTCCGCGAACTCCGGGGACCGGTTACGGGGACCTCGTTAGAACTCGTAGATTTGGTCCATTCTGGCTACTCTTCCATCGTATTACTCATTGATTTTGGGTCCCAAGGCGTTCCGAACGTTCATGGAGATTCGGGGTCCGGTTACGAGGACCTTGTCAGAACTCGCAGACTTGGTCCATTCTGGCAAGTTTTCTATGCTATTACTCACTAATTTTTGTTTCGGGGTCTATGAAAATGTTCCATTAACATCGATGACCGATTACGGGGAACTTGTCAAAACTCGTAGATTATGTCCATTGTAGCTAGTTTTCTATGATATTACTCATTGACTCTGCGTCCTGGGGCGTTCCAAACGTTCCACGAACTCCGGGAGCCGGTTACGGGGGCTGCTTCAAAACGCACAGATTTGGTCCATTCTCGCCAATTTTCTATGTTATTACTCACTTATTTTGGGACCCGAGGCGATACAAACGTTCGAGGAACTTTGGGGTCCGGTTACGGGGACCTCCTAAAAACTCGCAGATTTGGTCAATTCTGGCCAATTTTCTATGCTATTACTCACTGATTTTGGGACTCGAGGCGATACGAATGTTCCACAAACTTTGGTGTCCGGTTCCGGTGACCTCGTGAAAACTCGCATATTTGGTCCATTCTCGCAAGTTTTCTATGCTATTACTCAGTGATTCTCGGTCCCGTGGCGATACAAACGTTCGGGAAACTTCGGGGACCGGATACGGGGACCTTGTCAAAAATCGCAGATTTGGTCCATTCTGACCAGTTTTCTATGCTATTACCCACTGATTTTGGGTCCCGGGGCGATCCGAACATTCAGGGAACTTCGGGATCGGGTTATGGGGACATTGTGAAAACTCGCAGATTTGGTCCATTCCGGCCAGTTTTCTATGCTATTACTCACTGATTTTGGGACCCGGGGCGATATGAACGTTTGGGGAACTTCGGGCTCGGGTTATGGGGACCTTGTCAAAACTCGTAGATTTGGTCCATTTTTGCCAGTTTTCTGTGCTATTACTCACTGATTCTGGGACCCGGGGTGATACGAACGTTCGGGGAACTTCGGGTTCCGGTAACGATGACCTTGTGAAAACCCACAAATTTGGTCCATTCTAGCTAGTTTTCAATGCTATTACTCACTGATTCTGGGTCCCGTGGCTCTACAATCATTCGGGAAACTTTGGGGATCGGTTACGGCGACCTCGTCAAAACTCGCAGATTTGGGACATTCTGGGCACTTTTCTATGCTATTACTCACCGATTCTTGGTGCCGGGGCGATCCGAACGTTCGGGGAACTTCCATGTCGGTTTATGGGGACATTGTCAAAACTCACATATTTGATCCATTCTTGCGAATTTTCTATGCTATTACTCAATGATTTTGGTACCTTGGGCAATACGAAAGTTTTGGAAACTTCGGGGTCCGTCTACGGGGACCTCGTGAAAATTCGCAAATTTGGTCCATTCTGGCTAGTTTTGTATGGTATTACTCACTGATTTTGGGACTCGGGGTGATACGAACGTTCATGGAACTTTGGGGTCTGGTTACGGGGACCTCGTGAAAACTCGCATTTTGGTCCATCCTGGCCAGTTTTCTATGCTATTACTCACTGATTTTGGGACCCGGGGCGATACAAGCGTTCGGGGAACTTCGGGGTCCGATTACGGTGACATCGCGAAAACTCACAAATTTGGTATATTTTGGCCAGTTTTCTAAGCTATTAGTCACTCATACTGGGTCCGGTGTCGCTACAAACGTTCGGGAAACTTCGGGGACCGGTTGCGGGGACCTGATCAAAACTCACATATTTAGTCCATTCTAGACAGTTTCCGATGCTATTACTCACTGATTTTGGGACCTAGGGTGATACGAACGTTCGGGGAACTTCGGGGTTCAGTTACGTGGACCTTGTGAAAACTCGCAGATTTGGTCCATCATGGCGAGTTTCTTATGCTATTACTCACGGATTTTGGGACCCAGGGTTATACGAACGTTCGGGGAAGTTCGGGGTCCGGTTACGGTGACCTCGTGAAAACTAACAAATTTGGTCCATTCAGGCCAGTTTTCTATGCTATTACTGAGTGCTTCTTGGTCCCGTGGCGATACAAACGTTTGGGAAATTTCGGGGAAAGGATACGGGGACCTCATCAAAACTCGCAGATTTGGTCCATTCTGTCTAGTTTTAAATGCTATTACTCACTGATTTTGGGACTCGGAGCATTACGAACGTTCGGGGAACTTCGGGGTCGGGTTATGGGGACATTGTCAAAACTCGCAGATTTGGTCCATTCTTGCCAGTTTTTTATACTATTACTCACTGATTTTGGGTCCCTCGGCGCTACAAACGTTCCACGAACTCCGGGGACCGGTTACGTCGACGTCGTCAAAACTCATAGATTTGGTCCATTCTCGCCAGTTTACTATGCTATTACTCACTTATATTGGGACCCGAGGCGATGCGAACGTTGGTGGAACTTCGGGGTCCGGTTACGGGGACCTCGTGAAAACTCGGAGATTTGGTCCATTCTGGCTAGTTTTCTACGCTATTATTCACTGATTTTGGGACCCGGGGCGATACGAACGTTCGGGGAACTTCGGGGTCCGGTTACTGTGACCTCGTGAAAACTCACAAATTTGATCCATTTTGGCCAGTTTTCTATGTTATTACTCACTGATTTTGGTTCCTGGGGCGATCCTAGCATTCTGCAAAGTCCGGGGACCGGTTACGTGCACCTCGTCAGAACTCATAGATTTGGTCCATTCTGGCTAGTCTTCTATCCTATTACTCATTGATTTTGGGTCCCAAGGCGTTCCGAACGTTCGGGGAACTTCGGGGTCCCATTACGAGGACCTTGTCCGAACTCGCAGACTTGGCCCATTCTGGCTAGTTTTCTATGCTATTACTCAGTGATTTTGGTTTCGGGGTCGATGAAAACATTCCACTAACATCGAGGACCGGTTACGGGGACCTTGTCAAAACTCGCAGATTAGATCCATTCTAGCCAGTTTTCTATGCTATTACTCATTGATTCTGGGTCCCAAGGCGCTACAAACGTTCCACGAACTCTGGGCACTTCTTGAAAACACATAGATTTGGTCAATTCTCACCAGTTTTCTATGCTATTACTCACTTATTTTGGGACCCGAGGCGATACAAAGGTTCGAGGAACTTCGGGGTCCGGTTACGGCGACCTCGTTGAAACTCACAGATTTGGTCAATTCTGGCAAGTTTTCTATGCTATTACTCACTAATTTTCGTACTCGGGGCGATACGAACGTTCGGGGAACGTCGGGGTCCTGTTACGGTGACCTCGTGAAAAATCAGAAATTTGGTCCATTATGGCCGGTTATCTATGCTAGTACTCAGTGATTTTTGGTCCCGTGGCGATACAAATGTTCGGGACATTCGGGGACCGGATATGGGGACCTTCTCAAAACTCACAGATTTGGTCCATTCTGACCAGTTTTCTATGCTATTACCACTGATTTTGGGACCCAGGGTGATATGAACGTTCAGGGAACTTCGGGGTCCGGTTACGGGGACCTCATGAAAACTCGCAGATTTGGTCCATTCTGGCCAGTTTCCTATGCTATTACTCACTGATTTTGGGACCCGGGGAGATACAAACGTTCGGGGAACTTCGGGGACCAGTTACGGTGACATCGTGAAAACTCACAAATTTGGTATATTTTGGCCAGTTTTCTAGGTTATAAATCAGTCATTCTCGGGCCCGTGTCGCTACAAACGTTCGGGAAACTTCGGGGACCGGTTGTGGGGACCTCGTCAAAACTCACATATTTGGTCCATTCTGGGCAGTTTCCTATGCTATTACTCACTGATTTTGGGACCTAGGGCGGTATGAACGTTCGGGGAACTTCGGGGTCCGATTACGGGGACCTCGTGAAATCTCACAAATTTGGTCCATTCTGGCCAGTTTTCTATACTATTACTCAGTGATTCTTGGTCCCGTGGCGATACAAACGTTCGAGAAATTTTGGGGACTCGATACGGGGACCTTATCAAAACTCGCATATTTGGTCCATTCTGACCAGTTTTCTATGCTATTACCCACTCATTTTGGGTCCCGGGGCGATCCGAACGTTCAGGGAACTTCGGGGTCGGGTTATGGGACATTGTCAAAACTCGCAGATTTGGTCCATTCTGCCTAGTTTTCTATGCTATTACTCACTGATTTTGGGACCGGGGCGATACGAACGTTCGGGGAACTTCGGGGACCGGTTGCGGGGACCTCGTCAAAGCTCACAAATTGTGACAGCCCGAGACCGACGTCCAGAAGATTCCCCTTTTATTTTCCGTTTCCGTCGTGTGATTAGTTTTATTTGTTGCATCGTCATTTAGTTTGCATCGTCGCATCATGCATGGCATCTTGCATCATCTGTCACGTATGGTGTTTTGAGTGTTGTGCTTCGAGTGAAATATATCAGTCATTAAGCCCCCGTTTAAAAAAATCGTCTTCTTGTAAAATGTTCTTTTATTAAATGTGGGGGCAACCATTGGGTTTTATTTTAAATTATTTTCTCCTTTTGTTTTATTTTAAAACCCTCTCATTTTCTTTTCTCTTTTAAAAAGCTTTTATTTTATTATTTAAATAAAACAGGTTTTATTTTATTCTTCAAAAGGGTTTTATTTTTATTTGTTTAAAAAGCCCAATCTATTTTTATAGTGTGGTATATTTTTTTCAAGGAGCCCAAAATCATTTTTTTTATTTCGTTTAGTTCTTTGTCTTTTGTGTGTGATTTTTTTCGGTTTTAAAGGAAAAAAACGTCTTTTGCGCGAGGCCTTTTAGCCGAACAGAGCCAGGCCACCCGAAGCCCACTAACAGCCGTGGCAGCGCCCGCCTAACCTAGCCCAGAGCCTCCCCGTGACTCCCTCTCCCTCGTCCCGACAGCGCTGCCGTTCGCGCACCAGAGGCGAGCGAGAGCCCCGCTCCCGAGGCTCGTCACGTGCTTTCCGTGCCCAGCGCTTCGACGACCCCGCCGCCTCCAGGAGCCCCGGCCGCCATCGTTGACCTCCAAGACAGCCCCGTCGGCCCTCTCCTTCTTGTGTCCCCTCCCCGTTCTTCCTCTCTCTCTCCCTAATTTTCTCTCTGTCTCCAGGCCCAGGCAACCATGGCACTAGCTGCAGAGCCGACCTGTCGCGCGTGCCTTGCCTCTTCAGACGGAGCTCCAAGGCAACGGATCCGCACCGCCATGTCGGAATTCGACCGTCCCCGACCTCAATCATGGTGCAGCGCGCTTCCTCCACCTCGCCTTGCTGGAGGTGCCTCTCGTTGCCTCCTCCTCCTATTCCCGTAAATCTCTCTCCCTCTCCCTAAAACTCTTTTTCCCTCTCCTATCTCCCAGGTGGCGCAGCGCTAGGGGAGCTCGAAGACCCCTCGCAGGTTGCTCTCGTCGTTCTGGAGCTGCCGATCCCAGCTCGCCTCGCCCCGGGCCGCAGGACCTAGGAGGACCGGATCCGGGCGGCCTTGGCCAGAGGAAGTCATCCCATAGCCTTCCCACACCGGCCCTCCGCTACCAACAACAGCTGTCGTTGACCTCCCGTCGCGGCCAGGTTCTTCCTGGATCTTGGATCGATGGTGAGTAGGCCTGGCAGTGGAGTAGCTTAGAATAATTAGCCCCCCCTGTTTAGCATAAGCTCTTGTACCAGCGCAGTGGTTAGCGCCCTTGTATCCAGCCGGGAGGTCTAGGGTTCGAATCCTAGACAACCCTATTTTTTTCCTTCTACTTTATTATTTGGTGCAGGTTAGCTCCTTACATAGGTTCTTAGTGAGGGTTTTGTCACAAACTCTTTGTAGCCAGTTCGTCAATGAGCAGCGCTAGCACCAGGGAGGTCCTGGGTTCGAATCCAGGATGCTCCAATATTTTTGCTTGTTTTTTACTAGGCTACTTGTTGCACACTCAACCCCTCAGGTAATTCATGTCTTGCTTCGTTGTATGTGTTGCGTTGTTGCCCGTTTCGTAGATATCATGTTAGTTGCACGTACCACATATTTATGCCTCCGACACATGGGAACCCGATAACCGGGATCACGCCATCATCCTTTGGCATGACACACACACACTCACAATTCGTTGGCACCGATACCTCTTCGAGTTATAGGGACTGAAACGTTGCCATGGCATCGTCTCCGTTTTGCCGCCTTGGTTCTCTTTTGCTCGCCGTGGCGACACCTGTTTCTTTCTCTTCTTGCCCGTGATGTTTGAAACTCGCATGCATGACGCATTCATGGCATGATATTTTGTGTTGCATGCCTCTTGTGTCGTAGCTCCGATCTATGTTTCGTGTGTTAAGCGTCTAGGATGCCATGTAGAATCACCGCTTCACCCCTTGCCATGTTAAACAACAATTTAATCTTGTCGGTAAATTAACGAGAGTGAACTAATAATTAAACGTGGAGTTTCGTCGATATGCAACCCATTGCGTATCGAGCTTCACTTAATGTGTAGTGTTTGCGTGAGGTGAATTGCCATGCCATCCCTTGCATGATTGAACTGATCATGCATCATATTAGGTTGTGCATCATGTTGTGCATCGTGTGGTGAATATCTGTGTTGATGTTTGTTTCCGGTTTGCTCCGTCTCGATAGAGTTCCGCAAGCGTGTCGGAATGTGAGGACCCGTTCGACTACGTTGGTTCGCCAACTTCACGGAGTTGTTCTTCTTCCAAGCGGGATCTGAGGCAAGATGACCATTTCCCCAGATACCATTACTATCATTGCCATGCTAGTTTTTATCGCTTCTATCGTTTATGTCTCGTTGCCTACCACTTGTTAAATATCAGCCTCTCTACAATGCCATGATAACCTTCAACATGTTCGACCTAGCAAACCACTGATTGGCTATGTTACTGCTTGCTTATCCATGTTGTTAGCGTTGCTAGATGCAGGTGTAGTTGATTCCATGTGATAACATGGGTTCCTTGTCATATCACCATATTAAATTCTATTTAATTTAATGCACCTATATACTTGGTAAAAGGTGGAAGGCTCGGCCTTTCTAGCCTGGTGTTTTCTTCCACCTTTGCCCCCTTAGTTTCGGCTACCGGTGTTATGTTCCATAAACGAGCGCTCCTAACACGATCGGGGTTGTTATGGGGACCCCCTTGATAATTCGTTTTAGATTAAAGCTGGTCCGGCAAGGCCCAACATTGGTACTACATTTGCCCAACATAATAACTTGTTAATACTGAAAGCATAGGGCGTCATGAACCCGAGGAGTAATTTCACATAATACAGGGGGGCCAGTGTTGTTGGTGCTGGTCCAAAACTAGAGCCATTTGCGGGGCCAACCCGGGGCAACTTGGGAGATTTCTATCAGGCCACCGTACGCTGTGCTTATCCGTCGTGTCCTGAGAACGAGATACGCAGCTCCTATCGGGATTGTCGACACGCCGGGCGGCCTTGCTGGATTAGTTTTACCTTTGACGAGATATCTTGTGCATCGGGATTCCGGTGATGCTTTGGATAATCTCAGAGTTGAGGCTTTCCACTAGCGAATCCGACGAGATCGCGAGCTTCGTGATTGAGGATTTCTATGTGGCTTGTGGTAATTTGTGATGGACTAGTAGGAGCACCCCTGCAGGGTTAAATCTTTCAGAAAGCCGTGCCCGCGGTTATGTGGCAACGTGGAAACTATGTTTAACACTGGTTCTAGATAACTTGAAGTTAACTTAATTAAAATATGCCAACTGTGTGCGTAACCATGACTGTCTCATTCGCAAGTTCTTACTCCGATCGAGGACACGATGGGGTTATGTCTGACGTAGGTTGGTGTTCAGGATCATTCATTTGATCAACAGTAGTTCACGTCCGTTATGCGTAGATCTTCCCCCCTATTATTTCTTGTACTCGTAAGTTTAGCCACCCAAATATATGCTTAGCCGCTGCTGCAACCTCACCACTTAACCATCCCTCACCCATTAAGCTTTGCTAGTCTTGATACCTTTGGAAATGAAATTGCTGAGTCACTTGTGGCTCACAGATTACTACAACACCAGTTGCAGGTACAGGTAAAGATCACTTGACGCGAGCGCGTTGATTGTTCATTTGGAGTTGCTTCTTCTTCTTCTTCATCATCGATCTAGGATAGGTTCCAGGCCGGCAGCCTGGGATAGCAAGGATGGACGTCGTTCTTATTTTTCTCGTTTGTTTTCGTCCGTAGTCGGACCCTGCTCTTACTCTTGATGATTATGTAATGTATTGATATGACTCTGATGTATCTTGTGGCGAGTGTAAGCCAATTCTATATATATATCTTCTTTTCAGTACATGTACTTGTAATAATATCCATTCTTGCGACACGACGAGGTGCGCTTCTATCCCTAACGAGGCCTTCGTGCCAAATTGTGGATAGGGTCGCATCTTGGGCGTGACAAGTTGGTATCAGAGCAGTACCGACCTAGGAGCCCACTTGATTGATCGAACTTGGCCGAGTCGAGTCTAGTGAAAACTGTTTTGAGTCTAGTTATATATCGGAGAGTAGGATTCTTTTTTCTCCTCTTCTATGCTCTGGTGAGGAATCTTGACGTAATAATTTAATTCTACTCCTCTTCTCGCTCAAAAAAAAAATTAGGATCATGCGGATATTTTTGGAATCTATATGATGCCGATGTGACGGAGTTCTGTCTTGGTGCCTCCTATCTGCTTTAAGTTTCAGGGGAGTTGAGCTCCAGAGGATTCTTGAGCACATCGTTATCATTCAGATTTCTTAGTATCTCAGTACGAAGGATGTTCGTAATTGCTTCAATACTAGTAGTGGCGAGATAACCCCGATGTCCCCAGTACTGGTGCAGATTGTTCGGGAGTACTGCCATACTTTGTATCGTTGTGATCACGAGGGTCTGTTGTAGATGAAGGTCCGAGATTCTGGTTGTGTGTTGACGGATGTGATACAGGTGACGGGCTAGTATAGGAGTTGTGTGTTATTACTCCTTGTATCCGTGTACCAGATTGCATGACCAGATATTTCGGGAATTCATATGTGGGAATTCTAGTAGTTGCTTATAGGACAATCTTCCAACAAATGCATGATGTTAGGTTGGGGTTCGACATATAGTGGATTCCTGTCCACGAAAATATCGGACGAAATCTTTCTCATGAGTTTGTTCTGGCTTGTTTCATAAGCCTCGCCCTTTGTTTTGTTGGAATATGGTAATTCAAGTTGCTCCGATGTCAAGTGGTGATTTCAGATCTTTTCTAAGCAGTGTTCTCATATTCATATGAGAGTGCTAATCCTTTTGCTCAATCAATCGTCTTATCAATTCTTGTCAACCAGAGTTCTTATATCAATTCTTTTCAACCGGTCTGTTTCTCTCCAAGTGGAGTCAATCCTCTCAAATTTTTGCAAGATCATTCTCTCATTTTATTCCGGAGTTCATCTCATCTAGCCCAAGTTGTCTTTGTGTTTCCCCGCCCTCCCGCCCTTTTTCTTCAGTGATTGGATTTCATCCAACTGCATTTCATTTCAGTGATCCTTCTGCTATCTTTTCTTCCTTTCGTAACCGGTGATTCATTGTGAAGATTCTCAGGACCTTCATGTTCATCCTTATTCAGTCTTGTTATTTTTCCGGTGAAATCAATTTAGTTGTCCGTGTCATCTTATCCATTCATCCGTGTAATTCTTTCCTATGTTGGGAATTCTTATGAGCCTATCCTATTATTTATTCCTCTCTTTTCGATCCGGAGCATTGAAGCTATCTTAGAAGTTTTTGTTTCCAATCTTTTCAATTATTTCAAGGTGCTAACCTCATCTAGTTCTCTTCATACCGGTGCATTATTTCTCTTCTAGGCAATCTTTTCTATCGGTGATTTCTTTGAGTGGGCCCATAACGCACAGGTTCTTTCCCAGGATCTTTCCTCGCTCTTTTAATCCTTGCTCGAAGATCATTAATTCTTTTCAACTATGACGTAAGTATGATTTCCATCAGTCATATCCCTTCGTCAAGATCTATTTGAATTAATTCTCATATTGGCTCAACATTTCATTCTTCTTTATTCCGGAGTCTCATTAATTCTTCGTGGCGTTCTCCTCCTCATTCTCAGCTTGCTATTCGAAGGAGTGTTTTCTCGAATCTTGGTCCGTTCTCTTGAAGATTTCATTTCAGCTTGGTGTCGTCATCTTATTTGTTCCAGTCATGAGTAATCCCTTTCTAGCTATTCGGTGCATTTCTGAGTTGTTTTTATTTCTCGTTCCTTCGAAGGCCATCATTTCAGAAGACTTCTTCGTTCTCAGCTTGCAGCTTTCGTTCTCTAATTCTTCTTCATTGTTGTCTCTTCGTTCGTCTCTCAATTATTCTAGTGTCTTGTTTAAGTTTTCTTCTATCAGGTGGATCATGATCTCTTCATTCTCAGGTGTTTCCATGCATTCTTGGAATTCCCATTCAGTTGTGAATTCTTACCGGTGCGTCCTGCAATCATGCCTCAAGTGGTGCTTATCTCTCTGTCTCTTCAAGATTATTTCAAGAAGAATAAGTTGTATGCTAAATCCGTTGCTTGTCATCAATTTAATTTGTGAAGGATAAGCATAACATAATTCTTATTCTTGTTTCATCAAATGATTTCAATTCTTCTTCCGGAGTGGCTCATGATATCAATTCCTTTTTCTCAACTGTTATTCTCTTTTCCTTTCCGGAGTTCCAAGTTCTATCAAGTATCTCTTGTGAAGCTTCATCTAAGTCTTCGCTAGGTCTTAATCTTATTTTGTCATCCTTCCTACCTTTGCATCATTCATTTTGATACGGAGGCTCGTCATGGTGGTTCTTCAAGGATATGATTCATTCTCAAGTGTTCTTCAACATTCCTGTGAAATAATGGCACTCAGGCCCTAGTGACAAGCATTAAGCATGGCAAGGTAGTGGCAACATCAATCTCAGAACATAGTGGATGCTAGGGATTGTTGGAATTATGCCCTAGAGGCAATAATAAATGTATAGTTATTTTTATAATTCCTGTATCAAGATAATAGTTTATTATCCATGCTATAATTGTATTGAATGAAGACTCATTTACATGTGTGGATACATAGACAAAACACCGTCCCTAGCATGCCTCTAGTTGGCTAGCCAGTTGATCGATGATAGTCAGTGTCTTCTGATTATGAACAAGGTGTTGTTGCTTGATAACTGGATCACGTCATTGGGAGAATCACGTGATGGACTAGACCCAAACTAATAGACGTAGCATGTTGATCGTGTCATTTTGTTGCTACTGTTTTCTGCGTGTCAAGTATTTATTCCTATGACCATGAGATCATATAACTCACTGACACCGAAGGAATGCTTTGTGTGTATCAAACGTCGCAACGTAACTGGGTGACTATAAAGATGCTCTACAGGTATCTCCGAAGGTGTTAGTTGAGTTAGTATGGATCAAGACTTGGGATTTGTCACTCCGTGTGACGGAGAGGTATCTCGGGGCCCACTTGGTAATACAACATCACACACAAGCCTTGCAAGCAATGTAACTTAGTGTAAGTTGCGAGATCTTGTATTACGGAACGAGTAAAGAGACTTGCCGGTAAACGAGGTTGAAATAGGTATACGGATGCTGACAATCGAATCTCGGGCAAGTAACATACCGAAGGACAAAGGGAATGACATACGGGATTATACGAATCCTTGGCACTGAGGTTCAAACGATAAGATCTTCGTAGAATATGTAGGAATATGGGCATCCAGGTCCCGCTGTTGGATATTGACCGAGGAGTCTCTCGGGTCATGTCTACATAGTTCTCGAACCCGCAGGGTCTGCACACTTAAGGTTCGACGTTGTTTTATGCGTATTTGAGTTATATGGTTGGTTACCGAATGTTGTTCGGAGTCCCGGATGAGATCACGGACGTCACGAGGGTTTCCGGAATAGTCCGAAAACGAAGATTGATATATAGGATGACCTCATTTGATTACCGGAAGGTTTTCGGAGTTACCGGGAATGTACCGGGAATGACGAATGGGTTCCGGGAGTTCACCGGAGGGGGGCAACCCACTCCGGGGAAGCCCATAGGTATTTGGGGGGGTCACACCAGCCCTTAGTGGGCTGGTGGGACAGCCCACCAATCCCCTATGCGCCAAGAGAGAAAAAATCAAAGGAAAGAAAAAAAAAGGAAAGAAGTGGGAAGGGGGAAGGACTCCCTCCCACCAAACCAAGTAGGACTCGGTTTGGGGGGGAGAGTCCTCCCCCCTGGCTCGGCCGACCCCTTGGGGATCCCTTGGACCCCAAGGCAAGGTCCCCCTCCCTCCTCCTATATATATGGGGCTTTTAGGGCAGATTTGAGACGACTTTCTCACGGCTGCCCGACCACATACCTCCATAGTTTTTCCTCTAGATCGTGTTTCTGCGGAGCTCGGGCGGAGCCCTGCTGAGACAAGATCATCACCAACCTCCGGAGCGCCGTCACGCTGCCGGAGAACTCTTCTACCTCTCCGTCTCTCTTGCTGGATCAAGAAGGCCGAGATCATCGTCGAGCTGTACGTGTGCTGAACGCGGAGGTGCCGTCCGTTCAGTACTAGATCGTGGGACTGATCGCGGGATTGTTCGCGGGGCGGATCGAGGGACGTGAGGACGTTCCACTACGTCAACCGCGTTCTCTAACGCTTCTGCTGTACGATCTACAAGGGTACGTAGATCACTCATCCCCTCTCGTAGATGGACATCACCATGATAGGTCTTCGTGCGCGTAGGAAAATTTTTGTTTCCCATGCGACGTTCCCCAACAGTGCCATCATGAGCTAGGTTCATGCGTAGATGTCTTCTCGAGTAGAACACAAAAGGTTTTGTGGGCGGTGATGTGCGTTTTGCTGCCCTCCTTAGTCTTTTCTTGATTCCGTGGTATTGTTGGATTGAAGCGGCTTGGACCGACATTACTCGTACGCTTACGAGAGACTGGTTTCATCGTTACGAGTAACCCCCTTTGCTCAAAGATGACTGGCAAGTGACGGTTTCTCCAACTTTAGTTGAATCGGATTTGACCGAGGAGGTCCTTGGATGAGGTTAAATAGCAACTCATATATCTCCGTTGTGGTGTTTGCGTAAGTAAGATGCGATCCTACTAGATACCCTTGGTCACCACGTAAAACATGCAACAACAAAATTAGAGGACGTCTAACTTGTTTTTGCAGGGTATGATTGTGATGTGATATGGCCAACGATGTGATTTGATATATTGGATGTATGAGATGATCATGTTGTAATAGAAATATCGACTTGCATGTCGATGGTACGACAACCGGCAGGAGCCATAGGGTTGTCTATACACTAACGTTTGTGCTTGCAGATGCGTTTACTATTTTGCTAGGATGTAGCTTTAGTAGTAATAGCATAAGTAGCACGACAACCCCGATGGCAACACGTTGATGGATGATCATGGTGTGGCGCCGGTGACAAGAAGATCGTGCCGGTGCTTTGGTGATGGAGATCAAGAAGCACGTGATGATGGCCATATCATGTCACTTATGAATTGCATGTGATGTTAATCCTTTTTTGCACCTTATTTTGCTTAGAACGACGGTAGCATTATGAGGTGATCTCTCACTAAAATTTCAAGACGAAATTGTGTTCTCCCCGACTGTGCACCGTTGCTACAGTTCGTCGTTTCGAGACACCACGTGATGATCGGGTGTGATAGACTCGACGTTCACATACAACGGGTGCAAAACAGTTGCGCACGCGGAACACGCGGTTTAAGCTTGACGAGCCTAGCATGTGCAGACATGGCCTCGGAACACATGAGACCGAAAGGTCGATCATGAATCATATAGTTGATATGATTAGCATAGAGATGCTTACCACTGAAACTATACTCAACTCACGTGATGATCGGACTTGGGATAGTGTAAGTGGATCATGAACCACTCAAATGACTAGAGAGATGTACTTTTTGAGTGGGAGTTTAGCATATAATTTGATTAAGTTGAACTCTAATTATCTTGAACATAGTCTAAGTCCACTTTGAATATATTTGTGTTGTAGATCATGGCTCACGCAAGTGTCATCCTGAATTTTAATACGTTCCTAGAGAAAGCTAAGTTGAAAGATGATGGAAGCAACTTTGTAGACTGGGCTCGTAATCTTAAGCTAATCTTACAAGCTGGAAAGAAGGATTATGTCCTTAATGCTGCGCTAGGAGATGAACCACCCGCTACGGCTGATCAGGATGTTAAGAACGCTTGGTTAGCACGTAAGGAGGACTACTCAATAGTTCAATGTGCAGTCTTGTATGGCTTAGAACCGGGACTTCAACGTCGCTTTGAGCGTCATGGAGCATTTGAGATGTTCCAGGAGTTGAAGTTTATCTTTCAGAAGAACGCCCGGATCGAGAGGTATGAGACCTCCGATAAATTCTATGCTTGCAAGATGGAGGAAAACTCGTCTGTCAGTGAACATGTGCTCAAAATGTCTGGGTACTCAAACCGTCTAGCTGAACTGGGGATTGAACTCCCGCAAGAAGCTATCACTGACAGAATCCTTCAATCACTGCCGCCAAGCTATAAAGGCTTTGTGTTGAACTACAACATGCAAGGGATGAACAAGTCTCCCGGCGAGTTGTTTGCGATGCTGAAAGTCGCAGAGTCTGAACTCCGTAAAGAGCATCAAGTGTTGATGGTGAGCAAGACCACTAGTTTCAAGAGAAACGGCAAAGGCAAGAAGGGCAATTCGAAGAAGAGTGGCAAGCCTGTTGCCAATCCGCCGAAGAAACCCAAGGCTGGACCTAAGCCTGAAACAGAGTGCTTCTATTGCAAGGGTATGGGTCACTGGAAGCGCAATTGCCCCAAGTATCTAGCAGATAAGAAGGCGAGCAAAGAAAAATCAGGTATATTTGATATACATGTTATTGATGTGTACTTGACCGGCTCTCGTAGTAGTGCCTGGGTATTCGATACCGGTTCTGTTGCTCACATTTGCAACTCGAAGCAGGAACTGCGGAATAGACGAAGGCTGGCGAAAGACGAAGTGACGATGCGCGTAGGAAACGGTTCCAAGGTTGATGCAATCGCCGTCGGCACAGTGTCACTTCAACTACCATCGGGATTAGTGATGAACTTAAATCATTGTTATTTAGTGCCTGCGTTGAGCATGAACATTATATCTGGATCTTGTTTATTGCGAGACGGTTACTCTTTTAAGTCTGAGAATAATGGTTGTTCTATTTCTATGAGTAACATCTTTTATGGTCATGCACCGAATGTGAGAGTATTGTTCATATTGAATCTTGATAGAGATACGCATATACATAACACTGAGACCAAAAGAGTTAGAGTAAACAATGATAGCGCCATATTTTTGTGGCACTGCCGCTTGGGTCATATTGGTGTAAAGCGCATGAAGAAACTCCATGCTGATGGACTTTTGGAGTCACTTGACTTTGATTCACTTGACACGTGCGAACCATGCCTCATGGGCAAGATGACTAAGACTCCGTTCTCCGGAACAATGGAGCGTGCAAGTGACTTGTTGGAAATCATACATACCGATGTGTGTGGTCCAATGAGCATGGAGGCACGCGGCGGATATCGTTATTTTCTCACCTTCACTGACGATTTAAGTAGATATGGTTATGTCTACTTGATGAAGCACAAGTCTGAAACATTTGAAAAGTTCAAGCAATTTCAGAGTGAAGTGGAAAATCATCGTAACAAGAAGATCAAGTTCCTACGGTCTGATCGTGGGGGTGAATATCTGAGTTTCGAGTTTGGTACTCACTTAAGACAATGTGGAATTGTTTCGCAGTTAACACCGCCTGGAACACCACAGCGTAATGGTGTGTCCGAACGTCGTAATCGTACTTTGTTAGAAATGGTGCGATCTATGATGTCTCTTACTGATTTGCCGTTATCGTTTTGGGGTTATGCATTAGAAACAGCTGCATTCACTTTAAATAGGGCACCATCAAAATCCGTTGAGACGACACCATACGAACTATGGTATGGCAAAAGGCCAAAGTTGTCCTTTCTTAAAGTTTGGGGATGTGATGCTTATGTCAAAAAGCTTCAGCCTGAAAAGCTGGAACCCAAAGCGGAAAAGTGCGTCTTCATAGGTTACCCAAAAGAGACAGTTGGGTACACCTTCTATCTCAAATCCGAGGGCAAAGTGTTTGTTGCTAAGAACGGAACTTTTCTCGAGAAGGAGTTTCTCTCGAGAGAATTGAGTGGGAGGAAGATAGAACTTGACGAGGTTGTCGAACCTCTCATCCCTCTGGATGGTGGTGCAGGGCAAGGGGAAACCTCTGTTATTGCGACGCCGGTTGAGGAGGAAGTTAATGATGATGATCATGAAACTCCAGTTCAAGTTTCTGTTGAACCACGCAGGTCGACGAGATCACGCGCTGCTCCAGAGTGGTACGGTAATCCCGTCTTATCAATCATGTTGTTAGACAACAATGAACCTGCAAATTATGAAGAAGCAATGGTGGGACCAGATTCCAACAAATGGCTAGAAGCCATGAAATCCGAGATAGGATCCATGTATGAGAACAAAGTGTGGACTTTGGAGATGCTGCCTGAGGGCCGCAAGGCTATTCAGAACAAATGGATCTTTAAGAAGAAGACGGACGCTGACGGTAATGTAACCGTTTATAAAGCTCGACTAGTGGCAAAGGGTTTTTTCGCAAGTTCCAGGAATTGACTACGATGAGACTTTCTCTCCCGTAGCGATGCTTAAGTCCGTCAGAATCATGTTAGCAATAGCTGCATTTTTCGATTATGAAATCTGGCAGATGGATGTCCAAACGGCGTTCCTTAACGGTTTCCGTAAGGAAGAGTTGTATATGATGCAACCCGAAGGTTTTGTCGATCCTAAAAATGCTGACAAGGTGTGCAAGCTCCAGCGATCCATTTATGGACTGGTGCAAGCATCTCGGAGTTGGAACAAACGCTTTGATGAGGTGATCAAAGCATTTGGGTTTATACAAGTGGTTGGAGAATCTTGTATTTACAAGAAAGTGAGTGGGAGCTCTGTGGCGTTTCTAATATTATATGTGGATGACATATTACTGATTGGAAACAACGTAGAGCTTTTGGAGAGCATAAAAGGTTACTTGAATAAAAGTTTCTCTATGAAGGACCTAGGAGAAGCTGCTTACATTCTAGGCATTAAGATCTATAGGGATAGATCAAAACGCCTGATAGGACTTTCAGAAAGCACATACCTTGATAAAGTTTTGAAGAGGTTCAAAATGGAACAGTCCAAGAAAGGGTTCTTGCCAGTGTTACAAGGTACGAGATTGAGTAAGACTCAGTGCCCAGCAACTGATGAAGATAGAGAGCATATGCGCTCCGTCCCCTATGCTTCAGCCATAGGCTCTATCATGTATGCAATGCTGTGCACTAGACCGGATGTTAGCCTGGCCATAAGTATGGCAGGTAGGTTCCAGAGTAATCCAGGAGTGGATCACTGGACGGCGGTCAAGAATATCCTGAAGTACCTGAAAAGGACTAAGGAGATGTTTCTTGTGTATGGAGGTGACGAAGAGCTCGCCGTAAAAGGTTACGTCAATGCAAGCTTTGACACAGATCCGGACGACTCTAAGTCGCAAACCGGATACGTGTTTATTCTTAATGGGGGTGCAGTAAGCTGGTGCAGTTCCAAGCAAAGCGTCGTAGCAGATTCTACATGTGAAGCGGAGTACATGGCTGCCTCGGAGGCGGCTAAGGAGGGTGTCTGGATGAAGCAGTTCATGACGGATCTTGGAGTGGTGCCAAGTGCACTGGATCCAATAACCTTGTTCTGTGACAACACTGGTGCCATTGCCTCAGCAAAGGAACCAAGGTTTCAAAAGAAGACCAGACACATCAAACGACGCTTCAACCTCATCCGCGACTACGTCGAGGAGGAGGACGTAAATATATGCAAAGTGCACACGGATCTGAATGTAGCAGACCCGCTGACTAAGCCTCTTCCACGGCCAAAACATGATCGACACCAGAACTGTATGGGTGTTAGATTTATTACAATGTAATTCGCATGGTGATGTGAGGGCAAGATTATTGACTCTAGTTCAAGTGGGAGACTGTTGGAATTATGCCCTAGAGGCAATAATAAATGTATAGTTATTATTATAATTCCTATATCAAGATAATAGTTTATTATCCATGCTATAATTGTATTGAATGAAGACTCATTTACATGTGTGGATACATAGACAAAACACCATCCCTAGCATGCCTCTAGTTGGCTAGCCAGTTGATCGATGATAGTCAGTGTCTTCTGATTATGAACAAGGTGTTGTTGCTTGATAACTGGATCACGTCATTGGGAGAATCACGTGATGGACTAGACCCAAACTAATAGACGTAGCATGTTGATCGTGTCATTTTGTTGCTACTGTTTTCTGCGTGTCAAGTATTTATTCCTATGACCATGAGATCATATAACTCACTGACACCGGAGAAATGCTTTGTGTGTATCAAACGTCGCAACGTAACTGGGTGACTATAAAGATGCTCTACAGGTATCTCCAAAGGTGTTAGTTGAGTTAGTATGGATCAAGACTTGGGATTTGTCACTCCGTGTGACGGAGAGGTATCTCGGGGCCCACTCGGTAATACAACATCACACACAAGCCTTGCAAGCAATGTAACTTAGTGTAAGTTGCGGGATCTTGTATTACGGAACGAGTAAAGAGACTTGTCGGTAAACGAGGTTGAAATAGGTATACGGATGCTGACGATCGAATCTCGGGCAAGTAACATACCGAAGGACAAAGGGAATGACATACGGGATTATACGAATCCTTGGCACTGAGGTTCAAACGATAAGATCTTCGTAGAATATGTAGGATCCAATATGGGCATCCAGGTCCCGCTGTTGGATATTGACCGAGGAGTCTCTCGGGTCATGTCTACATAGTTCTCGAACCTACAGGGTCTGCACACTTAAGGTTCGACGTTGTTTTATGCGTATTTGAGTTATATGGTTGGTTACCGAATGTTGTTCGGAGTCCCGGATGAGATCACGGACGTCACGAGGGTTTCCGGAATAGTCCGGAAACGAAGATTGATATATAGGATGACCTCATTTGATTACCGGAAGGTTTTCGGAGTTACCGGGAATGTACCGGGAATGACGAATGGGTTCCGGGAGTTCACCGGAGGGGGGCAACCCACTCCGGGGAAACCCATAGGTATTTGGGGGGGTCACACCAGCCCTTAGTGGGCTGGTGGGACAGCCCACCAATCCCCTATGCGCCAAGAGAGAAAAAATCAAAGGAAAGAAAAAAAAAAGGAAAGAAGTGGGAAGGGGGAAGGACTCCCTCCCACCAAACCAAGTAGGACTCGGTTTGGGGGGGGAGAGTCCTCCCCCCTGGCTCGGCCGACCCCTTGGGGATCCCTTGGACCCCAAGGCAAGGTCCCCCTCCCTCCTCCTATATATATGGGGCTTTTAGGGCAGATTTGAGACGACTTTCTCACGGCTGCCCGACCACATACCTCCATAGTTTTTCCTCTAGATCGTGTTTCTGCGGAGCTCGGGCGGAGCCCTGCTGAGACAAGATCATCACCAACCTCCGGAGCGCCATCACGCTGCCGGAGAACTCTTCTACCTCTCCGTCTCTCTTGCTGGATCAAGAAGGCCGAGATCATCGTCGAGCTGTACGTGTGCTGAACGCGGAGGTGCCGTCCGTTCGGTACTAGATCGTGGAACTGATCGCGGGATTGTTCGCGGGGCGGATCGAGGGACGTGAGGACATTCCACTACATCAACCGCGTTCTCTAGCGCTTCTGCTGTACGATCTACAAGGGTACGTAGATCACTCATCCCCTCTCGTAGATGGACATCACCATGATAGGTCTTCGTGCGCGTAGGAAAATTTTTGTTTCCCATGCGACGTTCCCCAACAGGGATCAATCCCCATCAAAACTAACTCGATTACATGATAGATCACATCCAAGCCATCACCATCCAGCAAGCCTACGATGAGATTACTCACGAACGGTGAAGAGCATCATGGAATCGGCGATGAAGGAAGGTTGGTGATGACGATGGTGACGATCTCCCCTCTCCGGAGCCCAGAACGGACTCTAGATCTGCCCTCTAGAGGAAGAACAGGTGGTGGCGGCGCCTCCATATCGTAAAACGCTATGAACTCTTCTCCTTGAATTTTTTTCCGGATGAAAGGGACTAAATAGAGCTGGAGTTGGGGGCGGCGGAGCCCAGAGGGCCCCACAAGCCTGCTAGGCACGGCCAGGGGGGTCGCGCCTCCTGGGCTTGTGGGCTCCTTGCTCCACGCCTCCGGTTGACTCTTGCGCCAGTATTTTTTACATATTCCACAAAAAATGCTCGTAAATTTCCAGGTCATTCCAAGAACTTTTATTTCTGCGCAAAAACAACACCATGGCAATTCTGCTAAAAACAACGTTAGTCCGGGTTAGTTCCATTCAAATCATGCAAATTAGAGTCCAAAACAAGGGCAAAAGAGTTCGGAAAAGTAGATACGATGGAGACGTATCAACTCCCCCAAGCTTAAAGCCTTTCTTGTCCTAAGCAATTCAGTTGACAAACTGAAAGAGACAAAAGAAAAACTTTTACGAACTCTGTTTGATCTTGTTGTTGTAATTATGTCTAACTCAGATTCAGATTTTCAGCAAGACCATAAGCTAACCACATAAGCAATGACATTTAGGTCTCATGGCAAACTCATATCAATGGCATAATCAACTATGGAGCAATAATAATAAGTTTCAAACGTCAACACTTCAATCAAAACAATCATGAAGCAATATGAACAGATGGTGTCTCGCTAGCTCTTTCTAAGACCGCAAAACATAAATGCAGAGCACCTTCAAAGACCAAGGGCTGACTGAACATTGTAATTCATGGCAAAGAAGATCCAGTCACAATCATACTCAATAACAATTAAAAAGCAAAGCATAAAAATGATGGAGGTGCTCTGTAATTGGTGCTTTTATAGGAAGAGGATGACTCAAGAGAAACATAAGTAGATAGGCCCTTCGGAGAAGGAAGCATTGACTTGCAGAGGTGCCAGAGCTCAAGCTTTGAAGACAGAGATAAATAATTTTGGGTGGCATGCTTTCATTGTCAACGTAATGACCAAGAGTTTTCACCATCTTCCATGCTACACATGCTATAGGCGGTTCCCCAACAGAAAAGTAAAGTTTTAACTCCCCCACCACCAATCAATTACACTCCACGGCTAGCCAAATACTCGGGTGCCGTCCATACCAACAACAATCCAGGCGGAGTTTTGTTTGCAATTATCTTTTCGATTTGAGCATGGAACTAGGCATTCCAATTACTGGTCCATTTCTCGTGAATGATAGTGAATAAACACATATCGAGGATAACACACCTAGCATGGAAGATATTGACCGCCCCTTGTCACCACATGAGCGGATCGGGCATGCAAAACAGATTATTTCTTGAAGGTTTAGAGAATGGCACATGCAAATTTACTTGGAACGGCACGTAGATACCGCATATAGGTAGGTATGGTGGACTCATATGGAACAACTTTGGGTTTATGGAAGTGGATGCATAAGCAGTATTCCCGCTTAGTACCAGTGAAGGCTAGCAAAAGACTGGGAAGCGACCAACTAGAGAGCGACAACAGTCATCAATATGCATTGAGATTAACCAACATTGAGCGCAAGCATGAGTAGGACATAAATCACCATAAACATGAATATCATAGAGGCTATGTTGATTTTGTTTCAACTACATGTGTAAACATGCGCCAAGTCAATCCACTTGAATCATTCAAAGGAGGATACCATCCTATCATACTACATCATAATCATCTTGAAATTCATGTTGGCATCCAAGACAAAACATTATAAGCTCCTAGCTAATTAAGCATGGCATCAAAAACTATGATCTCTAAGTTGTCATTGAAAACATGTTTCTCTCACAACAAAGCTGAATCAGGAACGATGAGCTAGTCATATTTACAAAAACAAAATAGATCGAGTCCATACCAGCTTTTCCAGGCTCAGTCACTTCATCATATATCGTCATTATTGCCTTTCACTTGCACGACCGAATGATGTGAATAATAATAGCAGTGTTTGTGCATTGGACTACGCTGGAATCTGCAGGCAACCACAAAGGAGAAGACAAAGTGATATGGCTCTTTGACAGATAAACAGATAAGCATGCGAGAGCCACTAAACATTGTAACCATGGTCTTCTACCTTGACCCAAAGAAAAAGAAAACTATTTACACGGGAAAGCTCCCAACAAGCAAAAGAAGAACGAGAAATATTTTTGGGTTTTCTCAAACTAGACAAACACACGAGAAGAAAACGAGAAAAAGAAAAAAAACTAGCATGGATGATACAGTGGCAAAGTGTGAACACCGACTAATGAAGTGAAAGTGTGAACAAGAATATAAAGTCCGTGAGAAACACGTACTCCCCCAAGCTTAGGCTTTTGGCCTCAGTTGGTCTAATCCCATGGCTGGTCCGGGCGATATCCAAAATCATAATGGGGGTTGTACGGGAGCGCGGCAGCCACTGCCTGAATAGCTACCTCACGAAGGCGAGCAACCTTTGCCTCCCTCTCATATTCCTCTGCCTCTCCTCTAGTTATGTAATATCTCCGTTTTACTTGAAAGTCAAAGAAGGCAGGAGCAGGAAGGGTAATATGGAAAACACGTTGTCGGTTAAATATTAACCGGTATAGGAGGGATTCATTATCCCTCTCAAAGAACTGATAACGTGTCATAGCGGCGCGATCAAGGAAAGTTGTATGGAGCGGGGGATCTCCTCCGTGGATGGGTACTCCAAGAAAATTTGCTATGCGAGTGGCATAGATCCCACCAAAGAAATCCCCTTTATTAGCATTATTATTTAGCCTCCTCGCGATTATAGCTCCCATGTTGAAACTTCTATCACCCGTTACTGCGCTCTTAAGGATACTAAGGTCAGGTGCAGAGAGGTGACAACGCTCAATCTTTCCGTTAATGCATCTACCTATGAAGATGGCAAAATAATGCAAGGTAGGAAAATGAATGCTCCCCATGGTAGCCTGCGTAATATCTCTAGTTTCTCTGACCATTATATTAGAGATAAAATCTCTAACCGAAGACTTAGGAGGATCGTTGAGACTACCCCAATGAGGTATCTTGCAAATTCTATTGAAATCCTCTAAATCCATGGTATATGATTTGTCATACAGATCAAGCAGTATGGATGTGTCACGGCCAGCTGAAAATTTGAATCTACGAACAAAAGAGGCAGTGAGAGTAGTATACTGTTCACATTTATCGGAGATGAATTCCTCGAGCCCGGCGTTGTGAACAAATATATCAAACTCATTTTTGAAACCTGCATCAATCTTGAATTCATCAGAAGGTCATTCACATGGTTGTACCTATGCGTTCCTCGGTTGGTAAGGATCGGGCTCCCGAATCGCGAGACGGGGACCCCTCTTGCTTGAGGAACCACCATGATAATTTCTCCTGAACATCTTCCTTTTCTGAAATTTTTACTGACTCAAAGGAAAATTGAACAAGGCTCAGCGAAACTCATAGCAACTATCCTACAAATGCCTAGAGGCCATATCAAGCGTCAAAACTACTTGGGACCATCTAAAATTAGCATGCAAAGTTCAAGAACAGGGTCACCAAGGCAGCAAAAATACGCAACGAATAAGGCACTAGAGCAAAAACTAATTGGACCAATTGAGGAGTCACATACCAAGGAACAATTACCCCAAAAGAGGTTGGTGAATGGGGCTTTGCACAAGGAGATCGAAAATCGCAGCAAGAAGAGCAAGAACACAGGTTTGAGCTGTAGAATGAATTTTTCTGGAGGTAGGAGAAGGAGATGGGAGATGGAATAAGTGGAGGGGGGACACGTGGGCCCCACAAGCCTGGTAGGCGCGGCCAGGGGGGCCCGCGCCTCCTCGGCTTGTGGCCCATTGGTGCATCCCCCTGACTAGCTCTCCCTCTCAGAATTTTTCAAAAATTCCAGAAAAAATCATACTTGATTTTTAGGGCATTTGAAGAACTTTCATTTTCGGGACACTTTTCTACGGGACAGAAAAAGCAGAAAGCAGGAGAAACTAAAGCTAAATCTATCATTTTTCTTCTAAACAACGGAAAGTAAAAGTTCGGAACAGAGGTTTGTGACTCCCAGATTCATCCATCTCATAGTTAATAAAAGAAATCCGTCAATGCGGTTGATCAAGTCTCCTTGACAAACTTTTTTCGAAACGCATAAAACGGAGAATTTTCGAATAGTCACTAGGTTAACTCAATGGGGATGTGCATATCCCCAACAAGCAAATCATACTTCATCTTAACAGTAGGTGTAGGGCATTCAAAGCTCCCAATAAGAATCGATGAAGTTTTCTCAATAGCATTGATGCAATGTACTCGATATTGTTTCTTCGGAAAGTGCACTGTATGCTCATTACCCATGGAAAGTTACATTGCCTTTGTTGCAATCAATAACAGCCCCTGCAGTGTTTAAAAAGGGTCTTCCAGTGATGACCGCCATGGCATCATCCTCGGGAATATCCAGAATAACAAAGTCTATTAAGATAGTAACGTTAGCAACCACAACAGGCACATTCTCGCAAATGCCGATAGGGAAAGCAGTTGATTTGTCGGCCATTTGCAAGGAGATTTCAGTGGGTGTCAACTTATCCAATTCAAGTCTACGATAAAGAGAGAGAGGCATAACTCTAACACCGGCTCCAAGATCACATAAAGCAGTTCTAACGTAGTTGCCTTTAATGGAGCAAGGTATAGTGGGCACTCCGGGATCACCTAGTTTCTTAGGAGTTCCACCCTTGAAGGTGTAATTAGCGAGCATGGTGGAAATCTCAACCTCAGGTATCCTCCTCTTATTAGTCACAATATCCTTCATGTACTTAGCATAAGGAGACATTTTGAGCATATCTGTCAAACGCATTGCGAAAAGACAGGTCTAATCATTTCAACAAATCGCACAAAATCCTCATCATCCTTTTTCTTGGATGGTTTGGGAGGAAAGGGCATGGGTTTCTGAACCCATGGTTCCCTTTCTTTACCATGCTTCCTAGCAATGAAGTCGTTCTTATCGTATCACCTACTCTTAGGTTGTGGGTTATCAAGATCAACACTAGGTTCAATCTCCACATCCTTATCATTGCTAGGTTGAGCATCATCATGAACATCACTATCGATATTATCATTAGGCTCATGTTAATCACCAGATTGTGTTTCGGCATCAGAAACAGAGACATCGTTTGGATTCTCGGGTGTAACAGCAGCAGGTTTGCTAGCATGCAAGTTCCTACCATCTTTCTTTTTCTTCCTAGGATGACTAGGTGCATCAGTGCTAACTCCTTGAGAATCTTGTTCGATTCTTTTAGGATGACCCTCAGGATACAAAGGTTCATGGGTCATTCTGCCACCTCTAGTGACGACTCTGACAGAATTGTCATTCAGCTCATTGAGCAAGTCATTTTGAGCCTTAAGTACTTGTTCTACTTGAGTAGTAACCATAGAGGCATGTTTACTCAAAAGCTTAAGATCATTGACGTTTCTATCCACACAAGCACTTAAATGACTAAGCATACGAGCATTCTGTTCCAATTGTCTACTAACATAATCATTGAAACTTTGTTATTTGGCAACAAAGTTATCAAATTCATCCAGGCATAAGCTAGCAGGTTTATCAAAAGGAATATCACTCTCATTGAATCAACGAAGAGAATTTACCTCTACTACCTGTGTCGGGTTATCAAGACCATGGATCTCTTCGATAGGCGGTAGATTTTTGACATCTTCAGATTTAATGCATTTCTCTTTCATAGATTTCTTAGCTTCTTGCATATCTTCAGGACTGAGGAATAGAATACCTCTTTTCTTCAGAGTTGGCTTCGGAGGTGGTTCGGGAGTAGTCCAAGCATTCTCATTGAACAAGATATTATTCAATAGAATCTCAGCTTGTTCTACAGTTCGTTCCTTGAAAACACAACCAGCACAACTATATAGGTGGTCCCTAGAAGCATCGGTTAGTCCATTATAGAAGATATCAAGTATTTCATTCTTCTCAAGAGGGTGATCAGGTAAAGCATTCAGCAGCTGGACTAGCCTCCCCCAAGCTTGTGGGAGACTCTCTTCTTCAACTTGCACAAAGTTATATATTTCCTGCAAGGCAGCTTGTTTCTTATGGGCAGGAAAATATTTTTCAGAGAAATAGTAGATCATATCCTAGGGACTACGCACACAACCAGGAGCAAGAGAAGTGAACCAAGTCTTAGCATAACCCTTTAGCGAGAAAGGGAATAGCTTAAGGATAAAGTAGTGGCGAATCTTTTCCTCGCTCGTGAATAGGGTGGCTATATCGTGCAGCTTAGTAAGATGTGCTACAACCGTTTCAGACTCATAACCATGAAAAGGATCAGATTTGACCAGAGTGATTAACTCAGGGTCGACAGACAATTCATAATCCTTATCGGTCAGAAATATAGGAGAAGTAGCAAACTTCGGGTCATATTTCATCCTAGCGTTCAGAGATTTTTCTTTCCACTTGTGCAGTAATTTCTCAATATCATAGCTATCCTTACAAGCAAGACAGTCCTCAGCTATTTCTCCCTCCATAACATAACCCTCGGGTATATCAGGCAATTCATATCTAGGAGAGCTAGTTCTAACAGGTGAAATAGTAGGTTCTACTTCAATAACCTTAGCAGTTTCAGGAGTATCATCACAAGCAGCAGCAACTCTAGCAATTTGTGCATCAAGGAATGCACCTAGTGGCAAAGCAGTATCAAGCAAAGCATCATCACAAGCATCATGGATAGAAAAAGTAGCATCATCAAGCACAGGCGACACATCAAAATTTCTAGCAGGAGGTGGTGTCGCAAACTTACTCATAACTCAAGGTGAATCAAGTGCAGAGCTAGATGGCAGTTCCTTACCTGCCCTCGTAGTTGAGGGCAAGACTTTAGTTTTTGGATCTCTCAGATTCCTCATAGTGATCAATAGATGTAAATCCCAAGTGACTCAGAGAATAGTGCTAGGCCTCCCCGGCAACGGCGCCAGAAAATAGTCTTGATAACCAACAAGTATAGGGGATCTCAACAGTTTTCGAGGGTAGAGTATTCAACCCAAATTTGTTGATTCGACACAAGGGGAAGCAAAAGAATGTTCTCGAGTATTAGCAGTTGAGTTGTCAATTCAACCACACCTGAAAGACTTAGTATCTGCAGCAAAGTATCAATAGCAAATTAGTGTGATAGCAACAGTAGCAACGGTAACAGTAGCAGCAGTGACAGCGGTAGCAGTAACAGCAGCAAGAACCAGTAGGAAAAGACTCGTAGGCATTGGATCGATGATGGATAATTCTGTCGGATGACATTCATCATGCAACAGTTATAACATGGGGAGATATGTAACTAGCTCCAGTTCGTCAATGTAATGTACGCATGTATTCTTTATATAGTCATACGTGCTTAGGGAAAAGAACTTGCATGACATCTATTGTCCATCCCTCCTGTGGCAGCGGGGTCCTAATGGAAACTACAGGATATTAAGGTTCTCCTTTTAATAGAGAACCGAAACAAAGCATTATCACTTAGTGAATACATGAACTCCTCATACTATGGTCATCTCCGGGAGTGGTTCCGGCTATTGTCACTCCGGGGTTGCCGGGTCATAAGACATAGTAGGTGACTACAACTTGCAATATAGGATCAAGAACACACATATATTGACGATAACATAATAGGTTCAGATCTGAAATCATGGCACTCGGGACCTAGTGACAAGCATTAAGCATGGAAAAGTAGTAGCAACATCAATCTCAGAACATAGTGGATACTAGGGATCAATCCCCATCAAAACTAACTCGATTACATGATAGAACTCATCCAACCCATCACCGTCCAGCAAGCCTACGATGAGATTACTCACGAACGGTGAAGAGCATCATGGAATTGGCGATGAAGGAAGGTTGGTGATGACGATGGCGATGATCTCCCCTCTCCGGAGCCCAGAACAGACTCCAGATCTACCCTCCAGAGGAAGAACAGGTGGTGGCGGCGCCTCTGTATCGTAAAACGCGATGAACTCTTCTCCTTGATTTTTTTCTGGACGAAAGGGACTAAATAGAGCTGGAGTTGGAGGCGGCGGAGCCCCGAGGGCTTGTGGGCTCCTCGCTCCATGCCTCCGGTTGATTCTTGCGACAGTATTTTTTATATATTCCACAAAAAATCCTCGTAAATTTCCAGGTCATTCCAAGAACTTTTATTTCTACGCAAAAACAACACCATGGCAATTCTGCTGAAAACAGCATTAGTACGGGTTAGTTCCATTCAAATCGTGCAAATTAGAGTCCAAAACAAGGGCAAAAGAGTTTGGAAAAGTAGATACGATGGAGACGTATCAGTGCCCGACCTTATTGGCGGCTGATTCATAAAGTCGTCCAAGCATGGACGCTATCAGTATCAAAGAGCATAATTCGCCATGCTGCACTTATTTCAAAACTGGAGACTGGTAAGCCAAAGAGGACCAAAGTTGCCAGGTTGCGCGGTTCAAACATGGGCGCCTTATATGATTCTGAGAATTAAGCCGACTTACTTGGGGGTTACTAGCTCCCAAGTCGTTTTGTAGTAAGAGCGTATACGCTTCTGCAATCCTATGTCTGGTTTTTTCCCTAATCATAGGTCACTTGGGGGCTTCCTCTCACTAAGATCATCGTGAATACCCTCTTGTCTAGCGAAAAATTAACGCATTACAAATGGTTATACTGGACTGTGTGTGGGAAAAATCGCCCTATGGTCCCATGTACTCTTGGCGAATCAATCCGTTTCTGGACCCTGAACTTGCCTTGGTTAAAACATGAAAGGTACCGGCAAGAGCCAACACATACAAAATAGACAAACCATTGGTTCACTGAATCTGCTTCACTAAAGCTTAACTCGCGCCTGGTCAGCCGGTCTAAATAATTCAGGTTGTTGCAAAAGTCGTCTTGGGGTAACACTAGAGTTTTGCAAACTCGTCTTGTCCTATCGCGACTCATCGAGCCGACGAATTTTATGATTATCTTTGTGGAACTGCCATAAAGTTTTCATTAAAAAAATTATCACTCGTCGCGACTCACTGAGCCAGCCGTCGTGACTCACTGAGCCGGCTTAACCTCTTTTGGATACCACTAGAGCCTTGAGAGCTCGTCTTACCCGCCGAGACTCACTGAGCCGGCTATGGTGTAACCAACACTATTCTGTCATATACATGGATCATCTTGCATTGCATCATGCATCATACATACATATCATGCCGGTCATCAAACCGGGTCAAAGCATAAATTCTTGCAGGTGCAAATTAATCTTTGAATAGCCAATTTGGCTAGATTTTCATCATGGTTTATCATAACCAGTGTTAAAAGATTGGGATTTTTAAGCCAGCTCGAAAGAATTGACTATTTTCGAAGAGTCGCCCTATTACCTATAATGCCGGGTCATCTAATTGACCGGCCCTTGGATGTCTTCAACTTGTGCTCTGTAGTAAACTACAACACTTATGGATTTCTCAAACATATGGATTTCTCACACTTATGGATTTCTCAAGGATACATTTGCCGGGTTACATTGCAAACCACGGTCAAGGATTTATTTTATCACAAAGGCATCATCAACTCACATAGTGGGTATGATTTTATTCTACAATGGAAGAAATAGTCCCAAGTCGCTGCAGGCACACGACCTGGCACTTGGGGGCTACATTATTCAAATCAAGATTATATCAAAGTATGAAAGTCCCATGTCGCTGCAAGCATGCACCATGACACTTGGGGGCTAATGCAAACTGCTCTTTCAAATCATCACATCATCAACAGACCTGGCTATTTCAAGGAGATAAGCCGGCCCTGGGGGGCTACAGGTCGCTCTTTATTCAAGTATGGATTCAAGGAAGAACCGGCTCATTATTTTTATAATGACCCGGCCCTTGGGGGCTACACATTGCCGCTCAAATTTACATTGTCAGATCTACAAAGTCCCTACTCAATATTGCATAGTGACCCAGCCCTTGGGGGCTACATTATATGATGTTTTATTTTCAAAGGAGAAGAATGTGGAAGTCCCGAGTCGCCGCAAGCAATCGACCCGTCACTTGGGGGCTACACTATTCAGATCATAATTTCTAATGTCCCAGGTTGCCGCAAACAAGACAACCCGGCCCTTGGTGACTCGGCAGTGACCTGGCGGGCGGGTCTTACATGACCCGGCGGGCGACTCACACAAAACGAGAAAGACCCAAGGCCCAGTGTGCACCCTGGCATAAGGCGACTCATGGAGAGGCCAGGAGGGCTGACTCACACAGAAGGCCAAAGAAGAGGAAATACTCCCACAAGAAGGAAACAAAACCCGGATTAGGATTCAAGAGAGACTAGTCCTATTCCTACTCCAAGTAGGACTCTACATGTAAACCTACCCCTTCCACTTATATAAGGAGGGGTAAGGTGCCCCAAGAGGAACAAGTTAAGACAGATTCACAACTTAAGTCTAGACAAGATAAATCATGAGATAGACAGAATAGACACCCACGAGATTAGAGGTGGCGAGTCTGCACCCTTGTAATCAAGATCATCATCTTCATCAATGAAACACAAGCAGGACGTAGGCTTTTACCTCCATCGGAGGGGCCGAATCTGGGTAAACTCGCGTCTCTCGATTCCGACCAACCCCTCTCAAGCCGTCACATGGTTGCGATGGCCTCACACCTAAGTCCTTACACGAGGACATATGTCGTGACAAAACCACGACAGTCCGGTTATGGGGACCTCGTGAAAACTCACATTTTGGTCCATTCTGGCCAGTTTTCTATGCTATTACTCACTAATTTTGGGACCCAGGGCGATACAAACGTTCGGAGAACTTTGGGGTCCGGTTACGGTGACATCATAAAAACTCACAAATTTGGTGCATTTTGGCCAGTTTTCTATACTATTACTCACTGATTCTGGATCCGTGGGCGCTACAAATGTTCCACGAACTCCGGGGACCGGTTACGTGGACCTCGTCAAGACTCACAGATTTGGTCCATTCTTGCCAGTTTTCTATGCTATTACTCACTGATTTTGGGACCCGGGGAGATACGAACGTTCGGGGAACTTCGGGGTCCGGTTAGGGTGACCTTGTGAAAACTCATATATTTGATCCATTCTGGATAGTTTTCTATGCTATTACTCATTGATTTTGTTCATGGGGGGATCCTAACATTCTACGAACTCCGGGGACCGGTTACGGGGACCTCGTCCGAACTCTTAGATTTGGTCCATTTTGGCTAGTCTTCTATCCTATTAATCATTTATTTTGGGTCCTAAGGCGTTCGAACGGTCGGGGAACTTCGGGGTCCGGTTACAAGGACCTTGTCAGAACTCGCAGACTTGGTCCATTCTGGTCAGTTTTCTATGCTATTACTCACTGATTTTGGTTCCTGGGTCGATGAAAGCGTTCCACTAACATCGAGGACCGGTTACGTGGACCTTGTCAAAACTCACATATTAGGTCCATTCTAGCCAGTTTTCTATGCTATTACTCATTGATTCTGCGTCCCGGGGCGTTACAAACGTTCCACGAACTCCGGGAACCGGTTACGAGGACTGCTTCAAAATGCACAGATTTGGTCCATTCTCGCTAGTTTTCTATGCTATTACTCACTTATTTTGGGACCCGAGGCGATACGAACGTTTGAGGAACTTCGGGGTCCGGTTACGGGGACCTCGTGAAAACTCACAGATTTGGTCAATTCTGGCTAGTTTTCTATTCCATTACTCATTGATTTTGGTACTTGGTGCGATACGAAAGTTCGGGGAACTTCGGGGTCCGGTTACGGTGACCTCGTGAAAACTCACAAATTTGGTCCATTCTGGCCAGTTTTATATGCTATTACTCAATGATTCTCGGTCCCGTAGCGATACAAACGTTCGGGAAACTTCGTGGACCGGATATGGGGACCTTGTCAAAACATGCACATTTGGTCCATTCTGACCAATTTTCTATGTTATTACCCACTGATTTTGGGTCCCGGGGCGATCCGAACGTTTGGGGAACTTCAGGGACGGGTTTTGGGGACATTGTCAAAACACACAGATTTGGTCCATTCTGGCCAGTTTTCTATGCTATTACTCACTGATTTTGGGACCCGGGGCGATACGAATGTTCAGGGAACTTTGTGGTCCGGTTACGTGGACCTCATGAAAACTCGCAGATTTGGTCCATTCTGGCCAGTTTTCTATACTATTACTCACTGATTTTGGGACCCGGAGTGATACGAACATTCGGGGAACTTCGGGTTCCGGTTACGGTGACCTTGTGAAAACTCACAAATTTGGTCCATTCTAGCCAGTTTTTTATGCTATTACTCACTAATTCTGGGTCCCATGGCTCTACAATCGTTCGGGAAACTTCGGGGATCGGTTACGGGGACCTCGTCAAAACTCACAGATTTGGTCCATTCTTGCCACTTTTCTATGCTATTACTCACCGATTCTGGGTGCCGGGGCGATCCGAACGTTCGAGAAACTTCCATGTCGGTTTATGGGGACATTGTCAAAACTCACAGATTTGGTCCATTCTTGCCAATTTTCTATGCTATTACTCACTGATTTTGGTACCTGGGGTGATACGAAAGTTTTGGAAACTTCGGGGCCCGTCTATGGGGACCTGGTGAAAATTCACAAATTTGGTCCATTGTGGCTAGTTTTCTATGGTATTACTCACTAATTTTGGGACTCGGGGTGATACGAACGTTCGTGGAACTTCGGGGTCCGGTTACGGGGACCTCGTGAAAACTCGCATTTTGGTCCATTCTGGCCAGTTTTCTATGCTATTACTCGCCGATTTTGGGACCCAGGGCGATACGAACGTTCGGGGAACTTCGGGGTCCGGTTACGGGGGCCTCGTGAAAACTCGCTGATTTGGTCTATTATGGCCAGATTTCTATGCTATTACTTAGTGATTTTGGGACCCGGGGAGATACGAACGTTCGGGGAACTTCGGGGTCCGGTTACGGTGACCTCGTGAAAACTCACATATTTGATCCATTCTGGCCAATTTTCTATGCTATTACTCATTGATTTTGGTTCCTGGGCGATCCTAACATTCTGCGAACTCCACGACCGGTTACGGGGACCTCGTCAGAACTCGTAGATTTGGTCCATTCTGGCTAGTCTTCTATCCTATTACTCATTGATTTTGGGTCCCGAGGCGTTACGAACGTTGAGGGACTTCGGGGTCCAATTACGAGGACCTTGTTAGAACTCGCAGACTTGGTCCATTCTGGCCAGCTTTCTATGCTATTACTCACTGATTTTGGTTCCTGGGTCGATGAAAACGTTCCAATAACATCGAGGACCGGTTACGGGGACCTTGTCAAAACTCGCAGATTAGGTCCATTCTAGCCAATTTTCTATGCTACTACTCATTGATTTTGCGTCCCGGGGCGCTACAAACGTTCCACGAACTCCGGGGACCGGTTACGGAGATTGCTTGAAAACGCACAGATTTGGTCCATTCTCGCTAGTTTTCTATGCTATAACTCACTTATTTTGGGACCCGAGGCGATACGAACGTTCGAGGAACTTCGGTGTCCGGTTACGGGGACCTCGTGAAAACTCGTAGATTTGGTCAATTCTGGCTAGTTTTCTATTCCATTACTCACCGATATTGGGTGCCGGGGCAATCCAAACGTTTGGGGAACTTCCATGTCGGTTTATGGGGACATTGTCAAAACTCACAGATTTGGTCCATTTTTGCCAATTTTCTATGCTATTACTCACTGATTTTGGTACGTGTGGTGATACGAAAGTTTTGGAAACTTCGGGGTCCGTCTACGGGGACCTCGTGAAAATTTGCAAATTTGGTCCATTCTGGCCAGTTTTCTATGGTATTACTCACTGATTTTAGGACTCGGGGTGATACGAACGTTCGAGGAACTTCAGGGTCTGGTTACGGGGACCTCATGAAAACTCGCATTTAGGTCCATTCTGGCCAGTGTTCTATGCTATTACTCACTGATTTTGGGACCCAGGGCAATACGAACGTTCGGGGAACTACGGGGTCCGGTTACGGTGACATCGTGAAACGCACAAATTTGGTCCATTTGGGCCAGTTTCCTATGTTATTACTAACTGATTCTGGGTCCCGTGTCGTTACAAACGTTCGTGAAACTTCGGGGACCGGTTGCGGGGACCTCGTCAGAACTCACATATTTGGTCCATTCTGGCCAATTTCCTATGATATTACTCACTGATTTTGGGACCTAGGGCGATACGAGCGTTCGGGCAACTTCGGGGTCCGGTTACGGGGACTTCGTGAAAACTCGCAGGTTTGGTCCATTCTGGCCAGTTTCCTATGCTATTACTCACTGATTTTGGTACCCGGGGCAATACGAACATTCAGGGAACTTCGGGGTCAAGTTACGGTGATCTCGTGAAAACTCACAAATCTGGTCCATTCTGGCCAGTTTTCTATGCTATTACTCACTGAGTCTGGCTCCGTGTCGCTACAAACGTTCATGAAACTTCGGGGACCAGTTACGTGGACCTCGTCAAAACTCACAGATTTGGTCCATTCTCGTCAGTTTTCTATACTATTAATCACTTATTTCGGGACCCGAGGCGATACAAATGTTCAAGTCGGTTTATGGGGACATTGTCAAAACTCACAGATTTGGGTACCTGGGGCGATATGAAAGTTTTGGAAACTTCGGGGTCCGTCTACGGGGACCTCATGAAAATTCGCAAATTTGGTCCATTTTGGCCAGTTTTCTATGGTATTACTCACTGATTTTCGGACTCGGGGTGATACGAACGTTCGTGGAACTTCGGGGTCCGGTTACAGGGACCTCGTGAAAACTCGCATTTTGGTCCATTCTGGCCAATTTTTTATGCTATTACTCACTGCTTTTGGGGCACGGGGTGATACGAACGTTCGGGGATCTTCGGGGTCCGGTTACGGGGACCTCGTAAAAACTCGCATTTTGGTCCATTCTGGTGAGTTTTCTTTGCTATTACTCACTGATTTTGGGACCCAGGGCGATACGAACGTTCGGGGAACTTCGGGGTCCGGTTACTGTGACCTCGTGAAAACTCACATATTTGATCCATGTTGGCCAGTTTTCTATGCTATTACTCATTGATTTTGGTTCCTGAGGAGATCCTAACATTCTGCGAACTCTGGGGACCGGTTACGGGGACCTCGTCAGAACTCGCAGATTTGGTCCATTCTGGCTAGTCTTCTATCCTATTACTCATTGATTTTGGTTCATGGGTTGATCCTAACATTCTACAAACTCCGGGGACCGGTTACGGGGACCTCGTCAAAAACTCTCAGCTTTGGTCCATTCTGGCTAGTCTTCTATCTTATTACTCATTGATTTTGGGTCCCAAGGCGTTCCGAACATTCGGGGAATTTCGGGGTCCGGTTACGAGGACCTTGTGAGAACGCGCAGACTTGGTCCATTTTGGCCAGTTTTCTATGCTATTACTCATTAATTTTGGTTCCTGGGTCGATGAAAACGTTCCACTAACATCGAGGACCGGTTATGGTGACATCGTGAAAACTCATAGATTAAGTCCATTTTGGCTAGTTTTCTATGCTATTACTCATTGATTCTGCGTCCCGGGGCGCTACAAACATTCCGCGAACTCCGGGGACCGGCTAAGGGGATTGCTTCAAAATGCACATATTTGCTCCATTCTGGCCAGTTTTCTATGCTAACACTCACTGATTTCGGGACTCGGGGAACTTCGGGTTTCGGTTATGGTGACCTTGTGAAAACTCACAAATTTGGTCCATTCTAGGCAGTTTTCGATGCTATTACTCACAGATTTTGGGTCCCGTGGCTCTACAAACGTTCGAGAAACTTCGGGGATCGGTTACGGGGATCTCGTCAAAACTCGCAGATTTGGTGCATTCTGACCATTTTTCTATGCTATTACTCACTTATTTTGGGTTCCGGTGTGATACAAACGTTCGAGGAACTTCGGGGTTCGGTTACGATGACCTCGCAAAAATTCACAAATTTGGTCCATTCTGGCTACATTTCTATGTTATTACTCAGTTATTCTGGGTCCCGTGGTGCTACAAATGTTCGGGACACTTCGGGGACCGGTTACGGGATACTCATCAAAACTCGCAGATTTGGTCCATTCTGCCTAGTTTTCTATGCTATTACTCACTGATTTTGGGACCCATGGCAATACGAGTGTTCGGTGAACTTCGGGGTCGGGTTATGGTGACATTGTCAAACTCGCAGATTTGGTCCATTCTTGCCAGTTTTCTATGCTATTACTCACTGATTCTCGGTCCGTGGGCGCTACAAACGTTCCACAAACTCCGGGGACCGGTTACGTGGACCTCGTCAAAACTCACAGATTTGGTCCATCCGCGCCAGTTTTCTATTCTATTACTCACTTATTTTGGGACCCGAGGCGATGCGAACGTTCGTGGAACTTCTGGGTCCTCGGGCACTACAAACGTTCCACGGACTCCGAAGAACGGTTACGGGGACTTCTTCAAAAGCACAGATTTGGTCCATTCTCGCCAGTTTTCTATGCTATTACTCACTTATTTTGGGACCCGAGGCGATACGAACGTTCACGGACTTCGGGGTCCGGTTACGGTGACCTCGTGAAAACTCACAAATTTGGTCCATTTTGGCCAGTTTTCTATGATATTACTCAGTGATTCTCCGTCCCGTGGCGATACAAATGTTTGGGAAACTTCGTGGACCGGATACGGAGACCTTGTCAAAACTCGCAGATTTGGTCCATTCTGACCATTTTTCTATTCGATCACCCACTGATTTTGCGCCCCGAGGCGATCCGAACGTTCCAGGAACTTCGGGGTCGGGTTATGGGGACATTGTCAAAACCCGCATATTTGGTCCATTCTTGCCAGTTTTCTATGCTATTACTCACTGATTTTGGGACCCGGGGCGATACGAACGTTCGGGGAACTTCGTGGTCCGGTTACGTGGACCTCATGAAAACTCACAGATTTGGTCCATTCCGGCCAGTTTTCTATGCTATCACTCCCTGATTTTGGGACCCGGGGTGATACGAACGTTCGGAGAACTTCGGGTTTCGGTTACGGTGACCTTATGAAAACTCACAAATTTGGTCCATTCTAGCCAGTTTTCGATGCCATTACTCACTCATTTTGGATCCCGTGGCTCTACAAACATTCGGGAAACTTCGGGGATCGGTTACGGGGATTTCGGCCAAACTCGCAGATGTGGTCCATTCTGACCAGTTTTTTATGCTATTACTCACTTATTTTGGGTGTCGGGGTGATACAAACGTTCGAGGAACTTCAGGGTCCGGTTACGGTGACCTCGTGAAAACTCAGAAATTTGGTCCATTCTGGCTACTTTTCTTTGTTATTACTCAGTTATTCTAGGTCCCGTGGTGCTACAAATGTTTGGGACACTTAGGGGATCAGTTACGGGGACCTCATCAAAACTCGCAGATTTGGTCCATTCTGCCTAGTTTTCTATGTTATTACTCACTGATTTTGGGACCCACGGGCGATACGAACGTTCCGGGAGCTTCGGGGTCGGGTTATGGGACTTTGTCAAAACTCGCAGATTAGGTCCATTGTTGCCAGTTTTCTATGCTATTACTCACTGATTCTGGGTCCCTGAGCGCTACAAACGTTCCACGAACTCCGGGGACCGGTTACGGGGACCTCGTGGAAACTCGCAGATTTGGTCCATTATGGCCAGTTTTTTATGCTATTACTCACTTATTTTGGGACCCGAGGCGATACGAATGTTCGTGGAACTTCGGGGTCCGGTTACGGGGGCCTTGTGAAAACTCGTAGATTTGGTCCATTCTGGCCAGTTTTCTATCCTATTACTCACTGATTTTGGGTGCTGGGGCGATCCGAACGTTCGGGGAACTTCGATGTCGGGTTATGGGGACATTGTCAAAACTCACAGATATTTCCCATTCTTGCCAATTTTCTATGCTATTACTCACTGATTTTGGTACCTGGGGTGATACGAAAGTTTTGGAAACTTCGGGGTCCGTCTACGGGGACCTGGTGAAAATTCACAAATTTGGTCCATTGTGGCCAGTTTTCTATGGTATTACTCACTAATTTTGGGACTCGGGGTGATACGAACGTTCGTGGAACTTCGGACCGGTTACGGGGACCTCGTGAACACTCGCATTTTGGTCCATTCTGGCCAGTTTTCTATGCTATTACTCGCCGATTCTGGGACCCAGGGCGATACGAACGTTCGGGGAACTTCGGGGTCCGGTTACGGGGGCCTCGTGAAAACTCGCTGATTTGGTCTATTATGGCCAGTTTTCTATGCTATTACTTAGTGATTTTGGGACCCAGGATGATACGAACGTTCGGGGAACTTCGGGGTCCGGTTACGGTGACCTCGTGAAAACTCACATATTTGATCCATTCTGGCCAATTTTCTATGCTATTACTCATTGATTTTGGTTCCTGGGCGATCCTAACATTCTGCGAACTCCACGACCGGTTACGGGGACCTCGTCAGAACTCGCAGATTTGGTCCATTCTGGCTAGTCTTCTATCCTATTACTCATTGATTTTGGGTCCCGAGGCGTTACGAACGTTGAGGGACTTCGGGGTCCAATTACGAGGACCTTGTTAGAACTCGCAGACTTGGTCCATTCTGGCCAGCTTTCTATGCTATTACTCACTGATTTTGGTTCCTGGGTCGATGAAAACGTTCCAATAACATCGAGGACCGGTTACGGGGACCTTGTCAAAACTCGCAGATTAGGTCCATTCTAGCCAATTTTCTATGCTACTACTCATTGATTTTGCGTCTCGGAGCGCTACAAACGTTCCACGAACTCCGGGGACCGGTTACGGAGATTGCTTAAAAACACACAGATTTGGTCCATTCTCGCTAGTTTTCTATGCTATTACTCACTTATTTTGGGACCCGAGGCGATACGAACGTTCGAGGAACTTCGGTGTCCGGTTACGGGGACCTCGTGAAAACTTGCAGATTTGGTCAATTCTGGCTAGTTTTCTATTTCATTACTCACCGATATTGGGTGCCGGGGCGATCCAAACGTTTGGGGAACTTCCATGTCGGTTTATGGGGACATTGTCAAAACTCACAGATTTGGTCCATTTTTGCCAATTTTCTATGCTATTACTCACTGATTTTGGTACGTGTGGTGATACGAAAGTTTTGGAAACTTCGGGGTCCGTCTACGGGGACCTCGTGAAAATTTGCAAATTTGGTCCATTCTGGCCAGTTTTCTATGGTATTACTCACTGATTTTAGGACTCGGGGTGATACGAACATTCGAGGAACTTCGGGGTCCGGTTACGGGGACCTCATGAAAACTCGCATTTAGGTCCATTCTGGCCAGTGTTCTATGCTATTACTCACTGATTTTGGGACCCAGGGCAATACGAACGTTCGGGGAACTACGGGGTCCGGTTACGGTGACATCGTGAAACGCACAAATTTGGTCCATTTTGGCCAGTTTTCTATGTTATTACTAACTGATTCTGGGTCCCGTGTCGTTACAAACGTTCGTGAAACTTCGGGGACCGGTTGCGGGGACCTCGTCAGAACTCACATATTTGGTCCATTCTGGCCAATTTCCTATGATATTACTCACTGATTTTGGGACCTAGGGCGATACGAGCGTTCGGGCAACTTCGGGGTCCGGTTACGGGGACTTCGTGAAAACTCGCAGGTTTGGTCCATTCTGGCCAGTTTCCTATGCTATTACTCACTGATTTTGGTACCCGGGGCAATACGAACGTTCAGGGAACTTCGGGGTCAATTTACGGTGATCTCGTGAAAACTCACAAATCTGGTCCATTCTGGCCAGTTTTCTATGCTATTACTCACTGAGTCTGGCTCCGTGTCGCTACAAACGTTCATGAAACTTCAGGGACCGGTTACGTGGACCTCGTCAAAACTCACAGATTTGGTCCATTCTCGTCAGTTTTCTATACTATTAATCACTTATTTCGGGACCCGAGGCGATACAAATGTCCAAGTCGGTTTATGGGGACATTGTCAAAACTCACAGATTTGGGTACCTGGGGCGATATGAAAGTTTTGGAAACTTCGGGGTCCGTCTACGGGGACCTCATGAAAATTCGCAAATTTGGTCCATTCTGGCCAGTTTTCTATGGTATTACTCACTGATTTTCGGACTCGGGGTGATACGAACGTTCGTGGAACTTCGGGGTCCGGTTACAGGGACCTCGTGAAAACTCGCATTTTGGTCCATTCTGGCCAATTTTTTATGCTATTACTCACTGCTTTTGGGGCACGGGGTGATACGAACGTTCGGGGATCTTCGGGGTCCGGTTACGGGGGCCTCGTAAAAACTCGCATTTTGGTCCATTCTGGTGAGTTTTCTTTGCTATTACTCACTGACTTTGGGACCCAGGGCGATACGAACGTTCGGGGAACTTCGGGGTCCGGTTACTGTGACCTCGTGAAAACTCACATATTTGATCCATGTTGGCCAGTTTTCTATGCTATTACTCATTGATTTTGGTTCCTGAGGAGATCCTAACATTCTGCGAACTCTGGGGACCGGTAACGGGGACCTCGTCAGAACTCGCAGATTTGGTCCATTCTGGCTAGTCTTCTATCCTATTACTCATTGATTTTGATTCATGGGTTGATCCTAACATTCTACGAACTCCGGGGACCGGTTACGGGGACCTCGTCAAAAACTCTCAGCTTTGGTCCATTCTGGCTAGTCTTCTATCTTATTACTCATTGATTTTGGGTCCCAAGGCGTTCCGAACATTCGGGGAATTTCGGGGTCCGGTTACGAGGACCTTGTGAGAACGCGCAGACTTGGTCCATTTTGGCTAGTTTTCTATGCTATTACTCATTAATTTTGGTTCCTGGGTCGATGAAAACGTTCCACTAACATCGAGGACCGGTTATGGTGACATCGTGAAAACTCATAGATTAAGTCCATTTTGGCTAGTTTTCTATGCTATTACTCATTGATTCTGCGTCCCGGGGCGCTACAAACATTCCGCGAACTCCGGGGACCGGCTAAGGGGATTGCTTCAAAATGCACATATTTGCTCCATTCTGGCCAGTTTTCTATGCTAACACTCACTGATTTCGGGACTCGGGGAACTTCGGGTTTCGGTTATGGTGACCTTGTGAAAACTCACAAATTTGGTCCATTCTAGGCAGTTTTCGATGCTATTACTCACAGATTTTGGGTCCCGTGGCTCTACAAACGTTCGAGAAACTTCGGGGATCGGTTACGGGGATCTCGTCAAAACTCGCAGATTTGGTGCATTCTGACCATTTTTCTATGCTATTACTCACTTATTTTGGGTTCCGGTGTGATACAAATGTTCAAGGAACTTCGGGGTCCGGTTACGGTGACCTCGCAAAAATTCACAAATTTGGTCCATTCTGGCTACATTTCTATGTTATTACTCAGTTATTCTGGGTCCCGTGGTGCTACAAATGTTCGGGACACTTCGGGGACCGGTTACGGGATACTCATCAAAACTCGCAGATTTGGTCCATTCTGCCTAGTTTTCTATGCTATTACTCACTGATTTTGGGACCCATGGCAATACGAGCGTTCGGTGAACTTCGGGGTCGGGTTATGGTGACATTGTCAAACTCGCAGATTTGGTCCATTCTTGCCAGTTTTCTATGCTATTACTCACTGATTCTCGGTCCGTGGGCGCTACAAACGTTCCACAAACTCCGGGGACCGGTTACGTGGACCTCGTCAAAACTCACAGATTTGGTCCATTCGCGCCAGTTTTCTATTCTATTACTCACTTATTTTGGGACCCGAGGCGATGCGAACGTTCGTGGAACTTCTGGGTCCTAGGGCACTACAAACGTTCCACGGACTCCGAAGAACGGTTACGGGGACTTCTTCAAAAGCACAGATTTGGTCCATTCTCGCCAGTTTTCTATGCTATTACTCACTTATTTTGGGACCCGAGGCGATACGAACGTTCACGGACTTCGGGGTCCGGTTACGGTGACCTCGTGAAAACTCACAAATTTGGTCCATTTTGGCCAGTTTTCTATGTTATTACTCAGTGATTCTCCGTCCCGTGGCGATACAAATGTTTGGGAAACTTCGTGGACCGGATACGGAGACCTTGTCAAAACTCGCAGATTTGGTCCATTCTGACCATTTTTCTATTCGATCACCCACTGATTTTGCGCCCCGAGGCGATCCGAACGTTCCAGGAACTTCGGGGTCGGGTTATGGGGACATTGTCAAAACCCGCATATTTGGTCCATTCTTGCCAGTTTTCTATGCTATTACTCACTGATTTTGGGACCCGGGGCGATACGAACGTTCGGGGAACTTCGTGGTCCGGTTACGTGGACCTCATGAAAACTCACAGATTTGGTCCATTCCGGCCAGTTTTCTATGCTATCACTCCCTGATTTTGGGACCCGGGGTGATACGAACGTTCGGAGAACTTCGGGTTTCGGTTACGGTGACCTTGTGAAAACTCACAAATTTGGTCCATTCTAGCCAGTTTTCGATGCCATTACTCACTCATTTTGGATCTCGTGGCTCTACAAACATTCGGGAAACTTCGGGGATCGGTTACGGGGATTTCGGCCAAACTCGCAGATGTGGTCCATTCTGACCAGTTTTTTATGCTATTACTCACTTATTTGGGGTGTCGGGGTGATACAAACGTTCGAGGAACTTCAGGGTCCGGTTACGGTGACCTCGTGAAAACTCAGAAATTTGGTCCATTCTGGCTACTTTTCTTTGTTATTACTCAGTTATTCTAGGTCCCGTGGTGCTACAAATGTTCGGGACACTTAGGGGATCGGTTACGGGGACCTCATCAAAACTCGCAGATTTGGTCCATTCTGCCTAGTTTTCTATGTTATTACTCACTGATTTTGGGACCCACGGGCGATACGAACGTTCGGGGAGCTTCGGGGTCGGGTTATGGGACTTTGTCAAAACTCGCAGATTAGGTCCATTGTTGCCAGTTTTCTATGCTATTACTCACTGATTCTGGGTCCCTGAGCGCTACAAACGTTCCACGAACTCCGGGGACCGGTTACGGGGACCTCGTGGAAACTCGCAGATTTGGTCCATTATGGCCAGTTTTTTATGCTATTACTCACTTATTTTGGGACCCGAGGCGATACGAATGTTCGTGGAACTTCGGGGTCCGGTTACGGGGGCCTTGTGAAAACTCGTAGATTTGGTCCATTCTGGCCAGTTTTCTATCCTATTACTCACTGATTTTGGGTGCTGGGGCGATCCGAACGTTCGGGGAACTTCGATGTCGGGTTATGGGGACATTGTCAAAACTCACAGATATTTCCCATTCTTGCCAATTTTCTATGCTATTACTCATTGATTTTGGGACCTGGGCGATACGACCGTTTTGGAAACTTCGGGGTCCGTCTACGGGGACCTGTGAAAATTTGCAAATTTGGTCCATTCTAGCTAGTTTTCTATGGTATTACTCACTGATTTTGGGACTCGGGCGATACAAATGTTCGGGGAGCTTCACAGTCCGGTTACGTTGACATCGTGAAAACTCACAAATTTGGTCCATTTTGGCCAATTTTCTATTCTATTACTCACTGATTCTGGGTCCCGTGTCACTACAAACGTTCGTGAAACTTCGCGGACCGGTTGCGGGGACCTCGTCAAAACTCACATATTTGGTCCATTCTGGCCAATTTCCTATGATATTAATCACTGATTTTGGGACCCAGGATGATACGAACGTTCGGGGAACTTCGGGGACCGGTTACTTTTCTATGTTATTACTCAGTGATTCCGGGTCCCGTGGTGCTACAAATGTTCGGGACACTTCGGGGACCGGTTAGGGGGACCTCATCAAAACTCGCAGATTTGGTCCCTTCTGTCTAGTTTTCGATGCTATTACTCGCTGATTTTGGGATATGGGCGATACGAACATTCGAGGAACTTCGGGGTTGGGATATGGGGACATTGTCAAAACTCTGAGATTTGGTCCATTCTTGCCAGTTTTCTATGCTATTACTCACTGATTCTAGGTCGTTGGGCGCCAGAAACATTCCACGAACTCCGGGGACCGATTACGTGGACCTCGTCAGAACTCACAGATTTGGCCCATTCTAGCCAGTTTTCTATGCTATTACTTACTTTTTTTGGGACCCGATGCGATACGACGTTCGTGGAACTTCGGGGTCCGGTTACGGGGGCCTCGTAAAACTCGCAGATTTGGTCCATTCTAGCGAGTTTTCTATGCTATTATTCACTCATTTTGGGACCCGGGGAGATACGAAGGTTCGGGGAACTTTGGGGTCCGGTTACGGTGACCTCGTGAAAACTCACATATTTGATCCATTCTGGCCAGTTTTCTATGCTATTACTCATTGATTTTGGTTCCCTGGGCGATCCTAACATTTCGCGAACTCTGGGGACCTCGTCAGTACTTGCAAGTTTTGTCCATTCTGGCTAGTCTTCTATCCTATTACTCATTGATTTTGGGTCCCGGGGCGTTCTGAACGTTCGGGGAACTTTGGGGTCCGGTTACGAGGACCTTGTCAAAACTCGCAGACTTGGTCCATTCTGGCCAGTTTTCTATGCTATTACTCACTGATTTTTGTTCCGGGGGCGATGAAAACGTTCCACTAACATCGAGGACCGGTTACGGGGACCTTGTCAAAACTCGCACACTAGGTCCATTCTAGCCAGTTTTCTATGCTATTACTCATTGATTCTAGGTCCTGGAGCGCTACAAAATTTCCATGAACTCTGATGAACGGTTACGGGGACTTCTTCAAAACGCACAGATTTGGTCCATTCTCTACGGTTTTATATGCTATTACTCACTTAGTTTGGGACCTTAGGCGATACGAACGTTCGAGGAACTTCGGGGTCCGATTACGGGGACCTCGTGAAAACTCGCAGATTTGGTCATTTCTGGCCAGTTTTGTTTGCTAGTACTCACTGATTTTCGGACTCGGGGCGACACGAATGTTCGGGGAACTTTGGGGCCTCGTGAAAACTCACAAATTTGGTCCATTCTGGCTAGTTTTCTATGCTATTACTTAGTGATTCTCGGTCCCGTGGCGATACAAACATTCAGGAAACTTCGGGGACCGGATACGGAGACCTTGTCAAAACTCGCAGATTTGGTCCATTCTGACTAGTTTTCTTTGCTATTACTCAGTAATTTTGGGGGTCGGGGTGATACAAACGTTCGAGGAACTTCGGGGTCTGGCTACGGTGACCTCGGGAAAACTCACAAATTTGGTCCGTTCTCGCTACTTTTCTATGTTATTACTCAGTGATTCCGTGTCCCGTGGTGCTACAAATGTTCGGGACACTTCGGGGACCGGTTACGGGGACCTCATCAAAACTCGCGGATTTGGTCCATTCTGCCTAGTTTTCTATACTATTACTCGCTGATTTTGGGACCCACGGCGATATGAACGTTCAGGGAACTTCGGGGTCGGGTTATGGGGACATTGTCAAAACTCGCAGATTTGGTCCATTCTTGCCAGTTTTCAATGCTATTACTCACTGATTCTGGGTCCCTGGGCGCTACAAACGCTCCACAAACTCCGGGGACCGATTACGTGGACCTCGTCAAAATTCACAGATTCGGTCCATTCTCGCTAGTTTTCTATGCTATTACTCACTTATTTTGGGACCCGAGGCGATACGAACGTTCGTGGAACTTCAGGGTCCGGTTACGGGGGCCTCGTAAAACTCGTAGATTTGGTCCATTCTAGCAGTTTTCTATGCTATTACTCACTCATTTTGGGACCCGGGAAGATACGAACGTTCGGTGAACTTTGGGGTCCGGTTACGGTGACCTCGTGAAAACTCACATATTTGATCCATTCTGGCGAGTTTTCTATGCTATTACTCATTGATTTTGGCTTGTGGGGTGATCCTAACATTTCGCGAACTCTGGGGACTGGTTACGGGGACCTCGTAAGAACTCGCAAGTTTTGTCCATTCTAGCTAGTCTTCTATCCTATTACTCATTGATTTTGGGTCCCGGGGCGTTCTGAAGGTTCGGGGAACTTCGGGGTCCGGTTACGAGGACCTTCTCAAAACTCGCAGACTTGGTCCATCCGGCCAAATTGCTATGCTATTACTCACTGATTTTAGTTCCGGGGGCGATGAAAACGCTCCACTAACATCGAGGACCAGTTACGGGGACCTTGTCAAAACTCGCAGACTAGGTCCATTCTAGCCAGTTTTCTATGCTATTACTCATTGATTCTAGGTCCTCGAGTGCTACAAAATTTCCATAAATTCCGAAGAACGACTACGGGGACTTCTTCAAAACGCACAGATTTGGTCCATTCTCGCGAGTTTTCTATGCTATTACTCACTTATTTTGGGACGAGAGGCAATACGAACGTTCGAGGACCTTCGGCGTCCGGTTACGGGGACCTCGTGAAAACTCGCAGATTTGGCCATTTCTGGCCAGTTTTCTATGCTATTACTCACTGATTTTGGGACTCGGGGCGATACGAACGTTCGGGGAACTTCGGGGTCCAGTTACGGTGACCTCGTGAAAACTCACAAATTCGGTCCATTCTTGCTAGTTTTCTATGATATTACTCAGTGATTCTGGGTCCCGTGGTGCTACAAATGTTCGGGACACTTCGGGGACCGGTTACGGTGATCTCATCAAAACTCGCAGATTTGGTCCATTCTGGCTACTTTTCTATGTTATTACTAAGTGATTCTGCGTCCCGTGGTGCTACTAATGTTCGGGACACTTCGGGGACCGGATACGGAGACCTTGTCAAAACTCGCAGATTTGGTCCATTCTGACCAGTTTTCTATGCTATTACCCACTGATTTTGGGCCCCGAGACGATCCGAACGTTCGGGGAACTTCGGGGGCGGGTTATGGGGACATTGTCAAAACCCGCAAATCTGGTCCATTCTGGCCAGTTTTTTATGCTATTACTCACTGATTTTGGGACCCGGGGCGATGCGAACGTTCGGGAACTTCGTGGTCCGGTTACGTGGACCTCATGAAAACTCACATATTTGGTCCATTCTGGCCAGTTTTCTATGCTATGACTCACTGATTTTGGGACCCGGGGTGATACTAACGTTCGGGGAACTTCGGCTTTCGGTTACAATGACCTTGTGAAAACTCACAAATAAGGTCCATTCTAGCCAGTTTTCTATGCTATTACTCACTGATTTTGGGTCCCATGGCTCTACAAACATTCGGGATATTTCCGGGATCGGTTACGGGGATCTCGTCAAAACTCGCAGATTAGGTCCATTCTAGCGAGTTTTCTATGCTATTACTCATTGATTCTGGGTCCTGGAGCGCTACAAAAGTTCCACGAACTCTGAAGAACGGTTACGGGACTTCTTCAAAACTCACAGGTTTGGTCCATTCTCGCCAGTTTTCTATGCTATTACTCACTTATTTAGGGAGCCGAGGCGATACGAACGTTCGAGGAACTTCGGGGTCCGGTTACGGGGAGCTCGTGAAAACTCGCATATTTGATCATTTCTGGCCAGTTTTCTATGCTATTACTCACTGATTTTGGGAACTTTGGGGTCCGGTTACGGTGACCTCATGAAAATTCACAAATTTGGTCCATTCTGGCCAGTTTTCTATGATATTACTCAGTGATTCTCGGTCCCGTGGCGATACAAACATTCGGGAAACTTCGGGTCCGGATACGGAGACCTTGTCAAAACTCGCAGATTTGGTCCATTCTTACCAGTTTTCTATGCTATTACTCACTTATTTTGGGTGCCGGGGTGATACAAACGTTTGAGGAACTTCGGGGTCCGGTTACGTTGAGCACGCGAAAACTCACAAATTTGGTCCGTTTTGGCTACTTTTCTAACAGTGATTCTGGGTCTCGTGGTGCTACAAATGTTCGGGACACTTCGGGGACCGGTTACGGGGATCTCATCAAAACTCGCAGATTTAGTCCATGCTGCCTAGTTTTCTATGCTATTAGTCACTGATTCTGGGTCCGTGGGCGCTACAAACGTTCCACGAATTCCGGGGACCGGTTACGTGGATCTTGTCAAAACTCACAGATTTGGTCCATTCTCGCCAGTTTTCTATGCTATTACTCACTTATTTTGGGACCCGAGGTGATACGAACGTTCGGGGAACTTTAGGGTCCGGTTACGGTGACCTCGTGAAAACTCACATATTTGATCCATTCTGGTCAGTTTTCTATACTCTTACTGGTTGATTTTGGTTCCTGAGGCGATCGTAACATTCCGTGAACTCGGGGGACCGGTTACGGGGACCTCGTCAGAACTCGCAGATTTGGTCCATTCTGGCTAGTCTTCTATCCTATTACTCATTGATTTTGGGTCCCGGGGCGTTCCGAACATTCGGGGAACTTCGGGGTCCGGTTACGAAGACCTTGTCAAAACTCGCAGACTTGGTCCATTCCGGCCAGTTTTCTATGCTATTACTCACTGATTTTGGTTCAGGGGGCGATGAAAACGTTCCACTAACATCGAGGACCGGTTACGGGGACCTTGTCAAAACTCGTAGATTAGGTCCATTCTAGCCAGTTTTCTATGCTATTACTCATTGATTCTGGGTCCCGGGGCGCTACAAACGTTCCACGAACTCCGGGGACCGGTTACAAGAACTTCTTCAAAACGCACAGATTTGGTCCATTCTCGCCAGTTTTCTATGCTATTACTCACTTATTTTGGGACCCGATGCGATACGAACGTTCGAGGAACTTCGGGGTTCGGTTACGGGGACCTCGTGAAAACTCGGAGATTTGGTCCATTATGGCCTGTTTTCTATGCTATTACTCACTGATTTTGGGACTTGGGGCGACACAAACGTTCGGGAAACTTCGGGGACCAGATACGAGGACCTTGTCAAAACTCGCAGATTTGGTCCATTCTGACCAGTTTTTTATGTTATTACCCAGTGATTTTGGGCCCCGGTGCGACCCGGACATTCGGGGAACTTCGGTAAATCAAGCCGGCCAGTGGAGAAAGCTGGCCCCTTGACATATTTATTATTCTTATTTCAGGAGCTTACCATGAATAAATTCAAGCTAACCTAGGGGCTAATATCGGGGATATACCCCGCGGTGTAACCCGGCTTGAAACATGACTCGGCTGGGATTTGGCGACTCAATGGCCACTCATTAGTGACCTGGCGAGCGGCTCACACGTGACTCGGCAGGCGACTCACACAAACGACAAAGGCCCAAGGTCATGCGTGCACCCTGGCATAAGACGGCTCATAGAGAGGCCAAGAGGGCCGGCTCACAAGAGAAGGCCCAAGAAGAGGAAAGACTCCCACAAGAAGGAAACAAGACCCGGATTAGGATTCAAGAGAGACTAGTTCTATTCCTACTCCTTGTAGGACTCTAAATGTAAACCTACCCCTTCCACCTATATAAGGAGGAGTAAGGCGCCCCAAGAGGGACAAGATTGACAACTTAGGCCTAGACAAGACAAATCATGAGATAGATAGATTAGACACCCACGAGATTAGAGGTGGCGAGTCTGCACCCTTGTAATCGAGATCATCATCTTCATCAATGCAACACAAGCAGGACGTAGAATTTTAGCTCCATCGGAGGTGGCGAACCTAGGTAAACCCGCGTCTCTCGATTCCAACCAACCCCTCTCAAGCCGTCACATGGTTGTGATGGCCTCACACCTAAGTCCTTGCACGAGGACATATGTCGTGACAAAACCACGACACAGGGCGATACGAACGTTCGGGGAACTTCGGGGACCTCGTGAAAACTTGCAAATTTGGACCATTCTGGCCAGTTTCCTACGCTATTACTCACTGATTTTGGGACCCGGGGTGATACAAACGTTTGAGTAACTTCGGGGTCCGGTTAAAGTGAACTCGCGAAAATTCACAAATTTGGTCCATTCTGGCTACTTTTCTATGTTATTACTCAGTGATTCTTTGTCCCGTGGTGCTACAAATGTTCGGGACATAGGTACGTCATCAAACTCGTAGATTTTGTTCATTCTACCTAGTTTTCTATGCTATTACTCACTGATTTTGGGACCCGGGGCGATACGAACGTTCAGGGAATTTTGGGGTCGGGTTATGGGGACATTGTCAAACTCACAAATTAGGTCCATTCTTGCCAGTTTTCTATGCTATTACTCACTCATTCTGGGTCCGTGGGCGCTACAAACGTTCCACGAACTCCGGGGACCGGCAACGTAGACCTCGTCAAAACTCACAGATTTGGTCCATTCTGGCCAATTTTCTATGGTATTACTCACTGATTTTGGGACTCGGGGCGATACGAACGTTCATGGAACTTCGGGGTCCGGTTACGGGGACCTCGTGAAAACTCGCATTTTGATCCATTCTGGCCAGTTTTCTATGATATTACTTACTAATTTTGGGATCCGGGGCGATACAAACGTTCGGGGAACTTTGGGGTCCGGTTACGGTGACATCGTGAAAACTCACAAATTTGGTCCATTTTGGCCAGTTTTCTATGCTATTACTCACTAATTCTGGGTCCCTTGTCACTACAAACGTTCGTGAAACTTCGGGGACCGGTTGCAGGGACCTCGTCAAAACTCACATATTTGGTCCATTCTGGCCAGTTTCCTACATTATTACTCACTGATTTTGGGACCCAGGGCGATACGAACGTTCGGGGAACTTCGGGGTCCGGTTACGGGGACCTCGTGAAAACTCGCAGATTTGGTCCATTCCGTCTAGTTTTCTATGCTATTACTCACTGATTTTGGGACCCGGGGTGATACAAACGTTCGAGGAACTTCGGGGTCCGGTTACGGTGACCTTACGAAAACTCCCAAATTTGGTCCATTCTGGCTACTTTTCTATGTTATTTCTTAGTGATTCCGGGTCCCGTGGTGCTACAAATGTTCAGGACACTTCGGGGACCGGTTACGGGGACCTCATCAAAACTCGCAGATTTGGTCCATTCTGTCTAGTTTTCTATGCTATTACTCGCTGATTTTGGAATCTGGGCGATACGAACATTCGGGGAACTTCGGGGTCGGGTTATGGGGACATTGTCAAAACTCGCTGATTTGGTCCATTCTTGCCAGTTTTCTATGCTATTACTCACTTATTCTGGGTCTGTGGGCGCTACAAACGTTCCACGAACTCCGGGGACCGGTTACGTGGACCTCGTCAAAACTCACAGATTTGGTCCATTCTCGCCAGTTTTCTATGCTATTACTCACTTATTTTGGGACCCGAGGCGATACGAACGTTCGTGGAACTTCGGGTCCGGTTACGGGGGCCTCGTAAAACTTGCAGATTTGGTCCATTCTAGCCAGTTTTCTATACTATTACTCACTGATTTTGGGACCCGGGGCAATAAGAACGTTCAGGGAACTTTGGGGTCCGGTTACGGTGACCTCGTAAAAACTCACATATTTGATCCATTCTGGCCAGCTTTCTATGCTATTACTCATTGATTTTGGTTCCTGGGACGATCCTAACATTTCGCGAACTCCGGGGACCAGTTACGGGGACCTCGTAAGAACTCAAAAGTTTGGTCCATTCTGGCTAGTCTTCTATCCTATTACTCATTGATTTTGGGTCCCGGGGCGTTCTGAACGTTCGGGAACTTCGGAGTCCGGTTACGAGGACCTTGTCAAAACTCGCAGACTTGGTCAATTCTAACGAGTTTTCTATGCTATTACTCACTGATTTTGGTTCCGGGGGCGGAAGAAAAAAACGCGTTGTCCCTTTCCGAGAGGCACGGGCATGCCTCTCGCGGAAGCAAAACCGTGCCTCTTGCAAAAAAAAATAGAACAAGTTTTTTTTTCCTTTCCGAGAGGCGCGGCTGTGCGTGTCGCGAAGGCAAAACTGTGTCTCTCGCGTAAGCAAAACCGTACCTCTCGCAAAAAAGTAGGAAACACGTTCTCTTTTGTGCAATTTTTTTCTGTCAAAAAACTAAGAAAGACCGATGAAAAATAGAAACACCAAAAAAAATCCAAAAAACCGAAAACACGTGCGAAAAAATAAAAAAACAAAATCCAAAGAAAACATTCAGAACACGAGACGTGACGGCGGCTGAGAACACGTCAAGTGGCGGCACGTGGAAGTGCTTGCTCGGAGCAGGGGCGGAGACACAACCCGGGCACCCGGGCCCAGGCCGGGGGCATAGGAAATTTGTTTTACTGTCAGCTACACATATTTTAAATTGGGCCCAGGGTCTAGCCCACCAAGCACTGCTGCACTCAGCCACGCACGAAGGGGCCGAGGTCCTCTCAGTTTCCACCAACACACGAGTAGTGGCCTCGACGGCTGGACCTAATTCATGCGACGAGCGCCGGCGAACTGGTTGACTGCTCCTAGGCCAGTCGTCTCTCTCCCTGCGTCGGTGCTCCCCACTGCCCCCGACCCCCTTCGACCACACCCCTTTCCCCAACGCGTGCCATACTCCCGTGTCAGCCGACTCTCCTGAGCCGCCGGCGCATCGCCCGTTGCCCTTCTGGACAGATTGCTTCAACAGACTAATGTATTGACCAGTTTGATTATATGATGGTGAAAATTTGAACACCTTTCTGACGATTTGTTCTTCATACAATGCATTTGCTGGTTCAAACTTATGTGCACACAACGGCATCTGTGATCTACTCATTTTCACTACTTAAAAATAAAAAGACGCAGATTTAATGTATTCAATATGTTCAATTTGCTCACAGGAGCTGTTTGCTTGACCTTGTGCACGATGCCAAAAAGCTACAGCGGCAGACTTTTTTGTCAGAGGAAATAGATACACACCAGAAAAACTTCTTACCTATTTCTGTCAGGTAAAGCATTACTAATAATTTTGTATGTATCCAAGTGAAGTCTGTTTTCTTTTGACAGATAGAGTGTTTTTCTCTTAATGTAGCTTTGCATATTTAAGGATCCATAAGCATTGGGTCTAAATTCTAGATCTACTGTGCAATTGAGACATATTGTATGTCTTCGCATGTGGTATTTTGGTAGATATGAGGTACTTTGAGTGCAGTTATTGCTGGTAAAGAGTTTCCATCTCAGAGTTTTTTTTGGGGGGGTTGCTTCAATCCTGACTCCACCACTGACTGGGAGGCTCCCGAAGGAACGTTCGCTAACTAGTTGCTCTTGGGTGGGTGAGCATCGAGATGTGTATTGCGGCCTAGGCCTTAGCTTTGTATGTCTCCCTTCCTCATTTGTCGTTTCCTCACTTATTCATTTGTCCACGCGCTTGAAAGGGGACAAAATAGTATATGTTCAAATTTAATGAGAATTGTATGTGCAGAACACATTTGCAACTAATCGTTCATGCTTCGCTACGGGGCAGAATAAACGCTGCATCCATTTGTGCTTCGCTGCGGAGCAGAGTAAATGTTGCAGTAAATGAGTAACTTATATGTTTGTCCACATAACTTCCTACCATTATTTATAAATAGCGCACCGTGGGCAACGGTTCTCGCCAGCTAACAAAATCAGCTTGAGATCATTACGAAGTTTTCATCATTTTGGTTTTTTTTTAGGAAAAAAAATACCAAAATGATGAAAACTTCTAAAAGTTGTGGTGCCTATATTATCATTGTCATTAATGTTTTTCCTCAGTAACGAATCAAACCACTACATGATACTCCATCCGTTCCTAAATATAAGACCTTTTAGATATTGCACTATAAACTACATACGGATGTACATAGACATATTTTAAAATGTAGATTCACTCATTTTGCTCCGTATGTAGTCTCCTAGTGTAATTTCTAAAAGGTCTTATATTTTGAAACGGAGGGAGTAATATTTTTGCTACTCATATTAATATTACTTACTATGAAAAAATATAATCAAGTTGTTACATTTTAGCGCACAGTGCAAGTTTTGATATTCTTTTCCAATCAATTTGTATGTGTTAAAAAATTACCGTAATAAATCTTGTATTAATGTGTGGTTTCAATGTTTACACCTTTCTTACATTTTTGTAGCTACAAAATCAGTATGTATTTTACACCTTTCTTACATTCTGGTAGGTTCTTTCCAATTAGCCTTGGAGTATTCTGGTCAGAGTAGCGGTATGTCCAGCATTCATTTTACCACTTTGTTTCACCTTGGTATCCATTTCGCTAGTGCCCTCTTTTTGTGCCGGAAACAACTTGTTCTTCGTTTTCCGACTTGTTCCTTTTTTCTTTTACTAGCTATACTATGTTCTATACCTGAAACTGCAAACATGTAATTAAACGTATATTCATGATGTTTTTTATTCGTTTCTGGTTGATTTTAAAGGATTATTCCCTCTTCTGTCTTTTCCTGTTCCATTTTACTGATATGACTTGATATAACATGTTCTTCTGCTATGAACTTGTGGCGAACAGAAATGAAGACAAGGACGCGCCATCGCCATTTTGAGCCCACCCGCTTGATCTCCAACCCACGCCCAACTGCCTACCCACATACGTACTGTGCGTGACCCCCCGTAGCCATGCACTGTGCGTGAGGTCCAGGGTTTCTTCAGGATGCATGTAGTAGTGCTGGAGCTGGGTACTTACTAGGCATAATAAAAGTTGATAACAGTCAATGAATGTGGACTTGTGGAGTGGTAGCAGCAGCTGAATGAGATTGGATTAATCTCCTATGTTAACTAGCCATCTGTTGGCAACACTGGGGCAGCAACGGTGGCGAGCCGACTGAAGAGACCGTCCGGACGGTGAGGGCCTCAGTACCAGGGAAACATAATCGACTTCTTCCTGAAAAGAGATATCATTCTTAGTTTTCTTCAGAACAGATTAAACCATTTCTACTTTACCCGTTGATAAAATTTCAGTTGTTCTATCTCTTGATAAAATTTCAGTTGTTTTACCTCTTCTCATGGAGAGCAGGGAATGTAAGTGGATGGTATTGTTAATCCCAAGCCAAGCAATATCAGAAAAGCACTATATCCCATTTTCTGAACTGCAATGCTTGCACAGTAGTCGGTTTTTGGTTTTGCCTCATCTTCCACGCTGTGATGCCTGTAAAGTGGCCTGATTTGCAAGCGCTGAAATTCCTATGAAATCCCTTTCTCTCATCAACTCTTTGCCAAAGATAGCATCGGACAGCACCACTGCAGATGCCCCTGCCTCCATGTACGACTTGATTGAACCTGTATACGACAGTGGCCATAGCATCAAAGTGAATAGTTTCATACAGCTAACCGATATTTACACTTTGAATAAGTTGCGCAATTACTCTGTTTCTTTGAAAGAGTCTCAGTATTATGAAACAAACATGTGGAGGTTGCTACTTAGACACCAACAGAAAGTAGGGACGATATTCGCAAAAAAAAAAAAGGAAAAGAAAATAGAGGAAATAGGGGCCCATGATGGATGCTAGACAAGGCTACTTACCTATGGTAATTCCTTGAGAAGCAACCATTGGTACAAGAGGAAATGGTTTCTTTAGAGCAGACATGTACATCTCTCCACCCATCACTGAAACTGGGTACACCTAATTAAAGCAGACCACAAAAACAACCTAGTGTCATATGCCTATAAGCAGAACGGAAAACTAACACATTTATTCATCACAAAAGAAAGTGACATACAAAATGGTCGTGAAAAAGTACATTGTTTTACAATATCTGACAAAAGTTATCATCTAATATATTGTTGATGCTCTGATATGTCTTTACTATAACTACAAGGAGAGGTATAAGTCATGGAACCTTAACGACGTTAGCACCAGCATTGTAAGCAGATATAACCTGCAAAGCCAAATATAACAACGATGTGAGAATAAAATTATGTCCACTACTCTAAATTTCACCGCCAGCATCACTAAATGTCATGCAAGTTCGTATGTGGAATGTAGTACATACCTCAGTTGGTGTCAGCACTCCTGGAATATATAGAATTTCACTTCCATCAAGATCATAAAGTATTTCCTTAAACAATAAGATTGAAAGAATCAATTAACATTTATATACTGTGTAGGATGCAAACACTACAATCACCAAATAGCAGATGATAGATTTCTAGGAGTATTAGATATACTGAAGTAATTGGAAGCAAATGGATCAAATTTGCAATAAATTATTGGCACCCTAAATCCTATACTACAGGCCTGTAAGGATCTCTAATATCAAATATGTTACCTTGCCAAACTGTACACGGAATGTCCCTAGTGATGTGCATAACCAGTAATCACAGACTATGGGAAACACGTGCATTTGTAGCAAAATAAACATTATTACAAATGCAATACTACTATAACTCTTACCATGACTGTACCAGGGCTCATGAGAAACTGTGCACCAGCTCTAATGGCTTTCCTTGCATCATCAGCATTGAGGACCGTACCAACCTAAGTATAGAGTGCAGGAAGATCAGAATGCATCATAAGCAACCTAACACTGTTGCTTATAGTTAGCATGCAGGGGTTGTGTGGGACAGCTTTGATGGAGTAGTAAATTGTGAGTATTACTTTCCAAGAAACGCAGTGGGGCATTGCGACACTCACACGGCAAGTCTTAAAAGTTCAGGTGTAAAGGCTGTAAAAGCCATGGACATGGTACTTGGTAATAAGAGTATCACGTTTTGAAGATTATATAAAAAGACCAGGCTTCACAACACATATATATATATATGGCAGTTAGCTGACAAGCCATATGTTCAAGGAATGATGCAAATGCCAAAGACTCACCCCAAATGTCAAGGAAGGATAACTCCTACAAAGATCCTCAACAACCTGTTTTGAAGATTTATCGATGAATCAAAAGCTAGCAAGCAGCAACGATAATGGTTAATGGGCAAAAGTTGCAGACGAATTGCGAGAGAGGCCCACCTCTAGCACTCCAGGAGTGGACATTACGATTTCTAGCTGAACAACATTGCATATGTTTGTTAGCACCAAGACAAGAAATAATAAAACACCAAATGAACAAAACAATGCTAGCATGTAAAGAAAAGTCTGGCATGGATGGTTCCTCATTTGCAAGCAACAGGCAAGGAAATACTCCTTTACAAGCAAACAATATATTCAGAACAGAGAACACCCTACGACTCCACGCGCCCGGCGAAACCAGAGAATGCATCGGAGCAACTGACTCACCACGGAGACGCCGCCGCGAACTGCCGCGTGGGCCGCCTGCATCGCCGTCTCGCCGCTGCAAGGGGGGAGCGAAGGAGACAAGGGTCAGCCGCGAATCCTTGGGCTCTGCTCCGGCGAGGCCAAGCGCCGAACAGGTGGCGTGCAGCGTGGACCGGGCGGAGGACAGCCTTTCGCTTACTCTTGCGCGCGGAGGCAGGCAATGACGCGCGAGCGCAGTATGGCGGCGAGCGCCTTCGGTGGCCGCGGCGGATCTCGCCGGCGAGGCTGGGAGGCGAGAAGAGGCAGCCGTGCTGCGGCGACGAGCATGAGCATCCTGGGTGGCGCTAGCCGTTGGATGTGAAAGAGGAAACAGGATGTGGGCCGATGGAACATTTGCAGAACAAGCCTCATGGTGTAACTGATTGCGCGAACCATCCTTCCAGTCCACAAGTATCCAAAGAACCCATCTGTCTCCCGCGCATTGGTGAGTGACCTCCTGCGGCTAAATTTCGTGTTCTCGTCTTTTTCTCAAACTTGATCCATATTTTTCTGAAACTTTTCGTGTTAATATGTCTGCTTCGCGTCCGCGCCAACCCATTTCCGGCCCAAATTTGAGATGGAAATGTGTTGGCGCGGACGCGAAGCGGACACGCGTGCCCTCTCGGTGTCCGTCCCATCCACACCCGTCGGTCATCCAACTATCCGCGGTCAACTTAATTAATGACGGTCATCCTCCTCGGGCCCACGCGTGAGCGATCGCGGTTGGCCTTTTTTAATCCGAGCCCCCGTCGTCTATCACCGCGCGCTGCGCCCAGAAGATGTCGCCTACCTCCAGCATAGGAGGGCGTTGCGCCTGGCGGAGGAGCGCGCCCGTGTTGCGCTACCGCCGCCACCGTTGCCACCAACACTGCGCGCGCCAGCACAACCTAACCTCACCGGCCTCGACGCCGACAAGAGGACGCCTAGGGTAGCGCGTAGTTTAACATAATGGGGAGTTGGGGACGTGTGGACTCTCGCCAGCCTTCGTGGCTAGCTTTAATGTTTAGTTTATGCTTTTTTTATTTTCAGAAATATCTGTAAAAAAATTACGCGTCGTCAAAATGGGTCGGGCCAGCGTTGGGCGCACGCGCCGACCCAAACACGGAAGTCGATGTTGATGTCCGTCGGGCCGACCCAAACGGACAAAAACGTCATCCGTTTGTGTCGGCCGGTTGGGGTTGCTCTTAAGGGGGGCCAAGCCCCCTTCTCGTGCCCCCTCTGTCTCCGCCACTGACCCGAAGCACCCGTGTTTTCTCTATAAAGGCCTTCCTTGGTCCTCATTCTCACGGCATGGGCATGGTGAAAACACATAACGCATGTGTCCTTGACTCGATTCAGTCCTCTACTTTCCTACTGGTGGTTCAGTATATCCAGGATGATGCACACCTCTGGTCTAAGAGCATCTCCAGCCGTTCGCCCCCACAGGGGCCTGAAATAGTGCTGCCTGGGGGTGCGCCGGTGGAAAAACGGTGTGGGGGCTTGGGTTCCCAGCCCCCCCCCCCCCCCCCAAGGGCTTCCCCAGTCGCCGCTTTCGGCCCACTTTCGGTGTAAAATTGGCCCATATTCAGCATGCTTCGACACAAATTGAATAACAATAGTTATTTTTTTATCACATAGTTCATCACAGAAATCAATACAAATCAAAAAATAGCTTAACAAGTCAATACAAATCAAAAATTGAGCTAGGCGTTGCCCTTGAGCCTCCATAGGTGCTCCACCAAATCGTGTTGCAATTGTTAATGCACGTGTGGGTCTCGGATCTCCTAACGCATGTTGTGAAAGACAGTCCAGGTTGCCGGTAGCTCATGATCAACTTGGGCAAGAGGACCTTGCATGTAATATGGTTTAGTGTCAAACACTGGCTCCTCCTACTCGCTCTCAATGATCATGTTGTGCAAGACCACACATCAAGTCTTGACTTCCCACATTTGATCTTTCGACCAGGTCTGAGCGGTGTCCCGGCCAACAGCAAAACGAGATTGAAGCACACCAAATGCCCGCTCGATATCCACGCTTGGAAAAATAGGAGTTCTTGCCTCGTGGTGCAGGATTTGAGATAGTCTTCATAAATATGGACCATCTCGGATAGATGTCATCTGCTAGGTAGTATCCCTTGTTGTAGTGGTGCCCATTGACCTCGTAGTTAACCAGAGGAGCATGACCTTCAACAAGCTTAGCAAAGACATTCGAACACTGCAGTACGCTGATGTCATTGTGAGTTCCTGGCATACCAAAGAAGGAGTGCCAAATCCGGAGGTCATGTGTGACCACATCTTCAAGTACCACACTGCAACCTCCTTTGACGCCTTTGTACATCCCTTGTCAAGCAAATGGATAGTTTTTCCCTTGCTTTGCCTTCAGTGGGCCTGGCGCTGAGCCACCTCGCCGTGGCTTTGCATTGCTCGCGAACAGGCCGGCCAGAGGGGCGAGGACCATGAGGTGCTCTTCATCATGGGCGTCGGCATCGGCTTCCTCCTCCAATAGTGTCGCGAACACCTCCTCGTCGTCAGAGTCCATCGCCCAGGCAAATTGCCGAACACCTGGCGGGCGTGACGGACGCGCGGCCGCATCCATGCCCAGAGCGCCACGAAAACTCGCCAAGAAGCACGGGGTGGCGAAGCCACGGCGAACCCTACGTTCGTCGACAGGGTGATGGCCTTTGTAGCAGAAGTAGGTCGGTGGGTGGCGCCGGAATTGGCACGGTGAAGAAATGGGTGGTACGCGAGCGGTGGATCCGAAAAAGAAAAGGCCTTTTTTCGCCTGACGGGGCGGGGGGGGGGGGGGGTAACGCGTCGTTTTTTTCTTCCGCCGGCGTTCCTGGACGCCTCCCAGCACGCTGGGTTCGGGCTGGGACCGACGGGGCCAATTTCGACCCTAACCGGCAAAAAACTGATTCCTCGGGACACGACTGAGCCGTTTTTTCTTCGCCAACGAAAAAAATAATCTGAAAAAAGGCCTGTTGGGGGCCCGGCTGGACATGCTTTAAGGCGGAGCTGAGAGGATGAATATGCTTGTTCCCGAGATTTAGGCCTTGGTTGTTGTCTTGATAAACGGAATTAACGCCTAGTTTTAACAAAACACGTTCTATTAGGATTTTTTTTCTTTCAAAAACTAGTTTTACTAATAAGTTGGTAAGGAATAAGCATGCGCAAAAACCTGGTTAAATGGTGAAACATGTTTAAGCACGATGGACGAACATCCGCGTAAGAGATGATCGTGTCCAGCATGGATGCCGCGGTTTTTTTTTAAGAGAACAACCTCCGGCCTCTACATCTGGACGATGCATGTAGTCACTTTATTAATAATACATAAAATACCTTATAAAATAATACAACAGTAAGACTGAAGCCATCATCCACGCAACATTTGTCGATACTTCTATTCAGTTGATGAAGGGATGTTGATAGTCTAGGCCTAATACCAAACAGACCTCACAGTCAAACCTAACATCTAGGATGTGAGGCCCCAACCAAGCCACATGTTGGATATGGGGCACCCACCGGTCCCGCGCACACCCAGAGGCCGTCGTCGCCACCTGCCACCAATCCATCTTCAGAGCTGTACTGATGCATCTACCTTGCCGAGTCTAGTTGTCGTAGACGCCACCACGACGCCAGACGGCGTCGCCCTCCTGCGCGTGTCCGTCATCGCACATCAGGCGCCTAATCTCCAGGGCGCCATGCCATCAAGATCCATCGTCATCAATGTGTATGATGAAGCACCGCTCCACCAAAGATGTCATCCACTGGTCTCTCGACCCCGTATAAATCTCCAAGAATGACGCCCCCAAGGGGGGAAATGACGCAAGCGCGCTGCCTTCTTCTGATCTCTCGATCTAGGGTTTCCTCCGAAGGTAGCAGATAGTGGTCTAGACCTTCTCCACGACGATGCCTTCAAAAAGGGAACGACACCATAGAGTGCCGCCATCGTCGGCCTTGGCATCTAACCAAGAGCAGGTTTTCATCCAGACATGTTCAAAGAACTCCATCCAACTTTTTATCCACGGATCACCGTCTTTTTTGTCAGAGACTAGATCAACAGGATCCAGCCGCCGCTGCCTGACCAGCCGCGGCACCACCACGATGCCAAAGCAGCCAACTTTGGCAGGCCCACCACGCCAGCATGCCGTCGCATACTAGACCCGTCGGCCCACCAAAGTCCATCTAGGCCCGATGAGATCCGAGATTCCGGTCGCCGCCACAAAGGCGTCTCCCCTGCGGGAAGGCTGCGCCACCATTGTCGTCGCCGCCATGCACGCCGCCGGCATCCCGCAACACCGCGCCACCGGGTCACCGAAGTCCATGCCGTCGTCGCCATGGGAGGACGCCACCGCATGCGAGGGAAGAAGACCCCGCCGCTGCCATCACAGCGCCCGAGCTTCGCCGACGTGAACTCTGGTGGCGGCGGGAGGGACAGATCGGAGCGAGGTGCTGAGGGCCGGCAGCGCGGTTCCCCCTTGTCGCCTAGAGTGGGCGACCTCATGGGTGCCGCGGTAGGCCGTCTCAATGCTCATGAAGGTGAATCTTAGCAGAAGAAATAACACTCGTGCGAATGACGAATCATTTAAGAACAAGAATTAGCATACAAGGAATCTGCTGCGGCTGCACAACTCAAGATCAAAATTGTTGAGAGTTGAGACAAGCATCTAGGACGTGGAACCAAGCCCTGAAGACGTTGGTGATGTAGTGCCGACCTGCTCGGACCAGTGATCGACTGCGCGACGGGATGAGTACTCGCCGGAGAGGGGTCAGTGGTCAACAGTGATCACGACGGCCCGACAATGGTAACGGCCATGAGCACCGCAAGATGACTGGTAGCTGAGAAGGAGCAGGGCCGGGCCTATGTTTTGAAAGACCCTAGGGCAAAGTCCATGACTTGTCGCTCAGAAGGAGCAGGGCCATGCTATTCGTCATCCGGAGTGAGAAATAGTTATTCCTCAACCTTTTTTATTTTAACATCAATGCATTGTAATTTTATATTTCATAAATTTTATCTTATTTCATAAAAAAAAGACAAAAAAAATATATAATTATCATAAAAGTATTTTATGTTACGTAAAATTACAAACATCACCACTTTATCACCCAATAATGGAACAGGAATCAACAGTCCCAACATATGTTTTCGGCCGCCACGTTTTATCTTGATCGCAAACTAAAAGTTAATACTATTACATAATTCGATTTTCAAATGTCAAGTGGTACAATAATAATAACCACCCTCTGGTTTCTTCTCAGCCAGCATCACTAAGCTTAATCCAACAAACATTCTGGCGATTTTAACTGCCAGGATACCTACGGTTTATTCGCCCGAAACAGCATTTGCAACACATGCTCACAAAATTGGCTAGTCCAAGTCAAATCTTGGTACTATATCGATTTGCCCGCGCAAGATATCCCTTTATGGCCACCAGACGCGGGTTACAAACGCAATACCTAGTGCTTCTTTGGATTTCGCGTGCTCGGTCAGAAACTTACTTGTTAGTTTATTCCTCCTGAGATTCACCTCTAGCTTTAGCCCGCCTCTCAAGTTCTGCAATCTTCTTCTCAAGAAACACAACCCGGTCGCTTAGCTCAGCATTAGACTGCTCTGACCCGTTGACTGCGGTGGTTGAATCACTGTTGACTACGGTGGATGAATCACCGTTGTCCCCGGTGGGTGTATTGACTGCTGACACTGGCTTTGGTGCCTTGAAAAGGTTGAAGGTCGACACTTCCGCAGGTGCGGGCTGTGGTACTATCTCAGGAAGATTCAAGAAATACCTCACGGCTGTCTTCCGGAGAGCTGAGAGAAAAATTGAAAGGAACATATAAGCATTAGAAATTAGGAAAGGAGAAAAACAGAAGACATGGACGTGTGCAAGATTTCAAGTCTGGCGAAGGACTTACCAAAACCATACCCAAGAGAAAACAAGTTTGCGGTCACCCAGTAACAGAAAATTGCCTGCAGAAGCAAAAGGAATATTAATGGCAATGCAGAAAAAAAGAAGATTTTTGGTATTAGGGTAAACAGGGCGATGTTGATGCTGCAAACAGAGAAACTTAGCTACGTTAAGATGGAACAAAAGTAGATCGCTATTAGGATAAGCATGAAACCATATTTATTTTTGGTATTGACACGACATATTTCTTACTACCTCCGTCCAGAATTAGTTGTCACTCAAATGGATGCATATACTAAAATAATACGTCTAGATACATCCGTTTGAGCGACAACTAATTCCGGGCGGAGGACGATTTGTAGAGTGTGGATGACAGCTCTAGCTTATTTTCTTAAAAACAGGATTTACACACATCTCAATCAATCAGTGTACTAATCATCTTGAATAGTTAGGTGGAAAAACAGGTCCTACTTTAGGGAACACAAATTGCTGTATCTGAAACACTACAAACACCTAAATGGCAGCTCCAACTGAACCATGCGAAACACTACAAGGGAACGGAGGGAGTAAATTTCTGCTCTAGCTCACCCACAAAGAAATCAAGGGAGTGACCCATACATGTGTTATGACCAACTCCAAACCACACCATGAAAGTTTGACAATGGTGCAAACAAGGCTTTAACACACACAAAAAATTGTCCTACATTTCAGGTAATATGAAGCCCGTGTATGGATGAATAAGGCAACTAGGGAAGACTGACTGTGGTTGTGGTTACAGTGAAATAGTTATTGAATGGACTTTCCATATGGGGCAGATTTTGCCTAGTTTCAGAAGCTAATCTGAGGTAGTATGCGATTGTCTGCCAACAAGCCCAGATTTAGTAATTCATTACGGGAGGCACTTATGCATGCCAACTAACCTGCATTCCCCGTATGTTCAAATTCCTTACAGATAATTTGTAGCTAGAATTTTATGGCTATGATTCATGAAATTAATATTCTTGAGTATTTCATACCTTGGGAAAGTGCATTGTAAATGGTATAGTCATAAGAGCCAATATTCTAGAGAACTTCTTCATTGTTTGCAGCATAGGATTTCCCTCCATGCCTTCTTGCATGTTGAGCTGGAAAAAAAAATCATTTTCTTAACTATACAATAACATATAAGACATATTTATTGCATCAGCCTGGGTACACACCTCCACCGTAGCCAAGAATGTCGCCGATGTCAACACTGGGAGGATATAAAGTTCGTCAGGAGTTGTCAAATCAGTAAACCAATATGCTCCACCTCCTTTCAAAGAAGGGACTTTCTCCACCATGTTTTGTATCTGCAGTTGAGACAAACACAAGGTGGAAGATAAACATACTGCAAAATGGCTGTATCATAACTAGGAGTTGTTGTAGTAAGAAAATTCGACATTACAAGGAAGTGGTATAAACTTACAGCAAAGAAAAAGCTCATGAATATAGGCCCTTGGATGAATAGACCCTTCAAGGGTGTCAATGGATTAACACCGCGCCTGACGGGAGACATTCAATAATTAAAATAACAAAACTATACGCTGTATGACTAAAAGAAATAAAAAAAGAATAAACAGAATAATATAGGTTAAAGCGGTAAAGTCGAATTCTGTAAAAAGTGTAAGGCATGGTTTGAGCAAAAAAGAGACACTCTGAGCACGGATGATAGCAAGAACAATCTAATGGCCAATACACCATTTTATAACCTACAAGCTTCTACAGAGCCCAAGTTTGAAGAACCACAGACATGAACATAAAATGATTAGTTGGCAAAACTGCACCAACACATAAGATTTTTAAAAACAGCAGGCGGAAAATACAACTTCCAGAGCACAAAATATTCGTAGGAAAATAACTAAATAAGTAAACCATCGGATGCTGCATACTTCGTGAATAGCTCGCCCAATTTCTTCTTCCCCTCTAACATTGATTGTGGATCCATTGACTGCAGCAAATAAATATAAAAGATCATATCATTAGGAGTGTAGAATGTACAATTTTTTGAACTGAAATAGATTTTAGGTTCCCTAGGGGTGCAATTTGTCTTGGACAAAATTATAATTTAGGTTCCTGCAAATATCACAAATAAGTGAAAAACAGAAAAGTATGGTTTGTTAATTGGGTGGCAATAAATAAACACACAATGGCATTAAAAAAAACGGCTACGTGTGTAGAACTGCACGGAAAAAAACTAGTAGAAGTATGTCTGCAGGATGTTGTTGTCAATCCAATTACTGTGTCTACAAATAACATGCTTACTGTAAGTTACCGTATAAAATGCAACTTGAACTTAAGAAAAAAGATCTACTTACATTTTGCATCTCCATGTTGATTGCCTCAATTTCTGGTCTTATTGCCTGCATAGAGTAAGAATTCATAAGAAATAAATTAAAAAATTCAGCTAGTTACCTTGCAGACACTCAAAAGGACACAACAGATATAATGTGAATAGATTTAAATGAGCAAAGAACATAACAAAAACATCATAAAACTCAGGCCTCTCAGAGACTTTGAGTGGTGTAGAATAATCCCACATAACTTAGTGGAGGCATCAAATTTCATCTGTGTGGTATGATGTTTGTTTCGATGTGCTCAACTACAGGCCTTTCAGCCATAGTGTGGCAATCAGAAGTGATGATCAGGATCAAAGTAGTTGGACACATTAACCAAAAAATAATCATTCTACTTGACATAACAAGGAAGGGGAGACTGAGCGTTTGTCCAATGCACATGGCAATACAATTTATGAATCAAATGCTGCCAAAAATGATTTTGACCCAAAGAATAGTCCCAATATTGCTAGTTAAGGCCAAATGTATTGGAGGCCACCCAACCAAATTGAGACACTTGCATATTGGAGGCCAAGATATTTTAGGCCACCCAATCAGATGACAACTTGATAGAAGTTTACTTGTTAGCGCAAAGAAACATATTTGGCACATGCAGCCATCAAATTGTTTCATCCCCACTCTACCTTGCATTATTATCTATTCATTAATATATCAGAAAGCTTGAAATTTGAGACATATAAAACATAATAGTACATGTGAAATACACGAGACTGTGTTCACTATAAGTTGCACAGGATTGACAGCATTCACCGTTATCAAAGCTCGAACTTGGTAAGCTTCTACAAAAGTTTGTCATAGGGCAAATTTTAACATGCTCCCTCTTACCCCTCTTTCTACATATGAGGTAAGAAGGTAATACTTAATCAAACCGCTAATTAATGAGAGAAACGGCTCAGATCTATTATCTACTCTTACCTCTCATGTAAAAATAGGGGGTAAGAAGGAGCATGCTAAGGCCCTGTTTGGTTCCAAATAAGTCACCAACTTATAAGTTGAAAAGTGCAAAAAGTGACTTATTTTGCCAAACAGACCCGACTTATAAGTCACCCCAACTTATAAGTCATAAGTTGCTCCACCCCAACTTAAAACTTATAAGTCACCCACTTTTACATGGAAAGGTGACTTATAAGTCAGATGACAACCAAACAGGCGTGACTTATAAGTCACTGGTTTTAAGTCACCTGACTTATTGAAACCAAACAGGGCCTAAAACTGCTCTTGTCATAGAACGCATCGGCAAAAAGCAGAACGGTCATACCATAAAGCATACATACATATAAAGAAACAATATCGGTTACTCAAAAATGAGCTCATTACATTCAACTTCATCGTGGACTTCAGCTGGTTCACGAGCAGCGGGATCGTCACCGTTCGGATCAAGATGGTCGTCACCGCAATAGAAGCCCACCTAAAAAATGAACCACCGTTTGAATTGTATTGACAGTTTGCTAGCCCCCCAAGTGCTACAAGGTGTACGAGGCTTACCAGTTGAGCCCGGTGAACGAATGGACGGCGTCGATGAGGTACTGCAGGGCGGCGACCGGGGGAAACGAGTCTGCGGCGGCGGCGGCCACTTCCCCCGGGAACGGCAACGGAAAGGCGGGCGCGACGGAGGCCGCGGCGTCGGAGAGGACGCCAGCCGCGACGTCCATCTGTCCGACGGCGGGGTCTGTGAGGATACCATCGATCTGTGGCCCGGGGGAGGATCCGGAGGTGGAGAAGCCGCGGTGGGCCGCGAGGTGCGCGCCGAAGGGGAGCGGGAGGGCCAGGCCCTGGGATCTCGCGCGCCGACGGAGGTCGCCGGAGGGAAAGTGCGGGGGTTGCTGGGTGGGGAACGGGGAGACGGAGGAGGAGGAGGGGTTCTCGTGGTTGTTGTCGTGGTGGGAGGAGGGGAGGAGGTGGGAGAGCGAGGGGTGGAGGCGGCGGGTGAGGTGGCTGGAGAGGCCGGTGGCGAGGCTCCTCCGCGCCGAGAAAGCCATGATGGCGGCGGCGGCGGCGGGCGAGATCGCGTGGGGATCGGGGGAGAAGAGAGGGTTAGCCCGCGACGAGGCGGATATTCCACTCGCGGTAAGCTGCTGACATGTGGGCCACTCTCCGTACCGACGTGCCTCGCGTTCGGTCCTCGAAGGCAGTCCGCAGTCGCCGGCCCGGCACGGGCCGGCATAAACGGGCCTGCCACGGCACGAATGTTAGCCGGGCCGTACCGTGCCGGCCTACGTGCGCAGCCTTCCGGTCCAGGCATGGCATGGGGTTATACGGGCCGGTCCGTCAACATGTCAGGCCCGCTAGCCTGCTAGGTTTTTAACACTTTAGACTATTGTTTGGGTCGATTTAAACTGTTCGGCTGTTTTTTGAACCGATTTTGACACATTAGACTGTACTAGCAAAAGGGCCCATGCGTTGCAACGGGAGAAAGAAATATCACACGGCACACGCTCTTAATTTATAAAAAATGTCTATAATTTGATAATTTATAGTTACAATACAAATAAAGATGGTCTTATCCTACAAAAATGCAGTTCAAAATTTCACAGGTCTTATATTTTAACACGGCTTGCATGTAGATTTAATACGTACAAAGAATCAGTCAAGTGACCTTCAGTTTCATCTCTAATCCTGATTTTGTTGACGTGTTCATCCCCAACCCGGATGAGTACCGGTATGAAAGAAAGACGAATAATGACTTATTTATTAAGATTGCACCCTAGATAGTATTTTTATTAAATGTTTAACAGATAAAATAATATCATATTTAAATTCTACATATCTTTCTAATCAAATTCCATGTATAATATGTTAAATTTGGAGTTATGGTTTAAAAGATATGAGTATTTAAAAAAATATTTAATATATACTACGAGTTTAATGTCATAAACAGTAAGGGCTTTTTTGTAATATCACCTCGATGGGTTTTTCGACGGAAGCGATAGCCTCTTTATTATTAGGTAAAGATTTGGCCGGTTTTGGCCTATTTGATTTTTTTATCTTATATATATATATATAAATAAATAAATAAAACGGTAAACGTGACGTGTTGGCCCGCATGCCCAGCCTTCAGGCCTAGGCATGCCCGAGGCGGGCTGTGTGCCTGGCACGACCCGATTAGCCCGTGTTGTGCCGGGCCGTCGTGCTTCCGGCCGACCCATGAAGCACGACCCGTTTGGCCAGGACTGCTCGAAGGTGTTCTAGGTTTTGGGTCGGGGAACTTTTTTAATATTATTAATATTATTTTAACAAATTCGAAAAATGTATGTCTAATTCAAAAAAATCAGAACTACGACCTGTCAGGCTCCCTTAGGCCAAAAAGGAACTCTTCGGTGTAGCTTAGTCCAAAGACAACACTTCGGTGTACTCTAGGCCGAATAGCAGTAAAAATAGACCGAAGAACACTCTTGGGTTTTCGACATGGAAAAAAATCTTTCTCTCATTGAAACAGTCTATTTTGATATAAAAATTGTCTTAACCCGAGGTTGTATGCAACCCGTAAAAACCAAAATAAGGTTAAAGGACAAAAGTTGCAAAGTTACTTCAGACAGAACGAGTGAATTTGACTCGGTAAGACCGTATGGATGTCAGATCTGTCTGTAGAGTAAGTCAAGCCTTCAAGATTTGTGTCGACATGTATCAAGGAAACAAAGAAAAATGTTGAGAAGTCACATATCATTGTAAGTGTCAAGTTCTTACCATGCATAGTAAGATGACCCTATACATGATAATTCATACGTGCAAACTTTGTAACGTTGGGGGTTTAGATCTTATCCCTTCCCATGGATTGCTCCAAATTTTGAAGAAACACTGATGTTCCTATTTGTATCTATTCCTGAGCGTCCGGATTCCTAGTTGCCATGGTTCTAGGTGAAGTATAAAAATAGCTGAAGTTGTTGCAAGAGCTCATTTCAGATTGGATCTACGGGGTAAATATGTGAACTGGTAATATTCTTTGTTGGTTGGCACTCTTCCCCTTTCTTCCAATATTGATTTTTTTCTGTTTTGTTAAACTTCCTACATCAAAATCCTAGGAATACCAAATATGTTATTTTTTCCAGCTTGAACACAACAGTGAGCCAAATAGATATCCAAAAGAGGTTGTATAGAGCTGGCCATGGGAGCTTTGGTAGGTGCATTGGTGCATACCAAACCGTTCGATCGAATGTGTGCTAATCATGTCTGCTAATGGTTTTACTGAGAATGGTAGTACATCATTAGATGCAAGCAAATGATCTTTTTATTACAGAATACACAATGAAGCCTACAAAGTGGTTTCGATATTTGAAACTATGGTTCCAAGTTGTTACAACTTGAGAAGATACATACCGCAGCAATGGTTTTCATATGATAACCAAGATATCGCAAACGAGAAGCTACAAATATATTGCAAGGTAGCGGGCATGGCATTTGAACATGTATGGGTTCAGGAGAACCTCTGAACAACAGAAGAACATCAAACACATATTTGGGATGTTGCATGGGCTATTTTCTTCATATATGTTGTTGCATAAATTTCTTTCGATGATAAGCAACGGCCCTTGGATTAGTACATGAAGTAATGTTAATGTTGAGATTATTTTATTACTACTGCAACTTTAGACCACAAACGTGTGCTAATTCCCAACACCCGGTTGGTGTCATCAAATGAGAGAGGCGTGTTTGTATTTTGTTGCACTGCTGATGATCATGCAGGCAAAAGCTCGCAAATCATAAAATACAAATACATGAAACAACATATTGGGATGAACATCAGAAAATGTTGCGAAGAAGGACATGTCTGTAACCTGTGATTTTTGTTTTTAGTTGATGTGGTCTTCTACAAAGCAATGCCAGAAGCAAAGCTTCAAAAGAATGACATGTACACCAACCCAACATTATATCCCTGACAAAAAGATGGTGGTTCATCACGTCGAGGACTGCAGGAGTACCACTGTGTCGCTCCGTCAGCCTGAGCGATTCACCAATTGTGTGCCAGGTGGCAGTGAGCGAATGGGGAGGCTGTCAGGCAGATGGTTTGTCCTTCAAGTAAGGCAGGATGTGTTTCCTCATGTCAATGTTGGAGATGCCCAGGTGATCTCCTGCCACCGACACGAACTTGACTCGTCTAGCGTCATCCAGGGCCTTTAGACCAATCCAGTCTTCCTGATATAGATTTGTCTGGAGACCAAATTTTGGTAAGTTCAGTGAGCTGAAACCGACTCAAAGTTTTATGAACTCGCTAAGCCACATCACTAGTCCAACATGAAGAACAAAAGTGTACCTGCTGAGGAGGTAGGACTGGATCAAAGGCTCCATCAGGATAATAACCAAACCATGACGTCTCCCGCGGTATGAGGACGGTATCACTCTCAAACTGCACAGCATATTGGGGCAAAACATTATCAGCCTCTATTATGAATCTTCGAAGCGGAAAGACACCTACTAAATGCATATCCTAGATGTACGTGTTCATGTTACTTTCTTGTTTTGGTGCACACAAGAAATACTTGTTTTGTTGTTTTGGTACCGATCATTATCACTCAGATAGCTACAGCAATGAGTTCAGAAAATCGATTCCCACTGCATTTCAAAACAGGGAAAAAAGCAAAGTACATTTTGAATTTTGATATTCCATGCCAACTTCAAGTATGCTACCGTGTAATATTTGAATGTGGTTCAAAATGTAATTTCAAACATTGTCGTCAGCCTTACCATGATAAGTACTAAATTCTCTAGGCTGCTGAACCTTTCCTTGTAGGTAGCATTTCTTTCACCTGGTATCTCGTTGTTAAGTTTGGGAAGAAACTTGCATCCCTTCAGATAATCGTCCATATCCTGAAAAAACAGTACATTTTGGGTGACCCGGAATATATCATCGAATACTGCTCAGGTTTACTTCCAAGATTTATGGTCAAAGATCAGCCAATGTCTGCTTAAGGTCTTCCACTCTGAAGTAGACGTAAAAAGTGAAAGCTAAACACACATCAAGATTGCCTACTTACAATTCTTCATAGAGCGAGTGAGCTACTGGAAAAAATAGAACGTCAAACTACCCATAAATAAAAATATGGAATTCATTATCACTCAGATATACCTGAGCCCTGTCAGTACTCAATAACAGTTAATGGAAGAACAACAAGCAATTTAAGAGTTCAAAAGAGTGCAAGCTCAGCAAATGATAGCTATATCAGCGTAAAGGTGGATTTGAGTTGATGATGGCCTCAAGAAATGCGATGCAACTCACAGTTGGGATCTTGATGTAACCACTTGGCGCAAGATGTTCCTGTAAATATTCACCACGACTCAAGTTAAAGCGTCTCGTTTATTAATAGCACGACTAGAGTTTGGGAAGTGACCAGGCCAAGGTATAAATACCTGGACGTAGTCCGAGTAAATCTCCGATTTGATCAGGGCATCAACAATAACACAGAAAAAACCAGACTGCAGAAAAGAGATGTACAATTAATGTTCGGAGGTAATCAGACTCTTGGTTGAGATCAATAAAGTGGATATTAGCTGGGGGATAATGAGATCAACTTACACCACAGTGTGGCGCGGAAGCAGTACCAGCATGAGGCCCAGCCAGTGATATGAAATTCTTGACCTGTTACAAGTGTCCGAATACGTAACTTATTGCACAAAAACCGAATAGTATTCTCTGCGATCCTACTGGTCAATCAAAGCTTAAAACTAAGGCATTGCATGCATGTTTTTGAAAAAAGGAAAACTCTCACTAATTAAGGTTATTCGCAATGGAAGTATCATAAGATATTATCATACTTATCAACCAGACAATTTTAATAAGGTGACATTGTATTAAATAAAGAAAAAAAGTTGAGTATCATCTGGATGATGTTACAACCAGCCTAATGGGCATGCTAGGTATGAACACATAGACCCAACACAGATTCGCAAGCATCCAGATTACCCGTTGAGGTGAATACAGCTATTCTTTTCCCTTTCCGCCAAAAACAATTTCTATTCCCTTCACAATTTTGAAAGCAACTCATTACTCACCGGTGGTCCATCATCACAATACTCGACTACTGCCCGGCCAATCAAGTTCCCCTGTGGAAGCACATAATGTTTAGTCGAAGAACAACACATTTCATAGATTTGGTCACAGAAAAATGCCAACGACCGTTGACAGAATGACGTCACATCGATACACACACACACATATATATATATCCCTCTGTACCTAAATACTTGTTGTTGGGGATACTAATACAACTACCCTCAACTACAAGTATTGTGGTACAGACCGAGTATATATACCTGAGACAGACCAACAATGTTATAGCCGCCGCTTAGCTCTTTCATCTCCTTTACCTGCAGAAAAAAATTACATGCATGGACGATGAATATCTATCTACTGGAGTACTCAGCATACAGGAGAGGAAAAAGGCGTCATCATCTCATCGCCCAAAGCGCCGAATCCATCACCTTGTTGCACATGATATCAGCCTGTCGGCAACGCAACGGAGGAAAAAATATGAATTACAAGCAAACAAAGGTTCTGATTATTTTTGAATTGTACGAACAGACATGACAAAGTTGTGCAAACCTGTTGGTGGAGAGGCATGAGCCAGGAGTCCCGTGCCCCGTTTCCAATTTCTCTGAAGAGCACAAGCGAGCACGATGAGTCAAGCTCCGGTGGCCGCCGGGCGGCGGAACTAATAAGGGCGTAGAAGAGGCGTATATCTGGGGTACGTACAGGCAGTGGCCGTCGGCGGCGGACCAGCCGGCCAGGAGCCGGGTGAACTCGGCGACGCTGCTGTCGGTGCACTCGCCCCCGATCCCTGCTCGAAGTCGAACCAATCAGTGAGTCAACCAGTCGGTAAGCCATGGACGGAAGCAGAGGGTGGACCGACCGTGCAGGACGACGAAGGGCACCGCCTCCGCCGGTGTGAGGAAGAGGAAGAGGAGGGGGAGGACGGCGGCGGCGCGGCCCGGAGCTCTCGGCGGCGTCGGGACCATGGTTCGGCGTCGGAGGGAGGACGTCGCTCACTCTTGAGACGGACTGCACGCGTGTCTCGACGGTGTTCGAACAAAAGAAATTCGTTAGCTAGTAGTGATGATTCGTCGGAGGGAGGGAGGGAGGACTCGTATAATTTATTTATTTTCGGATTCGCTAAATGTCAGTCAACTGAAATAGTCTCCGTCGACATCCTGTCCTAATCGTTAAAAGTCAGTCAACAAGTAGAGATCATAAGATTTGGGTATGCTGACTTGTATCTATGTTTTTTTCTTCGTAAATTCTCTATGCCTCGCTTTCTATGAGATGGTACCGACCTCACCTTTAGCGCGTAGAGAGCTGGGTGTCACGCAAACGAGCACCCGTAGCCAGTGGCGGAGCTACCACAAAAAAACTGATCGGACCAGCTAGTACAAATTGTGCTATCAGTCTTGAAACAGGCTTTCATCCGTTATATTAATATAACAACTACTTACTCCTTTTCGATTTATAGGGCTTATCTCAAAATTTTCAGATTTCCATTATATTAGGCTCATTTTGAGTCTAATTGAGCTAAAGTGCTTTGAGTCTCACGCCATATTTAATACATAGAGTTTAGAGAAAGGAGATGAGTGGCTATGCATACATCGTTTTCTACATCCACTATCCAAGTCCAATGAAAAGGAGAATGCTACATTTATTGCCTTGAAAATTGAATATGTGAGAAATGTTTAATTGCATAGTTAAAAACTAGTGTCATCCACTCACAGTTCACCTTGATGATGAGATTTCAGATTTGAGCCCTATAAACCGAAAAGGAGGGAGTACCCGATATAACCATGAGATCATCGTTGGGACAAGCAACACATCAAGTCGAAAAGAAAAAGAGAAAAGAAAAAATGCCAACAGTGACAGTTCGACATAGCGCGGATGGTTCGCCACCACTGCGCCCTCCAAAGTCTTCCCATCACCATCCGGGGCTTCGAACCGCCGCATACTAAGCAGCAGCTTCAAGAAGGAATGCGACGCCGACGACGCTGTTGTTCGAACGTGCCCTAGGGTTTCCCCCGGCATGCGGAGGAGTGGGGAATGGGTCACTTCGATACCCTTCAGGAAGGAATGGCGACACCCGCAGGCTTCACCGTATCAATGCCGACAGAACCGGCAGGGATTTCTCCTGAACACCAAACCCTACTACCCGACCAATTCGGAGCCAACAACCCAGCTCGCCACCCACCAACATGCGCCACCGCGGTCTTGAAGCCTCCCAAACCGTCTTGATAAGATCGTTAACACGAAGTCTAGAGGACGGAGAGATGGAGCGTCGGGAAGCGAGGTCGACAGCATAAGAGTCGCGCGGGAGGGAACCACCTCCACCGCCATCACGCGGGAGGCCATTGCCTCCTGCACCGTCGCAGCAGCAGGGCCATACCAGACCACCCAGACCCGCCCAGGCCCAGATCGAGCTCGTAAATCCCCGACAGCCGCGCTGCAGCACGCCGGCACCAACGCCATCACCATCCACCTACCGAGCGTACCTCCGTCGCCTCCCTGAAGGGCCACACACGACATGCCCCGTCGTTAGCCCGCCCAGACCCAGATGGGCCCCAAAGGGGCCCAGATCTGGGTCGAGCGGGAGCCGCCAGCCCATTCCGTCGCGCCACCTCGCCGCCAACGGCAACGCCGTCGCCCAGCAGATCTCCCGCGCCCATAGTAGGCTACCCCGCCGCCGCGCCGGACCGCCACCGTCAAGAAGCACCCAACGGAGCCGCGCCGCCCCGCGCCGGACCGCCACCGCCAAGGAGCACCCAGCGGAGCCACGTCGCCCCGCGCCGAAGCGTCGCCACGAGGGGACATGCTAGGAACCGCCGCCGCAAGCGCCACTGCTACTGCGACAACATACCTTCCCTGGTAACGACGCCAGGAATCCTGCTGCTACGGGCTACGCCTATAGGGACTTCCTTGGCAAATATGCAAATGATTTCCCGGCGGCCTTGGAGCCTTGCGTTGGTGTTCCCTTGAAGAGGAAAGGGTGATGTAGCACAGAGGCGGTAAGTATTTCCCTCAGTTTGAAAACCAAGGTATCGATCCTGTGGGAGGATTGCGCCAAGTCACAAGTACCTGCACAAACACAAAGAGCTTGCACCCAATGCTATGAAGAGGTTCTCAATCCCTTATAGATTATTTGCAAAGTGAGAACTGAAAGCAAAAAAGGAAAACAAAGAAAAGTAAAAGTGAAAGTGGAGATGATAGTTGTGAATAGACCCGGGGGCCGTAGTGTTCACTAGTGGCTTCTCTCATGAAAGCAAGTAGACGGTGGTTGAACGAATTACTATCGAGCAATTGATAGAACCGCGCAAAGTCGTGACGTTATCTACGGCAATGATTATATCTATATGCATCACGTCCAAAACAAGTAGACCGATACTTTCTGCATCTACTACTATTACTCCACATGTCGACCGCTATCCAGCATGCATCTAGTGTATTAAGTTTAAAGGAACAAAGTAACGCCTTAAGCAAGATGACATGATGTAGATAGACAATCTCATATCTATGATAAAAGCCCATCTTGTTACCTTGATGGCAACAACACGATACGTGCCTTGCTGCCTATTCTGTCACTGGGAAAGGTCACCGCATGATATGAACCAAAACCAAGCACTTCTCCCATTGCAAAAATCATAGATCTAGTTGGCCAAACAAAAACCAAGACTCGGAGAGACTTACAAGGATATCAAATCATGCATATAAGAAATCAGCAAAGACTCAAATATATATCATAGATAATCTAATCACAAATCCACAATTCATCGGATCTCGATAAACACACCGCCAAAGAAGATTACATCGGATAGATCTCCATGAAGATCATGGAGAACTTTATATTGAAGATCCAAGAAAGAGAAGAAGTCATTTAACTACTAACTACGGACCCGTAGGTCTGAAATAAACTACTCACGAATCATTGGAGGGGCGATGATGATGATGAAGAAGTCCTCCAACTTATATAAACATACTTTAGAATGTATATTTTATGAAATATCTAAAAAGACTGCTGGCATCAGCTCCGACCCCTCGGAAAGGTTAGCAGAAGCTGGCGCTGGCGTCGACTCCATCCCCTCGGAAAGGTTAGAAGAGGTAGGCGTTGGCACTTGCGCGGGTGCAGGTGCAGACTGTGGTACTGGGTGAGGAAGACCAAAGAAGTGTCTCACGGCTGGCCTCCGAATAGCTGCGACAAGAAATCGGAAGGTAAGGCCAGGTTTAATACTGCACATTAGGAAATGCGAAAGGAGATGAACACAAGGCCTGAACACAGCGGTGCAAACGAGTTACCAATCCATACACAAGAGTAAACATGGACCACGGCACCCACCAAAAGAAATGCGCCTGCATAATAACAAAAGAAACTGTTTATGGCGGTGCGAAAAAGCACACCCGTTCTTCTGGTAATGTTATAGCAGTATGCAGGCTATATTTGGATGCACAAGTCCAATGGGAAGGATAAATGGTGGACTTTCCAAGTTATGGGGCAGACCTTGGGCGAATTTCAGGCTGGTCACAATGGGGAGTAACATAAGATAGTAACATACACACTTTCCTAGACTATGTTCCTACCTCCACAATGGGGAGTAACATGTATGTAGTGTCATGCAACGTTGCATTTATTAGGCTATAGACTCATTGTTTCTTGAAGTGTGTGATGTTACGGTAACTTAGCTAGTTACCACAAGCACCTCTCTCTTCATTAAATACGTGCCACGTAAGCAAACTTGTATTGGAGTGTGTGATGTTACTACTAAGTTACTCCCCATTGTGACCAGCCTCAGAAGCCATCTAGGACAACACAAAAATGGTCACTTAACATTCTCTTTAAACAACCCCCAAATTCCCAATATGTCTGAATTCCTTATGCATACTAGTTAGATTATTTATACCTTGCAAAAGCTCATTGATAGAATGTACTCCCTCTATTTTTATATACAAGGCCACAAACCCACATTACAGGTACCAAGGCGAAAGTTAATGTTTTTTAAGTCAGTGTTGTAAGACAACTTTTCTCCTTGTTTACCGTGTAAATTAATGCGTATTTTTCTCTCTCATGTATATCAAGCCAATGATCTCACTCCTGCATGCATGCAAGAGATAATTAATGTCCTCCTTTGCTAGTATTACGAAGCAAAGATCATTAATATTGCATCGATTAGTGTTAGTGGCCTTGTATATATACAAATTGTAATTTGTATGCATGCAAGAGATAATTGATGTCCTCCTTTGCTAGTATTACGAAGCAAAGATCATTAATATTGCATCGATTAGTGTTAGTGGCCTTGTATATATACAAATTGTAATTTTGATAGTGGCCTTGTATATAAAAATGGAGGGAGTATTAAATTCGTTGTTCTGGTAATGTTATAGCAGTATATATGCAGGCTATATTTGGGTATAATCAGAAAATCCGGTGCTCTATTCAAATTCTTCACCAGTTGCTGCACAAGAATAGGTTGTCCCTGGAGGCGCGCCTTCACATTGAGCTGTGAAGAAAGATTGAATTTCTCAACTATACGATAAAAGATACTCCATCTTTAGTTCTTCGGACAAGATACACACCTCGTCCGCAGCAACTGACACTGATGTCAACATCGGCAAGATGTAAAGCTCATCTGGAGTTGTCAAAGTCAGTAAACCAATATGCTTAACCTCCTTCCAAAGAAGGGACTTTCTCTATCATGTTCCGTATCTACAGTTGAGACAGTAAACATTAAAAGAGAATATGTTACTGCTAGATGACAGGCTTTTTAGCGAAAATGCTGGCGGAGCAGCTTTTCATTAATTGGAAGAAGAGGTGAAATAAGGATTACATGCCCGAGGGCCAACGGTAAAGATTAGGCAGGTGCCGCAACAATAGGTTGCCACGCATAACCCACCAATATGTTACTGCTACATAACAGTTATATAACTAGATGCGATTGTAGATAAAAAACTGAATTATGAGAAAGTTGGAGTGAACTTACAGCATAGCAAAAACTTTAAAATTATAGGCCCCTGGAAGAATGTATTGTTAAAGGGTGTCAATCAACTAACATCGTGCCTGAAGAAAGAAAATTAAGAATTTAAAACAACGAATTTATTGCCTACAAGACTAGGAAAATGTAAAGGGCTGCATAGAACGAGGGCCAAAATCAAAATGCACAAGACGTGTAAATACTGAAAGCACTTCGAGATCACGGATAACATGATCCGATAGCCAATAAAAAAATCCTAGAAACTTCTATAGATAGGATTACGGACGGGCCAACATGCTCTAAGTGCATACCCAATGCTCCATTCGTAGTGTTGCCACATGAGGGAGGGAGGGAGGGAGAGGAGGGAGAGAGGGGGGAGAGAGGAGGGAGAGAGAGATGTTTATAGATCAAGTTTCAGAGAATGTACTAGATGGGAAAATTCCCAAACTATGAGAATAAAAGGAAACGAGTACGAAGGAGGATAACCAACAAACTGGAAGATGCTCTAAGTGCATGCCCAACACTACATCCTAATGTTACCTCGGGTCCACGTCCGATGAAAGAGAGAGATGCTTACGAAGTCGAGTGGTCTCTTGTAGAGGAGATTGCTGCTTCAACCAAAAAGGAGAGTTAAGAGAAATAAGTAAGAGGAAAAGTACTGAAGGGACCACATGGAATATGTGCAACCTTAGGTTTAGATCATGGCTAATAGTATAGATAGTTGATGGATATATGTAGATGTCATGCCATATAAATACCTAAGAGAGTCAGCATGCAATCAAGTATGCGAAAAGAAACCACCACAACATTGGACCATGCATGAGAAAATATTTTACCACAATCCTTTGACTTATATACTCAATAATATTGTTATAATATACATAATCAAATCTTCTATTCTTAAATAGCTAGAACCCACTACCCACTTTTCTCCTCCATGCAACAATGTCACATCAACAAGTCATGCATATAGTCATAAGTTACTTTTTTCATTAATCTCTTCATGCAAAACATACCCTCATGCATGAATTTTTTCTATGTAATTAAGCAAGACATTTTTATAATGGTTTTTTGCATTAACATTACTTTTCTAACATTTATACATATATTTTTTAACAAGTTTTCCGCAGCAACGTGCGGGGCATCGTCTAGTATAATAAGTCAAATGCATTTTTTTATTTTGGGTCTCATGTTATCAGCCCAAATGATCATCAATCAATTCCCACAACAACGCGCAAGGTGTCGTCTAGTTTAACTATGATTTACACTCATATTGCAAGGTAGGATATAAGGTTGACTATGAGACGGGTACGTTTTACAATCTTCATTCTCTCGGTCTCTTTCTTCATTGTAGATAGCTGAACTTTATTACACGCCACTACATACTTAGAGATTCACTAGACTTCTTTATTCACAACTTAAAACTCTTATGAGAAGACTTGCAATATTTTGTCTGTATACCAATCGGTGCCTCATGAGACTCTCAGAGACAACCCTAACATCTCATATTACCATATTCTTACAATGGAGGGAAGATCTCCTAGTCACGGGATTAATTACAAGCGAAGACATAAAATTAGAATAAAAAATATGTAATCTTACAATAATCTTTTTTTAGAGTATTCCTTGCAAATATTACGAAATATTGTCCCAGTAATGAATTTAGATTGGATGGTACCCCGTGCGTTACAACTAGAATTGGATATTTGATTTCTGAGAATCGCTTCAAATATATATGCACTTAATCACACTCAAGAATCATGTTTCTAAACGAAATGAAAAAACAAAAATCATAAAGATGCTACAATTAAATGCGGCATGACTTAAAACTCGCCAAGAATGCACAATTAGACTATTGGTGGACTAAGCCAAATTATATGATGTGGCTCATTTGTGAGAGCTCAAAAATAGAGTAATAATGATCGTTGTTGGGGCTTGTCGCCATAAGAAGCATGGATATAGATTACACAACCTGAGAGGTTTCTGGTCAAGGAAATCAATTCTATAGTATTTTATACTCATGTTTAGAACCTCCACTAAACGGCTTGGAGTTTGTTGAAGACTTGTCGATCGGGACACTATAAGTGGTCCAACAACCAAACTAGACTCACGAGAGAAACAACCATTTGTTGGACATTTATAGAAGGGTAGTCGTACTCCCTCCCCTTGTGACCAGCAAAGATCAACCCACAAATTTAATTTCCAGTTTGTCTCATTTTAAAGTATGTGCGTGAGCACGTGCATATGTGTAGCACACAAATAACTAAATTTCTTGCTCCTTAATTGGATTGTAATGCAAAAGAGGCAATTTATTTAATTTTTTTAAACACAATACGAATGCATGTGTTTATATATACGCGCATACATTCATGTTTATGAATACACACTATCCTTATGAGCATCTTCGAGATTAACGAAGTCATCAAAGGCGTCTTGTAGTCAACGGGGACGTCTCCACCCACCGAACATGTTATAAATCCTGAAATAATTTTCGGAATAAACACGAGCATCATGACGTGAACCCTAGTGGGATGGGGATATCATTGTCCTCCTAACCATTCAACCATAGATTGGTTCGCGATAATCTATTTATGGTGTTGAGTTTCTTCACAAACTACCACGCTCTCTTATTAGAATCTAGTCACAATGACTGAAATAATTTTTCTCATGCAAAATCTTACATGCAACAAACAATATCAGAAAATCATAACATCGTCTCATTTTTTTTCCTATCGTTGATTGACCTCTAAAAGTATACGGCCCGACTCTCTCTAGTGATTTCTTCTCCGAGCTCCTTTCTGTTCCCCACCACCGACCTATAATGCCACAGACACCCAAGGCCGCACCAGTCACCGATCGCCAGACTGCAATGATTTGTCGTCCTCACAACCACCGTTGCAAACCCGCGGCTAGAGCACCACCGTTGCTGCAAAGCCGAAGGGGAGGTGACGACCTCCGTTGCTACAGGGGTGGGTTGCATCATTGCCACCTGCTGCAACCTAAGTGATTCGGGGTCGCAACGCTCACCATCGACTTGTAGCAACACACTACTGTGGTGGATTGGTTGCAGAATCAATGTTGTTGCAATCTCAATGACATTGATGATGGATGGTGATGAATGCAACATGTTGTGAACATTGAAACATACGTCGTGATGCAAAGGAACCTCACAATATGTGTCATGCTGCAAGGGGAGTCGCAACGCTAGGCCGCTCGATCATACCAATCCAACGGTTCGTGACTCGACTGATCTTTATAAAAGATCAGCCGCCACACGTGTAGCATGTGCCTTTATGAGGTATGTAGGAAACGAGAGGCTAAAGTTGGTTAATTTACGATAGTGATTTGAGTACTAAAGTGAGGCATGGTGGCATTCTCTTAAATAAATCAACATGATTTTTTTGAACACAATACAAAGGCAAGCACTCATATAAACATGCATACACTTATTTCTATGAACATACATACGCATATCATATCCCTACAAGCACCTCATAAAGACTGAACCGACATATTATCTTGAGTTTTTACGAAATCACCGTAGGAGTTTTGTAGTCGATGAAAACTTTTTCTCCTACTAAACATGCATCATAAAATATCCAGAAATAAATATAAAAAATGCAAGCACCAAACACTTAAACCATATCTAACCATAAGTTGGTTCACATAAATTGATGTGATTAACACGTACACTTGCAACCAAAAGTAGGGGCAAAATATGACGAGCATGCACTATGAACAAAAGAAGGCAAAATTTGTACCCTTTTTTTAGAGAACAAACTTTGTACACCATTGCAATATTGCTCTTATATAAATATGGAAATAAGAAAGAATTTAGGTTGCATGGGCAAGCCCACATGTCCGCAACATTGGCGTTTGAGAGGGAAAATACACTTTGGTTACTGATTATATATGCATCCTATATAAGGATTTTTTAATAACTAAATAAAAATCAAAATAGTTTAAAAATATATTTTTATTAAAGTTGGTTTTGTTTTGCACTACTATATAAATTTTCATGAAAAATAAACCAACATCAAATTCTGGAGAAAAAAACAAAATTTATTTGCTATTATAGTTCACTATCCAAAATATTTTAACTAAAAAATTGTCAGTTTTAAAAATACGTCAAAGCGTAATTGTTTCTATGAATTTTTCTTACAGATACAGTAAAAATCAAGTTCATTCCAAAAATATTTTGAACATTTTATTGAATTGCTATTTGTTTATATAAAATGTATGTACATCCAAAAACCAAATGTTCCCGTCCCGTTTGAGAGCCCGAAACATAAAGGTGCCGACCCGTACGGTAGGGATGGGAACTGGTCTCATCTATACCTACTAATAAAAGAAATAGGTATTCTTAGTCCGTCGTGATATTTTTTTAAAACCCTTCTATTTTATGGTAATTGAACCCGCAGCCCTTAACTTTAGTGGAAAAAAACGTTTTGCCTTTTTATATTAAAAAAACCAGGGCAGCTTCGCTCCGGCGCGCCTCCTCCACCTCCCCTCCCCCTCCCCCTCCCCTCGCCGCGCGGATCCGTTGGCCGCCCCACCTCCTCCTCCCCCTCCCCTACCCCCTCCTCCTCCTCCCCTCACCACGCGGACCCGTTGGCGGCGGGTCTCTGGCGCGTTGGCAGCTCGGCTTCGACCGGCCTCTGCTTTGAGCAGGGTCAACGGCCGGGCCCAGGCGAGGATAGAGGCGTCGGTCCCAGGGAAGGACGGGAGCGCCGGCGCAACGCGGGGGTCATTCGCTGCAGCCCACATGAGTAAGGCGAGGGACGGCGACGCCGCTCGTAGGAGAGCACGGGGCGGCGGCGGCTGTGCTACGTGCTGCGACTGCTGCGTGGCGACCATGCCCTCCATGTAAAAGACTACAGCCAAATCGGGTACACTTGTGTTGCTAAACAAGATTGTTATCTGATTCTCAAAAAAAGGATGTTATCTTAGTAATAGCCCCACATCGCTCCTCGGCACCTAATAACATCAATTTTTATACGTCGCTGACCTCTATGCATCAAAAGTCAACAAGCAAAGGACATGAACAGAACAAATCCCGAGTGGGAATAGGAAGCAAAGGAATAAACTGCCAGAAATTGGATTAGCACAACTGGCCTTGAAGAAAGAAAGCAACGGTGCACGATGCACGCAGAACCATGGGTGGTGAATATCAAACACGCCATGGCCGGACGGACTTGTACTTGCAGAACCATGGGTGATGGATGTGAAAACAAGCAATTTTCTCATAAAATAGGATTATATTAGCAACGTATACTCTCAACCAGATCAAAAGAACGACTGAGGAGGGACACGCTCCTTTACCCATCAAATCGTTTGATTCTCATCATGCATGCATTTGTTTGCTTCTATATGCATTGCTTTTGGTTCTACTTTTTCTTAAGTTTGATTTGCATTTGTTTGTGTTTTTATGTACTCGTACGTAGGACACAAACGACGAAAACATATATGACTAGAAGCCCCATAAAATGAATACATAAATTATCTCATGACGTCGTTGATCCCGATTTATACGAGTGCATAAGTAAACCATCATCGTGAAAATATACACATTTATATGTCATGTCCATATAGTCTTTAGTTGTTCTTAGTGCATAAGTAAGCCATCATCGTGAAAATATACACATTTATATGTCATGTCCATATAGTCTTTAGTTGTTCTTAATAAGTTATCGTTCCGAATTAGAAAGAAGATGACATGCTTGATATCGCTGAAGATGGTCACATTGAAGGTGGTGCAGAGGACCATGACAACCATTATGTTGAGTTAATGCATCTATATTACAAAGGCTTTACGATTAGCGCACACACATAATATTTCTGGACGCTAGGTGAAGTATACGACATTTTTATTGTGTGATACCATTAACTCAACATCAGTGTTATGTGTATAATATTTTTATTACCAATATGATCGTTAATTTACGAGCGAGATATGTGTTGTCATTATATATTGGTTGTCCGATCTACAACGTCATATTGAAGTCACACAAAAAACATCATGTGTGCTTTTACGTCATCCTTTGAATTAGTAACTGAACTCTCAAGAATCACTAGTGGAAAACGGGCCGGTCCCGGCTTGCCTCTGGGCCGGGACTAAAGGCCCGGCTACGTCGCCCCAATTCTCAATGCCTCCCTCGAAGCTTTAGTCCCGGCCCGTAAGGAGCCTTTAGTCCCGGTTCGTGTCCCAAACCGGGACTAAAGGGCTACGCGGTGGGCAGTGGTGGTGGCAACCGTTCGTATCCCCCTTTAGTCCCGGTTGGTGGCTCAACCCGGGACTAAAGGCCTAACACGTGGCCTGCCGTAGTGGTGGCAACCGTTGGTATACCTCTTTAGTCCCGGTTGGTGGCTCAACCCGGGACTAAAGGCCCAAACGGTTTGCATCCCGTGTCGTTTCGGACGATGAAAAGCACGAACCGAAGCAGAGTCGCCATTTCTCTGTTTCTTCTTCTCTCTCGCTCTCGCTCTGTTCTTCTCCTCTCTTCTTCCTTTCTCTTCTTCCACCATGACAACTCGCTTTGGAGAGGTGCTCGCACATGGCAATACCAAGCTCGATGTCGTGTACACGAACGAGAGCAGGGAGATGCCGTATTTTCTTGAACAGTTGAAGGAACGATGGCTTGACGCCGCAATGGATCATGAGAAGTTCTTGGGGCTTGATCTGGAGTACACGGCCGATCAACGCGGTGTTGCTGTCATCCAACTATGCTTCGCACACCATGTCTTGATCTTCCAATGGGCGAGGTAAGTTTTGAGGCTTTCTTTGATCCAAGGTAATGACATTGTAAGTTTATTTGTTTCAATCATAGTTGGTTCCCTTCAAATAGTTGTAGTGAAACAATTTTGATTAGTTGAAGGGGAACACAATCCGATTGGAATAGTGTTCCATAATCTGAAAAATCGTATTAGAATCAACTAGTGTTTAATATGTTCCATTGGAATCATAGTTGGTTCGCTTCAAATAGTTGTAGTGAAACAATTTTGATTAGTTGAAGGGAACACAATCTGATTGGAATAGTGTTCCACAATCTGAAAAATCTGATTGGTTCAATATGTTCCATTGAAATCATAGTTGTAGTGATACAATTTTATGCGGTGTTCTTTGATCCAAGGTTATGAAAATTGCATATAGCTAGTGATCTCTCTAGGTTCCATTGGATAGCAATATGATATGTCATAGTCATGAAAATTGCATATAGCTAGTGATCTCTCTAGGTTCCATTGGATAGCTATAGTGATCTCTCTAGGTTCCATTGCATATGTTCTATTTGAATCCTAAAGATAATTTTCTCTTTAGTTGTAGTGAAACATGTTTCCTTATTGCAGCAGTATGTAACATTTGTTCCATTTTAATTTGTTTCTGTTGCAGTAGTGACAAGCATTGTCCAGAACTCATGGACTTCCTTCGCAGCGGCATCACTTTTGCTACCGTTGACATAACGAACGACAAGCTGAAGATGAGGTACAACTTCGGTATTGAGATACCAACTGGTTGCTGTTGGAAATATGCCCTAGAGGCAATAATAAATTAGTTATTATTATATTTCTTTGTTCATGATAATCGTTTATTATCCATGCTATAATTGTATTGATTGGAAACACAATGCATGTGTGGATACATAGACAAAACACTGTCCCTAGTAAGCCTCTAGTTGACTAGCTCGTTGATCAAAGATGGCCAAGGTTTCCTGGCCATAGGCAAGTGTTGTTACTTGATAACGGGATCACATCATTAGGAGAATCATGTGATGGACTAGACCCAAACTAATAGACGTAGCATGTTGATCGTGTCATTTTGTTGCTACTATTTTCTGCGTGTCAAGTATTTGTTCCTATGACCATGAGATCATATAACTCACTGACACCGGAGGAATGCTTTGTGTGTATCAAACGTCGCAACGTAACTGGGTGACTATAAAGATGCTCTACAGGTATCTCCGAAGGTGTTAGTTGAGTTAATATGGATCGAGACTGGGATTTGTCACTCCGTGTGACGGAGAGGTATCTCGGGGCCCACTCGGTAATACAACATCACACACAAGCCTTGCAAGCAATGTGACTTAGTGTAAGTTGCGGGATCTTGTATTACGGAACGAGTAAAGAGACTTGCCGGTAAACGAGATTGAAATAGGTATAGGGATACTGACGATCGAATCTCGGGCAAATAACATACCGAAGGACAAAGGGAATGACATACGGGATTATATGAATCCCTGGCACTGAGGTTCAAACGATAAGATCTTCGTAGAATATGTAGGATCCAATATGGGCATCCAGATCCCGCTATTGGATATTGACCGAGGAGTCTCTCGGGTCATGTCTACATAGTTCTCGAACCCGCAGGGTCTGCACACTTAAGGTTCGACGTTGTTTTATGCGTATTTGAGTTATATGGTTGGTTACCGAATGTTGTTCGGAGTCCCGGATGAGATCACGGACATCACGAGGGTTTCCAAAATGGTCCGGAAACGAAGATTGATATATTGGATGACCTCATTTGATTACCGGAAGGTTTTCGGAGTTACCGGGAATGTACCGGGAATGAAGAATGGGTTCCGGGAGTTCACCGGGGGGGCAACCCACCCCGGGGAAGCCCATAGGCCTTGAGGGTGGCGCACCAGCCCTTAGTGGGCTGGTGGGACAGCCCAAAAGGGCCATATGCGCATTGGAAGAAAAATCAAAGAGAAAGAAAAAAAAGAAGGAGGTGGGAAGGGAAGGAAGGACTCCCACCCACCAAACCAAGTCCAACTCGGTTTGGGGGGGGACCTTCCCCCTTGGCTCGGCCGACCCCCTTGGGGCTCCTTGAGCCCCAAGGCAAGGCCCCCCCTCTCCCACCTATATATACGGAGGTTTTAGGGCTGATTTGAGACGACTTTTCCACGGCAGCCCGACCACATACCTCCACGGTTTTTCCTCTAGATCGCGTTTCTGCGGAGCTCGGGCGGAGCCCTGCTGAGACAAGATCATCACCAACCTCCGGAGCGCCGTCACGCTGCCGGAGAACTCTTCTACCTCTCCGTCTCTCTTGCTGGATCAAGAAGGCCGAGATCATCGTCAAGCTGTACGTGTGCTGAACGCGGAGGTGCCGTCCGTTCGGAACTAGATCGTGGGACTGATCGCGGGACGGTTCGCGGGGCGGATCGAGGGACGTGAGGACGTTCCACTACATCAACCGCGTTCACTAACGCTTCTGCTGTGCGATCTACAAGGGTACGTAGATCGGAAATCCCCTCTCGTAGATGGACATCACCATGATAGGTCTTCGTGCGCGTAGGAAATTTTTTGTTTCCCATGCGACGTTCCCCAACAGTGGCATCATGAGCTAGGTTCATGCGTAGATGTCTTCTCGAGTAGAACATAAAAGTTTTTGTGGGCGGTGATGTGCGTTTTGCTGCCCTCCTTAGTCTTTTCTTGATTCCGCGGTATTGTTGGATCAAAGCGGCTCGGACCGACATTACTCGTACGCTTACGAGAGACTGGTTTCATCGCTACGAGTAACTCCGTTGTTCATAGATGACTGGCGGGTGTCAGTTTCTCCAACTTTAGTTGAATCAGATTTGACCGAGGAGGTCCTTGGATGAGGTTAAATAGCAACTCATATATCTCCGTTGTGGTGTTTGCGTAAGTAAGATGCGATCCTACTAGATACCCATGGTCACCACATAAAACATGCAACAACAAAATTAGAGGACGTCTAACTTGTTTTTGCAGGGTATGCTTGTGATGTGATATGGCCAACGATGTGATGTGATATATTCGATGTATGAGATGATCATGTTGTAATAGTTAATATCAACTTGCACGTCGATGGTACGGCAACCGGCAGGAAGAATGTGTATCCGTACAATCGTCGTTTTCTTCTGCCCAAGCATCCCTTAACGAAAAAAGGCAAGCATTTCAATGGCAAGGCAGAACCCCAGGGGAAGCCTGTCATCCGTACTGGTGCTGAAGTATTTGATATGGTCAAAGATTTAAAAGTAATATTTGGAAAGGGTCCTGGCAGCCAACCTGTTCCTAACGGCCCTGATAAGCGCGTACCCATGTGGAAGAAGAAATCTATATTTTGGGAGCTACCCTACTGGGAAGTCCATGAGGTCCGCTCGGCAATCGACGTGATGCACCTGACGAAGAATCTCTGCGTGAATATTCTAGGCTTCCCGGGCTTGTATGGGAAGTCAAAAGATACACCGGAAGCACGGGAGGACCAGGAACGTCATAAAGGAAGAGATGACATGCATCCAGGGCAGTTTCAAGGGCGTGCTAGCTACGCTCTTACTAAGGAAGAGAAGGAAATCTTCTTTGAAGTCCTTTTCAGTATCAAGGTGCCGACTGGCTTCTCGTCGAATATAAAGGGAATCGTAAATATGAAAGACAAAAAATTCCAAAACCTAAAGTCTCATGACTGCCACGTGCTTATGACGCAATTGCTTCCGGTTGCATTGAGGGGAATTCTACCGGAAAATGTTCGCCTGGAAATTGTGAAGGTATGTGCATTCCTCAATGCAATTTCTCAGAAGGTAATCGATCGAGAAAGTCTATCAGGGTTACAGATTGATGTGGTCCAATGTCTGGTCAGCTTTGAGTTGTTCTTCCCGCCATCCTTCTTCGATATAATGACACACCTCCTAGTTCACCTAGTCGAAGAGATTAGAATTCTCGGTCCTGTGTTTCTACACAATATGTTCCCCTTCGAGAGGTTCATGGGAGTCTTAAAGAAATATGTTCGTAATCGTGCTAGGCCAGAAGGAAGCATCTCCAAGGGCTATGGAACAGAGGAGGTCATTGAGTTTTGTGTGGACTTTCTTCCTGACCTTAAGCCGATTGGTGTTCCTGAATCTCAGTATGAGGGTAGGCTGACAGGAAAAGGCACACTAGGAAGGAAAGCAAAAGTATGTATGGACGGGCATTCTTTCTCTCAAGCACACTACATAGTTCTACACAATTCCATCGTGGTGGCTCCGTATATCGCGAGACACAAGAATATTCTACGCTCCGAAAACCCGGGGAAGGCTGACTCTTGGATTAAAGGGGAACACGAGAAGACTTTCGGCAGTTGGTTGCAGACACATCTCATGAATGACGACACCGTTGGAGATGAGCTGTACTGTTTGGCCAGGCCACTATCTTCGACTATATGTACTTTCCAAGGGTATGAGATAAATGGGAATACATTTTACACGGTTGCCCAAGATAAAAAGAGCACCAACCAAAATAGTGGTGTCCGCTTTGATGCAACAGACGAGAATGGGCACTGTTTGGAAACATATTACGGGTACATAGAGGAGATATGGGAACTTGACTGTGGACCTACTTTTAAGATCCCTTTGTTTCGGTGCAAATGGGTGAAGCTGACAGGAGGCGGGGTAGTTGTAGACCAAAAGTAAACGAAGATGAAGCTGATGGGGCAGGAGATAGGTCCAATGACGGAGAAGGTGATAGCTCCACTGATGGAGAAGCCGGTGAAGAAATAATAAAGTCCGGCGAGGTATACATATGAAGTTCGACAATCACTTGTAATATGTGAAAAATATTGGAGATAGCTCTATATTGTATACATATACATTCATTTGACGAATTTTTCTCCCTCTTAGGCCTCCACATCGAGCAAATCTACGAAACGAGGCCCGACTAGAAAGTTGGATGCACGGACGCATTACACCTTTGAGGACGTTTGTGCCTGCAGATGCGTTTACTATATTGCTACGAAACGAGGCCTGACTAAATCTACGAAACGTTTGTGCTTGCAGATGCGTTTACTATATTGCTAGGACGTAGCTTTAGTAGTAATAGCATGAGTAGCACGACAACCCCGATGGCGACACGTTGATGGAGATCATGATGTGATTCTTTGTTATCATGATTGATATTGATATTCATCTCCTTTTCTTATATAGTACACGGCCATGAGGACGAAGGTCCTACCAGAGCAACGCGGAATTGCTGTTGCAGAGGAGCTTGCGACCTTTCTGAGGACGGAAGCTATAGATGACAAAGGACGATTTAGTGTAGCTAGGGGCCATTACTAATATTCATCCATGTAATCGAATAGACGGGCTCTAGTCCCGATAATTCAGATCTCCATATAATTGTATATATATGCTCGCTTGTAAGATAAGTTAATCTTATATATATGCATAATTATTTCTATTTAAATTATATGAAAACTAATTCCCGAACACCAAACGAGGCATCACGTTAATCTCCCGAACACCTAAACCCTAAAACCCTAAAACCCTAAAACCCAAAAATAATTTCATTCAAAAAAAAAACCCAAAAATAAGCAAAATCTGAAACTCTTTAGTCCCGGTCCGTGTAACGAACCGGGACTAAAGGTCCTGCCCCTGGGGCGCTACGAGGCGCCCACGTGGAGCACCTTTAGTCCCGGCTTGTAACAGGGCCGGGACTAAAGGTTAGGCCTTTAGTCCCGCCCCTTTAGTCCCGGGGCTAAAGGCCCCGTCCCCACTAGTGAATATGCTTCAAAGTCAGAAAAAATGCACTTGACGAAAGTCTTCCGTGCAACCCCCTCCAACTATTTCTCGTCCAACCCGTGACAACGCACGGGCATTTTCCCTATTTAATCCTATTTAAACCTACTTATTATTTAATAGTTTAATTTTTTTTCTTTAGGAAAATGAAAGCTAGAAAAAACTTAATAAATGAGATTTATGGCTGCCACTTATTTGTCATTTACTCCCTCCGTTCCTAAATATAAGTCTTTGTAGAGATTTCACTAATGGACTACATACGGATGTATATAGACATACTTTAGAGTATAGATTTAATCATTTTGTTTTGTATGTAGACCCTTAATAAAATTGCTTAAAAGACTTATATTTAGGAACGGAGGGAGTACATCCCTACTGTAAGGGAGAAGCCCAAAGACTCATCACCGACGTACTTTCAAAAAAAAATAAAAAATGGTCCCAGATCACGTGACGTGGAGATCGAATCAAGGGCCGACGTATAAGCGAGAGTAGGCGGCGATTTTCTAGCGCCGGCTTCACGCGACCTATGAAGTATGGCGGCGCTCGGTATCTAGGGCTACACCACAACCGATCTCATCTACTATTCACGAAACCGATCTCATCCACGTATTCGCGATCATACTTCTCGTCGGCGACTAGCTCGACATCATGGCGAGCGTCGGCCAGTGTTGCGCCGCCTGCTACGGCAGCGTCGGACGCCTGGAGCTGGAGGCCGCGTTCACGTCGGAGTGCGCCCACACTTTCCACCCGCTCTGCGTCTCCGGCGCCCACACGTGCCCGTCCTGCTCCGCGTTCTGGCACTTCACGCCGACCTTCCAGCCGTCTCCCTTGCTGCCGCAGCCCGCCCGGATGCCGCCATTGCATCCCGGCCCTGCCTCGCGGTCAGCGTGCGGCGTCTGCAAGTGCGCCTTTGGATACGGCGCCCCAACCTTCACGTCCGAGTGTCAGCACAGGTTCCATCTCGCCTGCGTCACCGGCTCCGCCTGCCCGGTCTGCAACGCCCGCTGGGCATACCGGGTGTCCTCGCACCCTTATTTTCACCCGTACCTGTACCCGCCGCCCCCGCCCATGCCCTCGCCGTTGATACCGCCCATGCCGTCGCCGTTGATGCCGCCGATGCCGACCTTTTTGTCTCCCTTCGTGGACCAGACATTGCCGGCGTATCTTCCTCACGGCGCCGACGCGTATGACGACGACGAGCCGGTGGAGCCTCTTGACCTCGTCAACTTCGTGGCAAGGCCCCCGGGGCAGCCACCGCGGCGGCGGAGGCGCAAACACGCACGCCGCTTGACCTCGTCACCGTGCTGGATGTCAGCGGCAGCATGGCGGGCCGCAAGATCGCGCTGCTCAAGAAGGCCATGGAGTTCGTCGTCGACCAGCTCGGCCCTGCTGACCGTCTCAGCGTCGTGGCCTTCTCAACGTACGCGTATCGGGTCATCCCGCTGACGTGCATGTCGGACGCCGGGAAGGCCAAGGCCAAGCTCGCCGTGCAGTTGCTCAATGCTGACGGTGGAACAAACATCCTCAAGGGCCTCACCGAGGCTGCCAAGGTGCTCGTCGGCCGCCGGCACAAGAACGCCGTCGCCAGCGTCATCCTTCTCTCGGACGGCCAGGACACGTACAACATGGGAGGAGGTTTCTGTTAGGTTGATCTTTTTCGCGTGGGCCCACTGGGCCCTTGATCTATGCGCCGTGATCGGGGACGCCCAACCCGTTATGGTTGGTGGGCCCCTGTGACCTGCGCTATAAATAAAGTGATGGGGGCCGGGGCGCACGGTACGAGGTTCACCGTGCCGACAGACTCCCCACCTAAATCCCCTTCCGATCTAGGGTTAGCGCAATGCTCACGGGAAGCACCACCCACGACCACACCTCCTCCCTCACGCCACCGACGACTACACCGGCACCGATGGCCGGAGCAGGGAGTTCATCGGGCTCGGGATTAGGTGAGTACATGGTAACTCCGGATCGATTTATGCCTAGTTGATCTACGGCTTCAACATTGGTATCAGAGCCACTAGGCAGAGATTTATTCGGTACAAAGAAAAGAAAGCATTTGTTCCCTACCCCTACGAACCCTAGATGGGCAAGGCACCGAGGATGGCTACGGCCTCGTCGGAAAAGAAGCGCCACCGCAAGGCCGCGCCTGTTCCTCTCGATCCCCACACGCATCGGCAAGCTGAGGTGCGGGGAAGAAGAACCTACCCCCACGGGGGCTAAGTACGGATCAAGATCCGAAAGGAAAAACAAAAAGAAGATCGGATTGAAACCGACAAAAGACAACAAAAAGAGAAGGGGGGAACGATGCAAAACAAAGGCAAAGGGCGCCACAACCGAACCGTTTGACGGCGGCGCGCTCACCCTAGAGGTGCTCGCGCAGCCGGCAAAGGGGACGGAGGCGGCGCCGTAGAGTCACGCAACCAGGGCCATGGTTCTCGGTTGTGGTGGTCTAAGGTAAAAGAAAACGAACCGCAGCCGACCGCTCGACCGCGGCGCACCCACCGCAAGGCGTGTGCGCAGCCGGCGAGGGGAAGGCCACGACTCCGGCATGAAAAGGCCACACGAGAGGTATGACGCGGGGCTCAGGGACCTCCTCGGCGGGGCATGCATGCCACCGACGCAAGGGAAGGCCACGGCTGCCGCGGAGCGCAAAGGGAAGAGGAGCGGCACCAGCTGCTCCCCTCCAAAGCCCCTCGCGGGAGGTAGATAGAGGGCGCGCTCGGCAGGAGAGATGGATCTCACCGCCGGCGGCCGGCTCCATTCCTGGCCACGGGATGCTTGGGAGAGAAGGGGCCGGCGCCGAGAGGAGCTGCCGCTCGAAAGAAAGAAGAGAGCGGCGCCGGGGGAAAGAATGAGCTAGGGTTTTTTCGGTGGGAGCGGCTCGAGGTCTATCCCATTTTCGGTGGGATAGACCCGCCCGACCGTCGGATCTCATCCGACGGTCGAGGCCGAAAACCTAGCTCGACAGCAGGCCCTGGTTGGGCCGCCACAGCAGGGGCGCCGGTTCGGCTGCCAGAAGGGCTCCAGGTCTTGCGGGCGCGCAGGGGGAAATGGGCCACAGGCCGGCGGGAGCCAGGCCGGCCCAAGTCGGCCTTTTTTCCTTATTTTAAAGGATTTTAAGTTTCTGCCTATTTAGACAAATTTAAAAGCGTTTTCTAGACATTTTTCTATGAAAATATGTTTAGAAAAAATGAAAATTTAAAATGTTCAAAGTTTCTGTGCATATTTACAAAATTGTTATATATTTTTTCTGTAAAGAAAAGTAGAAAGTTTTTTAAGAATAAAATAGCTTTCTCAGAAAAGGAATAGTTCATGAACTTTATAAATGCATTAATAAACTTCATGAATTTTACTTTAAATGTCAGAATTATTTTCTGTAAAGTTAAGAGGCACATGAAATTTATTTCACGTTTTCCGCTGCTAAAAGCAATATGGAATATGATCATGTTGTTATTCTGACCGACGTTGTTTAATCACACGGTCATATTGCATATTGCAAAATGATGCATTTATTTCTATCATTGCCCAACGGTAATGTAGATTAATATGCATAGGCAATTATATGATTATGTTAACCAACGTTATTTAATGCATATGATTGTCGTACTGACTTCGCTTATTTGGTCATTTCAGGAGGTTTCCATCTGATGAGCTGCCTCAAGGAAATTTCGACACTCAGGGGGGACAACTACTCTGAGTGGAGGAAGAAGGTGGACTGGGTTCTGGAGGAACCACAGCCAGCTGCACCTGCAGACCCAGTCAGAGAGACTGATGAGGATGATGAGAGCTGGAACAAAAAGCAAGGAAATTATGAAAAAGAGGTGATGTCCCACTCCATCAGCAACATGCTATGGTTAAATGCCAACAAGAAATGTTTGACATTTATAAAGAACACCATTGAGACCACTATCGTGGGATCAATTGCGGATTGCCCTACGGCAAAAGAAATGCTGAACAAGATAAAGAGTCAGTTTACTGGCTCTTCTAAGACGTATGCCGCCGAGTTGATCAAACAGTTGGTGACAGAGAGCTACCATGGTGGTGGCCATGGCATAAGGGAGCACATCCTTAGGATGAGCCACACGGCGGCTAAGCTCAAACCTATGGATGCGGATCTGGAGATAAAACCAGCTCTCCTTGTCCACCTGGTGATGGCTTCTTTGCCTAAGGAGTTCGAGACCTTTGTTGTCAACTAGAACATGCAGCCCGAGACTTGGGACATAGAAAAGGTCATCGCAATGTGCACTCAGGAGGAGGAGAGGATTAAGGCCTCACATGGTGGCTCTCTCAACTATGTGAAGGAAAAGAAGAAGGGCTTTCCGCCCAACAAAGCTTCTCCCTCCAAGCCACAGGGCAATGGCAATGGCAATGGCAATGGCAAAGCTCCTGTCTGTTTTCAGCATAGGCACATTATTGTGGACAGGGAAACTTGCGTCCACTGTAAGGAGAAAGGGCACTACAAGAAGGATTGCCCTGTTTTTCTAAAGACCTTCATGGCGAAGAGAGGTAAAGATATAGTTTCTTTTGTTTATGAATCCTTGTATACAAAGTTTATGAAATCTACTTGGTGGATTGACTCAGGAGCAACTGTTCATGTTGCAAATTCTTTACAGGGATTCAGTTCGACGATAACTTTGCCAAGAAATTCAAGAGGAATTGAAGTTGCGAACGGTGTACAAGCCGAAGTTGAAGCTGTGGGTGACGTCTCCTTGGAGCTAGCCGGTGGTTTCAAACTTCTGCTTAGGGTGTTGGAATTATGCCCTAGAGGCAATAATAAATATAGTTATTATTATAATTCCTGTATCAAGATAATTGTTTATTATCCATGCTATAATTGTATTGAATGAAGACTCATTTACATGTGTGGATACATAGACAAAACATCATCCCTAGCAAGCCTCTAGTTGGCTAGCCAGTTGATCAAAGATAGTCAGTGTCTTCTGATTATGAACAAGGTGTTGTTGCTTGATAACTGGATCACGTCATTAGGAGAATCACGTGATGGACTAGACCCAAACTAATAGACGTAGCATGTTGATCGTGTCATTTTGTTGCAACTGTTTTCTGTGTGTCAAGTATTTATTCCTATGACCATGAGATCATATAACTCACTGACACCGGAGGAATGCTTTGTGTGTATCAAACGTCGCAACGTAACTAGGTGACTATAAAGATGCTCTACAGGTATCTCCGAAGGTGTTAGTTGAGTTAGTATGGATCAAGACTGGGATTTGTCACTCCGTGTGACGGAGAGGTATCTCGGGGCCCACTCGGTAATACAACATCACACACAAGCCTTGCAAGCAATGTAGCTTAGTGTAAGTTACGGGATCTTGTATTACGAACGAGTAAAGAGACTTGCCGGTAAACGAGATTGAAATAGGTATGCGGATACTAACGATCGAATCTCGGGCAAGTAACATACCGAAGGACAAAGGGAATGACATACGGGATTATATGAATCCTTGGCACTGAGGTTCAAACGATAAGATCTTCGTAGAATATGTAGGATCCAATATGGGCATCCAGGTCCCGCTTTTGGATATTGACTGAGGAGTCTCTCGGGTCATGTCTACATAGTTCTCGAACCCGCAGGGTCTGCACACTTAAGGTTCGACGTTGTTTTATGCGTATTTGAGTTATATGGTTGGTTACCGAATGTTGTTCGGAGTCCCGGATGAGATCACGGACGTCACGAGGGTTTCCGGAATGGTCCGGAAATGAAGATTGATATATAGGATGACCTCATTTGATTACCGAAAGGTTTTCGGAGTTACCGGGAATGTACCGGGAATGACGAATGGGTTCCGGGAGTTCACCGGGGGGGGGGGGGGGGAAACCCACCCCGGGGAAGCCCATAGGCCTTGAGGGTGGCGCACCAGCCCTTAGTGGGCTGGTGGGACAACCCAAAAGGGCCCTATGCGCCTAGAAAAGAAAATCAAAGAGAAAAGAAAAAAAAGAGGAGGTGGGAAGGGAAGGAAGGACTCCCACCCACCAAACCAAGTCCAACTCGGTTTGGGGGGGGGGGGGAGCCTTCCCCCCTTGGCTCGGCCGACCCCCTTGGGGCTCCTTGAGCCCCAAGGCAAGGTCCCCTCCCTCCCACCTATATATACGGAGGTTTTAGGGCTGATTTGAGACGACTTTTCCATGGCAGGCCGACCACATACGTCCACGGTTTTTCCTCTAGATCGCGTTTCTGTGGAGCTCGGGCGGAGCCCTGCTGAGACAAGGTCATCACCAACCTCCGGAGCGCCGTCACGCTGCCGGAGAACTCTTCTACCTCTCCGTCTCTCTTGCTGGATCAAGAAGGCCGAGATCATCGTCGAGCTGTAGGTGTGCTGAACGCGGAGGTGCCGTCCGTTCGGTACTAGATCGTGGGACTGATCGCGGGATTGTTCGCGGGGCGGATCGAGGGACATGAGGACGTTCCACTACATGAACCGCGTTCACTAACGCTTCTGCTGTACGATCTACAAGGGTACGTAGATCACTCATCCCCTCTCGTAGATGGACATCATCATGATAGGTCTTCGTGCGCGTAGGAAAATTTTTGTTTCCCATGCGACGTTCCTCAAAAGTGGTATCAGAGCTAGGTTCATGCGTAGATGTCTTCTCGAGTAGAACAAAAAAGTTTTTGTGGGTGGTGATGTGCGTTTTGCTGCCCTCCTTAGTCTTTTCTTGATTTCGCGGTATTGTTGGATTGAAGCGGCTTGGACCGACATTACTCGTACGCTTACGAGAGACTGGTTTCATCGCTACGAGTAACCCCATTGCTCAAAGATGACTGGCAAGTGTTAGTTTCTCCAACTTTAGTTGAATCGGATTTGACCGAGGAGGTCCATGGATGAGGTTAAATAGCAACTCATATATATCCGTTGTGGTGTTTGCGTAAGTAAGATGCGATCCTACTAGATACCCGTGGTCACCACGTAAAACATGCAACAACAAAATTAGAGGACGTCTAACTTGTTTTTGCAGGGTATGCTTGTGATGTGATATGGCCAACAATGTGATGTGATATATTGGATGTATGAGATGATCATGTTGTAATAGATAATATCGACTTGCACGTCGATGGTACGGCAACCGGCAGGAGCCATAGGGTTGTCTTTATACTAATGTTTGTGCTTGCAGATGCGTTTACGATTTTGCTAGGATGTAGCTTTAGTAGTAATAGCATGAGTAGCACGACAACCTCGATGGCAACACGTTGATGGAGATCATGGCGTGGCGCCGGTGACAAGAAGATCGTGCCGGTGCTTTGGTGATGGAGATCAAGAAGCACGTGATGATGGCCATATCATGTCACTTATGAATTGCATGTGATGTTAATCCTTTTATGCACCTTATTTTGCTTAGAATGACGGTAGCATTATGAGGTGATCTCTCACTGAAATTTCAAGACGAAATTGTGTTCTCCCCGACTGTGCACCGTTGCTACAGTTCGTCGTTTCGAGACACCACGTGATGATCGGGTGTGATAGACTCAACGTTCACATACAACGGGTGCAAAACAGTTGCGCACGCGGAACACTCGGGTTAAGCTTGACGAGCCTAGCATGTGCAGACATGGCCTCGGAACACATGAGACCGAAAGGTCGATCATGAATCATATAGATGATATGATTAGCATAGGGATGCTTACCACTGAAACTATACTCAACTCACGTGATGATCGGACTTGAGCTAGTGTAAAGTGGATCATGAACCACTCAAATGACTAAGAGAGATGTACTTTTTTAGTGGGAGTTTAGCGTATAATTTTGATTAAAGTTAAACTCTAATTATCTTGAACATAGTCTAAGTCCACTTTGAATATATTTATGTTGTAGATCATGGCTCACGCGACAGTCACCCTGAATTTTAATACGTTCCTAGATAAAGCTAAGTTGAAAGATGATGGAAGCAACTTTGTAGACTGGGCTCGTAATCTTAAGTTGATCCTACAAGTTAGGAAGAAGGATTATGTCCTTAATGCTGCGCTAGGAGATGAACCACCCGCTACGGCTGACCAAGATGTTAAGAACGCTTGGTTAACACGTAAGGAGGACTACTCAGTAGTTCGATGTGCAGTCTTGTATGGCTTAGAGCCGGGACTTCAACGTCGCTTTGAGCGTCATGGAGCATATGAGATGTTCCAGGAGTTGAAGTTTATATTTCAGAAGAGCGCCCGGATCGAGAGGTATGAGACCTCCGATAAATTCTATGCTTGCAAGATGCTGGAGAATTCGTCTGTTAGTGAACATGTGCTCAAAATGTCTGTGTACTCAAACCGTCTAGCTGAGCTGGGGATTGAACTCCCGCAAGAGGCTATTACTGACAGAATTCTTCAATCAGTGCCGCCAAGATATAAGGGCTTTGTGTTGAACTACAACATGCAAGGGATGAACAAGTCACCCGGCGAGTTGTTTGCGATGCTGAAAGTCGCAGAGTCTGAACTCCGTAAAGAGCATCAAGTGTTGATGGTGAATAAGACCACTAGTTTCAATAGAAAAGGCAAAGGGAAGAAGGTTAATTCAAAGAAGAGCGGCAAGCCTGTTGCCAATCCGACGAAGAAACCCAAAGCTGGACCTAAGCCTGAAACAGAGTGCTACTATTGCAAGGGTATGGCTCACTGGAAGCGCAACTGCTCCAAGTATCTGGCTGATAAGAAGGCGGCCAAAGAAAAATCAGGTATATTTGATATACATGTTATTGATGTGTACTTAACCGGCTCTCGTAGTAGTGCCTGGGTATTCGATACCGGTTCTGTTGCTCATATTTGCAACTCGAAACAGGAACTGCGGAATAGACGAAGGCTGGCGAAAGATGAAGTGACGATGCATGTAGGAAATGGTTCCAAGGTTGATGCAATCGCCGTCGGCACAGTTTCACTTCAGTTACCATCAGGATTAGTGATGAACTTAAAACATTGTTATTTAGTGCCTGTGTTGAGCATGAACATTATATCTGGATCTTGTTTATTGCGAGACGGTTACTCTTTTAAGTCAGAGAATAATGGTTGTTCTATTTCTATGAGTAACATCTTTTATGGTCATGCACCCAATGTGAGAGGATTGTTCATATTGAATCTTGATAGCAATACACACATGCATAACATTGAGACCAAAAGAGTTAGAGTTAACAATGATAGCGCCATATTTTTGTGGCACTGCCGCTTAGGTCATATTGGTGTAAAGCGCATGAAGAAACTCCATGCTGATGGACTTTTGGAGTCACTTGACTTTGATTCACTTGACACGTGCGAACCATGCCTCATGGGCAAGATGACTAAGACTCCGTTCTCCGGAACAATGGAGCGTGCAAGTGACTTGTTGGAAATCATACATACCGATGTGTGTGGTCCGATGAGCGTGGAGGCACGCGGCGAATATCGTTATTTTCTCACCTTCACTGACGATTTGAGTAGATATGGTTATGTCTACTTGATGAAGCACAAGTCTGAAACATTTGAAAAGTTCAAGCAATTTCAGTGTGAAGTTGAAAATCATCATAACAAGAAGATCAAATTCCTACGGTCTGATCGTGGGGGTGAATATCTGAGTTTCGAGTTTGGTGCTCACTTAGGACAATGTGGAATTGTTTCACAGTTAACACCGCCTGGAACACCACAGCGTAATGGTGTGTCCGAACGTCGTAATCGTACTTTATTAGAGATGGTGCGATCTATGATGTCTCTTACCGATTTGCCATTATCGTTTTGGGGTTATGCATTAGAAACAGCTGCATTCACTTTAAATAGGGCACCATCAAAATCCGTTGAGACGACACCATACGAATTGTGGTATGGCAAAAGGCCAAAGTTGTCGTTTCTTAAAGTTTGGGGATGTGATGCTTATGTCAAAAAGCTTCAGCCTGAAAAGCTGGAACCCAAAGCGGAAAAGTGCGTCTTCATAGGTTACCCAAAAGAGATAGTTGGGTACACCTTCTATCTCAAATCCGAGGGCAAAGTGTTTGTTGCTAAAAACGGAGCTTTTCTCGAGAAGGAGTTTCTCTCGAGAGAATTGAGTGGGAGGAAGATAGAACTTGACGAGGTTGTCGAACCTCTCATCCCTCTGGATGGTGGCGCAGGACAAGGGGAAACCTCTGTCGTTGCGGCGCCGGTTGAGGAGGAAGTTAATGATGATGATCATGAAACTCCGGTTCAAGTTTCTGTCGAACCACGCAGGTCGACGAGACCATGTGCTGCTCCAGAGTGGTACGGTAATCCCGTCTTGTCAATCATGTTGTTGGACAACAATGAACCTGCAAATTATGAAGAAGCAATGGTGGGCCTGGATTCCAACAAATGGCTAGAAGCCATGAAGTCCGAGATAGGATCCATGTATGAGAACAAAGTGTGGACTTTGGAGGTACTGCCTGAGGGTCGCAAGGCTATTCAGAACAAATGGATCTTTAAGAGGAAGACGGACGCTGACGGCAATGTGACCGTTTATAAAGCTCGACTTGTGGCAAAGGGTTTTTCGCAAGTTCAAGGAGTTGACTACGATGAGACATTCTCACCTGTAGCGATGCTTAAGTCCGTCAGAATCATGTTAGTACTAGCTGCATTTTTCGATTATGAAATCTGGCAGATGGATGTCAAAACGGCGTTCCTTAACGGTTTCCTTAAGGAAGAATTGTATATGATGCAACCCGAAGGTTTTGTCGATCCTAAGAATACTAACAAGGTGTGCAAGCTCCAGCGATCCATTTATGGACTGGTGCAAGCATCTCGGAGTTGGAACAAACGCTTTGATGAGGTGATCAAAGCATTTGGGTTTATACAAGTGGTTGGAGAATCTTGTATTTACAAGAAAGTGAGTGGGAGCTCTGTGGCGTTTCTAATATTATATGTGGATGACATATTGCTGATTGGAAACAACGTAGAGTTTTTGGAGAGCATAAAGGATTACTTGAATAAAAGTTTCTCTATGAAGGACCTAGGAGAAGCTGCTTACATTCTAGGCATTAAGATCTATAGGGATAGATCGAAACGCCTGATAGGACTTTCACAAAGCACATAACTTGATAAAGTTTTGAAGAGGTTCAAAATGGAACAGTCCAAGAAAGGGTTGTTGCCAGTTTTACAAGGTACGAGATTTAGTAAGACTCAGTGCCCAGCAACTGATGAAGATAGAGAGCATATGCGCTCCGTCCCCTATGCTTCAGCCATAGGTTCTATCATGTATGCAATGTTGTGCACTAGACCGGATGTTAGCCTGGCCATAAGTATGGCAGGTAGGTTCCAGAGTAATCCAGGAGTGGATCACTGGACAACGGTCAAGAATATCCTGAAGTACCTGAAAAGGACTAAGGAGATGTTTCTCGTGTATGGAGGTGACGAAGAGCTCGTCGTAAAAGGTTACGTCGATGCAAGCTTTGACACAGATCCGGACGACTCTAGGTCGCAAACCAGATACGTATTTATTCTTAATGGGGGTGCGGTAAGCTGGTGCAGTTCCAAGCAAAGCGTCGTAGCAGATTCTACATGTGAAGCGGAGTACATGGCTGCCTCGGAGGCGGCTAAGGAGGGTGTCTGGATGAAGCAGTTCATGACGGATCTTGGAGTGGTGCCAAGCGGACTGAATCCAATAACCTTGTTCTGTGACAACACGGGTGCCATTGCCTTAGCAAAGGAACCACGGTGTCACAAGAATACTAGACACATCAAACGACGCTTCAACCTCATCCGCGACTACGTCGAGGGAGAGGACGTAAATATATGCAAAGTGCACACAGATCTGAATGTAGCAGACCCGCTAACTAAACCTCTTCCACGGCCAAAGCATGATCAACACCAGAACTGTATGGTGTTAGATTTATTACAATGTAATTTGCATGATGATGTGAGGGCTAGATTATTGACTCTAGTGCAAGTGGGAGACTGTTGGAATTATGCCCTAGAGGCAATAATAAATATAGTTATTATTATAATTCCTGTATCAAGATAATCGTTTATTATCCATGCTATAATTGTATTGAATGAAGACTCATTTACATGTGTGGATACATAGACAAAACACCGTCCCTAGCAAGCCTCTAGTTGGCTAGCCAGTTGATCAAAGATAGTCAGTGTCTTCTGATTATGAACAAGGTGTTGTTGCTTGATAACTCGATCACGTCATTAGGAGAATCACGTGATGGACTAGACCCAAACTAATAGACGTAACATGTTGATCGTGTCATTTTGTTGCTACTGTTTTCTGCGTGTCAAGTATTTATTCCTATGACCATGAGATCATATAACTCACTGACACCGGAGGAATGCTTTGTGTGTATCAAACGTCGCAACGTAACTGGGTGACTATAAAGATGCTCTACAGGTATCTCCGAAGGTGTTAGTTGAGTTAGTATGGATCAAGACTGGGATTTGTCACTCCGTGTGACGGAGAGGTATCTCGGGGCCCACTCGGTAATACAACATCACACACAAGCCTTGCAAGCAATGTAGCTTAGTGTAAGTTACGGGATCTTGTATTATGGAACGAGTAAAGAGACTTGCCGGTAAACGAGATTGAAATAGGTATGCGGATACTAACGATCGAATCTCGGGCAAGTAACATACCGAAGGACAAAGGGAATGACATACGAGATTATATGAATCCTTGGCACTGAGGTTCAAACGATAAGATCTTCGTAGAATATGTAGGATCCAATATGGGCATCCAGGTCCCGCTATTGGATATTGACCGAGGAGTCTCTCGGGTCATGTCTACATAGTTCTCGAACCCGCAGGGTCTGCACACTTAAGGTTCGACGTTGTTTTATGCGTATTTGAGTTATATGGTTGGTTACCGAATGCTGTTCGGAGTCCCGGATGAGATCACGGATGTCACGAGGGTTTCCGGAATGGTCCGGAAACGAAGATTGATATATAGGATGACCTCATTTGATTACCGGAAGGTTTTCGGAGTTACCGGGAATGTACCGGGAATGACGAATGGGTTCCGGGAGTTCACCGGGGGGGGGGGGGCAACCCACCCCGGGGAAGCCCATAGGCCTTGAGGGTGGCGCACCAGCCCTTAGTGGGCTGGTGGGACAGCCCAAAAGGACCCTATGCGCCTAGAAAAGAAAATCAAAGAGAAAAGAAAAAAAAGAGGAGGTGGGAAGGAAGGGGGACTCCCTCCCACCAAACCTAGTCCAACTCGGTTTGGGGGGGGAGGGAGCAGCCCGACCACATACCTCCACGGTTTTTCCTCTAGATCGCGTTTCTGCGGAGCTCGGGCGGAGCCCTGCTGAGACAAGGTCATCACCAACCTCCGTAGCGCCGTCATGCTGCCGGAGAACTCTTCTACCTCTCCGTCTCTCTTGCTGGATCAAGAAGGCCGAGATCATCGTCGAGCTGTACGTGTGCTGAACGCGGAGGTGCCGTCCGTTCGGTACTAGATCGTGGGATTGTTCGCGGGGCGGATCGAGGGACGTGAGGACGTTCCACTACATCAACCGCGTTCACTAACGCTTCTGCTGTACGATCTACAAGGGTACGTAGATCACTCATCCCCTCTCATAGATGGACATCACCATGATAGGTCTTCGTGCGCGTAGGAAATTTTTTGTTTCCCATGGGACGTTCCCCAAAATAGGGATGTGCTTTTCGTACCTTCATGTAATAGGAACTTAATAAGTGTTTCCTGTTTAGACAAAGACGATTATCAATGTTTCTTTGGACATGGCAAATGTGCCATTTGGTCTCATAATGATTATGTTGGGGATGCATTTCTTCATGATGAGCTTTATTTATTATCGCTATGTGAAAAAGCGCCCTATGTGTTGAATGTGAATGAACAAAGTACTTCGTCGAACAACGATCAAAAGAAAAGAAAAAGAACTCACGACTCCTCGAAACTATGGCACTGTCGATTGGGCCATATTTCCAGGGGGAGAATAGAAAGATTAATCAAAAATGAAATTCTTCCAAAGTTGGAGTTCTCTAACTTAGAACAATGCGTGGATTGCATTAAAGGAAAATATGTAAAACAGATAAAGAAAGGAGCAAACCGAAGCACAGGAACACTGGAAATTGTCCACACTGATATTTGTGGACCGTTTCCAGTGAAAAGTGTGGATGGTTATGATTCATTGATAACGTTCATAGACGATTACTCCCGCTTCGGTTACATTTATCCAATCAAAGACCGACATGAAGCATTGGATAAATTCAAAATATTCAAAGCTGAAGTTGAAAATCAGCTTGATAAAAAGATTAAGATAGTGAGGTCTGACCGTGGGGGGGAGTACTACGGTCGACACACTCCATATGGCCAAGTCCCTGGACCTTTTGCAAAATTCTTGCAAGAGACTGGCATTGTTGCCCAGTATTCCATGCCGGGCGAGCCTCAACAAAATGGAGTAGGTGAAAGGCGTAACCGTACTCTCATGGATATGGTACGCAGCATGATGAGCTACTCAGACCTTCCGTTGGGATTGTGGATGGAGGCGCTTAAAACCGCCATTCACATTCTCAACAGAGTTCCAAGCAAGTCGGTGCCCAAAACACCGCACGAGCTCTAGACAGGAAGAGTGCCATCCCTACAACACTTAAGAGTGTGGGGATGCCCTGCTGAGGCCAAAATGTTTAATCCAAATCTTGGAAAGTTAGACCCGAAGACAGTGAGTTGCCATTTCATTGGCTACCCTGATAGGTCAAAAGGTTTTCGTTTCTACTGTCCAGACAGATACACAAAGTTTGTGGAAACAAGACATGCTGTCTTCTTAGAGGACGAGATGATGAGGGGGAGCCGGGTAGTTCGGAAAATTGATCTTGAGGAGAAAAGGGTGCATGCACCCATTCCGATGATTCAAGAGCCATTTTTCTCACTACCCGCTGTAACTCCAACCATGACAACTGCGGGAGAAGACCCGGAACCTGTCCTTCAGGAGCCGACTGAACCCGTTGTTGATCATGAATTGGAAGTGCAGTAAGAAATAGTAGAAAGTGTGCCCGACAATCAGGCACTTAGAAGGTCTAATAGAACAAGAAGACCCGCTATTTCTACTGATTATAAAGTATACAATACAGAAATGACCCACATGGAAGGTGATCCCACCACATATGAGGAGGCCATTAAAAGCCCTCACTCATCAAAATGGATAGAGGCAATGGAAGATGAGATGAAATCGATGAGTTCCAATCATGTAAGGGACTTAGAGATTATTCCTAAAGGAGCAAAGACAGTAGGCTGCAAATGGGTCTACAAAAAAAGTATGACTCTAATGGGAATGTAGACAAGTATAAAGCCCGACTTGTGGCAAAAGGATTTACACAAAGAGAAGGGATAGATTACAATGAGACCTTTTCTCCGGTCTCTTGTAAGGATTCCTTCAGAATCATAATGGCACTAGTTGCTCATTTTGATTTAGAGCTGCATCAAATGGATGTAAAGACGGCGTTTCTAAACGGTGATTTAGAAGAAGATGTCTACATGAAACAACCCAAGGGTTTTATCATGGAAGGCAAGGAAGATCTAGGTTGCCGTCTAAAGAAATCCATTTATGGGCTAAGGCAAGCCTCTAGACAGTGGTACATCAAGTTCAATGATACCATTAAAAGATTTGGATTCCAAGAAAATGTTGAGGATAATTGCATTTATGCTAAGTTTAAACATGGGAAATATAGCAATGGTATTGGTATACTACAAGAGACAAAGAAATTTTTATCCTCACACTTCGACATGAAAGACCTTGGTGAAGCTTCATATGTTTTGGGCATTGAAATTCACTGAGACAGGAAGAATGGAGTCTTAGGACTCTCACAGAAAGCATATTTAGAGAAAGTTCTCCAAAAGAGCAAAGCCACACCTGCTCCCATAGTCAAGGGCGATAGTTTTGGGAAATATCAATGTCCCAAGAATCAGTATGAGCTCAATGAAATGAAAACAGTACCGTATACTTCGGCTGTTGGAAGTTTACAGTACGCACAAGTGTGCACACGCCCTGACTTAGCTTTTATCACCGGAGTACTCTGTAGATATCAAGCAAATCCAGGCCAAGAGCACTGGAAGATGGCAAAGAAAGCTTTGCGTTATGTGCAAGGCACAAAGGAAATCATGCTGACATATAGGCGATCTGATTCCTTAGAGATAAAAGGGTACTCCGACACCGATTTTGCGGGAGATAGAGATGATAGAAAATCCACGTCTGGGTACGTGTTCACTCTCGCAGGGGAGCTATTTCATGGAAAAGCTCTAAACAGACCATAGTTGCATCGTCTACGATGCAAGCAGAGTTCATAGCATGTTTTGAAGCCACCGGGCAGGTGATATGGCTAAAGAAATTTATACCCGACTTGAAACTGGTAGATTGTATCCACAAGCCACTAAAGATATACTACGACAACCAGCCCGCAGTATTCTATGCTCACAACAACAAGTCCAGCAATGCTGCCAAGACAATAGATATAAAGTATTATGTTGTGAAAGATAAAATTGAGGATCAAACTATAAGTCTCGAGCATATAAGTACGAAGTATATGTTTGCGGATCCGCTAACGAAAGGCTTACCACCCAGTGTGTTCAAGGAACACTTAGCCGACATGGGTTTGATGGAAAGCCTATGATCCCTGGATAATAAGAGGCCCAGAAGTAAATGAATTTGTTTCAAAACAAAAGATGTGTTGTGGCTGCATGATTCTATCGGCAATCAAGCTGTGACGATGAGACATGCTCTACACGCTTATATGTGATGGAACAAATAAAAGTATAAAGTCAAAGTGAAAGTTGAGATCAAGGGGAAGAATGTTAGGTTGATCTCTTCCGCGTGGGCCCAACGTGCTGCGGAACGTCGCATGGGAAACAAAAATTTTCCTACGCGCACGAAGACCTATCATGGTGATGTCCATCTACGAGAGGGGATGAGTGATCTACGTACCCTTGTAGATCGTACAACAGAAGCGTTAGTGAACGCGGTTGATGTAGTGGAACGTCCTCACGTCCCTCGATCCGCCCCGCGAACAATCCCGCGATCAGTCCCACGATCTAGTACCGAACGGACGGCACCTCCGCGTTCAGCACACGTACAGCTCGACGATGATCTCGGCCTTCTTGATCCAGCAAGAGAGACGGAGAGGTAGAAGAGTTCTCCGGCAGCATGACGGCGCTCCGGAGGTTGGTGATGACCTTGTCTCAGCAGGGCTCTGCCCGAGCTCCGCAGAAACGCGATCTAGAGGAAAAACCGTGGAGGTATGTGGTCGGGCTGCCGTGGAAAAGTCGTCTTAAATCAGCCCTAAAACCTCCGTATATATAGGTGGGAGGGAGGGGGCCTTGCCTTGGGGCTCAAGGAGCCCCAAGGGGGTCGGCCGAGTCCAAGGGGGAGGACTCTCCCCCCCCCCCAAACCGAGTTGGACTAGGTTTGGTGGGAGGGAGTCCCCCTTCCTTCCCACCTCCTCCTTTTTTTTTCTCTCTTGATTTTCTTCTCCTTGGCGCATAGGGCACTTGTGGGCTGTCCCACCAGCCCACTAAGGGCTGGTGTGTCTCCCCCAAGGCCTATGGGCTCCCCCGGGGTGGGTTGCCCCCCCGGTGAACTCCCGGAACCCATTCGTCATTCCCGGGACATTCCCGGTAACTCCGAAAACCTTCCGGTAATCAAATGAGGTCATCCTATATATCAATCTTCGTTTCCGGACCATTCCGGAAACCCTCGTGACGTCCGTGATCTCATCCGGGACTCCGAACAACATTCGGTAACCAACCATATAACTCAAATACGCATAAAACAACGTCGAACCTTAAGTGTGCAGACCCTGCGGGTTCGAGAACTATGTAGACATGACCCGAGAGACTCCTCGGTCAATATCCAATAGCGGGACCTGGATGCCCATATTGGATCCCACATATTCTACGAAGATCTTATCGTTTGAACCTCAGTGCCAAGGATTCATTCAATCCCGTATGTCATTCCCTTTGTCCTTCGGTATGTTACTTGCCCGAGATTCGATCGTCAGTATCCGCATACCTATTTCAATCTCGTTTACCGGCAAGTCTCTTTACTCGTTCTGTAATACAAGACCCCGCAACTTACACTAAGTTACATTGCTTGCAAGGCTTGTGTGTGATGTTGTATTACCGAGTGGGCCCCGAGATACCTCTCCGTCACACGGAGTGACAAATCCCAGTCTTGATCCATACTAACTCAACCAACACCTTCGGAGATACCTGTAGAGCATCTTTATAGTCACCCAGTTACGTTGCGACGTTTTATACACACAAAGCATTCCTCCGGTGTCAGTGAGTTATATGATCTCATGGTCATAGGAATAAATACTTGACACGCAGAAAACAGTAGCAACAAAATGACACGATCAACATGCTACGTCTATTTAGTTTGGGTCTAGTCCATCACACGATTCTCCTAATGATGTGACCCCGTTATCAAGTGACAACACTTGCCTATGGCCAGGAAACCTTGACCATCTTTGATCAACGAGCTAGTCAACTAGAGGCTTACTAGGGACAGTGTTTTGTCTATGTATCCACACAAGTATTGTGTTTCCAATCAATACAATTATAGCATGGATAATAAATGATTATCTTGAACTAAGAAATATAATAATAACTAATTTATTATTGCCTCTAGGGCATATTGCCAATAGTCTCCCACTTGCACTAGAGTCAATAATCTAGTTCACATCACCATGTGATTCCAACGAATCCAACACCCATATAGTTATGGGGTCTGATCACGTCTTGCTCGTGAGAGAGGTTTTAGTCAACGGTTCTGAAACTTTCAGATCCGTGCGTTTTTTACAAATCTTTATGTCATCTTATAGATGCTGCTACTACGTGCTATTCGTAAATGCTCCAAATATCTACTCTACTATATGAATCCGTTTCACTACTCATAGTTATTCGGATTAGTGTCAAAGCTTGCATCGACGTAACCCTTTACGACGAACTCTTTAACCACCTCCATAATCGAGAAAAATTCCTTAGTCCATTTGTTACTAAGGATAAATTTTGACCGCTGCTAGTGATTCAATCATGGATCACTCTCTGTACCTCTCAACAGACTTTGAGTCAAGGCACACATCAGGTGCGGTACACAACATGGCATACTTTAGATTCTACGGCTAAGGCATAGAAGACGACCTTCGTCTATTCTCTTTATTCTGCCGTGGTCGGGTTTTGAGTCTTACTCAAACTCACACCTTACAACGCAACCAAGAACTCCTTCTTTACTGATCTATTTTGAACTCCTTCAAAAACTTGTCAAGGCATGCATCTTGTTGAAACTTCTATTAAGCGCTTTCGATCTATCTCCATAGATCTTTGATGCTCAATGTTCAAGTAGCGCAATCTAGGTATTCCTTCGAAAAACTCCTTTCAAACAACCTTGTATGCTTTACAGAAATTCTACATTACTTCTGATCCACAATATGTCAACCACATATACTTATCAGAAATTCTATAGTGCTCCCACTCACTTCTTTGGAAATACAAGTTTCTCATAAACCTTGTACAAACCCAAAATCTTTGATCATCTCATCAAAGTATATATATTCCAACTCCGAGATGCTTGCACCAGTCCATTGAAGGATCGCTGGAGCTTGCATACTTGCTAGTATCTTTAGGATTGACAAAACCTCCTGGTTGTATCACATACAATGTTTGCTCAAGGAAACCGTCGAGGAAACAATGTTTTGACATCCTACGTGCAACATTTCATAATTAATGCATCAACAACTAACATAATTCTAACAGACCTTTAGCATCGCTACGAGTGAGAAAGTCTCATCATAGTCAACTGTTTGATCTTGTCGAAAACATCTTTGTGACAAGTCGAGCTTTTCTTAATAGTGACTTATCACCATCATCGTCTGTTTTTATTTAAAGATCCATCTTTACTCAATAGTCCTATGACCATCAAGTAATTCTTCCAAAGTCTACACTTTGTTTTCATCCATGGATCCTCTCTCGGATTTCATGGCTTCCAGCCATTTGTCAGAATCTGGGCCCACCATCGCTTTCTCCATAACTCGTAGGTTCACTGTTGCTCAACAACATGACCTCCAAGACAGGATTACCGTACTACTCTGCAGCAGTACGCGACCTTGTCGACCTACGAGGTTTGTAGTAACTTGATTCGAAGCTCAATGATCACCATCATCAGCTTCCACTTCAATTGGTGTAGGCGCCACAGGAACAACTTCCTACGCCCTGCTACACACTGGTTGAAGTGATGGTTCAATAACCTCATCAAGTTCTACTACCCTCCCACTCAATTCTTTCGAGAGAAACCTTTCCCCGAGAAAGGATCCGTTTCTAGAAACAAACACTTTGCTTTCGGATCTGAGATAGGAGATGTACCCAACTGTTTTGGATATCCTATGAAGATGCATTTATCCGCTTGGGTTCGAGCTTATCAGACTGAAACTTTTTCACATAAGTGTCGAAGCCCCAAACTTTCAAGAAACGACAGTTTAGATTTCTCTAAACCTCAATCTATACTGTGTCATCTCAACGGAAATACGTGGTGCCCTATTTAAAGTGAGTGCGGTTGTCTCTAATGCATAACCCATAAACGATAGCGGTAATTCGATAAGAGACATCATAGTATGCACCATACCAAATAGTGTGTGGCTATGACGTTCAGACACATCATCACACTATGATGTTCTAGGTGGCATGAACTGCAAAACAATTTCCACATTGTCTTAACTGCGTACCAAAACTCGTAACTCAGATATTCATTTCCATGATCATATCGTAGACAGTTTATCCTCTTGTTACGACGAACTTCACTCTAAAACGGAATTGAACTTTTCAACATTTCAGACTTGTGATTCATTAGGTAAATACTCATGTATCTACTCAAATCGTCAGTGAAGTAAGAACATAATGATATCCACTGCGTGCCTCAGCACCCATTGGACTGCATACATCAAAATGTATCACTTCCAACAAGTTACTATCTTATTTCATCTCAATGAAAACAAGGCCTTGCTCATGTGGTATGATTTGCATGTCACTAGTGATTCGAAATCAGGTGAGTACAAAGATCCATTAGCATGGAGCCTCTTCATGCAATTTATACTAACATGACTCAAGCGGCAGTGCCACAAGTAAGTGGTACTATCATCATTAACTCGTATCTTTTGGCACCAATATCATGAACATGTGTATCACTACGATCGAGATTCAATAAACCATTGAAGGTGAATATTCAAGAAAATAGAGTAACCATTATTCTCTTTAAATGAATAATCGTATTGCAATAAACACGATCCAATCATGTTCATGCTTAACGCAAGCACCAAATAACAATTATTTAGGTTTAACACCAATCCCGATGGTAGAGGGAGCGTGCGACTTTTGATCGTATCAACCTTGGAAACACTTCCAACACGTATCGTCACCTCGCCTTTAGCTAGTCTCCGTTTATGCCGTAGCTTTCATTTCATGTTACTAATCACTTAGCAACCGAACCGGTATCCAATACCCTCATGCTACTAGGAGTACTAGTAAAGTACACATCAACATCATGTATATCAAATATACTTCTTTCGACTTTTGCCAGCCTTCTTATCTACCAAGTATCTAGAGTTGCTCCGCCTCAGTGACTGTTCCCCTCATTACAGAAGAACTTAGTCTCGGGTTTGGGTTTAATCTTGGGTCTCTTCATTAGTGCAGCAACTGTTTTGCCGTTTCACGAAGTATCCCTTCTAGCCCTTGCCTTTCTTGAAACTTAGTGGTTTTACAAACCATCAACTATTGATGCTCCTTCTTGATTTCTACTTTCGCAGTGTCAAACATCGTGAATCGCTCAAGGATCATTGTATCTATCCTTGATATGTTATAGTTCATCACGAAGCTCTCACAGCTTGGTGGCAGTGACTTTGGAGAATCATCACTATCTCATCTGGAAGATTAACTCCCACTTGATTCAAGTGATTCTCGTACTCAGACAATCTGAGCACACGCTCAACGATTGAGATTTTCTCCTTTACTTTGTGGACAAAGAATCTTGTCGAAGGTCTCGTACCTCTCAACAAGGGCACGAGCATGAAATCACAATTTCATCTCTTTAGAACATCACTTATGTTCCGTGACGTTTCAAAACGTCTTCGGTGCCTTGCTTCTAAGCCATTAAGTATTTTTGCACTGAACTATCGTGTAGTCATCAGAAACGTGTATGTCGGATGTTCACAGCATCCACAGACGACGCTCGGGGTGCAGCACACCGAGTGGTGCATTAAGGACATAAGCCTTCTGCGCAGCAACGAGGACAATCCTCTTCAAAGTTTGCTACTATCAACTTTCAACTAAATTTTCTCTAGGAACATATAAAAACAGTAGAGCTATAGCGCAAGCTACATCGTAATTCGCAAAGACCATTAGACTATGTTCATGACAATTAGTTCAATTAATCATATTACTTAAGAACTCCCACTCAAAAAGTACATCTCTCTAGTCATTTGAGTGGTACATGATCCAAATCCACTATCTCAAGTCCGATCATCACGTGAGTCGAGAATAGTTTCAGTGGTAAGCATCTCTATACTAATCATATCAACTATACGATTCATGCTCGACCTTTCGGTCTCATGTGTTCCGAGGCCATGTCTGCACATGCTAGGCTCGTCAAGCTTAACCCGAGTGTTCCGCGTGCGCAACTGTTTTGCACCCGTTGTATGTGAATGTTGAGTCTATCACACCCGATCATCACGTGGTGTCTCGAAACGACGAACTGTAGCAACGGTGCACAGTCGGGGAGAACACAATTTCATCTTGAAATTTTAGTGAGAGATCACCTCATAATGCTACCGTCGTTCTAAGCAAGATAAGGTGCATAAAAGGATTAACATCACATGCAATTCATAAGTGACATGATATGGCCATCATCACGTGCTTCTTGATCTCCATCACCAAAACACCGGCACGATCTTCTTGTCACCGGCGTCACACCATGATCTCCATCAACGTGTCGCCATCGGGGTTGTCGTGCTACTCATGCTATTACTACTAAAGCTACGTCCTAGCAAAATAGTAAACGCATCTGCAAGCACAAACGTTAGTTATAAAGACAACCCTATGGCTCCTGCCCGTTGCCGTACCATCGACGTGCAAGTCGATATTAACTATTACAACATGATCATCTCATACATCCAATATATCACATCACATCGTTGGCCATATCACATCACAAGCATACCCTGCAAAAACAAGTTAGACGTCCTCTAATTTTGTTGTTGCAAGTTTTACGTGGTGACCAAGGGTATCTAGTAGGATCGCATCTTACTTACGCAAACACCACAACGGATATATATGAGTTGCTATTTAACCTCATCCAAGGACCTCCTCGGTCAAATCCGATTTAACTAAAGTTGGAGAAACTGACACTTGCCAGTCATCTTTGAGCAAAGGGGGTTACTCGTAACGATGAAACCAGTCTCTCGTAAGCGTACGAGTAATGTCGGTCCAAGCCGCTTCAATCCAACAATACCGCGGAATCAAGAAAAGACTAAGGAGGGAAGCAAAACGCACATCACCGCCCACAAAAACTTTTGTGTTCTACTCGAGAAGACATCTACGCATGAACCTAGCTCTTGATGCCACTGTTGCGGAACGTCGCATGGGAAACAAAAATTTTCCTACGCGCACGAAGACCTATCATGGTGATGTCCATCTACGAGAGGGGATGAGTGATCTACGTACCCTTGTAGATCGTACAGCAGAAGCGTTAGTGAACGCGGTTGATGTAGTGGAACGTCCTCACGTCCCTCGATCCGCCCCGCGAACAATCCCGCGATCAGTCCCACGATCTAGTACCGAACGGACGGCACCTCCGCGTTCAGCACACGTACAGCTCGACGATGATCTCGGCCTTCTTGATCCAGCAAGAGAGACGGAGAGGTACAAGAGTTCTCCGGCAGCGTGATGGCGCTCCGGAGGTTGGTGATGACCTTGTCTCAGCAGGGCTCCGCCCGAGCTCCGCAGAAACGCGATCTAGAGGAAAAACCGTGGAGGTATGTGGTCGGGCTGCCGTGGAAAAGTCGTCTCAAATCAGCCCTAAAACCTCCGTATATATAGGTGGGAGGGAGGGGGCCTTGCCTTGGGGCTCAAGGAGCCCCAAGGGGGTCGGCCGAGTCCAAGGGGGAGGACTCTCCCCCCCCCAAACCGAGTTGGACTAGGTTTGGTGGGAGGGAGTCCCCCTTCCTTCCCACCTCCTCTTTTTTTTTCTTTCTCTCTTGATTTTCTTCTCCTTGGCGCATAGGGCATTTGTGGGCTGTCCCACCAGCCCACTAAGGGCTGCTGTGTCTCCCCCAAGGCCTATGGGATTCCCCGGGGTGGGTTCCCCCCCCCCCCCGGTGAACTCCCGGAACCCATTCGTCATTCCCGGTACATTCCCGGTAACTCCAAAAACCTTCCGGTAATCAAATGAGGTCATCCTATATATCAATCTTCGTTTCCGGACCATTCCGGAAACCCTCGTGACGTCCGTGATCTCATCCGGGACTCCGAACAACATTCGGTAACCAACCATATAACTCAAATACGCATAAAACAACGTCGAACCTTAAGTGTGCAGACCCTGCGGGTTCGAGAACTATGTAGACATGACCCGAGAGACTCCTCGGTCAATATCCAATAGCGGGACCTGGATGCCCATATTGGATCCCACATATTCTACGAAGATCTTATCGTTTGAACCTCAGTGCCAAGGATTCATTCAATCCCGTATGTCATTCCCTTTGTCCTTCGGTATGTTACTTGCCTGAGATTCGATCGTCAGTATCCGCATACCTATTTCAATCTCGTTTACCGGCAAGTCTCTTTACTCATTCCGTAATACAAGACCCCGCAACTTACACTAAGTTACATTGCTTGCAAGGCTTGTGTGTGATGTTGTATTACCGAGTGGGCCCCGAGATACCTCTCCGTCACACGGAGTGACAAATCCCAGTCTTGATCCATACTAACTCAACCAACACCTTCGGAGATACCTGTAGAGCATCTTTATAGTCACCCAGTTACGTTGCGACGTTTGATACACACAAAGCATTCCTCCGGTGTCAGTGAGTTATATGATCTCATGGTCATAGGAATAAATACTTGACACGCAGAAAACAGTAGCAACAAAATGACACAATCAACATGCTACGTCTATTTAGTTTGGGTCTAGTCCATCACATGATTCTCCTAATGATGTGATCCCGTTATCAAGTGACAACACTTGCCTATGGCCAGGAAACCTTGACCATCTTTGATCAACGAGCTAGTCAACTAGAGGCTTACTAGGGACAGTGTTTTGTCTATGTATCCACACAAGTATTGTGTTCCGATCAATACAATTATAGCATGGATAATAAACGATTATCTTGAACTAAGAAATATAATAATAACTAATTTATTATTGCCTCTAGGGCATATTTCCAACACAACGGCCCACCGGGCCCTTGATCTATGCGCCCTGATCGGGGGCGCCCAACCCGTTATGGTTGGTGGGCCCCTTTGACCTGCGCTATAAATAAAGTGGTGGGGGCCGGGGCGCACGGTACGAGGTTCACCGCGCCACCAGAATCCCCACCTAAATCCCCTTCCGATCTAGGGTTAGCATAGTGCTCACGGGAAGCACCACCCACGACCACACCTCCTCCCTCACGCCACCGACGACTACACCGGCACCGATGGCCGGAGCAGGGAGTTCATCGGGCTAGGGATTAGGTGAGTACATGGTAACTCCGGATCGATCTATGCCTAGTTGATCTACGGCTTCAACAGTTTCGTCTCGGGCTACTCGAAGAACTACCGTGCTCTCGTGCCAGGCTCCTTGCTTAGCGGCGCCGGCCACCGGTCCACGCCGATACACACGTTTGGCTTCGGCGGCGACCACGACTCGTCAGCCATGCACACGATCGCGGAGGAGACCGGCGGCACTTTCTCTTTCATCGAGGACGAGACGGTGGTGCAGGACTCGTTCGCGCAGTGCATCGGCGGGCTCCTCTCCGTCGTCGTCCAGGAGGCGCTGATCACCATGAAGTGCGTGCACCCAGTGCGCGTCCGTGCAGTCAAGTCCGGGCGCTACGACAGCAGCATCGATGCGTACGCTCGCTCTGCCTCTGTGGACGTCGGCGAGCTCTACGCGGACGAGGAGAGGCGCTTCCTCCTACTAGTGGACGTCCCCAAGGCAGGGCCGGCTCTGTGATTTCAAAGGCCCCAGTACGAACTCTACCAATGGGCCTAATAAAAAAATAAATCATATACGATACATGGTCATATATAATTTCTATAAATTCATAAAACTAAGCATATTTTACTAGAATCAAAAATTCGTTATTTCCACTGGCTTGGTTCCAAACAAAGTATCATAGAAGTTACAATGCGTAAAAAACTAAACATTTTTTGGTACCTCTACTCGATAATATATACATACTGCATATATACTATGGGCCCCTCTTTAGGCTGGGCCCCATGCCGTCGCACCTCTCGCACTGGGCCAAAGACGGCCCTGCCCCAAGGCCGGCGACGCTGACGAAGTGACGCAGCTCATGAAGGTGACCTGCACCTACCGCGACACGGCGACAGCGCAGGTGATGGACGTGGCCGGCGAGGACGTGGCGGTGCAGAGGCCCGTGGAGGTGGCCAAGGACCAGCAGCCGTCCATGGAGGTCGCTTGGGAGAAATTCCGCGTGGAGGCGACGGAGGACATCGCGGCCGCGCGGGCCGCCGCGGAGCGCGGCGAGTACGCGGAGGCCGCGAGGATACTGGACCGCGGGCAAGAGGCGCTGGTGCCGGCGCTGGCAGACGACGCGAGGTGCAAGGCGCTGGTGGAGGAGCTACGTGAGCTGAGCACCCGCGTGGCGAGCCAGCGGGAGTACGAGAAGTCGGGGCGCGCGTGCATCCTGACTGGCCACAGCTCCCACGCGCAGCAGCGCGCCGCGTCGGCCTTCGTGGCCGGTGCCGGAGGAGGATATCGTTGCCCCCCGCCGCCCGGGGCAGCTCCGGGCGCGGCGCCGTCGGTTCTTGGTTTTGGCGCCGCCGGGGTGTACGCCACGCCGGCGATGCAGGTGATGGCGGGCGCGTCGAGGCAACTACGTGAGCAGCAGCAGCAGGCGACGTTGAAGAGGAAGAGCGGAAGCAATGGCGGCAACTAAAATGAGGCGGCCGCTCGCTCCAACTTTTCTTCGACCTTCGATTTACTTATCTTGCGCTTTTACTTACGTCTTGGGCAGTTATTGAGAACATATATTCATAGTCTAGTTATTGAGAATATGTATTTATATCGTCCAGTTATTGATAACATATATTTCCCAGTTTCAAATTAAGTATTGTAGATTTTGTATTAAACTAGCATCAATATTTATTTTGGGACAAAGATATTACTCCCTCCATCACGGTTTAGAAGGTACGTTTGGAAATCTCTAGGACCAAGGTAGTCACCGATTGGTTGTGAGATGTAGCAGGTGTAGATGTTAATGGGCCTAATCAACTGAGAAAATAATAGTACTAATGGGTAAGTAGCAAATTGGGAGGACGCATGCATGAGTATTACTAGTACTAATTAATAAGAGTAATTACTTTCGCGCCTTAAACCTTGTTTATTTTGAAAACGCACGTAAGTTTAATTGTGCCTTCTAAACCGTGACGGAGGGAGTATATTTTAGTGATAATCATCTGAAATTTGTTTTTGAAGCCCGGTCTCCATGACACCTCTAAATTCGAAATTTAAATTTCATGAAAAGTCATATTTATATGTTCAAAAAAATTCTAAAAAAATAAAAAGGCTTAACATACATGTTAAATTTTTTAGAGCAAAATACGTTGTATTGAGTGTTGTCAAAGAAATCTCTAATGCCTTTTAAGGCAATAAATGAGAAGCTTTGCCTCCGCCGGTACTCCTCCAAGCACCGGTCTCGCGCGCGGCCTTTGTTGGAATTATGCCCTAGAGGTAATAATAAATGTATAGTTATTATTATAATTCCTGTTTCAAGATAATAGTTTATTATCCATGCTATAATTGTATTGAATGAAGACTCATTTACATGTGTGGATACATAGACAAAACACCGTCCCTAGCATGCCTCTAGTTGGCTGGCCAGTTGATCGATGATAGTCAGTGTCTTCTGATTATGAACAAGGTGTTGTTGCTTGATAACTGGATCACGTCATTGGGAGAATCACGTGATGGACTAGACCCAAACTAATAGACGTAGCATGTTGATCGTGTCATTTTGTTGCTACTGTTTTCTGCGTGTCAAGTATTTATTCCTATGACCATGAGATCATATAGCTCACTGACATAGGAGGAATACTTTGTGTGTATCAAACGTCGCAACGTAACTGGGTGACTATAAAGATGCTCTACAGGTATCTCCGAAGGTGTTAGTTGAGTTAGTATGGATCAAGACTGGGATTTGTCACTCCGTGTGACGGAGAGGTATCTCGGGGCCCACTCGGTAATACAACATCACACACAAGCCTTGCAAGCAATGTAACTTAGTGTAAGTTGCGGGATCTTGTATTACGGAACGAGTGAAGAGACTTGTCGGTAAACGAGATTGAAATAGGTATGCGGATACTGACGATCGAATCTCGGGCAAGTAACATACCGAAGGACAAAGGGAATGACATACGGGATTATACGAATCCTTGGCACTAAGGTTCAAACGATAAGATCTTCGTAGAATATGTAGGATCCAATATGGGCATCCAGGTCCCGCTATTGGATATTGACCGAGGAGTCTCTCGGGTCATGTCTACATAGTTCTCGAACCCGCAGGGTCTGCACACCTAAGGTTCGACGTTGTTTTATGCGTATTTGAGTTATATGGTTGGTTACCAAATGTTGTTCGGAGTCCCGTATGAGATCACGGACGTCACGAGGGTTTCCGGAATGGTCCGGAAACGAAGATTGATATATAGGATGACCTCATTTGATTACCTGAAGGTTTTCGGAGTTACCGGGAATGTATCGGGAATGACGAATGGGTTCCGGGAGTTCACCGGGGGGGGGGGGGCAACCCACCCCGGGGAAGCCCATAGTCTTTGGGGAGACACACCAGCCCTTAGTGGGCTGGTGGGACAGCCCCAAGGGGGCCTATGCGCCAAGAGAAAAGAATCAAAGGAAAAGAAAAAAAAAGAGGGAGGAAGTGGGAAGGGAAGGGGACTCCTCCCACGAAACCAAGTCCAACTCGGTTTGGGGGGGGGGGAGTCCTCCCCCCCTTGGCTCGGCCGACCCCTTGAGGGTCCCTTGGACCCCAAGGCAAGGTCCCCCTCCCTCCTGCTATATATATGGAGCAATTAGGGCTGATTTGAGACGACTTTCTCACGGCTGCCCGACCACATACCTCCATAGTTTTTCCTCTAGATCGCGTTTCTGCGGAGCTCGGACGGAGCCCTGCTGAGACAAGATCATCAGCAACCTCCGGAGCGCCGTCACGCTGCAGGAGAACTCTTCTACCTCTCCGTCTCTCTTGCTGGATCAAGAAGGCCGAGATCATCGTCGAGCTGTACGTGTGCTAAACGCGGAGGTGCCGTCCGTTCGGTACTAGATCGTGGGACTGATCGCGGGATTGTTCGCGGGGCGGATCGAGGGACGTGAGGACGTTCCACTACATCAACCGCGTTCTCTAACGCTTCTGCTGTGCGATCTACAAGGGTACGTAGATCACTCATCCCCTCTCGTAGATGGACATCACCATGATAGGTCTTCGTGCGCGTAGGAAAATTTTTGTTTCCCATGCGACGTTCCCCAACAGTGGCATCATGAGCTAGGTTCATGCGTAGATGTCTTCTCGAGTAGAACACAAAAGTTTTTGTGGGCGGTGATGTGCGTTTTGCTGCCCTCCTTAGTCTTTTCTTGATTCCGCGGTATTGTTGGATTGAAGCGGCTTGGACCGACATTACTCGTACGCTTACGAGAGACTGGTTTCATCGTTACGAGTAACCCCCTTTGCTCAAAGATGACTGGCAAGTGACGGTTTCTCCAACTTTAGTTGAATCGGATTTGACCGAGGAGGTCCTTGGATGAGGTTAAATAGCAACTCATATATCTCCGTTGTGGTGTTTGCGTAAGTAAGATGCGATCCTACTAGATACCCTTGGTCACCACGTAAAACATGCAACAACAAAATTAGAGGACGTCTAACTTGTTTTTGCAGGGTATGATTGTGATGTGATATGGCCAATGATGTGATGTGATATATTGGATGTATGAGATGATCATGTTGTAATAGAAATATCGACTTGCACGTCGATGGTACGGCAACCGGCAGGAGCCATAGGGTTGTCTTTATACTAACGTTTGTGCTTGCAGATGCGTTTACTATTTTGCTAGGATGTAGCTTTAGTAGTAATAGCATAAGTAGCACGACAACCCCGATGGCAACACGTTGATGGATGATCATGGTGTGGCTCCGGTGACAAGAAGATCGTGCCGGTGCTTTGGTGATGGAGATCAAGAAGCACGTGATGATGGCCATATCATGTCACTTATGAATTGCATGTGATGTTAATCCTTTTTTGCACCTTATTTTGCTTAGAACGACGGTAGCATTATGAGGTGATCTCTCACTAAAATTTCAAGACGAAATTGTGTTCTCCCCGACTGTGCACCGTTGCTACAGTTCGTCGTTTCGAGACACCACGTGATGATCGGGTGTGATAGACTCAACGTTCACATACAACGGGTGCAAAACAGTTGCGCACGCGGAACACTCGGGTTAAGCTTGACGAGCCTAGCATGTGCAGACATGGCCTCGGAACACATGAGACCGAAAGGTTGATCATGAATCATATGGTTGATATGATTAGCATAGGGATGCTTACCACTGAAACTATACTCAACTCACGTGATGATCGGACTTGGGATAGTGTAAGTGGATCATGAACCACTCAAATGACTAGAGAGATGTACTTTTTGAGTGGGAGTTTAGCATATAATTTGATTAAGTTGAACTCTAATTATCTTGAACATAGTCTAAGTCCACTTTGAATATATTTGTGTTGTAGATCATGGCTCACGCAAGTGTCATCCTGAATTTTAATACGTTCCTAGAGAAAGCTAAGTTGAAAGATGATGGAAGCAACTTTGTAGACTGGGCTCGTAATCTTAAGCTAATCTTACAAGCTGGGAAGAAGGATTATGTCCTTAATGCTGCGCTAGGAGATGAATCACCCGCTACGGCTGATCAGGATGTTAAGAACGCTTGGTTAGCGCGTAAGGAGGACTACTCAATAGTTCAATGTGCAGTCTTGTATGGCTTAGAACCGGGACTTCAACGTCGCTTTGAGCGTCATGGAGCATTTGAGATGTTCCAGGAGTTGAAGTTTATCTTTCAGAAGAACGCCCTGATCGAGAGGTATGAGACCTCCGATAAATTCTATGCTTGCAAGATGGAGGAAAACTCGTCTGTCAGTAAACATGTGCTCAAAATGTCTGGGTACTCAAACCGTCTAGCTGAACTGGGGATTGAACTCCCGCAAGAAGCTATCACTGACAGAATCCTTCAATCACTGCCGCCAAGCTATAAAGGCTTTGTGTTGAACTACAACATGCAAGGGATGAACAAGTCTCCCGGTGAGTTGTTTGCGATGCTGAAAGTCGCAGAGTCTGAACTCCGTAAAGAGCATCAAGTGTTGATGGTGAGCAAGACCACTAGTTTCAAGAGAAACGGCAAAGGCAAGAAGGGCCATTCGAAGAAGAGCGGCAAGCCTGTTGCCAATCCGCCGAAGAAACCCAAGGCTGGACCTAAGCCTGAAACAGAGTGCTTCTATTGCAAGGGTATGGGTCACTGGAAGCGCAATTGCCCCAAGTATCTGGCAGATAAGAAGGCGGGCAAAGAAAAATCAGTTATATTTGATATACATGTTATTGATGTGTACTTAACCGGCTCTCGTAGTAGTGCCTGGGTATTCGATACCGGTTCTGTTGCTCACATTTGCAACTCGAAACAGGAACTGCGGAATAGACGAAGGCTGGCGAAAGACGAAGTGACGATGCGCGTAGGAAACGGTTCCAAGGTTGATGCAATCGCCGTCGGCACAGTGTCACTTCAGCTACCATCGGGATTAGTGATGAACTTAAATCGTTGTTATTTAGTGCCTGCGTTGAGCATGAACATTATATCTGGATCTTGTTTATTGCGAGACGGTTACTCTTTTAAGTCTGAGAATAATGGTTGTTCTATTTCTATGAGTAACATCTTTTATGGTCATGCACCGAATGTGAGAGGATTGTTCATATTGAATCTTGATAGCGATACGCATATACATAACATTGAGACCAAAAGAGTTAGAGTAAACAATGATAGCGCCATATTTTTGTGGCACTGTCGCTTGGGTCATATTGGTGTAAAGCGCATGAAGAAACTCCATGGTGATGGACTTTTGGAGTCACTTGATTTTGATTCACTTGACACGTGCGAACCATGCCTCATGGGCAAGATGACTAAGACTCCGTTCTCCGGAACAATGGAGCGTGCAAGTGACTTGTTGGAAATCATACATACAGATGTGTGTGGTCCAATGAGCGTAGAGGCACGTGGCGGATATCGTTATTTCCTCACCTTCACTGACGATTTAAGTAGATATGGTTATGTCTACTTGATGAAACACAAGTCTGAAACATTTGAAAAGTTCAAGCAATTTCAGAGTGAAGTGGAAAATCATCGTAACAAGAAGATCAAGTTCCTACGGTCTGATCGTGGGGGTGAATATCTGAGTTTCGAGTTTGGTGCTCACTTAAGACAATGTGGAATTGTTTCATAGTTAACACCGCCTGGAACACCACAGCGTAATGGTGTGTCCGAACGTCGTAATCGTACTTTGTTAGAGATGGTGCGATCTATGATGTCTCTTACTGATTTGCCGTTATCATTTTGGGGTTATGCATTAGAAACAGCTGCATTCACTTTAAATAGGGCACCATCAAAATCCGTTGAGACGACACCATACGAACTGTGGTATGGCAAAAGGCCAAAGTTGTCGTTTCTTAAAGTTTGGGGATGTGATGCTTATGTCAAAAAGCTTCAGCCTGAAAAGCTGGAACCCAAAGCGGAAAAATGCGTCTTCATAGGCTACCCAAAAGAGACAGTTGGGTACACCTTCTATCTCAAATCCGAGGGCAAAGTGTTTGTTGCTAAGAACGGAACTTTTCTCGAGAAGGAGTTTCTCTCGAGAGAATTGAGTGGGAGGAAGATAGAACTTGACGAGGTTGTCGAACCTCTCATCCCTCTGGATGGTGGCGCAGGGCAAGGGGAAACCTCTGTCATTGCGACGCCGGTTGAGGAGGAAGTTAATGATGATGATCATGAAACTCCAGTTCAAGTTTCTGTTGAACCACGCAGGTCGACGAGATCACGTGCTGCTCCAGAGTGGTACGGTAATCCCGTCTTATCAATCATGTTGTTAGACAACAATGAACCTGCGAATTATGAAGAAGCAATGGTGGGCCCAGATTCCAACAAATGGCTAGAAGCCATGAAATCTGAGATAGGATCCATGTATGAGAACAACGTGTGGACTTTGGAGATACTACCTGAGGGCCGCAAGGCTATTCAGAACAAATGGATCTTTAAGAAGAAGACGGACGCTGACGGTAATGTGATCGTTTATAAAGCTCGACTTGTGGCAAAGGGTTTTTCACAAGTTCCAGGAATTGACTACGATGAGACTTTCTCTCCCGTGGCAATGCTTAAGTCCGTCAGAATCATGTTAGCAATAGCTGCATTTTTCGATTATGAGATCTGGCAGATGGATGTCAAAACGGCGTTCCTTAACGGTTTCCTTAAGGAAGAGTTGTATATGATGCAACCCGAAGGTTTTGTCGATCCTAAAAATGCTGACAAGGTGTGCAAACTCCAGCGATCCATTTATGGACTGGTGCAAGCATCTCAGAGTTGGAACAAATGCTTTGATGAGGTGATCAAAGCATTTGGGTTTATACAAGTGGTTGGAGAATCTTGTATTTACAAGAAAGTGAGTGGGAGCTCTGTGGCGTTTCTAATATTATATGTGGATGACATATTACTGATTGGAAACAACATAGAGCTTTTGGAGAGCATAAAAGGTTACTTGAATAAAAGTTTCTCTATGAAGGACCTAGGAGAAGCTGCTTACATTCTAGGCATTAAGATCTATAGGGATAGATCAAAACGCCTGATAGGACTTTCACAAAGCACGTACCTTGATAAAGTTTTGAAGAGGTTCAAAATGAAACAGTCCAAGAAAGGGTTCTTGCCAGTGTTACAAGGTACGAGATTGAGTAAGACTCAGTGCCGAGCAACTGATGAAGATAGAGAGCATATGCGCTCCGTCCCCTATGCTTCAGCCATAGGTTCTATCATGTATGCGATGCTGTGCACTAGACCGGATGTTAGCCTGGCCATAAGTATGGCAGGTAGGTTCCAGAGTAATCCAGGAGTGGATCATTGGACAGCGGTCAAGAATATCCTGAAGTACCTGAAAAGGACTAAGGAGATGTTTCTCGTGTATGGAGGTGACGAAGAGCTCGCCGTAAAAGGTTACGTCGATGCAAGCTTTGACACAGATCCGGACGACTCTAAGTCGCAAACCGGATACGTATTTATTCTTAATGGGGGTGCAGTAAGCTGGTGCAGTTCCAAGCAAAGCGTCGTAGCAGATTCTACATGTGAAGCGGAGTACATGGCTGCCTCAGAGGCGGCTAAGGAGGGTGTCTGGATGAAGCAGTTCATGACGGACCTTGGAGTGGTGCCAAGTGCACTGGATCCAATAACCTTGTTCTGTGACAACACTCGTGCCATTGCCTTAGCAAAGGAGCCAAGGTTTCAAAAGAAGACCAGACACATCAAACGACGCTTCAACCTCATCCGCGACTACGTCGAGGAGGAGGACGTAAATATATGCAAAGTGCACACGGATCTGAATGTAGCAGACCCGCTGACTAAACCTCTTCCACGGCCAAAACATGATCGACACCAGAACTGTATGGGTGTTAGATTTATTACAATGTAATTCACATGGTGATGTGAGGGCTGGATTATTGACTCTAGTGCAAGTGGGAGACTGTTGGAATTATGCCCTAGAGGGAATAATAAATGTATAGTTATTATTATAATTCCTGTTTCAAGATAATAGTTTATTATCCATGCTATAACTGTATTGAATGAAGACTCATTTACATGTGTGGATACATAGACAAAACACCGTCCCTAGCATGCCTCTAGTTGGCTGGCCAGTTGATCGATGATAGTCAGTGTCTTCTGATTATGAACAAGGTGTTGTTGCTTGATAAATGGATCACGTCATTGGGAGAATCACGTGATGGACTAGACCCAAACTAATAGACGTAGCATGTTGATCGTGTCATTTTGTTGCTACTGTTTTCTGCGTGTCAAGTATTTATTCCTATGACCATGAGATCATATAGCTCACTGACACCGGAGGAATACTTTGTGTGTATCAAACGTCGCAACGTAACTGGGTGACTATAAAGATGCTCTACAGGTATCTCCGAAGGTGTTAGTTGAGTTAGTATGGATCAAGACTGGGATTTGTCACTCCGTGTGACGGAGAGGTATCTCGGGGCCCACTCGGTAATACAACATCACACACAAGCCTTGCAAGCAATGTAACTTAGTGTAAGTTGCGGGATCTTGTATTACGGAACGAGTGAAGAGACTTGTCGGTAAACGAGATTGAAATAGGTATGCGGATACTGACGATCGAATCTCGGGCAAGTAACATACCGAAGGACAAAGGGAATGACATACGGGATTATACGAATCCTTGGCACTGAGGTTCAAACGATAAGATCTTCGTAGAATATGTAGGATCCAATATGGGCATCCAGGTCCCGCTATTGGATATTGACCGAGGAGTCTCTCGGGTCATGTCTACATAGTTCTCGAACCCGCAGGGTCTGCACACTTAAGGTTCAACGTTGTTTTATGCGTATTTGAGTTATATGGTTGGTTACCGAATGTTGTTCGGAGTCCCGGATGAGATCACGGACGTCACGAGGGTTTCCGGAATGGTCCGGAAACGAAGATTGATATATAGGATGACCTCATTTGATTACCGGAAGGTTTTCGGAGTTACCGGGAATGTACCGGGAATGACGAATGGGTTCCGGGAGTTCACCGGGGGGGGGGGCAACCCACCCCGGGGAAGCCCATAGGCTTTGGGGAGACACACCAGCCCTTAGTGGGCTGGTGGGACAGCCCCAAGGGGGCCTATGCGCCAAGAATAAAGAATCAAAGGAAAAGAAAAAAAAGGGAGGAAGTGGGAAGGGAAGGGGACTCCTCCCACCAAACCAAGTCCAACTCGGTTTGGGGGGGAGGCCCCCCCCTTGGCTCGGCCGACCCCTTGAGGGTCCCTTGGACCCCAAGGCAAGGTCCCCCTCCCTCCTGCTATATATATGGAGCAATTAGGGCTGATTTGAGACGACTTTCTCACGGCTGCCCGACCACATACCTCCATAGTTTTTCCTCTAGATCGCGTTTCTGCGGAGCTCGGGCGGAGCCCTGCTGAGACAAGATCATCACCAACCTCCGGAGCGCCGTCACACTGCCGGAGAACTCTTCTACCTCTCCGTCTCTCTTGCTGGATCAAGAAGGCCGAGATCATCGTCGAGCTGTACGTGTGCTGAACGCGGAGGTGCCGTCCGTTCGGTACTAGATCGTGGGACTGATCGCGGGATTGTTCGCGGGGCGGATCGAGGGACGTGAGGACGTTCCACTACATCAACTGCGTTCTCTAACGCTTCTGCTGTACGATCTACAGGGGTACGTAGATCACTCATCCCATCTCGTAGATGGACATCACCATGATAGGTCTTCGTGCGCGTAGGAAATTTTTTGTTTCCCATGCGATGTTCCCCAACAACCTTTTCATGGCGTCACAGACGACCTCGACGGCAGATGGCACGCCCGCCATGAAGCCACGTGTCCCCCTCTCGAACCTCCCAAAGGCGACGTTAACGAAGGCTGGCAAGATGTCTTGAAAGAAGAACAAGGTTGTAGACGGCTCCTCTAGGCTCTCCCATCTTGCCGCAAACTGTTTTTTAACGCGCCGCGGATAGCGTGGGTGTTGAAGATGCTCTTTACAAATTCAACTGCACAGCAAAAGCGCACAACCTTTCTAACAAATCGCAGGCAACTAATTATCGATGATTGCTTTTTCATGGCTTTTGATTTCAACCATGTAGTCTTGACAGAGCAAAGGCACCGGTGTACAGTGTGGTGCCTTGCCCCTCATTTCTGTCCGTTGTACCGAGAATCGATGGTTGAATGAACATCAAGTGCTCTTCTATACCCGAACAGTAAATTCAAAAAAAAATGTAAAAATGTTTAAAAAAATCTAATTTTTTTACGATAAACTTTGATAAAATGTCTAAGAGCTCGCAAAATTTCAGTATGAAATCACATTTCTGAAAGTTGTGACAAAAAAAACTGGTGTTCGAAAATGCTTTCGAAAGTAGCATTTTCAGGGTTTCGATTTTTTTTACCACGACTTCCACAAACCTTGATTTCATGATGAAAATTCTCGAGTACTTAGAAAATTTGTCAAAGTTTGCCCAGAAAAAAATTCAAAACTTTTTGAATCCTTTTATAATTTTTTGAATTTACTGTTGGGATGTAGATGAGCACTTGATGTTCATCCGACCATCGATTCCTGATCCAACGGACATAAATGAAGGGCAAGGCACCACACTGTTCACCGGCAGTGGCGGAGCCAGGAATGAAATGGAGGGTGTGCACACCTAATTTTTTTTTCCTACCTAATCCAAGTGTCACACAAAACTTGGCAACAATATAATACATATAGCTCAAAAGTCAGACAACATTATAGTTCCCACATGTAGCAAATTTGCAATGTTGCAAATACAAAGTCTTACATGGATACAAATATGTAGCAAACTACTACACTAAGTAACTCTACGACGTTCCTTTGCCATGAAAGCTTCAACAATGTCGTCCTCGCTTACTTTCAAGAACACATCTCGTTCAATTAATGTCACTAAGCAATCATTCAGGAGATCATCATTCATACTATTTCTCAACTTATTTTTCACTAGATTCATTGCCGAGAATACTCTTTCAACACTCGCTGTGGCGACCGGTAAGATCAATACCAATTTGATAAGCATGTAGACCAAATCATAGAGAACATGTTTGTTTGTACAAACAAGCATAACAGGCAGTTCACCAATAGTATGCACAGATCTGAACCTAGCATCTTGTCTCATATCATCAATAAAAGTAGCAAGTTGGAATTCTAGCCTTACCAAATCCATGCTTGATATGTCCTGAGGGTAGAATTCAGCAAGTTTCATTACCTTGAGTGCATCACAAGAAGCAAATGAATTGGCGGGGTTCACAGCAGACATGCAAATCAACAACTCCATATTAACCTCGTCAAACCTATTGTCAAGCTCTTGAATGATTTGATCAAGGATACCAAGATATACTTCTCTTCTATAACGATCATCATTTGTTTGCACTTCATAATACCGAGGTGATCTTCCATGAGGCACATAACTATCCTCCGGTGTAGGAACTTGAATGCCATGTTTGTTGCAAAACAATGTTACCTTTGCAAGAAATTCTTCCCAACCATGAGACCTCATATGCCGCATTTTATTCTTTGCCAAACTAACAAGTGCCATTGCATTGACAATATCTTGATCCCTCTTTTGCAATGACTGAGATAACTCATTAGTGTGGCCAAGAATAACAAGCATCAGATGAAGATTGAAAACAAAGTCATATGATTCCAAGGCAAAAGTCACTGCACGTATTCTTGTCCACTCACCCCTTTGTGAAGGATCTTTTCCAATAGCATCAAGTACTTCTAGTATTGTGGGATACATGGTAACAATGTGCAAAATGGTTCGAAAATGAGAACCCCATCGAGTATCACCGGGTCTAGGTAATCCCATCTCTTGATTTAAACCACTTCCACTTTCAATTTCACCCATTTCAAGTGCTTCCAAAACCTTTTGAGCTCTAACATCTCGAAGCATGTCATGGCGCTTGCAAGAAACTCCAACAATATTGAGCAAGTAAGAAACATGATAAAAAAACCATTTACATGGTTCATTTCCCCTTGCCACGGCAATAAGAACCAATTGAAGTTGATGTGCAAAGCAATGAATGCAATAAGCAGAGGGTGACTCATTCATGATCAAAGTTTTCAACCCTTTTATCTCCCCTTTCATATTGCTAGCCCCGTCATATCCTTGCCCACGGATTTGAGTAAGAGACAAATGATGATCAATAAGCAAAGATTCAATTGCAGCTTTAAGTGACAAGGAAGTTGTGTTGGCAACATGAACAACACCAAGAAATCTCTCACACCCCTTTCCAACTTTATCAACATAACATATGCAAATAGCAAGTTGCTCTTTGTGAGATGCATCACTAGACTCATCAGCTAGGATTGCATAGTGCTCATCACCAAGATCTTCAATAATTTGTTTTGTAGTTAGTACAGCACAACATTGAATAATCTGTTTTTGTATCGTTGGACTAGTCAATATGCAGTTTCCAGGAGCATTGTGCAAAACAATCTTATCAACTTCTTCATCATTTTCTGCAAGCCATTTTAGAAGTTCAAGAAAGTTCCCCCTATTACTAGATTCTTCACTCTCATCATGTCCACGAAATGCCAATCCTTGGTTCAAAAGAAACCTCAAGCATCTAAGTGAATAGGTTAGCTTAGCCTTGTAAAGACGCATATCCTCTTTAGACACCCTCACAATGATATTATAGCCTTTGAGACACTATATTCTAGCCAACTATACTTTTCAAACCAAACAAAACTAAAGTGTCGGTTTTTACCATAGATTTTCCTGACTTCAAAAGCATGTCCATATGGACGACATGCTGTTTTTGCAATATATCTTCTCCGAACACTATCTTGATCATTAAAATCATACTCTGAAATAGGAGTTCTTTTCGCTGGATCACCTGAAAAGACATGTGCACTTGGTTGTTGAGGTGATGGAAGACTTGGCGTTGCCTCTTCGATTTCAGTATCCGAATGGATAGGAGATGGGGAATTAGGACACCCTGCATTTTCAATATCTTCAGTGTGATGTTCAGTAGCAATCTTCCTCACTTTCTCTTCATTTTTTAAAAAAGATCCAGAATGGCACTTTTCCTCTTCATGTTCTGCTTTGCAAGTTGCAACTGCAAGTCTGCAATTATATCCAATCCAATGTGAATGTGTGATTATATCTTCACAGACACTGGCTGCAATGAGAAATCCTACAGGCTACAGCCACAGAAAAAATTTGTTCCCAGTGTGCTTACCACTTTACCAGACAGAGGAGGGGATCTGACGATCTGTGCCGACCGGCTGAGGCCTGAGACTGAGAGGAAGGGAGGGGCGACCGCGGCGACCGGCGGGAGGAGGGGAGCTGCGCTGCTACGGGCGCGGCGACCGGCGGGAGGAGGGGAGCTGCGGGCGCGGCGACCGGCGGGAGAAGGGGCGCTGCGGGTGCGGCGACCGGCGGGAGGAGGGGAGCTGCGGGTGCGGCGATCGGCGGGAGGAGGGGAGCTGCGGGCGCGGCGACCGGCGGGAGAAGGGGCGCTGCGGGCGCGGCGACCGGCTGGAGGAGGGGCGCTGCGGGCGCGGCGACCGGCGGGAGGAGGGGAGCTGCGGCCTGCGCGGCGACCGGCGGGAGGAGGGGAGCTGCGGCCTGCGGGGCGGCGGCCACGTGATGACGGGAGGAGGGGCGAGCAGGCGGCCGACGGGAGGGGAGCTGGCCAGCTGGGGAGGGCGAGCGACGGCTTGGTCAACTTTAATTTTTAATAGATAATGATAAAATATTCCAGATTCTGGGTGGGCCACGGCCCACCGTGCCTATACGCTGGATCCGCCAGTGTTCACCGGTGCCTTGGCTCTGTGAAGGCACTCGATCTCAGTCCATAGTTTATGATCATTGTTTCAAAGAGAGTAATAAAGTAGTCCATGAACTGGCTAGGCTAGTTAAATTTTTTTCTCCTAGTTATTGGTTACATTCAACACCTCCTGAGGTTCTCTCCTTAAATGATACTACTGTTTTAGATTGGAATAAAGGAGGGAAAGTTTAAAAAAGAAATTGCAGGCAACTGCGCAGTTTCACATTAATGGACGGACATGTCGAGGAAATGGGAAGCCTGAATGCGTTGCATCTAGGCGAACTTGGCGAGCTCGACGGCGAACGCGGCGGCATGAGGCTCCTCGACACAGCGGAGCACCACCCGGATGCCCCCACGCCTGGGCGCCGGCGGCCTGACATAGTTGAGCGCCGCGACGAAGTTGACGTGGTTGTTGAGCGGGAACACGTACCCTGGCGCGCCGAAGCCGTAGTCCACCTCGTCGAAGCCGAGACGACTCCAGTCCGACAAGATCACTGTGCTGTAGTCCAGCGGCGGCACGTCGTACTGCTCGACGCCGCGCATCCAGCCCGCGAACCGAGCGGGAACCTCCTCCTTGGCCTCCCGTACCGCGCCGACGACCTCCGCCAGCGTGGCCTCCCGGACGGCCCTGGCAGTCCTCGTGAGGCACGCCAGGAACACGCAGTTGCCGTAGTAGCCCTCCACCGTCGGCAGCACGCCGCGGAGAAGGTGCCGCGTGCTGGCGGCGAAGGCCATCCGTACCTCGGCGTCGTCAGGGAGCGCCGACGCCAGCGCCAGCGTGCGGCATTTGAGCACCATGACCGTCACCACGTCAAAGGTGGAGCACACATCCCGCGTCGAACATGTCGCGGCAGCCTGCTTGAACTCGTCCTTGACGCGCGCGATGCTCTCCGCCGAGATGTCGGCCACCTGGGTCACCAGCCTCAACTCCGTGAGCTGCCCCGGCGACGGCGTCGGGCTTGGAGCTTCTGGGATCGCGTCGCGGTCCCACACCGGAGCCACTGACGGCGCCTTGAGCCCCCGCGCTAGCTCCCCCGCCGCCGTAAGGAACTGCGCAGCCCCATGCCCGTCGAACACCGCGTGGCTGAAACGGATCCCGACGGCGAACCCACCGCAGGTGAACCTCGTCGCCTGGACCATGAGGATGTGGTGGTTGAGCTTCTCGCCAGGGGGAGGACCTGGGAGGAGGAGCTCTCCTGGGATGAGCAGAGGGAAGCAGTCGAGGCCGTCGACGTCGGCGAGCGCGCAGCTCGCGGCTGCCTCCACGAACCAGATGCCCTCTCCGGTGCAGTCCACGGCGAGACCGCTTGAGGCGACTCGGCCGGCCACCGGATAGTACGGTACAAGCGCCCTCGCGAACCCGTTGCGCATTGCGGCCACGGCCGCGACGGCGCCCTGGTCCTTGCGCGCGGCGGAGACCGAGGGCGGGGGAAAGACCTGTATAAGGTTCACAAAGCCGGAGCCGGCGACGGTCTTGTCAATGGAGGAGAGCGGGAGGGTGCCGCAGGGGGTAGGCCCCGCCGGCGGGATGAGCGCCGGCGGCGACTTGGTAACGGTGGGCGTGCTGGTCATAGGGAACTGAGCAATGAGCCACCGAGGCAAAGCGTCGTTCGCTGCCGGCGGTGGGAAGGTAATTTTCCTTATTCTTTTTTTGAGGGAAGGCGATTGTGGACATAGAGATTTCTTCCCTGTCGGTGCATTATTATACACTAGACTAGAATAGTAACTTGACAAGGGTGCGCGTGCAAGTCCGGCAAAATGTCGTCTTTGGCGGCCGGCCGAGACTCGTCTTTCCACGGACTCTTTGATATAGGGATTAAAAAAAATCTTAAAAAATTCCATATGAATAAACATGAGGGACTTTTAGGGATTAAAAGAAGGTATTTGAGACTATTTGAAGAAGTCTCTATGGGAGAATCTTTTTGGGACTTTTTTGACACTTTTCCAACAATGTCCCTACTTTTAGCATGTCATTTAATAACTACTAGTATTACATTACTAAGGGTAACATGGTCTTTTTGCATGTTATTTAATGACCTTTAGTTTCTATTTAGTCTCTGGAAACAAACGGATAAGGATTAGGGACTTTTAAGTTGGGACTAAAAAAAGTCTCAGGACTTCTGAAACAAACAGGGCCTCAAAGATCATGCTACACCTACCATCGGAGGCTACGAAGACAAGCATCTTCAACACGGGCACAAAAAAGCCTTGCTCGTTAAAATATGTCTTTTTAACGTGGACCAGTTTCAACACAAGCTGTAAAATACTATGCGTGTTAAAAAGTTTTATGTATGCGTTGAAAAATGCCATTACAGACATCATATTTTGGACGTGGGATTGCGCGTGCGGCTTCATAATTTACACTGCGTGCTATTCTGGACCCGTGTTTTTTGGTGTGTGCTAAATCAATGTTGGTCTCGACACATTAAAAGTGCTATAGTGGTGTGGTATAATTTTTATTGGACGCGGTTTTTTACGGCTATTGAAGATGCTCTAAGGGCGTCTCCAGCCGTACGGCGCCTCAAGGCTTAAAATATCGTCTTTTAGCCTAATCGGTGATATTTTTGCCGTGAGGGGACTCTGGTTTTGAGCCGTCACCCCAAGTTTGCTCTCTAGCTGTCGATTTTAAAACATATATTTAGTTTAAATTTAACGAAAGTAACTTAATTTTAAACGAAATATAGGTGGTTTCATTCATATTTATACAAATTTAAGAACATACATAAAAAACTAAAAATAACTACGCCATCGCCCCGTGCCTAGTTCATGTCGAGGAGCTTGTAGAAGTCGGTGTAGTCGTCGTCACCGTCGTCGTCGTTGTCGCTCGGTGGGTCACCGTCGTCCTTGCTGCAACCATGTCCTGGGTCGCCGCTACGGATGGGTGGGTCGGCGTGGTCTCCTCCTCGTCCTGACGGAGAGGACGATGACGTCGTCCTCTTCGCGGCCGTGACGCCGCTCGACGATCTCCACCAGAGCGTGTCACTGGCGCTCCATCTCCTCTCGCACGTAGTCGTCGCGCGACCATTTGAGGTCGGCGTCGAGGTCGGCGGCCATGGCCTCGTGCTCCTTCTTCGCGACAACGGTCGCCGTCGGCTCCTTGTTCGGCTTGACCAGACGAAGGTGGCCGCGGGAAGGGAAAGGTTGGCGGCGACCCTCATTTATGACGAGGTTGCCACCACGACTGCACCAGCGCAATGGCGTCTCCTCTGGCTCGGGCTTGACGGCGGTGGGCTGCGTCGCCGCACTAGAGGAACGGGAGCGGAAGGAGGAGCACGACGACGCTGCCATGCGCCTCGGCAGCCAGCTCCCGCTCCGGCGCGAGAAAGACGACGCGGGGTACTCTAACAACGGTTCGTTTTCTCCCTCGAGGTGCTCGAGGACGACGTAGAGCATGCGCCAGGGGCGCCCCACCATTGGCGGGAGTCGTCGGAGTTGTGGCGCCCCCCTCGATGTCGGAGCGTCGTTGGTGGACGCGAGCTGCTCTTCGTGGCAGTCATACGTCTCCAGCGTATCGATAATTTATGAAGTATTCATGCCATATTCACATATGCTTACAGTATTTTATATGGTTTTGATGCACTTTATATGATTTATTTAGAACTAACCCGGACTGAAGTTGTTTTCAGCAGAATAAGCATGGTGTTATTTTTGTGCGGAAAATGAAAGTTCTCGGAATCGTCTAGAACTTTTTTATATTTTTTCTGGAGGAAATAAGTAAATTTGGAGCGAAGAACCACCGGAGAGGAGCCACCAGTGGGGCACAAGACAACATGGCGCAACCCCCCTAGGTCGCACCCTGATAGCTTGTGGGGCCCACGTGGCTCCCTTTGGCGTGATTCCAACGCTTAAAAGTCCTATATATGAAACCCCGGAAATAAAGAGAGAACCTCCGCTCCACCGCCGCAACTCTCTGTATCAACAAAAAACCAATCTGGAGATGTTCTAGTACCCTGCTAGAGAAGGGAAATCATCTCTGGTGGCCATCTTGATCATCCCAACAGAGGTCATGATGAGGAGGGAGTAGTTCACCCTCGGGGCTGAGGTTTTGTACCAGTAGCTATATGTTTAATCTCTCTCTCATGTTCTTGAGATGTCACGAGCTTGATGTATCACAGGCTTTGTGAATATGGTTGGATCATATGGTGTTTGTCCCTTGCTATTGTTGTGACAAATTGAACCTTTCACTTTAAGATCTTATTATGTTGGATTGAATATTCAGGTTTGAGAACACTTGATGTATGTCTTGCATGTGGATACCCGTAGTGACATTGGGGTATTCAAGTGATTCACTTGATATATGTTATGGCATCAACTTGCGGATTCCAGTGACCATGGGGATCTATGCATAAGAGTTGATCGAATGTTTTCATATTATGTTCTCCGATAGAAATCTTGGGGGCTCTTTGAAGTTCTTTGTGTTGGATTGAATATGAAGAATCTGAAATTGTTTGATGCATGTCCTATAGTTAGCCCACGGATACTTGAGGTGACATTTGGAGTATTTAGGTGACATTAGGTTTGATTGATATGTAACATGGGTGTTATTCTAGTACGAACTCTAGAGCTGTTTGTGGCACTTATAGAAATAACTCAAAATATTGTTTAGAAAGAATAACTTTGAGGTGGTTCTACTACCTACACTAATTCCATCTTATCGTCCTCCGCTAGATAGGAACTTTGGGGTGATTCTTTGTTGCATGTTGAGGGGTGATCATATGATTCTATTATGTTAGCATTGTTGTGAGATTGCACTAGTAAAAGTATGAACCCTAGGCCTTATTACCAAGCATCTATACAACGTTTTGCTCGCTGTTTTACACTTGCTACCTTTCTATTTTTATATTTTCATATTTCAAAAACATGTATCTACTATCCATACTACACTTGTATCACCATCTCTTCGCCGAACTAGTGTGCCTATACAATTTACCATTGTATTGGGTGTGTTGGGGGACAAAAGAGTATTTTTTTTATTTGATTGCAGAGTTGTTTGAGAGACACCATATTCATACTACACCTCCCACGGATTGATAAACCTTAGGTCATCCACTTGAGGGAAAATTGCTACTGTCCTACAAAAATCTACGCTTGAAGGCCCAACATAGTCTAGAAGAATAAAGTTGTGTAGTAGTCATCAAGTACTTTTCGCACGCCGTTGACGAGGAGGTGAGTGCTTGAAGGTAAATATTTAGATCTTGCAATCAATTCTTTTAGTTTCTTGTTTTTCACTAGTTTGGTTTTATAAAAGAAAATGGCAAAAAATGGAGTTTAGGTTGCCTCATTTGCTTCGTCTCTATAATGCCTTTTGTCAAAATGATGGTTCAGAAAATTGTGCTCAATTACTAGAGGAAGAATTTATGAAAATTCTTAATGTGAAATCCTTGAATGATGAGCATGATAGCAATATTGTTTGTATGAATTATTTGAATATTCATGATGCTAATGATATGAAAAGCCACAAGCTTGGGGATGCTATGTTTGATGAAGATGCTATTTTTAGTTCCCCAAGTTTTGATAAGCAAATTTATTATGATGAAATCATGCCTACTATCTATGATGATTATTGTGATGACATTTATGCTACAAAGAATAAAGATAACCATGAAACTTGTCATCATGATTTAGTTTTCACATTGATTATATCAATCAAGTATCTCATGATAGTTAGTTTTTTGAGTTTGCTCCTACTACTATGAAAGATAAGAATCTTACTTGTGTGGGTAGTAATAAAAATTCTATGCTTATGCTCATGTGATAGTTATATTGTTGGATTCCTTCATTATGCTACTGAAAATTATTATGAGGGAGGAACATATGCTTGTAGGTATTGCAATTATATAAAGTTTCCTCCCTATGTGTTCAAAGTATCAAAGTCATGTTTGTTTTGCCTTCCTATGCTAGTTGATTCTTTCTCCCATAAAATTGGTTGCTCAAAAAATCCCGATGCATAGGAAGTGGGTTAGATTTAAATGTGCTTGCCATATGCTTCATGATGCTCCCATTGTGTTCCAATTCATTAATTTTATGTGAGAATCATTGAAATCATCATGTCTAGCTAAAAGGCATTAAAGAAAAGCGCTTGTTGGGAGACAACCCAACACTTTTTCCTTTATGTTTTTTTGTGTTCAGCTTGGAGCACTGATAATAAGTGTGTCTGATTTTCAAGGAGTTTACGAACAATCACCACATCCATATTGAGGCATGATTAATATACTATGTTCATCATGTTTTCTAGCTTTTATTTCAATAAAGTGCCAAGTAAGGCCTTTGGGATATTGTGGATACTTGCTTGTTTGATTCTGTCCAAAAACAGAAACTTTTACATCGAGTGCGGAATTTCTATGATTTTACTGGAACATCAAGAAATTATGAAATATTTACACAGTTTTTATATGCAAATTCTCTGCATTGTACTAATTTTTCAGAATTTTTAGAGTCAGGAATGTATGGTGTTCATTCAAATCTTCATAGGTGTTCTGTTTTTCACAGATTCTGTTTTATATGCATAGTTTGCTTGTTTTAGTGTTTCCATGGCTTATATTAGTGATATAAATTATGGAAATGATAGAATAAAGTATTTATCATGTGAGAACAATTATTAATCTTGTCATGACAGTACCTAAGTGAATGATCCATCTTTATTACACTAACCCATCTCACGAAATCCCGTTAAGTTTTGTGTGATTGAAGTTTTCAAGTTTTGGGTGAGATACCGCTATGAGGTGAATAAGGAGTAGTAAAAACCTAATCTTGTGGACTCCTAAGGCACTCCAAGGTAATATCCAAGGAATACTCAAGCGTGTAAGCTTGGGGATGCCCCGGAAGGCATCCCCTCTTACGCCTCCAACATTATCGGTATATCTTACTTGGAGCTATATTTTTATTCGTCACATGATATGTGTTTTGCTTGGAGCGTCATTTTATTTTGTTGTTCTCTGTTATAAGTTATTTATAATCTTATGTTTCAATAAAAAGTTCCAAAACTTTCTTTTAGAATGCTTGAATTGCATGTGAGATGTGTGTTGTACAAAAATAAAAACTTTTGTTGTAGTATTTGAATTATCATATTTTATTGGAACTAGGAAAGTTTCTGAAACTGTTACACAGTACTGCCATACAAATTGTTTAACGCTTGCTAAATTTTTCATAATTTTTGTAGTTAGAGAAATACACTGCTTTAATAAATTGCTACAGAATGTTTTGTTTGGACAAATTGTTGTCACAGTTTTGTTATCTACTTATCCTAGAGTTTTCATGGCTTATATTGGTAGATATAAATTTTGGAGATGATAGTATACAGTACCTAATGTTTGAAAATTATTATGCAACTTTTCTTGGCAGTAGATGAAGTGTTGATTTACTTTTGTGTGTACTAACTTATCTCACGAGTTCTTTTCAAATTTTGTGTGGATGAAGTTTTTCAGAGTTAGGTGAAATCAGGATATGAGGGGATTGAAAGAGATATAAAAGCTCAATATTGGGGATGCCCAAGACACCCCAAGTAAATATTACAAGAAGTATCTAAGCTTGGGGATGGTACGCATCCCACCTCTCTTCGTCAACAACTATCGGTTAGCCTATGTTGAGCCTAAGTTTTTGTTTGTCCACATGATATTTGCTATTCTTGTAATGCATTTTTGTTTACTTTGTTGTTTGAAATAAAATATAAGATCTGAAAATCTTTATTGAGAGAGAGAGTCCTCACATAGCTACTTGATTGTCCAACTACTCATTGATCTTCACTTATGTGTCTTGAGAGTAGTTTTGATGTTTGCTCTTGTGCTTCACTTATATCCTAAGAGTAAATTGTGAATGAATGAAATATGACAAATCTGAAACTATCAATGTGCATTATGTGTTGTAGTAGCTTCACATCTGGTTTATAAACTAAAATCTATTGAAGTTTGACAATCCTCAAATTGGTCATACAGGCGATTCTTGAATGATTAGTATTAGAAAGAGAACTTTCACATACAAATATATTATCTTGGACATCTTTTATGATTGTGAATACCCATCAATTTTTTCCAACCTTCATCAAATAGTTGAAGTTGGACAAGGAAGAGAATGTAATTGTTATGTTTGGGTATATTTGCATAGAACTTATATTGTTATGGATCCTCCAACACGTGGTGCTTGTTTAGAACCTTTTGTTAGCCAAAAAATCGTACTAAGTAGAAATACTACTTGTGCATCCAAATCCTTGAGACAAGTTTCTTCAATGAGAGTCCACCATAACTACCTATATATTGTATTTCACTCACATTCTAAGTAAATTTGCATGTGCCACCTCTAAACATTAAATAAACATCCGTTCTATGTGCTCGTACCGCTCATGGAGCGAGGGGGCAGTCATTATCTTCCATGCTACACGAGTTATACTGCATAATACAAAAATAAATAAACAAGAACTCTCCCTAGAAAGTTGATTGTTTGGAGGGCACCCGTCGATACAACTAGCCATGGATTGTGACTCAATGGTGGAGGGGGGGGGGTAAAATTTCAATTCTGTTTGGGAACCGCCTATAATGTGATTTGCATGGAAGATATTGAAAACTCTGTTGTGACCTCGATAGGATAGGCACACCACCCAAAATATATTCATCTCTATTTGAAAGAATGAGCTTTGGCACCTTTGCAAATCTGTGCTTCCCTCTGCGAAGGTACGATCTATTTACTTTCATGTTACTTACTTTTCATGTTGAGTCAACTTGTTACTCCAACCTCAATCTATTAGTTCGCAAGCATCGTGTGGTGGGAAAGATCCAAACATATATATCCATTCAAACATATTTGATCATGATTCATTATTGTTGACAATTATCTTTAAGATAAATATGTTGGGAGGCGAAACATTAAGCCCCTATCTTTGTTTGTGTTTGATGGATGCTATTTTTCTAAAAATATGCTTTGAGTATTAGCAATCATAGAAGACTATATGATAATTGAGTTTGTGTAGCTCTTACTTAGACTTGATGACGCATTCAAATTGTTTGATAACTAAGAACGTACAATGTAGAGTTTCAATAGAATGCATTGTTTGAACCATGACATGTGAATTGACTGCTACTCAACGATGATGATTTTTATGAAAAAGTTGCTGGTTATGATGTTAGAGAAAGTGACTAAATTTGTCAATGATCGAACTTATATACTATGCTAGCATTCACACTTCATAAATTGTTTCTTTTGTCATTTACCTACTCGAGGACGAGTAGGAATTAAGCTCGACGATGCTGATACGTCTCTAACGTATCGATAATTTATTAAGTATTCATGCCATATTCACCTATGTTTACAATATTTTATATAGTTTTGATGCACTTTATATGATTTATTTAGAACTACTCGGACTAACGTTGTTTTCAACAGAATTACCATGGCGTTGTTTTTCTGCAGAAAATGGAAGATCTCGGAATCGCGTGAAACTTATTTATATTTTTTTTGGAGGAAATAAACAATATTGGAGCAAAGAACCACCGGAGGGGAGACACTTGTGGGGCAGAAGCCAACAGGGCACGACCCCCCTAGGTCGCGCCCTCATAGCTTGTGGGGCCCACGTGGCTCCGTTTTACGTGATTCCAACACTGAAAAATCCTATATATATATATATATCAAAAACCTCAGAAATAAAGAGAGAACTTGAGCTCCGCCGCGACAACTCTCTGTATCGACGAAAAACCAATCTGGAGATGTTCCAGTACCGTGTCGAAGAAGGGAAATAATCTCCGGTGGCCATCTTCATCATCGAGGCGGAGGCCATGACGAGGAGGGAGTTGTTCACCCTCGAGGTTGAGGTTTTGTACTAGTAGCTATGCGTTTAATCTCTATCTCTATCTCTATCTCTCTCTCTCTCTCTCTCTCTCTCTTGTTCTTGAGATGTCATTATCTTGACGTATCACGGGATTTGTTAATATAGTTGAATCATGTGGTGTTTGTCCCTTGCTATTGTTTTGATGAATTGAACCTTTGACTTTAAGATCTCGTTATGTTGGATTGAATATTCAGTTTTGAGAACAATTGATGTGTGTCTTGCATGCAGATACCCGTAGTAACATTGGGGGTATTCAAGTGATTCACTTGATGTATGTTATGGCATCAACTTGCGAATTCCGTTGACCTTGGGGATCTATGCATAGGGGTTGATTGCACGTTGTTATACTATGTTCTCCGATAGAAATCTTGGGGTGCTCCTTGAAGTTATTTGTGTTGGATTGAAAATGAAGAATCTGAAATTGTTTGATGCATGCCGTATAATGAGACCACGAATACTTGAGGTGACATTGGAGTATATAGGTGACATTAGGGTTGATTGATATGAATCATGGGTGATATTCTAGTACGAACTCTAGAGCTGTTTGTGACACCTATAGGAATAGCTAAAAAGTTCGATTAGAAACAATAACTTTGAGGTGGTTCTACTACCTACATGTATTTCATCTTATTGTTTTCCACTAGATAGGAATTTTGGAGTGATTCTTTATTGCACATTGAGGGATGATCATATGATTCTATTATGTTAACATTTTTGAGAGATTTCACGAGTGAAAGTATGAACCCTAGGACTTATTACCAAGCATCTATACAACGTTTTGCTTGCTGTTTTACACTTTCTACCTTGCATACTACACTTGTATCACCATCTCTTCACCGAACTAGTGCGCCTATACAATTTACCATTGTATTGGGTGTGTTGGGGACACAAATATTTTTTGTAATTGATTACAGGGTTGTTTGAAAGAGATCATCTTCATCCTACACCTCCCACGGATTGATAAACCTTAGGTCATCCACTTGAGGAAAATTGTTACTCTGCTACAAAACTCTGCGCTTGGAGGCCGAACTTAACCCACAAGTACAAAGTTGTGTAGTAGACTTCAACGGCGCTAAAAATATGTCGTCCATAGGGGCTGGTTGTTGGCGGTGTACTAGGGCTGATGGCATGCGTCCTCAGGAAAGGACTCCCATATTCGTGCGATCTCGGTCTACCGCTCGACGTCGAAGGGTGGCGGGGGCACGGGGACGCCACCGGCGCTCAGACGCCATGCACCCGGCACGCACATGTCCGGCGACGTTGGGTAGTTGGCCTCAGGGAGAAGTCGCGCCGCCCACTCGTGCAGAAAGCGGCGGCCGAAGCCGTTGGTCGCTGCTCCGTCGCCCGGGAATCGTTCCGCCATGGCCTCGAAGGGAGAGTTTTTCGATGGTAAAGATGGCAATAATTTCCAAGTATTTTCCTCCTGCTAAGATCATCTCCCTTAGAAATCAAATAATTAATTTTAAACATCATGATCAAGAACATGTTGCATAAGCATGGGAGAGAATGAAATTGATGATAAGGAATTGCCCCACCCATGGTTTAAACTTGTGGATGATTATCCAAAACTTCTATGATGGACTAAACTTTATGTCTAGAAATCTTCTAGATTCAGCTGAAGGTGGTACCCTTATGGATGTGACCTTAAGAGAGGCCACAAAACTTTTGGACAACATCATGATCAATTATTCTCAATGGCACACCGAGATAGCTCCAACAAGGTAAGTTCTGTTGAGGAAATCGCTACTTTGAGTGAAAAAGTGGATGCTCTTATGAATTTGGTTGCTAATAAAAATATTCATGTTAATCCCAATGGTATGACCTTGTATACCTTGATTGGGCAAATTAATTATGCTATTGATGTGAACTTTGTCTCGCGAAATAATTTCAACAACAATGCTTATAGGGGCAATTTCAATGCTAGGCCATATCCCGATAATGTTCCTAATGGTTATGGAAATTATTATAGTAATTCTTATGTAAATTCTTCTACAAATTCTAATAGGATACCCTATGATCTTCGGAACACAATTAAGAAATTCATTAATTCTCAAAAAGTTTCAATACTATGGTAGAAGAATAATTGCATGTTGTTGATACTTTGGCTAAAAACATGGATATAATTGCTCTTGATGTACAAACTCTTAAAAAAATCTTTGCCTAATAATCATGATTTTAATTAGACTACTAAATCTATCCAAGTTTCTATTAATGAGAGTAAGGAGAGGACCGCTAAGTTGAAAGCTAAGCGGGACTTCCTAGAAAACGCTCTTCCACCCATTTTTTGTGGGAATCATGATGAAGATCTTAAAATGATTGGTACTTATACTATTGAATCTTTGTCTACTTCTTTGAATATTAATGATAAAGGGACTGGATATGAGTTAACTCTAGTTAAGGAGCGTCCCGTTTTCTTGGAGGGTGATGATTTTAATGCTAAAACTGAAAAAAGTCAGTTTGAAGAGATTAAAACTTTAACTAGGGATGTGCCCGCTATCTTGGATTAAAAGAACTTTAATTATGATAATTTATCTTTAGTAGAATGTATTTCCTTGCTGCAATACATTATTAGCTCAGCTAATGATTATGAACAAAACAAAGCTTTTACTCAACATATAGTAGAAGCTATGGTAAAAGCTTATGATGAGAAACTTGAGCTTGAAGTATCTATTACACGAAAGTTGCATGATGAGTGAGAACCTACTATCAAAATTAAGATTAATAAATATGAATGCAATGATTTGCGTGACCTTGGTGCTAGTGTTTCAACTATACCTAAGTGTCTATATGATGTGCTTGGTCTCACTAATATTGAAGAGTGTCCCCTAAACTTGCATCTTGCGGATTCTACCATTAAGAAACCCTTAGGTAGAATAAATGATGTGCTCATTGTGCTTGATATTGATTGCAATCCTACTTGTCCAATTATACTTGGAAGACCCTTCCTATACGAACTATAGGTGCAATCATTGACACGAAAGAGGAAAACATAAGGTTCCAACTTTCATTAAACAAAGGAATGGAACACTTCCATAGAAATAGAATTAGACCACCTTATAAATCAATCATGAGAGCCACTTATGGGTGGAGTGTCAAAGATGACAACACTTGAAACTATGCAATATGCCTAGCTAGGGGTGTAAACCAATAACGCTTGTTGGGAGGCAACCCAATAGTTATCTTTATTTTTGTCTTTTCCTTTCTGTTTGTTTGTGATAACTTGATTATTGTCTATGTAATGACTATGTTTTTATGTTTTAATTAGTGTGTGTGCCAAGTAAAGTCGTTGGGATGATTTCTATGATGAGTAGAATTGATACGGTGCAAAAACTGAAACTTTGACGTCCAATGCAGAATTTCTCAGACTTTAATGTAAAGTATTTTTAAGCTTAACATTACACATTATTTCTATACTAATTCCTCAGGTCTTCCTATTTTTCAGAATTTTTGGAGTTACAAAAGTATATGTTCATTACAGATTACTACAAACTGTTATGTTTTAGTCTGATTCTATTTTTGCTTCCATAGTTAGCTTATTTTGATGATGCTATGGATTGTATTCATGGGGATAAGCCATGAATAAGTTATAATACAATACCTTATGCTAAAATAAAATAAGAATAAACATATAACAATACCTGAAAGTATATTATATGTTGCTTATAGTAACGGATCTCACGAAGTTTTGTTGAGTTTTATGTGGTTAAATTTATCAATTTTTGGATATTGTCACAATGAACAAAGGAGTGAGGAGCAGAAAAAGCCAAAAAATTGGGTATTATCACAATATATTTAACCAACGAGGCCAATTGCGGCGGAAGAAAAAATTATACCATTGAATTCATATTTTCGATAATTCAGAGCTATAACTTTTGCTCCTGCCGCACTCGGTCTTGTTGGTTAAATTTATGGTCAAACTTAGATCATGGAAATCAAGGACACACTATATTGTGGAATGAAGAGAGTACTACTAGCAAAACGTCTCGTGCGTTGCAACGGGACCATGATCATATTTTGATGTATCACCGAGATACACTATCACCCTCATTTTTGTGAAAATCATGAACAATTTTTGAAAATAATGAAAAAAATAATTCATGAACACATTTGAAATCGTGAATGTTTTTGAAATTCACAAACATTGTTTTAAAGATTTTCAAAAATATTCTGAAATGATGAACATTTTATAATATTTGCAAACATTTTTTAAATATTGTGAACATTTATTAAATCGATTTTCTACAATTGGCGAACAATTATTAAGATTCATGAACATTTTCTGCAATGCATGATCATTCTTTGAATCAGTGAAGTTTTTATGAATTAATAAAGTATTTTGTCACTCACAAACAATTTTTGATTTTTTTTCAATTCATGAACATTTTTTGAATTGCCAAAATTTTATTCAATTTCATTATCCATTTGTGAACACCCGAACTTGTACAAAATCATGTACATTTTTTGACTTTTTAAATATTTGTTTTGAAAATTGCGAAGGTTTTTTGAATAAGTGAATATTTTTTAAAAATAGCAAACAATTTTTGAACCCATAAACATTTATGAGTTGTTGAACATTTTATTTCAAAATTATAATTTTTTACTTTATCAGAATTTTGTTTGAATTCTCAAATTATTTAAAGTAGAAAAATTTAATATGAAAAAGGAAACGAAAAATAAAGGCCATCCGAACAAGGACCGGCCCGAACAGGAGGGTTGTGTCTTCTCCGAGCGTGGAGAGCGTAGTATGGGACATCTACTGCTTGGGCTGGCCTAGGCAGAGATTCTCTGGTGTGAAGTGCTTTTTCTACTTACACGTGGCATGGTGGGTAATTATCGACAACATTTGGAATAATTTGAATGACAGACAATCAAAAATAGTCCATGCTTTAATATTATAGGTAGAGATTTTATTGATATAAGTTCCACCATCCCCTCTCACAAAATGTCTAGGAGCGCGTGTTATAACCGGATGTTAGTTTGTAGCCCGCTTCTACCCTCTCTCCTCTTCTCTTCCTTCCAACTCATCAGAAATACTTTATTTTAAGTCTTAGAACCTACCCATGTCATCCTAACCCCTTCGTAGGTGTAGCATTCTCCCTCGGAGATTTGTATCCTCGGTGCAAAGTGTGCATATGCACTCAGAATATAAAAAGTAAAACATGAAAAATATTAAAATAATTTTAAAAATTATAGTTTTCATTTACAATCATCGATTCAATATTTCACCAGTTTGCACCATCTTGTAATATAATATAAAATTCTTGGAAATCTCTCAAAAAAATAATTGCTAAAACATTTTTTGAGTATCAATTTTATGTTTTTAGAGCATTGAAAATGTTTTTTATCAAGAAACTTTGCACTTATGTGAAACATTCAACCATGTTTGCCATAAAAAATGCACAACGTTTTGAAACATTTCACTAATTCTTCGGCATTTTATTGTTTACCCAAGTGCATATGCACTCGGGAGTGCCACAATGTGTGGCATCCTTAAATTTTCAAAAATGTACTCCCTTGTATATTTATTCCTAAAGTGGGAATTGATAGCGTTGTCGCACATCTGTCACCACTATATTATGCCAACAAACGTCTTAGAATCAACCCATTTGACACATGCACTACCTCAATCAAATCGATATTTTTCCTAAATAATGTCATCCATTAACTTATTCAAATCAAATCTTAAGAATTCTCACCTAAATCAAATCTTGCCTTCCACTACTCATACCCAAATCAAATAAAATCTTAACAAAATATCAACTATAATCAAACTTGGCCAACCCATTTGACACATGTGTTTTTATTTTTTATTTTTTCTATGTTTCTTTTTTTGTTTTTTTCGTTTCATTTTTCTATGCATCAGACTAGTCGACTCGCGTTAATCCAAGTTTATTCTCACGGTCAAAATTGAATCACCTTGCTGGTAACCAGCCATAACTACCACCCACAATTACCTCCCCGTGACCATCCGTTTCTGCATGCTTGAGCCTCTTGAAGCCTATTGAAGCATGCCTAGTAGAATCGCCACACACTACCTCCCTCTAATCACTCCTCCCCAATATTGTTGTCCAGATCCCTTGCTTCCTCCCTTAGCTAATTCGTCTTCCCCTCCATCCATGCCTTTGTGGCATTCTTTACCAACCGGGAAAGCACTCCAACCAGGAGGCTTACCAACAAAGGTGAGAGGTCGTCAATGAGTCCCTATCATTCATATTCGTCATGCTCTTCACTACATGTGGCCAACTCTCTATTCACATTGATGCTCCTCTCCTCGACAACACTTGTCTACGCGGAGGTGCCCATGTTCAAGGATGCATCATTGCAACGTGTGCTTATGTGATCTCATTGGAGTGGAGGTTACCGGCGTCACCGTAACTGGGTATACCAATGCTTCCATGGTCGCCCACACTATCGCCACCGAGGTAGACCATGGTGGCTTCATGGTCAAATGGCACAACCTAACTCTCCATCCCATTCTTTTTGTATCCCGAAATAGATTTCGGAAGCACATGCGTTCTGTTTTTTGTTTTGCAAGCTGCTCTTTGGTAGCAAACACTATTTTCTGGGAACAAATTCCTTCTCTCTTTTGGAAGCCATGTTGATTGAAATAAATATATTTTTCATTCGACAATTTAATTAAAGTTACATCATTATAATTCTCTAATAATTTGACTCACACATTTTCTACGTAGGAAACAAAATAATCTTGAAAGAATATTAGTTATCTTGGATGCAATCTTGCTGGGCAATGGAATTAAAATATGAGGGCATGGATATTTAAATTCTCGATGGAAGCAATATCCTCATGCTTTTGGGAAAAGATAATGTTCCAAACACACAATACCATATTCCACGTAAGCAAATAACATACACGATGAAGCACATTATCATGTCCATCAAAACATAAGTTTGTTGAGGCATTAATTTTTTAAATGAATAAAATTACAATTTTTTGGGAAGCAAAATTGAACTACTGTAGAAACAAATTTTTCTTAGTAAGGAAGCAACGATAAACACATTTTTTGGAGCTACTTTCCTTACTATCCAAAATTAATTTCCTAGGACCCTCATAAGTGTCACACGTGTGGGGTCAAGAAGGTCGGGCCGCACCCCCTTCTAGTATTAACTATGACGTCTAGAAAAAATGTAATGATTCACACCTCTTTCAAACTAGTATAATGCGCGTGCATTCCACGTGTCATGAATATGTTTTTATCAGTTGCAAACACAATCACAATGCATACTAAATCTGCATGCATGGAAATTATAGCATGTAACAATGAAAAGTAATTGAAATCCACTTTAATGATCCAATTAATTATCTGTTATAAACTAAGATCTATTTGTATACCTTGACGTCCTAGATTTAGGAAGCTTTATAATGGAGTCTGAGATAAAAAATGAGCTGAAACATCTACTTTCTTCTACCTAGCAGGTAACATGATCAGGTAGTGACGAATGCAAACAAAAAATGCCTTCATCACACATACAAATACATATTAGTTTTGATGCGAGGCTCGTCAAGTTTAACCCGAGTGTACTGCACGTGCAAAACTGGCTTGCACCCATTGTATTCGAATGTAGAGTCTATCACACCTGATCATCACGTGGTTCTTCGAAACGACGAACTTTCGCGACGGTGCACACTCGGGGAGAACACAATTTTATCTTAAAATTTTAGTGAGGGGTCACCTTATAATGCTACCGTCGTCCTAAGCAAAACAAGATGCATAAAAGGATTAATATCACATGCAAATCATAAGTGACATGATATGACCATGAACTTGTGCTTTTGATCTCCATCTGCAAAGCACCGACATGATCTCCATCGTCACCGGCACAACGCCATGATCTCCATCATCGTGTTACCATCAAGGTTGTCGTTGTAGGGGAACGTCGCATGGGAAACAAAAAATTTCCTATGCGCACGAAGACCTATCATGGTGATGTCCATCTATGAGAGGAGATTTGGATCTACGTACCCTTGTAGATCGCATAGCAGGAAGCGTTAAGAAACACGGTTGATGTAGTGGAACGTCTTCACGTCCCTTGAACCGCCCCACGAACCGTCCCACGAACCGTCCCGCGATCCGTCCCACGATCCGTCCCGCGATCCGTCCCACGAACCGTCTCGCGATCCGTTGCTTGAACCGTCTTGCGATCCTTCTCATGATCCGTTCCGATCTAGTGCCGAACGGACGACACCTCCGCGTTCAGCACACGTACAGCTCGATGACGACCTCCACCTTCTTGATCCGGCAAGAGGGGGGCGGAGAGGTAGAAGAGTTATCTGAAAGCGTGATGGCGCGCCGGTGGTGGTGATGATCTACTCCGGCAGGGCTTCGCCTAAACTCCGCGGAAATACGATCTAGAGGAAAAATTGCGTGGTATAGGGTCGAGCAGCACGTGGCAAAGTTGTGTCTCAAAAACCCTCAATTCCTCTAGTATATATAGGAGGGAGGGAGGGGAGGAGGCAGCCTCAAACCCTCATGGTTTGGCCAAAATTGGAGGTGGAAGAGTCCTACTCCAATCCTACTTGGAGTAGGATTCCACCCTCCCACTTGGAAACTCTTTCCACCTTGTGTTTTTTCCTTCTCAAACCTTATGGGCCTTAGTGGGAACTTATTCCAGCCCAGTAGGGGCTTGTTTATATCTTCCCATAGCCCATGAGACCCCTTGGGGCGTGATATTCCTTCCGATGGTCCCCGGCACCCGTCCCGGCACTCCCGGTACACTACCGATGAGCCCGAAACTTTTCCGGTGACCAAAACAGGACTTCCTATATATCAATCTTTACCTCCGGACCATTCCGGAGCTCCTCATGACGTCCTGGATCTCATCTGGGACTCCGAACAACTTTTGGTTACCAACACCTATAACTCAACTATACCAAAACGTCACCGAACCTTAAGTGTGCACACCCTGCAGGTTCGAGAACTATGTAGACATGACCCGAGACACTCCTCGGTCAATATCCAATAGCGGGACCTAGATGCCCGTATTGGATCCTACATATTCTCCGAAGATCTTATCGGTTGAACCTCAGTGTCAAGGATTCATATATTCCTGTATGTCATTCCCTTTTTCCTTCGGTATGTTACTTGCCCGAGATTTGATCATCGGTATCCGCATACCTATTTCAATGTCGTTACCGACAAGTCTCTTTACTCGTTCTGTAATACAAGATTCCGTGACCTACACTTAGTCACGTTGCTTGCAAGGCTTGTGTGTGATGTTGTATTACCGAGTGGGCCCCGAGATATCTCTCCGTCACACGGAGTGACAAATCCCAGTCTTGATCCATACTAACTCAATGGACACCTTCGGAGATACCTGTAGAGCACCTTTATAGTCACCCAGTTACGTTGCGACGTTTGATGCACACAAGGTATTCCTCCGGTGCCAGTGAGTTATATGATCTCATGGTCATATGAACAAATACTTGACACGCAGAAAATAATAGCAATAAAATGACACGATCAATATGCTACGTTCATAGTTTGTGTCTTGTGCATCAAATGATTCTCCTAATGATGTGATCCCGTTATCAAGTGACAACACTTGCCTATGGCGAGGAAACCTTGACCATCTTTGGTCAACGAACTAGTCAACTAGAGGCTCACTAGGGACAGTGTGTTGTCTATGTATCCACACATGTATTTGAGTTTCCAATCAATACAATTCTAGCATGGATAATAAACGATTATTATGAACAAGGAAATATAATAATAACTAATTTATTATTGCCTCTAGGGCATATTTCCAACAGTCTTCCACTTGCACTAGAGTCAATAATCTAGTTCACATCACCATGTGATTTTAATGAATCCAACACCCATATAGTTCTGGGGTCTGATCACGTCTTGCTCGTGAGAGAGGTTTTAGTCAACGGTTCTGAATCTTTCAGATCCGTGTGTGATTTACAAATCTTTGTGTCATCTTATAGATGCTGCTACTACGTACCATTCGGAAATACTCCAAATATCTACTCTATTATACGAATCCGTTTTACTACTCATAGTTATTTGGATTAGTGGCAAAGCTTGCATCAACGTAACCCTTTACGATGAACTCTTCAACCACCTGCATCATCGAGAAAAAATCCTTTACTACTAAGGATAACTTTGACCGCCGTTCAGTGATTCAATCCTGGATCACTCTTTGTACCTCTTAACAGACTTGTGGCAAGGCACACATCAGGAGCGGTACACAGCATGGCATACTGTAGAGTCTATGGCTAAGGCATAGGGGACGACCTTCGTCCTTTCTCTTTCTTCTGTCGTGGTCGGCCTTTTGAGTCTTAGTCATATTCACACCTTACAACACAGCCAAGAACTCCTTCTTTGCTGTTCTATTTTGAACTCCTTTGAAAACTTGTCAAGGCATGCATTTCATTTGAAAGTTCTGTTTAGCATTTTTTATCTATCTCCATAGATGTTGATGCTCAATGTTTAAGTAGCTCTATCGAGGTCTTCCTTTGAAAACCCCCTTTTAAGCAACCTTTATGCATTACAGAAATTCTACATTACTTCCGATCAACAATATGTCAACCACATATACTAATCAGAAATTCTATAGTGCTCCCACTCACTTATTTGGAAATACAAGTTTCTCATAAACCTTGCACAAACCCAAAAGCTTTGATCATCTCATCAAAGCGTATATTCCAACTCCGAGATGCTTGCACCAGTCCATAAAAGGATCGCTGGAGCTTGCATACTTGTTAGTATCCTTAGGATCGACAAAATCTTCTGATTGTATCACATACAATCTTTCCTCAAGGAAACCGTCGAGGAAACAATGTTTTGACTTCCTTTGTGCAATATTTCACAAATAATGCAGCAACTACTAACATAATTCCAACAGACTTTTAGCATCGCTACGAGTGAGAAAGTCACATCATAGTCAACTCTTTGATCTTGTCGAAAACATCTTTGCGACAAGTCGAGCTTTTCTTAATAGTGACTTATCACCATCATCATCTATCTTCCTTTTAAAGATCCATCTTTACTTAATAGTCTTACTACCATCAAGTAGTTCTTCCAAAGTCTACACTTTATTTTATACATGGATCCTCTCTCAGATTTCATGGCCTCGAGCCATTTGTCGGAATCCGGGCCCACCATTGCTTCTTCATAACTCGTAGGTTCATTGTTGTTCAACAACATGACCTCCAAGACAGGGTTACCATCCCACTCTGTAGTAGTACGTGACCTTTGTTGACCTACGAGGTTTGTAGTAACTTGATACAAAGATCTAATGATCACCATCATCAGCTTCTACTTCAATTGGTGTAGGCGCCACGGTTCACTAACCACATCAAGTTCCACCACCCTCCCACTCAATTCTTTCGAGAGAAACCTTTCCTCGAGAAAGGACCCGTTTCTAGAAACAAACACTTTGATTCTGGATCTGAGATAGGAGATGTGTCCAATTGTTTTGGATATCCTATGAAGATGCATTTATCCACTTTGGGTTCGAGCTTATCAGACTGAAACTTTTTGACATAAGCGTCGCAGCCCCAAACTTTAAAGAAACGACAGCTCAGGTTTCTCCAAATCATAGTCTATAATGTGTCATCTCAACGGAAATACGTGGTGCCCTATTTAAAGTGAATGCGGTTGTCTCTAATGCATAACCCATAAACGATAGTGGTAATTCGATAAGAGACATCATAGTATGCGCTATATCCAATAGGGCGCGGCTATGACGTTTAGACACATCATCACACTATGGTGTTCCACGTGGCATGAACTATGAAACAATTTCCACATTGTCTTAACTACGTACCAAAACTCGTAACTCAGATATTCATCTCTATGATCACATCGTAGACAATTTATCCTCTTGTCACGACGATCTTCACTCTGAAACAGCTTTGAACTTTTCAATATTTCAGACTTGTGATTCATCAAGTAAATACTCCCGTATCTACTCAAATCGCCAGTGAAGCAAGAACATAACGATATCCACTGCGTGCCTCAATACTCATTGGACCGTACACATCCAAAAATGTATTACTCCCAACAAGTTACTCTCTTGTTTCATGTGGCATGATTTGCATGTCTCAAGTGATTCAAAATCAAGCGAGTCCAAACGATCCATCTCTATGGAGCTTCTTCCTGCATTTATACCAACAGGTATGGTTTGCATGTCTCAAACGTTTCAAAAATGAGTGAGTACAAAGATCCATCAACATGGAGCTTCTTCATGCATTTTACACCAACATGACTCAAGTGGCAGTGCCACAACTAAGTGGTACTATCTTTATTACTTTGTATCTTTTGGCACCAATGTTATGAACATGTGTAACACTACGGCCGAGATTCAATAAACCATTAAGGGTAATGATTCAAGCAAATAGAATAACTATTATTCTATTTAAATGAATAACCGTATTACAATAAACACGATCCAATCATGTTCATGCTCAACGCAAACACCAAATAACAATTATTTAGGTTTTACCACCAATCCCAATGATAGAGGGAGCGTACGATGTTTGATCACATCAACCTTAGAAACACTTCCAACACATATCGTCACCTCGCCTTTAGCTAGTCTCCGTTTATACCGTAGCTTTCATTTCGAGTTACTAATCACTTAGCAACCGAATCGGTATCCAATATCCTCGCGCTACTAGGAGTACTAGTAAAGTACACATCAACATCATGTATATCCAATATACTTCTTTTGACTTTGCCAGCCTTCTTATCTACCAAGCATCTAGGGTAGCTCCGCGTCAGTGACCGTTCCCCTCATAACAGAAGCACTTAGTCTCGGGTCTGGGTTTAATCTTGGGTCTTGCTGACGTGCAACTATTCCTGACTTGATGCCTCCACGGCAACGGAGCCAGAAAAGAGCTTGTCCCAATTGCTCAACAATTAGAAATTGTCTTGCAATAGCCCACCAGCGCGTGGGATCGCAGCCGTTTTCGAGGGTAGAGTATTCAACCCAAATTTGTTGGTTCGCGCGAGGGGAAGTGAAAGAATATTCTCAAGTATTAGCAGCTGAATGTGTCAGATTCAACCACACCTGAAAGATTAGTGTTTGCAAGCAAAGTATCAGCAGCAGAGTAGTATGATAGCAAAGGTGCCAGAAACGATCTGGTGACAAGGCAGACTATTCCTAATTGTCGTATCAATGGCGCCAGAAGTTGCCCGTGGACGGGAAATATTCTTTCCCGGCAATGGTGCGAGAAAAAGTATTGTAGCAGGTAGCAACAGTGGCAAGGAACTACAGTAGTGACAGCAGTAGCGAGTAATAGTAGTAGCAAGTAACAACATCAGCAACAGTGGTAACAGCAGCAGAGCAAAGCAACTTATAGTAGCAGAGCAAAACAAGTAATAACCGCAGTGGGACAAACTCGTAGGCAATGGGTCGGCGATTCGTTGGATGACATTCATAATGCAACAGTTATAACACAGAGAGATATGTGGCTAGCTCACGTTCATCAATGTGATGTAGGCATGCATTCCGTGTGTTGTCATACGTGCTTAGGGAAAAGAACTTGCATGACATCTATTGTCCATCCCTCCCGTGGCAGCGGGGTCCAAAAGGATACTACGGGATATTAAGGTTCTCCTTTTAGTAAAGAACGGGACCAACACATTAGCACTTGGTGAACACATGAACTCCTCAAACAATGGTCATCACCGGGAGTGGTTCCGGTTATTGTCACTCCGGGGTTGCCGGGTCATAACACATAGCAGGTAACTACAATTTGCAAGATCGGATCTAAAACACACATATATTGGTGACAATATAATAATTTCAGATCTGAAATCATGGCACGCGGGCCCTAGTGACAAGCATTAAGCATGGCAAAGTAGTAGCAACATCAATCTCAGAACATAGTAGATACTAGGGATCAATCCCCATCAAAACTAACTCGATTACATGATAGATCTCATCCTACTCATCACCGCCCAGCGAGTCTACGAATAGATTACTCACGAATGATGAAGAGCTTCATGGAATTGGAGAGGGAAGATGGTTTATGATGATGATGATGGCGACGATTTCCCCTCTCCGGAGCCCAAAACGGACTCCAGATCTGCCCTCCAGATGAAGAACACGATGTGGCGGCGCCTCCGTATCGCAAACGCGATGAAATCTTCTCTTCTGATATTTTTCGGGAAGAAAGGGAATTTATAGAGCTGAGTTTGGGGGCGGCAGAGCCACGTGGGCCCCACAAGCTTGGTTGCCGCGGCCGCGGGGGGGCGGGGGGGGGGGGGGGGGGGGGGGCGGCAACAGGGCTTGTGGCCCACTGGCCCGTCCCCTCCGGTGGATCTTTGCACAGGTAATCTTCATATTTTCTAGAAATATTCTCCGTAAATTTTCAGGACGTTCCGAGAACTTTCATTTCTGCACAAAAACAACACCATGGCAATTCTGTTGAAAACAGTGTCAGTCCGGGTTAGTTCCATTCAAATCATGCAAATTAGAGTCCAAAACAAGGGCAAAAGAGTTTGGAAAAGTAGATACGATGGAGACGTATCAACTCCCTTGACATTGTAACCAATATCTTCTACCTTGACTCAAAGAAAAAGAAAACTATTTACACGGGAAAGCTCCCAACAAGAAAAATAAGAAAGGAAAATCTTTTTGGGTTTTCTCAAAAGGACATAAAACAAGAAAACAAGAAAACGAAAATAAACTAGCATGGATAATACAGTGGCAAAGTGTAAACACCGGCTAACAAAGTGAAAGCATAAGCATGAATGTAAGGTCGGTGAGAACACGTACTCCCCCAAGCTTAGGATTTTGGCCTAACTTGGTCTACTCCCAAGGATGGTCTTGGCGAAACCCAAAATCATAATCGGGGTTATACGGGAGCGCTGCAGCCACTGCCTGAATAGCTGCCTCACGAAGACGAGCAGTCGTCGCCTCCCTCTCATACTCTCTGCCTCTCCTATGATTATGTAGTATCTCCGTTTTACCTGAAAGTCAAAGAAAGCAGGAGCAGGAAGGGTAATATGGAAAACACGCTGCCAGTTAAATATCAATCGGTATAGGAGGGATTCATCATCCCTCTCAAGGAACTGGTAGCATGTCATAGCGATGCGGTCAAGGAAAGCTGTATGGAGCGGGGTATCTCCTGCGCGGATGGGTACTCCAAGAAAATTTGCTATGCGAGTGGCATAGAGGCCGCCAAAAAAATCCCCATCAATAGCATTCTTATTCAGCCTCCTTGCTATAATAGCTCCCATGTTGAAGCTTTTGTCACCCGTCACTGCGCTCTTAAGGATACTAAGGTCGGAGGCGCATAGGTGACAATGTTCAACCTTGCCGTTAATGCATCTACCTATGAAGAGGGCAAAGTAGTGCAAGGCAGGGAAATGAATGCTTCCTATGGTAGCTTGCGTGATGTCTCTAGTTTATCCAACAGTTATACTAGAGACAAAATCTCTAATTGAAGACTTAGCAGGATCTTTAAGATTACCCCCATCGGGTATTTTGCAAATCCTATTGAAAACCTCCAAATCCATGGCGAAGGAGTTATCATACAGATCAAACATTATGGATGAGTCATGACCAACTGAAAATTTAAATCTACGCACGAAAGAGGGAGTGAGCAAAGCATACTGTTCACATTTATCTGAGAGGAATCCTTCTAACCCGGCATTGCGGACAAGTGTATGAAACTCATCATTGAAGCCTGCTTCGATCATGAACTCATCGGAAGGCCATTCACATGGTTGTACCGGTGCGTCCCTTAGCTAATAAGGTTCGGGCTCCCGAATAGAAAGACGGGGACCCTTCTTACTTGAGGAACCACCATGAAACTTCCTCCTGAACATAATTTCTTTTTGCTGAAATTTTGAAGTTCAAGAGGAAAGTGAATAAAGACCAACCACACCTTGTAGCAACTACTGCTACTAGTGTCTAGGGACCGTATCACACGCTGAAACTACTTGGGACAAGCTAAAATCAACATTTCAAGCTCAAGAACAGGGTCACCAAGGTAGCAAGAATACGCGAAGGATAAAGCACTAGAGCAAAAACTAATTGGACCAATGGAGGAGTCACTTACCAAGGAGTAATTTCCACAAAACGGTTCGGAGAATGGTGCTTTGAGCAAGGAGATCGAAAATCACAGCCAAATGAGCAAGAACACGGGTTTGAGCTACTAAACGATTTTTCTGGAGGTAGAAGAAGAGGATGGGAGCTGGAATGATTGGAGGGGGTCCCTGTGGGCCCCACAAGCTTGCTTGCCGCGGCCAGGGGGTGGCCGCGGTGACAGGGCTTGTGGCCCACTGGTGTGGCCCCTAGGCCAGCTCCCAGTCCCAGTATTTTTCAAATATTCCAGAAAAAATCATACTAGATTTTCAGGACCATCGGAGAACTTTTATTTTCGGGGTACTTTTCTCTGGGACGCTAAAACAGGATACAGGGAAAACGAAACTAAATCTATCATTTTTCTTCCAAGCAACAAAAGGTGAAAGCTTAAAAAAGAGGTATGTGACTCTTTGATTCATCCATTTCATGGTCATTGAAAGAAATCCGTCAATGGGGTTGATCAAATCCTCATGACAAAACCTTCTCGAATAACAAAAGAGAATGGAGAATTTTCGAATAGCCACTAAGTCACCTCAATGGGGATATGTATCTCCCCAACAAGCAAATCATACTTCATCTTGACACGAGGAATAGGGCATTCAAAGCTCCCAATAAGAATCGATGAAGTTTTTTCGATAGCATTGATGCAATGTACTTGATATCATTTCTTCAGAAAGTGCACGGTATGCTCATTACCCTTGACATGGAAAGTGACATTGCCTTTGTTGCAATCTATAACAGCCCATGCAGTGTTTAAAAAGGGTCTTCCGAGGATGACAGCCATGGCATCGTCCTCGGGAATATCCAAGATAACAAAGTCTGTTAAGATAGTGGTGTTAGCAACCTCAACAGGCACATCCTCGCAAATACCGACAGGGAAAGCAGTTGATTTGTCGTCCATTTGCAGAGAGATTTCAGTGGGTGTCAACTTATCCAATTCAAGTCTACGATAAAGAGAGAGCGGCATAATGATTAGAATCCCCGGCAACGGCGCCAGAAAAATGCTTGATGTCAAATGTTCTTCCCGTTTGCAACGGCACCAGAAGAATGCTGTTAGCACTCTCCGGCGATCGAAACTAGGAGAATGTTCTTGACGCCCACCAGCGCGTGGGATCGTAGCAGTTTTCGAGGGTAGAGTATTCAACCCAAATTTGTTGGTTCGCACGACGAGAGGTGCGAGAATACTCTCAAGTATTTGCAGCTGAATATGTCAGATTCAACTACACCTGAAAGTTTAGTATGTGCAAGCAAAGTAGTAGTAGCAAGGTAGCGAGTAACGGCAGTGGCAAGGAACAACAGTAGTGACAGCAGTAGCAAGTAGCAACAGTAACAAGCGACAGTAGTAGCAATAGTAGAAGCAGAGCAAGACAAGTAACAACAGTAGCAAAAGTAGTAGCAGCAGCAGAGCAAGACAAGTAACAGCAGCAGTAGGACAAACTCGTAGGCAATGGGTCGGGATTTGTTTGGATGATATTCATCATGCAACAGCTATAACACGGAGAGATATGTGGCTAGCTCCCGTCACAGAAAAGAACTTGCATGCCATCTATTGTCCATCCCTCCCGTGGCAGTGGGGTCCAAAAGGAAACTACGGGATATTAAGGTTCTCCTTTTAATAAAGAACCGGACCAACGCATTTGCACTTGGTGAACACATGAACTCCTCAAACCATGGTCATCACCGGCAGTGGTTCCGGTTATTGTCACTCCGGGGTTGCCGGATCATAACACATAGTAGGTATCTACAACTTGCAAGATCGGATCTAAAACACACATATATTGGTGACAACATAATAATTTCAGATCTGAAATCATGGCACTCGGGCCCTAGTGACAAGCATTAAGCATGGAAAAGTAGTAGAAACATCAATCTCAGAACATAGTGGATACTAGGGATCAATCCCCATCAAAACTAACTCGATTACATGATAGATCTCATCCTACTCATCACCGCCCAGCGAGCCTACGAATAGATTACTCATGAACGACGAAGAGCTTCATGGAATTGGTGAGGGAAGAAGGTTGATGATGACGATGGCGACGATTTCCCCTCTCCGGAGCCCAAGACAGACTCCAGATCTGCCCTCCAGATGAAGAACACGTGGTGGCGGAGGGTCCGTATCGTAAACGCGACGAAAACTTCTCTTTTTATTTTTTCTGGGACGAAAGTGAACTTATAGACCTGAGGTTGGGGGCGGTAGAGCCGTGTGGGCCCCACAAGCCTGCCCACCGCCACCAGGGGGGTGGTGGCGGAGCCAGGGCTTGTGGCCCACTGGCCCACCCCCTCAGGTGGAACGTGGCGCAGATATATTTCATATTTTCCAAAATTGCTCCCCGTAGATTTTCAGGATGTTTGGAGAACTTTGATTTCTGCACAAAAATAACACCAAGGCAATTCTGGTGAAAACAGCGTCAGTCTAGGTTAGTTCCATTCAAATCATGCAAATTAGAGTCCAAAACAAGGGCAAAAGAGTTTGGATAAGTAGATACAATGGTGACGTATCAACTCCCCCAAGCTTAAAACCTTGCTTGTCCTCAAGCAACTCAGTTGACAAACTGAGAGAGAAAGAAAAACTTTGACAAACTCTGTTTGATCTTGTTGTTGCAACTATGTCTAACTCATAACCAGAATTTCAGCAAGATCACAAGTTAACCACATAAGCAAGTGCCACATAGGTCTCACGGTAAACTAATATCAATGGCATAATCAGCTAACGAGCAAATAATAATGAGTTTCAAATACCAACACTTCAATTGAAACAAGCATGAAGCAATATGAATAGGTGGTATCTCGCTAGCTCTTTCTGAGACCGCAAAACATAAATGCAGAGCACTTTCAAAGATCAAGGGCTCACTAAACATTGTAATTCATAGCAACGAAGATCCAGTCATAGTCATACTCAATATCAATCAAAAGCAAAGCGTTCAAATGACAGAGGTGCTCTCTAATTGGTGCTTATAAAAGAGGAGGATGACTCAACAGGAAAATAATTGGACAGGCCTTTGCAGAGGGAATCATTGATTTGCAGAGGTGCCAGAGCTCAAGCTTTGAAAACAGAGATAATAATTTTGGGTGGCATGCTTTCCTTGTCAACGCAATGACCAAGAGTTCTCAATATCTTCCATGCTACTCATGCTATAGGCGGTTCCCAAACAGAAAAGTAAAGTTTTAACTCCCCCACCACCAATCAATCACACTCCACGGCTAGCCGAATCCTCGGGTACCGTCGATACTAACATCAATCCGGGGGCGTCTTGTTTTACAGTTTTGTTTTCGATTTAAGCGTGGAACTGGGCATTCCAATTACCGGCCCCTTTCTCGTGAATGATAGTGAATAAACACATGTCGAGGATAGCACTCCTAGCATGGAAGATACCAATAGCCCCCTGTCACCACATGAGCGGTTCGGGCATGCAAAACAGATTATTTCTTGAAGGTTTAGAGAGTTGCACATGCAAATTTACTTGGAACGGCAGGTAGATACCGCAAATAGGTAGGTATGGTGGACTCTCATGGAAAACCTTTTGGGTTTATGGAAGTGGATGCACAAGCAGTATTCCGCTTAGTACAAGTGAAGGCTAGCAAAATACTGGGAAGCGACCAACTAGAGAGCGACAACAGTCATCAAGATGCAATGAGTTTGACTAACATTAAATGCAAGCATGAACAAGATATAAATCACCATGAACACGAACATCAGAGAGGCTATGTTGATTTTGTTTCAACTACATGCATGAACATGCACCAAGTCAAGCCACTTGAAACATTCAAAGGAGAATACCATCCTATCATACTACATCATAGTCATCTCAAAATCTATGTTGGCATTCAAGACAAACCATTATAAGCTCTCAGCTAAATAAGCATGGCATCACAAACTATGATCTCTAAGTTGTCATTGCAAACATGGTTCTCTCACAACAAAGCTAAATCTGGGTCGACAAGCTAGTCGTATTTACAAAAACAAAATAGATAGAGTTCATACCAGCTTCTCAGTCTCAGTCACTTCATCATATATCATCATTGTTGCCTTTCATTTGCACGACCGAACGATGTGAACAATAGTAAGCGCATTGGACTAAACTGAACCTGCAGGCAAACACAAAGGATAAGACAAAGTAATATGGCTCTTTGAAAGCTAAACAGGTAAGCATGCAAGAACCAATAAACGTTGTAACCAATATCTTCTACCTTGACCCAAAGAAAAATAAAACTATTTACACGGGAAAACTCCCAACAAGCAAAAGAAGAAAGAAAAATCTTTTTGGGTTTTCTCAAAAGGACTCAAAACAAGAAAACAAGAAAACAAAAATAAACTAGCATGGATAATACAGTGGCAAAGTGTAAACACCGGCTAACAAAGTGAAAGCATAAGCATGAATGTAAAGTCGGTGAGAACACGTACTCCCCCAAGCTTAGGCTTTTGGCCTAGCTTGTTCTACTCCCAAGGATGGTCCTGGCGAAACCCAAAGTCATAATGGGTGTTATACGGGAGTGCTGCAGCCACTGCCTGAATAGCCGCCTCACGAAGTCGAGCAACAGTCGCCTCCCTCTCATACTCCTCTGTCTCTCCTATGGTTATGTATTATCTTCGTTTTACCTGAAAGTCAAAGAAAGTAGGAGCAGGAAGGGTAATATGGGAAACACGCTGCTGGTTAAATATCAAGCGGTATAGGAGGGATCCATGATCTCTCTCAAGGAACTGGTAGCGTGTTAGAGCGACACGATCAAGGTAGGCTGTACGGAGAGGAGGGTCTTCTGGACGGATGGATACTCCAAGAAAATTTGCTAAGCGTGTAGCATAAACTCCACCAAAGAAATCCCCCTCACTGGCATTTTTATTCAGCCTTCTTGCTATTATAGATCCCATATTGAAGCTCCTATCACCTGTTACTGCGCTCTTAAGGATACTTAGGTCGGAAGCGCATAGGTGACAATGTGCACCCTTGCCATTAATGCACCTACCTATGAAGAGGGCAAGGTAGTGCAAGGAAGGGAAATGGATGCTTCCTATGGTGGCTTGCGTGATATCTCTGGTTTCTCCAACAGTTATACTGGAGACAAAGTCTCTGACCGAAGACTTAGAAGGATCATTAATACTACCCCCATCGGATATCTTGCAAATCCTATTGAAATCCTCCAAATCCACGGTATAGGATTTATCGTACAGATCAAACAGTATGGATGAGTCATGGCCAACTGAAAATTTAAATCTACGCACGAAAGAGGCAGTGAGCATAGCATACTGTTCACATTTATCTGAGAGGAATTCTTCTAACCTGGCATTGCGGACAAGTGTATCAAACTCATCCTTGAAACCTGCTTCGATCATGAACTCATCGGAAGGCCATTCACATGGTTGTACCGGTGCGTCCCTTAGTTGAAAAGGTTCGGGCTCCCGAAAAGAAAGACGAGGACCCTTCTTACTTGAGGAACCACCATGAAACTTCCTCCTAAACATAATTTCCTTTTGCTGAAATTTTTGAAGTTCAAGAGAAAAGTGAATGAAGACCCACCACACCTTGTAGCAACTACTCGTACTAGTGCCTAGAGACCGTATCATGCGCTAAAACTACTTGGGACCAGCTAAAATCAACATTTCTAGCTCAAGAACAGGGTCACCAAGGTAGAAAGAATTCGCGAAGGATAAAGCACTAGAGAAAAAAATAATTGGACCAATGGAGGAGTCACTTACCAAGGAGTAATTTCCCCAAAACGGTTCGGAGAATGGTGCTTTGAGCAAGGATATTGAAAATCACAGCCAAATGAGCAAGAACACGGGTTTGAGCTGCGAAACAATTTTTTCTGGAGGTGGAAGAAGAGGCTGAGAGTTGGAATGAGTGGAGGGGTGCCTGTGGGCCCCACAAGCTTGCACTCCGCCACCGGGGGGGTAGGTGGCGGTGGTAGGGCTTGTGGCCCACAGGTCTGGCCCCAGGCCACCTCTCAGGCCCAGAAATTTTCAAAAATTCCAGAAAAAATCATAGTAAATTTTCACGACCATCGGAGAACTTTTATTTTCGAGGTATTTTTCTTCGGGACGCTAAAACAGAAAACAGGAAAAGCTAAACTAACTATATCATTCTTCTTCTAAGAAACAGAAAAGGAAAGCTCAAAACAGAGGTATGTGACTCCTTGATTCATCTGTTTCATGGTCATCGAAAGAAATCCGTCAATGGGGTTGATCAAATCCTTATGACAAAACTTTCTTAAATCGCAAGGGAGAACGGAGAATTTTCAAATAGCCACTAAGTCACCTCAATGGGGATATGTATCTCCCCAACAAGCAAATCATACTTCATCTTGACACGAGGAATAGGGCATTCAAAGCTCCCAATAAGAATCGATGAAGTCTTTTCGATAGCATTGATACAATGTACTTGATATCGTTTCTTCGGAAAGTGCACCGTGTGCTCATTACCGTTGACATGGAAAGTGAAATTGCCTTTGTTGCAATCTATAACAGCCCCTGCAGTGTTTAAAAAGGGTCTTTCGAGGATGACAACCATGGCATCATCCTCAGGAATATCCAAGATAACAAAGTCTGTTAAGATAGTGGTGTTAGCAACCACAACAGGCACATCCTCGCAAATGCCGATAGGGAAAGCAGTTGATTTGTCGGCCATTTGCAGAGAAATTTCAGTGGGTGTCAACTTATCCAATTCAAGTCTACGATAAAGAGAAAGAGACATAACACTAACACCGGCTCCAAGGTCACATAAGGCAGTTCTTACGTAGTTTCCTTTAATAGAGCAAGGTATAGTGGGCACTTCGGGATCACCAAGTTTCTTAGGAGTTCCACCTTTGAAAGTGTAATCGGCAAGCATGGTGGAGATCTCAAGATCTGGTATCTTCCGTTTATTAGTCACGATATCTTTCATGTACTTGGCATACGGAGACATCTTGAGCATATCAGTTAACCACATCTGCAGAAAGATGGGTCTCATCATCTCAACGAAGCGCTCAAAATCCTCATCATCCTTTTTCTTGGATGGCTTAGGAGGAAAGGGCATAGGTCTCTGAACCCATGGCTCCCTTTCTTTACCATGCTTCCTAGCAGTGAAGTCATTCTTTTTGTGTCTCTTAGGTTGTGGGTTATCAGGATTAACCATAGGTTCAATCTCCACATCCTCATTAGTGCTAGGTTGAGCATTATTATGAACACCACTATCCATATTGTCACCAGGTTCATGTTCATCACCAGATTGTGTTTCTGCATCAGACGCATAAATATCATTAGGCTCTTTAGGTGTGACAGTATTTGGTGAACTGGCGTGTAGGTTTCAATCATCCTTCTTCTTCTCCTTAGGATGACTGGGTGTATCAGCATTGATTCCTTGAGAATCTTGATCAATTCTCTTAGGATGACCTTCAGGATATAAAGGTTCCTGAGTCATTTTGCCTCCTCTAGTAATGACTCTAACAGAGTTGTCATTTAATTCATTGAGCAGGTCATTCTGAGCTTTAAGTACTTGTTCTACCTGAGTAGTAATTATAGAGGCATGTTTACTCAGAAGCTTCAGATCATTGACATTTCTGTCTACACAAGCACTTAAATGGCTAAGCATACGAGTACTTTGTTCCAAATGTCTGCTAACATAATCATTGAAACTCTGTTGTTTGGCAACAAAGCTGTCAAATTCATCAAAGCATAGGCTAGCAGGTTTATCAAAGGGAGTATCAATCTCATCAAACCTACGCAGAGAATTCACTTCTACTACCTGTATCGGGTTATCGAGACCATGGATCTCTTCGATAGGTGGTAGATTTTTGACATCTTCAAATCTAATGCCTTTCTCTTGCATAGATTTCTTGGTTTTTTGCATATCTTCGGGATTGAGGAATAAAATACCTTTTCTTAGGAGTTGGCTTAGGAGGTGGTTCGGGAATAGTCCAAGCATTATCGTTGATCAAGATGTTATTCAGTAGAGTCTCAGCTTGTTCTACAGTTCGTTCCCTAAAGACACAACCGGCACAACTATCTAGGTGGTCTCTAGAGGCATCGTAAGTCCGTTATAGAGGATATCAAGTATCTCGTTCTTCTTAAGAGGGTGATTAGGCAAAGCATTCTGTAGCTGGACGATCCTCCCCCAAGCTTGTGGAAGACTCTCTTCTTGGAGTTGAGCAAAGTTGTATATTTCCTGCAAGGCAGCTTGCTTCTTATGGGCAGGGAAATATTTCTCACAGAAGTAATAGACCATCTCCTCGGGACTACGCACACATCCAGGAGCAAGAGAGGTGAACCAGACTTTAGCATCATCCTTTAGAGAGAAAGGAAACAACTTAAGGATATAGTAGTGGCGGATCTTCTCCTCATTAGTGAAAAGGGTGGCTATATCGTGTAGTTTGGCAAGATGGGCTACGACCGTCTCAGACTCATAACCGTGAAAAGGATCACATTCGACTAGAGAGATTATCTCAGGATCGACAGAGAATTCATAATCCTTATCGGTGATAAAGATGGGTGAAGTGGCAAACTTCGGGTCATATTTCATCTTAGCTTCCCGAGATTTTTCCTTCCACTTGAGAAGTAATTTCTCAGCATCGTCATAGGCATCCTTACACGCAAGAAAATCCTCAGCTATCTCTCCCTCCATAATGTAACCCTTAGGTATATCATGCAATTCATATCTAGGAGAGCTAGATCTAGCAGGAGCAAAAGCAGGTTCTATCTCAATAGTATCGGCAGTTTCAGAAGCATCACGAGCATTGGCAGTAACTCTAGCAATATGAGCATCAAGGAATACCCCTAGTGGAACATCAGGCAAAGTAGTATCTCTATCAGTATCAAGCATATCATCATTAGGAAAAATAGCATCTCTAGCATCATCAGGCAAAGCAGTATCAAGCATAGCATCTCTAGCAGTATCAGGCATAACAGCAGGCATAGTATCAAGCATAGTATCATCAGGCATAGTATCAAGCATAGCATCTCTAGCAGTAGTATCACAAGCATCATCAAGCACACGCGACATATCAAGATTTCTAGCAGGAGGTGATGTCGCAAACTTACTCATAACTGAAGATGAATCAAGTGAAGAGCTAGATGGCAATTCCTTACCTCCCCTCGTAGTTGAGGGCAAGACTTTGGTCTTTGGATCCTTCAGATTCCTCATAGTGATCAGCAGATATAAATCCCAAGTAACTCAGAGAATATAGCAATACCTCCCCGGCAACGGCACCAGAAAAATGCTGATCGCAATCCCCGGCAACGGCGCCGAAAAAATTCTTGATGTCAACTGTTCTTCCCCTTTGCAACGGCACTAGAAGAATGCTGTTAGCACTCTCCGGCAATCGAAACTAGGAGAATGTTGTTGACGCCCACCAGCGCGTGGGATCGTAGCAGTTTTCGAGGGTAGAGTATTCAACCCAAATTTGTTGGTTCGCACGACGGGAAGTGAGAGAATACTCTCAAGTATTAGCAGTTGAATATGTCAGATTCAACCACACCTGAAAGATTAGTATCTGCAAGCAAAGTAGTAGTAGCAAGGTAGCGAGTAAGGGCAGTGGCAGGGAATAGTAGTAGTAACAGAAGTAGCAATTAGCAACATTAGCAAGCGACAGTAGTAGCAACGGTAGCAGCAGAGCAAGACAAGTAACAGCAGTAGCAACAGTAGTAGCAGCAGCAGAGCAAGACAAGTAACAACAGCAGTAGGACAAACTCGTAGGCAATGGGTCGGGATTTGTTTGGATGATATTCATCATGCAACAGCTATAACACGGAGAGATATGTGGCTAGCTCCCGTTCGTCAATGTGATGTAGGCATGCATTCCATGTGTCGTCATACATGCTTAGGGAAAAGAACTTGCATGACATCAATTGTCCATGCCTCCCGTGGCAGCGGGGTCCAAAAGGAAACTACGGGATATTAAGGTTCTCCTTTTAATAAAGAACCGAACCAACGCATTAGCACTTGGTGAACACATGAACTCCTCAAACTATGGTCATCACCGGGAGTGGTTCCGGTTATTGTCACTCCGGGGTTGCCGGATCATAACACATAGTAGTTAACTACAACTTGCAAGCTCGGATCTAAAACACACATATATTGGTGACAACATAATAATTTATGATCTGAAATCATGGCACTCGGGCTCTAGTGACAAGCATTAAGCATGGCAAAGTAGTAGCAACATGAATCTCAGAACATAGTGGATACTAGGGATCAATCCCCATCAAAACTAACTCGATTACATGATAGATCTCATCCTACTCATCACCGCCCAGCGAGCCTACGAATAGATTACTCACAAACGACGAAGAGCTTCATGGAATTGGAGAGGGACGAAGGTTGATGATGACGATGGCGACGATTTCCCCTCTCCGGAGCCCAATACGGACTCCAGATCTGCCCTCCAGATGAAGAACAGGTGGTGGCGGCGGGTCCGTATCATAAACGCGACGAAAACTTCTCTTTTTATTTTTTGTGGGACGAAAGTGAACTTATAGACCTGAGGTTGGGGCGGCAGAGCCGTGTGGGCCCCACAAGCCTGCCCACCGCCACCAGGGGGGTGGTGGCGGAGCCAGGGCTTGTGGCCCACTGGCCCACCCCCTTAGGTGGAACTTGGCATAGATATTTTTCATATTTTCCAAAACTGCTCCCCGTAGATTTTCAGGACGTTTGGAGAACTTTGATTTCTGCATAAAAATAACACCAAGGCAATTCTGCTGAAATCAGCGTCAGTCCAGGTTTGTTCCATTCAAACATGCAAATTAGAGTCCAAAACAAGGGCAAAAGAGTTTGGAAAAGTAGATACAATGGATAGTATCACATAACACTAACACCGGCTCCAAGGTCACATAAGGCAGTTTTTACGTAGTTTCCTTTAGTGGAGCAAGGTATAGTGGGCACTCCGGGATCACCAAGTTTCTTAGGAGTTCCACCTTTGAAAGTGTAATTGGCAAGCATGGTGGAGATCTCAAGATCTGGTATCTTCCGTTTATTGGTCACGATATCTTTCATGTACTTGGCATATGGAGATATTTTGAGCATATCAACTAACCGCGTATGCAGAAAGACGGGTCTTATCATTTCAATAAAGCACTCAAAATCCTCATCATCCCTTTTCTTGGATGGCGTAGGAGGAAAGGGTATAGGTCTCTGAACCCATGGCTCCCTTTCTTTGCCATGCTTCCTAGCAGCGAAGTCATTCTTATCGTATCTCTTAGGTTGTGGGTTATTAGGATTAACCGTAGGTTCAATCTCCACATCCTGATCATTGCTAGGTTGAGCATTATTATGAACATCATTGTCCATATTGTCACCAGGTTCAGGTTCATCACCAGATTGTGTTTCTGCATCAGACGCCGAAATGTCATTGGGTTCTTCAGGTGTGACAGTATTTGGTGAACTGACATGTAGGTTTCTATCATCCTTCTTCTTCTTCTTAGGATGATTGGGTGTATCAGCATTAATTCCTTGAGAATCTTGATCAATTCTCTTAGGATGGCCTTCAGGATACAAAGGTTCCTGAGTCATTTTGCCTCCTCTAGTAATGACTCTGACAGAGTTGTCATTTAATTCATTGAGCAAGTCATTCTGAGCTTTAAGTACTTGTTCTACCTAAGTAGTAATCATAGAGGCATGTTTACTTAGAAGCTTCAGATCATTGACATTTCTGTCTACACAAGCACTTAAATGACTAAGCATACGAGTACTTTGTTCCAAATGTCTGCTAACATAATCATTGAAACTCTGTTGTTTGGCAACAAAGTTGTCAAATTCATCAAAGCATAGGCTAGCAGGTTTGTCAAAAGGAATATCACTCTCATCAAACCTACGCAGAGAATTTACTTCTACTACCTGTATCGGGTTATCGAGACCATGGATCTCTTCGATAGGTGGTAGATTTTTGACATCTTCAGAACTAATGCCTTTCTCTTGCAGAGATTTCTTGGCTTCTTGCATATCTTCGGGACTGAGGAATAGAATACCTCTTTTCTTAGGAGTTGGCTTAGGAGGTGGTTCGGTAATAGTCCAAGCATCATCGTTGATCAAAATGTTATTCAGTAGAATCTTAGCTTGTTCTATAGTTCGTTCCCTAAAAACACAACCGACACAACTATCTAGGTGGTCTCTAGAAGCATTGGTAAGTCCGTTGTAGAAGATATCAAGTATCTCGTTCTTCTTAAGAGGGTGATCAGGCAAAGCATTCTTAGCTGGATGAGCCTCCCCCAAGCTTGTGGGAGACTCTCTTCTTTGAGTTGAGCAAAGTTGTATATTTCCTGCAAGGCAGCTTGCTTCTTATGGGCAGGGAAATATTTCTCACAGAAGTAATATACCATATCCTGGGGACTACTCACACATCCAGGAGCAAGAGAAGTGAACCAGGCTTTAGCGTCATCCTTTAGAGAGAAAGGAAACAACTTAAGGATATAGTAGTAGCGGATCTTCTCCTCACTAGTGAAAAGGGTGGCTATATCATGTAGTTTGGTAAGATGGGCTACGACCGTCTTAGACTCATAACCGTGGAAAGGATCAAATTCGACTAGAGAGATTATCTCAGGATCGATAGAGAATTCATAATCCTTATCGGTGATAAAGATAGGTGAAGTGGCAAACTTCGGGTCGTATTTCATCCTAGCTTTCAGAGATTTTTCCTTCCACTTGAGAAGTAATTTCTCAGCGTCATAGGCATCCTTACATGCAAGAAAATCCTCAGCTATCTCTCCCTCCATAACATAACCCTCAGGTATATCAAGCAATTCATATGTAGGAGAGCTAGATCTAGCAGGAGCAAAAGCAGGTTCTATCTCGATAGTATCGACAATTTCAGAAGCATCACGAGCATTGGCAGTAACTCTAGCAATATGAGCATCAAGGAATACCCCTAGTGGCATATCAGGCAAAGTAGTATCTCTAGCAGTATCAAGCATAGCATCATCAGGCAAAATAGCATCTCTAGCATCATCAGGCAAAGCAGTATCAAGCATAGCATCTCTAGCATCGTCAGGCAAAGCAGTATCAAGCATAACATCTCTAGCAGTATCAGGCATAGCATCTCTAGCAGTATCAGGCATAGTATCATCAAGCATTGTAGCATCATAAGCATCATCAAGCACATGCGACACATCAAGATTTCTAGCAGGAGGTGGTGTCGCAAACTTACTCATAACTGAAGGTGAATCAAATGCAGAGCTAGATGGCAGTTCCTTACCTCCCCTCGTAGTTGAGGGCAAGACTTTGATTTTTGGATCTTTCAAATTCTTCATAGTGATCAGCAGATATAAATCCCAAGTGACTCAGATAATATAGCAATCCTTCCCCGGCAACGGCACTAGAAAAATGATGCTGACGTGCAACTATTCCTGACTTGATGCCTGCACGGCGAGGAAGCCAGAAAAGAGCTCATCCCAATTGCTCAACAATTAGAAATTGTCTTGCAATAGCCCACCAATGCGTGGGATCGCGGTGGTTTTTGAGGGTAGAGTATTCAACCCAAATTTGTTGGTTCGCGCGACGGGAAGTGAAAGAATAATCTCAAGTATTAGCAGCTGAATGTGTCAGATTCAACCACACCTGAAAGATTAGTGTCTGCAAGCAAAGTATCAGCAGCAAAGTAGTATGATAGCAACGGTGCCAGAAATGATTTGGTGACAAGGCAGACTATTCCTAACTGTCGTATCAATGGCGCCACAAGTTGCCCACGGATGGGAAATATTCTTTCCCAACAACGGTGCGAGAAAAAGTATTGTAGCAAGTAGCAGCTGTGGCAAGGAACTACAGTAGTGATAGCAGTAGCGAGTAACAGCAGTAGCAAGTAACATCAGCAACAACAGTGGTAATAGCAGCAGAGCAAAGCAAGTATCAACAGTAGAGCTAAACAAGTAACAGGAGCAGTGGGACAAACTCGTAGGAAATGGGTCGGCGATTCGTTGGATGACATTCATCATGCAATAGTTATAACACGGAGAGATATGTGGCTAGCTCCCGTTCGTCAATGTGATGTAGGCATGCATTCCGTGTGTCCTCATACGTGCTTAGGGAAAAGAACTTGCATGCCATCTATTGTCCATCCCTCCCGTGGCAGCGAGGTCCAAAAGGATACTACGGGATATTAAGGTTCTCCTTTTAATAAAGAACCGGACCAACGCATTAGCACTTGGTGAACACATGAACTCCTCAAACTATGGTCATCACCGGGAGTGGTTCCGGTTATTGTCACTCCGGGGTTACCGGGTCATAACACAATGTAGGTAACTACAATTTGCAAGATCGGATCTAAAACACACATATATTGGTGACAACATAATAATTTCAGATCTGAAATCATGGCACTCGGGCCCTAGTGACAAGCATTAAGCATGGCAAAGTAGTAGCAACATCAATCTCAGAACATAGTGGATACTAGGTATCAATCACCGTCAAAACTAACTCGATTACATGATAGATCTCATCCTACTCATCACCGCCCAGCGAGCCTACGAATAGATTACTCACGAACGATGAAGAGCTTCATGGAATTGGAGATGGAATAAGGTTGATGATGACGATGGCGACGATTTCCCCTCTCGGGAGCCCAAAACGGACTCCAGATCTGCCCTCGAGATGAAGAACAGGATGTGGCAGCGCCTCCGTATCGCAAACGCGATGAAATCTTCTATTCTGATTTTTTTTCGGGACGAAAGGGAATTTATAGAGTTGAGTTTAGGGGCAGCAGAGCCACGTGGGCCCCACAAGTTGGTTGTCGCGGCCAGGGGGCGCGGCAACACGGCTTGTGGCCCACTGGCCCGTCTCCTCCGGTGGATCTTTGCGCAGGTATTTTTCATATTTTCCCGAAATATTTTCCGTAAATTTTCAGGACGTTCCGAGAACTTTCATTTCTGCACAAAAACAACACCATGGCAATTCTGCTGAAAACAACATCACTCCGGGTTAGTTCCATTCAAATCATGCAAATTAGAGTCCAAAACAAGGGCAAAAGAGTTTGGAAAAGTAGATACAATGGAGACGTATCAGGTCTCTTCATTAGTGCAGCAACTGCTTTGCCGTTTCATGAAGTATCCCTTCTAGCCCTTGCCTTTCTTGAAACTTAGTGGTTTTACTAACCATCAACTATTGATGCTCTTTCTTGATTTCTACTTTCGCAGTGTCAAACATCGCGAATCGCTCAACAATCATTGTATCTATCCTTGATATGTTATAGTTCATCACGAAGCTCTCACAGCTTGGTGGCAGTGACTTTGGAGAACCATCACTATCTTATCTGGAAGATTAACTCCCACTTGATTCAAGTGATTGTCGTACTCACACAATCTGAGCACACGATCCATGATTGATCTTTTCTCCTTTACTTCGTGGACAAAGAATCTTGTCGGAGGTCTCATACCTCTTAACAAGGGCACAAGCATGAAATCACAATTTCATCTCTTTAGAACATCTCTTATGTTCCGTGACGTTTCAAAACGTCTTCGACGCCTTGCTTCTAAGCCATTAAGTATTTTGCGCTGAACTATCGCGTAGTCATCAGAAACGTGTATGTCGGATGTTCACAACATCCACAGACGACGCTCGAGGTGCAGCACACCGAGTGGTGAATTAAGTACATAAGCCTTCTGTGCAGCAATGAGCACAATCCTCGGTTTTACAGACTCAGTCCGCAAAGTTTGCTACTATCAACTTTCAACTAAATTTTCTCTAGGAACATATAAAAAAAGTAGAGCTATAGCGCAAGCTACATCGTAATTCGCGAAGACTATTAGACTATGTTCATGAAAATTAGTTCAATTAATCATATTACTTAAGAACTCCCACTCAAAAAGTACATCTCTCTAGTCATTTGAGTGGTACATGATCCAAATCCTATATCTCAAGTCCGATCATCACGTGAGTCGAGAATAGTTTCAGTGGTAAGCATCTCTATGCTAATCATATCAACTATATGATTCATGCTCGACCTTTCGGTCTCATGTGTTCCGAGGCCATGTCTGCACATGCTAGGCTCATCAAGATTAACCCGAGTGTTCCGCGCCTGCTACTGTTTTGCACCCGTTGTATGTGAACGTTGAGTCTATCACACCCGATCATCACGTGGTGTCTCGAAACGACGAACTGTGGCAACGGTGCACAGTCGGGGAGAACACAATTTGAGCTTGAAATTTTAGTGAGAGATCACCTCATAATGCTACCGTCGTTCTAAGCATAATAAGGTGCATAATGGATTAACATCACATGAAATTCATAAGTGACATGATATGGCCATCATCATGTGCTTCTTGATCTCCATCGCCAAAGCACCGGCATGATCTTCTTGTCACCGGCGCCACACCATGATCTCCATCAATGTGTCGCCATCGGGGTTGTCAAGCTACTTATGCTATTACTACTAAAGCTACTTCCAAGCAATATAGTAAACGCATCTGCAAACACAAACGTTAGTTTAAATACAACCCTATGGCTCCTGCCGGTTGCTGTACCATCGACGTGCAAGTCGATATTAACTATTACAACATGATCATCTCATACATCCAATATATCACATCACGTCGTTGGCCATATCACATTACAAGCATACCCTCCAAAAACAAGTTAGACGTCCTCTAATTGTTGTTGCATGTTTTAAGTGGTTGCCATGGGTATCTAGTAGGATCGCATCTTACTTATGCAAACACCACAACGGAGATATATGAATTGCTATTTAACCTCTCTCCAAGGACCTCCTCGGTCAAATCCGATTCAACTAAAGTTGGAGAAATCGACACTCGCCAGTCATCTTTGAGCAACGAGGTTGCTCGTAGCAATGCAACCAGTCTCTAAGCGTACGAGTAATGTCGGTCCGAGCCGCTTCGATCCAACAATACCGCGGAATCAAAAAAAGACTAAGGAGGGAAGCAAATCGCACATCACTGCACAAAAAACTTTTGTGTTCTACTCGAGATAACATCTACGCATGAACCTAGCTCATGATGCCACTGTTGGGGAACGTCGCATGGGAAACAAAAAATTTCCTACGCACACGAAGACCTATCATGGTGATGTCCATCTACGAGAGGAGATTTGGATCTACGTACCCTTGTAGATCGCATAGCAGGAAGCGTTAAGAAATAATATTGATGTAGTGGAACATCTTCACGTCCCTCGAACCGCCCCACGAACCGTCCCACGAACCATCCCACGATCCTTCCCACGAACCGTCTCGCGATCCGTTGCACGAACCGTCTTGCGATCCGTCTCATGATCCGTTCCGATTTAGTGCCGAACGGACGGCACCTCCGCGTTCAGCACACGTACAGCTCGATGACGATCTCCACCTTCTTGATCCAGCAAGAGGGGCGGAGAGGTAGAAGAGTTCTCCGGCAGCGTGATGGCGCGCCGGTGGTGGTGATGATCTACTCCGGCAGGGCTTCGCCTAAACTCCGCAGAAATACGATCTAGAGGAAAAACTGTGTGGTATAGGGTCGAGCAGCACGTGGCAAAGTTGTGTCTCAAAAACCCTCATTGCCTCTAGTATATATAGGAGGGAGGGAGGGGAGGAGCCAGCCTCAAACCCTCAAGGTTTGGTCGAAATTGGAGGTGGAAGAGTCCTACTCCAATCCTACTTGGAGTAGGATTCCACCTTCCCACTTGGAAACTCTTTTCAACTTGTGTTTTTTCCTTCTCAAACCTTATGGGCCTTAGTGGGAACTTATTCCAGCCCACTAGGGGCTGGTTTATATCTTCCCATAGCCCATGAGACCCCTTGGGGCGTGATACCCCTCCCGATGGTCCCCGGCACCCGTCCCGGCACTCCCAGTACACTACCGATGAGCCCGAAACTTTTCCGGTGACCAAAACAAGACTTCCTATATATCAATCTTTACCTCCGGACCATTCTGCAGCTCCTCGTGACGTCTTGGATCTCATCTGGGACTCCGAACAACTTTCGGTTACCAACACCTATAACTCAACTATACCAAAACGTCACTGAACCTTAAGTGTGCAGACCCTGCGGGTTCGAGAACTATGTAGACATGACCCGAGAAACTCCTCGGTCAATATCCAATAGCGGGACCTGGATGCCCATATTGGATCCTACATATTCTCCAAAGATCTTATCGTTTGAACCTCAGTGTCAAGGATTCATATAATCCCGTACGTCATTCCCTTTGTCCTTCGGTATGTTACTTGCCCGAGATTTGATCGTCGGTATCCGCATACCTATTTCAATATCGTTACCAGAAAGTCTCTAATCTCGTTCCGTAATACAAGATCCCGTGACTTACACTTGGTCACATTGCTTGCAAGGCTTGTGTGTGATGTTGTATTACCGACTGGGCCCCGAGATACCTCTTCGTCACACGGAGTGACAAATCCCAGTCTTGATCCATACTAACTCAACGGACACCTTCGGAGATACCTGTAGAGCACCTTTATAGTCATCCAGTTACATTGCGACGTTTGATGCACACAAGATATTCCTCCGGTACCAGTGAGATATACGATCTCATGGTCATAGGAACAAATACTTGGCACGCAGAAAACAATAGCAATAAAACGACACGATCAATATGCTACGTTCATAGTTTGGGTCTTGTCCATCACATGATTCTCCTAATGATGTGATCCCGTTATCAAGTGACAACATTTGCCTATGGCCAGGAAACCTTGACCATCTTTGATCAACGAACTAGTGAACTAGAGGCTCACTAGGGACAGTGTATTGCCTATGTATCCACACATGTATTTGAGTTTCCAATCAATACAATTCTAGCATGGATAATAAACGATTATTATGAACAAGGAAAATAATAATAACTAATTTATTATTGCCTCTAGGGCATATTTCCAACAGTCGCGCCAACCCTACTTGTACTACTATTGCTCGGTTTAGCGATAAAGTAAAGCATTACATAGCGCTTAATGATTGACATGCAGGTTATACAATAACTAAAGACAACCCTATGGATCCTGCGAGTTGCCGTAGCATCGACATGCAAGTCGATATTAACTATTACAACATGATCATCTCATACATCAAATATATATCATCATGTCTTTGGCCATATCATATCACATCATACCCTTCAAAACAAGTTAGACGTCCTCTAATTTGTTGTTGCATGTTTTACGTGGCTGCTATGGGTTTCAAGCAAAAATGCTTCTTACCTACGCAAAACCACAATGGTGATACGCAAGTTGCTGTTTAACCTTCTACAAGGACCGCTTTTGTCGAATCCGATTCAACTAAGTTGGGAGAGACAGACACCCGCCAGCCATCTTATGTAACAAAGTTACATGCGAGTCGATGCAACCGGTCTCTCGTACGTGGACGAGTAAACTTGGTTCGGGCCGCTTCATCCCACAATACGTTGAATCGAGAAAAGACTAAGGAGGGAAGAAATATGAATATCAACGCCCACAAACTACTTTGTGTTCTATTCGTGATGTCATCTACGCATAGACCTAGCTCATGATGCCACTGTTGGGGAACGTTGCATGGGAAACAAAAAATTCTTACGCTCACCAAGATCGATCTAGGAGATGCACATCTACGAGAGAAGAGATTGGATCTACATACCCTTGTAGAACACTAAGCGTAAGCATTCAAGAACGCGGTTGATGTAGTGGTATGTCTTCACGATCCGTCCCACGAACTCCCGATCAAGTGTTGAACAGACGGCACCTCCGCGTTCAACACATGTACATCTTGATGATGCCTTCACCTCCTCGAACCAGCGAGAGATGGTGAAGTAGCAGACCGAGTCCCCCGACAGCTCGACGAGATGGTGGGACAGTTCAGCAGGGCTTCACCGCGTGATGTTTAGAGGAGAAGAACTGCGAGGGAGATGAGGAGCAGCACCGTAGCACGTTGGTGTGTTGCTTCCCTCTCTCTCTCTCCCTCTATATATATAGGGGGAAGGGAGGAGGGGAGAATGCCCTAGGGTTTCCCCTAGGGGCCAACGGCCAAGGTGGAAGCGCCGGCCATGGTGGACCCTCCCACCTAGGCGCCTTGCCACCCAAGTTGGGCTGGTCGGCTGCCCCTAGGGGGTGAGGCCCTCCCTTGGCCGAATTAGGCTGAGGTGTGGGTGATGGCCAGAGCCTTGTGGGCTGGTGTGCCACCTCTCCTTGGCCCATGAGGCCCCCCAAAACTTGCCCCCCCCCCCGAAACTCCTTTGGGTACTCCATCGTTTCCCCGATATGCCCCAGAACACTTTTGGACTCCGATGACCTTCATCCTATATATCAATCTTCACCTCCAGACCATTCCGGAGTTCCTCGTCGTGTCAGAGAACTCCTCTGGGACTCCGAACAACCTTCGGTCACCAACAAAATGACTCAATTATGCTTATATTGCCACAGAACCATAAGTGTGTAGACCCTGCGGGTTCGAGAACTATGCAGACATGACCAAGACACTCTCCGGTCACTAACCAACAGCGAGACCTGGATGCCCATATTGGTTCCTACATATTCTACGAAGATCTATATCGGCTGAACCTCGATGTCAAGGATTCAATCAATCCCATATACTGTTACATTTGTCCATGTGTATGTTACACTAGTAGAAAACAGGGCTTTGGTCGAGTCGAGAAAAGGGCTTTAGTCCCGGTTCTATTATGAACCGGGACCAATGGGTGCTTTAGTCCCGGTTCGTGAGGCCAGGGCGCCGTTCGGGCTAGGGTCCCGGTTCATCTGACCCCTTTGGTCCCGGTTCCAGACACGAACGGGGACCAATAGTCCTCGCTCCTGGCGCAACACCTTAAGTCCCGGTTGGTGGCTGGAACCGGGACTAAAGGTTAGTCTTCTGTCCCAGTTCTGGCCACCAACCGGGACCAAAGAGATGCCTATATATACCCTCGCCTAGCCCACCCTCTCCTTTGTTTTTTGGCCGAGGTGTGCATGCCATGCTCTTGTTGCCACCCTTCTATGCATGCACATGAGGTGTTCGATGAAATGCCCGAGCCACACTTAAGATTTCTCCTCTCCAAGCTCCATTTCCCTCAAGATTTGTCTAGGTTTGGCACTGCACCAACTACACAAGCGTACTAAAAGGTTAGCTACTTCATCCTTTCATCTCTCGCTGCTAGTCTAGCTCATTTCAAATGCTCTATAAGTAGAGTGGGTTGTGGGTTTAGTGTACGAGTGTATGTGGGAGTTATTTTGATTTAGATGCAAAATTTGAGCTCAAATTAACTTCTTAGAGTCTCCACATGTGTAGGGTGTCGTTCTGTGCCCGTCCTCACCGTCGTCGATCGCCCGCGCCGATCTCATCGCCGACACAACCGTGGTGAGCCTCTTGTTCTTATCTTCTTTTTAAAAGAGAAAAATTCTTATTTGTATGATTTAGATAGATATATACTTGTATAAATTACTTACTTCTATTAATTTTTTTATTATATAGTGCGATGGTTTTGGTATCCGCCCACATCGGTCTTCGTCCGGCCTATGATTCAGACGTGGTATATTTTCTTTTATAACTATTTGTTTTATTTAGTGTTTATGACAATTATGCCGACCAACATGACATGGATGTTTTTATCTAGGATGCATGTGAACCGGAAATTCCAACCGACCCTCTTGTCGAGAGGCTAAATTTAGTTGAAAAAGAAAACAATTACTTGGAGAAAAAGTAGAAAATAATTGAGGAGAAGAATATGGAACTAGAGTTGCATGTTCTCGATGTCGTCGATGATCACAAGATCAAGATGAATGTAATGCGGTTGAAGATGGATGCAATGCGCTTGAGGATGGATGCAATGCGCTTGAAGATTAGGAATATTAGAAAATACGTGATTGATAAAGAGGCTTGGTGTCATTATGTTGTTGAGTCAATTGTTACCTTAGTTGCGATTTTGATCGCATTTGTTGTTGCATTTAAATGTTTTACATATTTGTATGTTCTTTTATGAGAACAATATGAACTTTATGTATTTATTTTTGCAGTAATAACATTTGATGACTGCTGTACTTTGGTTTTAATGTGATGATGAACTTGTATTAATTTGGTCATTTTTCTATTCATGATGTTCTTCAATGGTTTTTGATATACTTACTTTCATAATACAGATGAACCGCCAATGGATGTACGGTGACCGACGCACTTCGGAGTACATTACGGGCCTGCATAATTTTCTCGCTGTGGTCGAGGCAACCAAGCAGAATGGTTTTATGTACTATCCATATGTTAACTCTGAGAATATGAAGGATTACTCTTCCCCGAAAACCCTTCACATCCACTTGCTTGAGAAGGGTTTCATGTCCCACTATTATGTTTGGACCAAGCACGGAGAAAGAGGGATTATGATAGAAGACAATGAAGAAGAAGAGGATGATGACAACTATCCGGATCCTATGTTCCCTGAATACGGTGATAATGCAACGGGGGAAGCTTTAGATCAAGAGGTACCACACGATGTACCCGATGATGATCTTCGTCGGGTCATTGTTGATGCACAGAGAGAATGCGAAAGTGAAATGGAGAAGTTGAAGTTCGAGCGCATGTTAGAGGATCACAAAAAAGGGTTGTACCCAAATTGAGAAGATGACAACACAATGCTCGGTACGACCCTGGAATTGCTGCAATGGAAGGCAGAGAATGGTCTATCTGACAAGGGATTTGGGAAGCTACTTAAAATAATGAAGACGAAGTTTCCAAAGGATAACGAATTGCCTGAAAGTGCCTACGAAGCAAAGAAGGTTCTCTGCCCTCTCGGATTGGAGGTGCAGAATATACATGCATGCCCTAGTGCATCCTCTACCGCTGTGAGTACGAGGATTTGAATGCATGCCCAGTATGCGGTGCATTGCGGTATAAGATCAGAGGAGATGACCCTGGTGATGTTGAGGGCGAGCGCCCTAGGAAGAGGGTTCCTGCAAAGGTGATGTGGTATGCTCCTATAATACCATGGTTGAAACATTTGTTCAGAAACAAAGAGCATGCCAAGCTGGTGCGATGGCACAAGGAAGACCATAAGAAAGGCGGGAAGTTGAGACCACCTGCTGATGGGTCGCAGTGGAGAAAAATCAAGAGACGGTGGGTGGACTTTGCAGGTGACCCAAGGAACGTATGGTTTGGTTTAAGTGCAGATGGAATTAATCCTTTTGGGGAGCAGAGCAGCAATCATAACACCTGGATCGTGACTCTATGTATCTATAACCTTCCTCCTTGGTTGTGCATGAAGCGGAAGTTCATTATGATGTCAGTGCTTATCCAAGGCCCTAAGCGACCCGGAAACGATATTGATGTTTACCTAAGTCCATTAGGTGAAGAACTTTTACAGCCGTGGAATGGAAAAGGTGTACGCGTGTGGGATTAGCACAAACAATAGGAATATGACCTACATGCGTTGATGTTTGTAATCATCAATGATTGGTCTGCTCTCAGTAACCTTTCACGACAGACAAACAAGGGATACCACGCATGCACGCACTATTTAGATGACACCGGAAGTATATATTTGGACAAATGCAGGAATAATGTGTACCTGAGACATCATTGATTTCTTTCGACCAACCATCAATGTCGAAAGAAAGGCAAGCATTTAAAAGGTGAGGCAGATCACCGGAAGAAGCCCGCCCTCCATTCTGGTGATCACATACTTGGTATGGTCAATGATTTACAAGTAATCTTTGGAAAGGGTACCGACGGACAATCTGTTCCCAATGACGCTCAAGGACGTGCACCCATGTGGAAGAAGAAATCTATATTTTGGGACCTACCCTATTGGAAAGACCTAGAGGTCCGCTCTGCAATCGACGTGATGCACGTGATGAAGAATGTTTGTGTGAACCTGCTAGGCTTCTTGGGCGTGTATGGGAAGACAAAAGATACACCAGAGGCACGGGAGGACAAACAACGTGTGCACCAAAAAGACGGCATGCATTCAAAGCAGTATGAAGGTCCTGCGAGCTACGCTCTTACCAAAGAAGAGAAGGAAATCTTCTGGCTTCTCATCCTGAATATGCCTGATCAGTATGAAGGTCCCGTCTGGCTTCTCATCCAATATAAAGGGGATAATAAATATGGCAGAGAAAAAGTTCCAAAACCTAAAGTCTCATGACTGTCACGTGATTATGACGCAACTGCTTCCGGTTGCATTGAGGGGGCTTCTACCGGAAAATGTTCAATTAGTCATTGTGAAGCTATGTGCATTCCTCAATGCAGTCTCTCAGAAGGTAATCGATCCAGAAATCATAACACGGTTAAAGAGTGATTTGATGCAATATCTTGTCAGTTTCAAGTTGGTGTTCCCACCATCCTTTTTCGATATCATGACGCATGCCCTAGTTCATCTAGTAGACGAGATTGGCATTCTGGGCCTTGTATTTCTACACAATATGTTCCCCTTTGAGAGGTTCATGGGCTTAAAGAAATATGTTCGTAACCATGCTAGGTCAGAAGGAAGCATCTCCACGGGCCATCAAACAGAGGAGGTCATTGGGTTTTGTGTTGACTTCATTCCTGACCTTAAGAAGATTGGTCTCCCTCAATCGCGGTATGAGGGGAGACTGACTGGAAAAGGCACACTAGGAGCAGACTCAATAATATGTGTGGACGGGCATTCTTGGGCTGAAGCACACTACAGAGTTCCACAGAATTCTACCTTGGTGACCCCGTACTTAAATGAACACAAGAATATTCTGCGCTCCAAACACCCGGAGCAGTGTGACAACTGGATTACATCTGAACACATGAGGACTTCTGGCAGTTGGTTGCAAACACATCTCATGGGTGACAACACTTTTGAAGATGAGTTGTACTCATTGGCCAAGGGACCATCCTCGATTGTATTGACTTACAAAGGGTACGAGATAAATGGAAATACATTTTACACGATCGCCCAAGATCAAAAGAGCATCAACCAAAATATTGGTGTCCGCTTTGATGCAGCAAACACCAATATGGGAAAAGACACATATTATGGTTACATGGTGGACATATGGGAACTTGATTATGGACATGATTTTAAGGTCCCTTAGTTTCGGTGCAAATGGGTCAATCTGTCAAGAGGCGGGGTAAACCCACGGTACGGAATGACAATAGTGGATCTGAAAAATCTTGGATACACAGACGAACCATTCGTCCTAGCCAATGATATGGTGTGGGTTTTCTACGTGAAGGACATGTCCACCAAGTCGAGAAAAAAGACAAAGAAGCGAATACATCATATGATGAGCTAAATCGCCACATAGTTCTTTCAGGGAAAAGAGACATAGTGGGAGTGGAGGTCAAGACAAACATGTGTGAAAATTATGAAAAGTTTTATGAAATTCCTCCCTTCAAAGTGAAGGCTGACCCAAGCACCCTGTTAAGGAATGAATATTATCCATGGTTATGGTGCAATAAGCAAGGGACACACGCGAAGAAAAAGTGAAGACTTTCTCTCCACAACTATTATGATGATGGCTCTGATGTGGATTTGATTAAGCGAAGAAATGAAATACCAAATTAAATGAAGTCTGGAGTTGAAAGAAATTGTCCATTTTGTACACGGAGTGCATCCAGATTTTTCCGTAACCCTCTCAACTTTTTAGCACATGCTATGTAAGTGAAATGATGATACCATGCCAACTTTCAACCTTTTCACAGTTCATTTGTATTGGTTTTCAATTTCAGTGTCGTTTAGCTCCAAAAAAATAGTAAATACATGAAAAATACCAAATGAAGCGAGACAGGGTTGAAAATTGATGATGTAGCCTTGAATGTTGCATGTTGAACACACAAAAAGTATGGAGTTGAAATAAGTTAAAAAAATGAAATGCCTTTGTAACATATGAGTTTTCGTCTGAAACCGTGATACTTTGAAAAAGATTGTCCATTTTGTACACGAAGTGCATCCAGTTTTTGCTATAACCCTCTCAACTTTTTAGCACATGTTATGTGGGTGAAATGATGATACCATGCCAACTTTCAACCTTTTGAGTGTTCATTTGTATTGCTTTTCAATAGCAGGGTAATTTAGCTAAAAAAATGAGTAAATACACGAAAAATACCAAATGAAGTCAAAAAGGGTTGAAAATTGATGATGGGCTTTGAATGGTGCATGTAGAACGCACAAAAAGTCTGGAGTTGAAATTAGTTTTAAAAATTAAATCCCTTTGTAACACATGAGTTTTCATACGAAACCGTGATACTTCGAAAGAGATTGTCCATTTTGTACACGAAGTGCATCCAGTTTTTGTCGTAACCCTCTCAACTTTTTGGCACATGCTATGTGGGTGAAATGATGATGCCATGCCAACTTTCAACCTTTTCACAGTTCATTTGTATTGTTTTTCAATATCAGGGTAATTTAGCTCAAAAAATGAGTAAATGCACGAAAAATACCAAATGAAGTCAAAAAGTGTTGAAAATTAATGATGTGGCTTTGAATGGTGCATCTTGAACGGACAAAAAGTCTGCAGTTGAAATAAGTTAAAAAAATGAAATGACTTTGTAACAAATGAGTTTTCGTCCCAAACCCTAATACTTCTAAAGAGATTGTCCATTTTTTACACGAAATGCATCCAGTTTTTGTCGTAACCCTCTCAACTTTTTAGCACATGCTCTGTGGATGAAATGATGATACCATGTCAACTTTCAACCTTTTCAGAGTTCATTTGTACTGCTTTTCAATATCACGGTCATTTAACTCAAAAAATGAGTAAATGCACGAAAAATACCAAATGAAGTCAAAAGGATTGAAAAATATTGATGTGGCTTTGAATGGTGCATGTTGAACGCACAAAAAGTCTAGAGTTTAAATAATTAAAAAAAAGAAATGCCTTTGTAACGTATGAGTTTTCGTCTGAAACCCTGTTACTTCGAAATAGATAGTCCATTTTGTACACGAAGTGCATCCAGTTTTTGTTGTAACCTTTTCAACTTTTTAGAACATGCTATGTGGGTGAAATGATGATACCATGCCAACTTTCAACCTTTTCAGAGTTCATTTATAGTGTTTTTCAATAGCAGGGTCATTTAGCTCAATAAATGTGTAAATGCATGAAAAATACCAAATGAAGTGAAAAAGGGTTGAAAATTGATGATGAGCTTTGAATGGTGCATGTTGAACGCACAAAAAGTCTGGAGTTGAAATTAGTTAAAAAATGAAATCCCTTTGTAACACATGAGTTTAGGTCCGAAACAGTGATACTTTGAAAGAGATTGTCCATTTTATACACGAAGTGCATCCAGTTTTTGTCGTAACCCTCTCAACTTTTTTAGCACATGGTATGTGGGTGAAATGATGATACCATGCCAACTTTCAACCTTTTCGCAGTTCATTTGTATTGCTTTTCAATATCAGTGTAATTTCGCTAAGAAAATGAGTAAATGCACGAAAAATACCAAATGAAGTACAAAAGGGTTGAAAATTGATGATGTGGCTTTGAATGGTGCATCTTGAACGCACAAAAAGTCTAGAGTTGAAATAAGTTAAAAAAATGAAATGCTATTGTAACAGATGATTTTTCGTACTAAACCCTCATGCTTCAAAAGAGATTGTCCATTTTGTACACGAAGTGCATCCAGTTTTTACCGTAACCCTCTCAACTTTTTAGCACATGCTATGTGGGTGAAATGATGATACCATGCCAACTTTCAACCTTTTCAGAGTTCATTTGTATTGCTTTTCAATATCAGGGTCATTTTACTCAAAAAATGAGTAAATGCACGGAAAATACCAAACAAAGTCAAAAAGGATTGAAAATTGATGATGTTGCTTTGAATGGTCCATGTTGAACGCACAAAAAGTCCGAAGTTGAAATAATTTAAAAGATGAAATGCCTTTGTAACATATGAGTTTTCGTCCGAAACTCTCATACTTCAAAGGAGATTTTTCATTTTGTACACGAAGTGCATCTAGTTTTTGCCGTAACCCTCTCAACTTTTTAACACATGCTATGTGGGTGAAATGATGAAACCATGCCAACTTTAACCTTTTCAGAGTTCACTTATATTGCTTTTCAATATTAGGGTCATTTAGCTCAAAAAATGAGTAAATACACGAAAAATACCAAATGAAGTCAAAAGGGTTGAAAATTGACGACGGGGCTTTGAATGGTGCATGTTGAACGCACAAAAAGTCTGGAGTTGAAATAAGTTATAAAAATGAAATCCCTTTGTAATAGATGAGTTTTCGTCCAAAACCCACATAGTTCGAAAGAGATTGTCCATTTTGTACACGAAATGCATCTAGTTTTTGTCGTAAACCTCTCAACTTTTTAACACATGCTATGTGGGTGAAATGATGAAACCATGCCAACTTTCAACCTTTTCAGAGTTCATTTATATTGCTTTTCAATATCAGGGTCATTTAGCTCAAAAAATGAGTAAATGCACGAAAAATACCAAATAAAGTCAAAAATGGTTAAAAATTGATGATGGGCCTTTGAATGGTGCATGTTGAATGCACCAAAAGTGTGGAGTTGAAATTAGTTAAATATTAACTAAAAAGAATTAAAAAAATATTAACTAAAATTATGAAAGAAAACTAATATAAAAAAGAATGAACTAAAAATAATCAAAAAATAATTAACTAAAATTATCAAAGTATTGATTTGTTAAAAAGAATGAACTAAAAAAATCAAAAAAATATTAACTAAAATTATCAATGTATTCCGTTGTTAAAAAGAATAAACCAAAAAGTATTAATGTAAAAAAATGCAGCTAATGGGTCACGAGAGCGTGCAACCGACTAGAAACTCTTATTGGGCCAGGATGCAGGCCCGCAGCAGGCCCAGTGGGCCCATAGGCAGAGAAACTAAGTTAGGCGTGCAAACCTGCATATGAGAGGAGCTCGGCAAGGTATGCACAGCGGCGCTTATAAACCACTGTCGATGCCTCTCCGTCGAGGTGGGACTAACATCCACCGCCCGACGTCGTGCGAGGAACAACCGTGTAGTCCCGGTTGGTGGCTTCAACTCGGACTAAAGGTTCCTCTATAGTCCCGGTTGAGGCTAGCAACCGGGGGTAAAGGCATGCGGTTTTCGCCATTTCACTTATTGAAATTGGCCTTTAGTCCCGGTTTGTGGCCTCAACCGGTATTAAAGGGGGGCCTTTAGTCCCGGTTGGAATCACCAACCGGGACTAAAGGGTGTCCTATATAAGCGGCACTTGCAGTTCTCCCCCGATTCAGTTTCTTATCGTCCCTCTCCCCTGACGGCGCCGACAAGCACATCGACACTGCCAGGCTGCCCGACCGTGTCGTCGCCCCTCGCTGACGCCCTACCTTCCCCGATCCCGTTGAACGTTGCTCACACCCTCGCCGACGCAATGCCGTCCCCGAGCCCGCTGAATGTCGCTGGCGCCAGACCTCCTCGCACGCCCTCCTCCCCATCGCCGCGTGTACCCGAGCCGGCTCCTCGTCGTTGCCGACGGCCTCCACAGCTCCATCCCCCCAGTGAGGCCCCCCTTTCCCAAGCCCCCCCCCCCCCCCGCTGCCATTCCCCTCCTCCTCCTCCCCCCTGCGCGGTCACCAACGCCGACGACGCCCCACACTCAAGCTTTATTGTGGAGTCCTAAGGGCAAAGCTAATTTACAAATCATTTACAAATTTGTCTGATTTCCAAGGGCAAAGTAAATTATATTGGAGAGAAGAGAACATGCATAGATGGAGTAAAAAAAATCAAAGATACATAACTTGGTAATTCATACAATTGATGTTCCAGCTTATGTTATATGTGTCATTCATAGTTATGATCTTTCACCAGTAGCGAGCATGAAACAACAGATGGAGTGCACGTGATAGTAGTAGAGATACATTCATTGAGGATCATACTCCCTCCATTCACAAATATAAGATGTTCTAACTTTCCTCTAAATCAAAAGTATAAGACACATTTTAGTATGTTTATTCATTTATTTTAATTTTTATGTAGTCCATCAACGGCGGAGGAGTCTCCAACGGTCGTCGAAGGAGTCCTCGACGGTCCTCAGACGAGTCCCCGACGATCGCCGGTGAGGAGTCCCCGACCATCGTCGGAGGAGTGCGCGACGGTCGTCGAAGGAGTCCCCGACGGTCATCAGAGGAGTCCCCGACGATCACCGATGAGGAGTCCCCGACGATCGACGGTGAGGAGTCCCCGACGGTCATCGGAGGAGTGCCCGACGGTCGTTGTCGGAGTCCCCGACGAGCGCCGGTGATAGAATTTTCAGAGGATTGGATTCTTTAGAATTCTTTAATAAGGGATTTATCATAATTACAGAAACCATGGACAGCGACTTGGAACAAGAAGATTTGTTGGGGGATATAATCCGCGACGGACGTGATCCCTTGTCGTACCTCAGCGACACCGATGGTCAAGAAGGAGAGGATGTCGGCTCTAGTGATCCAACAATGGAGGATGAAGGAGGTCATGACGGCTCCGGTGACCGAATGGCGGAGGAAGGAGATCATGATGACGGCTCTGGTCACCGAACGGAGGAGGGAGCCTTAACTGTTGCAACGTCCGGGGAGATATATATATATATTAATTAAGCTTGTGCTGACTCGATGCATTATATGTTTTGGTAACGCTTCTTTCTTCTTTTAGCCCTCCGAATCGAGCCAAACTTCGTAAGGAGATGAGGCCCGAAGAAAAGGTTGCGCGAGGATGAAAGGTTCATGATCACAGAAGTCGCGGAAAATGGCCAACCGATTGATCCCACGCGGACCAAGAACGCATTTGTACATTAGTGCACAGTTGTTGTTAGGGACAACGTCCCAATCACAATCCACGAATGGAATAAGAAGAAGGACCCTGAAGTTTCTTATGTCCATGATAAACTGAAAGATGATCTTTGGACCTCACTGATGACAAATTTCAGCCTACCGCCACAGGATGATCCGAATAACCAAGTTATAGAGTCAACGGTCAGGGCGTTTGCTCTTAAGAAGATGGCAGAACTATTCAAGAAATGGAGGAAACATTTGAACACAAAGTTTGTCAAGAAAGACGAGACTCCAAAGTTCATCGGTAAATATGAGAAGATCAGAGATCACTGGCCCGCATTTGTGGCCTACAAGAAATCGAACAAGGGTAAGCAAAGGTCAGAGACAAACAAGCAAAATGATGCATTGAAGAAGTATCACCATACCATGGGGTCAGGTGGCTACAGGAAAGCCCAGCCGTTGTGGGAAAAGCTGAGCAAGACCTGCTTGATAAAGGGGTCCAACCAGCGAAATTGAGCTGGCCAGATCGGTCAAGGACTTGGTTCTTCGGGGTTGGGGGAACTTTGGACCCAGAATCAGGGAAGTGTGTTTGGACGAACAAACAACTCGCAATACCCATTACCAAGCTTCAGGAGGCAATCAAGGCAGCGCAGGAAGAGACGTTCATTCCCGACAAAGAGAAGGACGAACTGACAGAGGCCCTCGGGATTCCTGAACACCCGGGACGAACACGAGGCACATCAGGCTCCGTTCCATAGGAGCATGGGTTTCCTGATAGCGATGGTTATAGAAGCCGACAGAGAAAGAAAAAAGAGGAAGCAACCGAAATGCAGAATCTTAGTGCAAGATTAGCAAAACTAGAGGAACTTGAGAGCCAGTGAGCTACCGACCAACCACCTCACCGGCACGAAGATCCTTCCTTGGAAGCTACCCCACCATCTTAGTGGAGAAGTAGCGTGGCCTCCACGGAGCTCCAAGATTTCCCGGCTCCTCGCTACCCTGTGGATAGTATCACGGAGGCTGAACATTGTGTGCTAATGGCGAAATGCCATAACCTGACCTTCAAGGTGGTGCTCGGCTCTATTCTACCTCCTCGAGCTGAGGGAACTTTCCATTGCCGTCCGATTCCACATGGCTATGCTATTGTGATGGTGAATGAAATAGTGGAGGGATTTGAGGACCTGGAGCTTGACTACCATACAGGTGAAGGGGAGATTCGTCTGGGTGATGCTTTAAGGTCTACATGTCTATGGAAAAAGGAGTACATCAAGCTTCCACACTAGACGCCTCAGCATACTAATTAGCAGACTCCGCCTCCTCCGGCGCGTGAGCCCACTCCGTCTCCTCCTCCTACGCCTCCTCCAGTGCGTGAGCCCGCTCCGCCTCCTCCTCCTCCGCCTCTTACGACTAATGATCCCACTCCCCCTCCTCCCCCTCCGCCTCCTCCGGCGCGTGAGCGCACTCTGCCTCCTTCGGCGCGTGAGCGCACTCTGCCTCCTCCTCCTCCTCCGCCTCCTCCGGCGCGTAAGCAACTGGGGAAGAGAGCTGCCACCGCTCTGGTGGCTAGCAGTACAATAGGCAGGAAGAGGTTCAAATATGGTCCAAGCCTCAAGCCTCTTAAAAAGTTACCATATGAGATGAGTACCAAGGAAAATGCGAAAATCGTGCCTGCCTATACTAAGGAACAACTTGCACCAAAACGTCCACCTCCAAAGGAGAAACTTGATCTGGTAAAAGTGAAGCGTTGTCTGGATGCCCTTCAGAAGCCACCAATGGTACCGCTTCCGCTGGCATCAGACTATGAGCGAACTATTGAAAAAACATATGAGAAAGCGGAGCGGTCGAAAAGCTCAAGTATCAGTGGTTTGAGACGTAGGAAAGCAATTCCCCAGCTCGGGGAACAGGAGAAGCAACCGTGCCCCACGCTCAAGGTGTTTACCGATGTCGCTAACGTTGATCCGGGGGTAGTCGCCGCTAATTATCCTGGTTTCACTGCTGCTGATTTCGTAAGCGAAGATGTACAATACGAAATTGCCCCAATAGTAGCCATTAGATACGAGCACGGGAAGCCTCTCGTCAAACCTGAGCAGTTGACGGAACTATCAACAATCACGCGAAGACTACATAATTGGTACTTGAATGCGTGCAAGGATGGGACCAATTATATCTAAGTGAGATTTAAAGATGATCACTTTTACAATTGAACCAGGTCATTGTACATTGAATTGACAAATTATTTCAGTTATACAATCAAGACGCCCTCGACAAAATGATCGTGAGTTGCTATTGTCTGTAAGTATTATTTCTATAATTAAGTCTCATCTCAGCTCCTTCATTCTTGCATGTGTAATTATCCTTACTATATTATGGAGATTGAAGATCCTCGAATGCAAAAGAGGACAAATATATGACATTGGGTTCATTAACCTAGATACCATAAATGCACATAACGTATGCACGAATCCCATCGATACAGAGAACAACTTGCTAAATGCGTTACTTCGACAACATGACAGAAGGGAAATACTATTTCCTTACAACTTCGAGTGAGTGTCGTTACTAGCTAGTTGTCTTCTGCACATTCTGTTTCGCTTACTCGAGGTTATAAGTGTAATTGATGAGTTATGCATGCACAGGTTTCATTTTGTTCTACTAATCATTAGGGCTGACGATGGAGTAGTAATTATCTTGGACTCGCTATGTAAAGACCATGCCCACTTGGCGTCGGTTACTGAAATGCTCCAAAAGTAAGTTCAATCATCATCGCACCATATCGACAACTTTCTTTCATTTCCTGGTATCAAGTAATTGTTTTCTTTGCCATGCAAGTAATCGTTTTCTTTGCCGTGCAGGGTTTGTAAAAAGTTCCCCAAGGAAGCTAAAGGTGAATGGAATAAGGGCGATTTTCCTTCTCCCAAGTAAGTAGTACTATCTAGTTCCGCGCATCTGTCATTCATTCTAGTTTTAATACCATTATCATGCTTGATTATTATTTTGACTGAACTCTATTCTCGTAAAGTACTGCTTGAGGCAGGAATCCGGAAATAATTTATGTGGATTCTTCGTTTGCAAGTGGATTCACGAGACGACCTTTGAGAAGGGTGATACGTCTCCAACGTATCTATAATTTCTGATGGTTCCATGCTATTATCTTGTCAACTTTGGATGTTTTGTATGCATGAATATGCTATTTTATATCTTTTTTGGGACTAACCTATTAACTCAGTGCCAAGTGCCAGCTTCTGTTTTTTCCGTGTTTTTGACCTTTTCCAGAGAAGAATATTAAACGGGGTCCAAATGGAATAAAACCTGCGGGGTGATTTTTTCCATAACAGAAGATACGCAGGGGACTTGAGAACCAAGGCAGGATACCTCGGGGGTGTTGGGGAACGTCGCATGGGAAACAAAAAATTTCCTACGCGCACGAAGACCTATCATGGTGATGTCCATCTACGAGAGGGGATGAGTGATCTACGTACCCTTGTAGACCGTACAGCAGAAGCGTTAGAGAACGCGGTTGATGTAGTGGAACATCCTCACATCCCTCGATCCGCCCCGCGAACAATCCCGCGATCAGTCCCACGATCTAGTACCGAACGGACGACACCTCCGCGTTCAGCACACGTACAGCTCGACGATGATCTCGGCCTTCTTGATCCAGCAAGAGAGACGGAGAGGTAGAAGAGTTCTCCGGCAGCGTGACGGCGCTCCGGAGGTTGGTGATGACCTTGTCTCAGCAGGGCTCCGCCCGAGCTCCGCAGAAACGCGATCTAGAGGAAAAAACGTGGAGGTATGTGGTCGGGCTGCCGTGGAAAAGTCGTCTCAAATCAGCCCTAAAACCTCCGTATATATAGGTGGGAGGGAGGGAGCCTTGCCTTGGGGCTCAAGGAGCCCCAAGGGGGTCGGCCGAGTCCAAGGAGGAGGACTCTCCCCCCCCCCCCCCAAACCGAGTTAGACTAGGTTTGGTGGGAGGGAGTCCCCCTTCCTTCCCACCTCCTCCTTTTTTTCTCTCTCTTGATTTTCTTCTCCTTGGCGCATAGGGCACTTGTGGGCTGTCCCACCAGCCCACTAAGGTCTGGTGTGTATCCCCCAAGGCCTATGGGCTTCCCCGGGGTGGGTTGCCCCCCAGTGAACCCCCGGAACCCATTCGTTATTCCCGGTACATTCCCGGTAACTCCGAAAACCTTCCGGTAATCAAATGAGGTCATCCTATATATCAATTTTCGTTTCCGGACCATTCCGGAAACCCTCGTGATGTCTGTGATCTCATTCGGGACTCCGAACAACATTCGGTAACCAACCATATAACTCAAATACGCATAAAACAACGTCGAACCTTAAGTGTGCAGACCCTGCGGGTTCGAGAACTATGTAGACATGACCCGAGAGACTCCTCGGTCAATATCCAATAGCGGGACATGGATGCCCATATTGGATCCTACATATTCTACGAAGATCTTATCGTTTGAACCTCACTGCCAAGGATTCGTATAATCCCGTATGTCATTCCCTTTGTCCTTCGGTATGTTACTTGCCCGAGATTCGATCGTCAGTATCCGCATACCTATTTCAATCTCGTTTACCGGCAAGTCTCTTTACTCGTTCCGTAATACAAGATCCCGCAACTTACACTAAGTTACATTGCTTGCAAGGCTTGTGTGTGATGTTGTATTACCGAGTGGGCCCCGAGATACCTCTCCGTCACACGGAGTGACAAATTCCAGTCTTGATCCATACTAACTCAACTAACACCTTCGGAGATACCTGTAGAGCATCTTTATAGTCACCCAGTTACGTTGCGACGTTTGATACACACAAAGCATTCCTCCGGTGTCAGTGAGTTATATGATCTCATGGTCATAGGAATAAATACTTGACACGCAGAAAACAGTAGCAACAAAATGACACGATCAACATGCTACGTCTATTAGTTTGGGTCTAGTCCATCACGTGATTCTCCCAATGACGTGATCCAGTTATCAAGCAACAACACCTTGTTCATAATCAGAAGACACTGACTATCATCGATCAACTGGCTAGCCAACTAGAGGCATGCTAGGGACGGTGTTCTGTCTATGTATCCACACATGTAAATGAGTCTTCATTCAATACAATTATAGCATGGATAATAAACTATTATCTTGATACAGGAATTATAATAATAACTATATTTATTATTGCCTCTAGGGCATAATTCCAACAGTCTCCCACTTGCACTAGAGTCAATAATCTAGCCCTCACATCACCATGTGAATTACATTGTAATAAATCTAACACCCATACAGTTCTGGTGTCGATCATGTTTTGGCCGTGGAAGAGGTTTAGTCAGCGGGTTTGCTACATTCAGATCCGTGTGCACTTTGCATATATTTACGTCCTCTTCCTCGACGTAGTCGCGGATGAGGTTGAAGCGTCGTTTGATGTGTCTGGTCTTCTTGTGAAACCGTGGTTCCTTTGCTAAGGCAATGGCACCAGTGTTGTCACAGAATAAGGTTATTGGATTCAGTGCGCTTGGCACCACTCCAAGATCCGTCATGAACTGCTTCATCCAGACACCCTCCTTAGCCGCCTCCGAGGCAGCCATGTACTCCGCTTCACATGTAGAATCTGCTACGACGCTTTGCTTGGAACTGCACCAGCTTACTGCACCCCTATTAAGAATAAAATACATATTCGGTTTGCGACTTAGAGTCGTCCGGATCTGTGTCAAAGCTTGCATCGACGTAACCTTTTACGGCGAGCTCTTCGTCACCTCCATACACGAGAAACATCTCCTTAGTCCTTTTCAGGTACTTCAGGATATTCTTGACCGCTATCCAGTGATCCACTCCTGGATTACTCTGGAACCTACCTGCCATACTTATGGCCAGGCTAACATCCGGTCTAGTGCACAGCATTGCATACATGATAGAACCTATGGCTGAAGCATAGGGGACGGAGCGCAGATGCTCTCTATCTTCATCAGTTGCTGGGCACTGAGTCTTACTCAATCTCGTACCTTGTAAAACTGGCAAGAACCCTTTCTTGGATCGTTCCATTTTGAACCTCTTCAAAACTTTATCAAGGTATGTGCTTTGTGAAAGTCCTATCAGGCGTTTTGATCTATCTTTATAGATCTTAATGCCTAGAATGTAAGCAGCTTCTCCTAGGTCCTTCATAGAGAAACTTTTATTCAAGTAACCTTTTATGCTCTCCAAAATCTCTACGTTGTTTCCAATCAGTAATATGTCATCCACATATAATATTAGAAACGCCACAGAGCTCCCACTCACTTTCTTGTAAATACAAGATTCTCCAACCACTTGTATAAACCCAAATGCTTTGATCACCTCATCAAAGCGTTTGTTCCAACGACGAGATGCTTGCACCAGTCCATAAATGGATCGCTGGAGCTTGCACACCTTGTTAGCACTCTTAGGATCGACAAAACCTTCGGGTTGCATCATATACAACTCTTCCTTAAGGAAACCGTTAAGGAACACCGTTTTGACATCCATCTGCCAGATTTCATAATCGAAAAATGCAGCTATTGCTAACATGATTCTGACGGACTTAAGCATCGCTACGGGTGAGAAAGTCTCATCGTAGTCAACTCCTGGAACTTGTGAAAAACCCTTTGCCACAAGTCGAGCTTTATAAACGGTCACATTACCGTCAGCGTCCGTCTTCTTGTTAAAGATCCATTTGTTCTGAATAGCCTTGCGGCCCTCAGGTAGTATCTCCAAAGTCCACACTTTGTTCTCATACATGGATCCTATCTCGGACTTCATGGCTTCTAGCCATTTGTTGGAATCTGGGCCCACCATTGCTTCTTCATAATTTGCAGGTTCATTGTTGTCTAACAACATGATTGATAAGACGGGATTACCGTACCCCTCTGGAGCAGCGCGTGATCTCGTCGACCTGCGTGGTTCAACAGAAACTTGAACTGGAGTTTCATGATCACCATCATTAACTTCATCCTCAACCGGCGTCGCAACGACAGAGGTTTCCCCTTGCCCTGCGCCACCATCCAGAGGGATGAGAGGTTCGACAACCTCGTCAAGTTCTATCTTCCTCCCACTCAATTCTCTCGAGAGAAACTCCTTCTCGAGAAAAGCTCCATTCTTAGCAACAAACACTTTGCCCTCGGATTTGAGATAGAAGGTGTACCCAACTGTCTCTTTTCGGTAACCTATGAAGACGCACTTTTCCGCTTTGGGTTCCAGCTTTTCAGGCTGAAGCTTTTTGACATAAGCATCACATCCCCAAACTTTAAGAAACGACAACTTTGGCCTTTTGCCATACCACAGTTCGTTTGGTGTCGTCTCAACGGATTTTGATGGTGCCCTATTTAAAGTGAATGCAGCTGTTTCTAATGCATAACCCCAAAATGATAACGGCAAATCAGTAAGAGACATCATAGATCGCACCATCTCTAACAAAGTACGATTACGACGTTCGGACACACCATTACGCTGTGGTGTTCCAGGCGGTGTTAACTATGAAACAATTCCACATTGTCTTAAGTGAGCACCAAACTCGAAACTCAGATATTCACCCCCACGATCAGACCGTAGGAACTTGATCTTCTTGTTACGATGATTTTCCACTTCACTCTGAAATTGCTTGAACTTTTCAAATGTTTCAGACTTGTGTTTCATCAAGTAGACATAACCATATCTACTTAAATCGTCAGTGAAGGTGAGGAAATAACGATATCCGCCACGTGCCTCTACGCTCATTGGACCACACACATCTGTATGTATGATTTCCAACAAGTCACTTGCACGCTCCATTGTTCCGGAGAACGGAGTCTTAGTCATCTTGCCCATGAGGCATGGTTCGCACGTGTCAAGTGAATCAAAATCAAGTGACTCCAAAAGTCCATCACCATGGAGTTTCTTCATGCGCTTTACACCAATATGACCCAAGCGACAGTGCCACAAAAATATGGCGCTATCATTGTTTACTCTAACTCTTTTGGTCTCAATGTTATGTATATGCGTATCGCTATCAAGATTCAATATGAACAATCCTCTCACATTCGGTGCATGACCATAAAAGATGTTACTCATAGAAATAGAACAACCATTATTCTCTGACTTAAAAGAGTAACCGTCTCGCAATAAACAAGATCCAGATATAATGTTCATGCTCAACGCAGGCACTAAATCACAATGATTTAAGTTCATCACTAATCTCGACGGTAGCTGAAGTGACACTGTGCCGACGGCGATTGCATCAACCTTGGAACCATTTCCTACGCGCATCGTCACTTCATCTTTCGCCAGCCTTCGTCTATTCCGCAGTTCCTGTTTCGAGTTGCAAATATGAGCAACAGAACCGGTATCGAATACCCAGGCACTACTACGAGAGCCGGTTAAGTACACATCAATAACACGTATATCAAATATACCTGATTTTTCTTTGCCCGCCTTCTTATCTGCCAGATAGTTGGGGCAATTGCGCTTCCAGTGACCCATACCCATGCAATAGTAGCACTCCGTTTCAGGCTTAGGTCCAGCCTTGGGTTTCTTCGGCGGATTGGCAACAGGCTTGCCGCTCTTTTTCGAATTGCCCTTCTTGCCTTTGCCGTTTCTCTTGAAACTAGTGGTCTTATTCACCATCAACACTTGATGCTCTTTACGGAGTTCAAACTCTGCGACTTTCAACATCGCAAACAACTCGCCGGGAGACTTGTTCATCCCTTGCATGTTGTAGTTCAACACAAAGCCTTTGTAGCTTGGCGGCAGTGATTGAAGGATTCTGTCAGTGATAGCTTCTTGCGGGAGTTCAATCCCCAGCTCAGCTAGACGGTTTGAGTACCCAGACATTTTGAGCACATGTTCACTGACAGACGAGTTTTCCTCCATCTTGCAAGCATAGAATTTATCGGAGGTCTCATACCTCTCGATCCGGGCGTTCTTCTGAAAGATAAACTCCAACTCCTGGAACATCTCAAATGCTCCATGACGCTCAAAGCGACGTTGAAGTCCCGGTTCTAAGCCATACAAGACTGCACATTGAACTATTGAGTAGTCCTCCTTACGTGCTAACCAAGCGTTCTTAACATCCTGATCAGCCGTAGCGGGTGGTTCATCTCCTAGCGCAGCACTAAAGACATAATCCTTCTTCCCAGCTTGTAAGATTAGCTTAAGATTACGAGCCCAGTCTATAAAGTTGCTTCCATCATCTTTCAACTTAGCTTTCTCTAGGAACGTATTAAAATTCAGGATGACTGTCGCGTGAGCCATGATCTACAACACAAATATATTCAAAGTGGACTTAGACTATGTTCAAGATAATTAGAGTTTAACTTAATCAAATTATATGCTAAACTCCCACTCAAAAAGTACATCTCTCTAGTCATTTGAGTGGTTCATGATCCACTTACACTATCCCAAGTCCGATCATCACGTGAGTTGAGTATAGTTTCAGTGGTAAGCATCCCTATGCTAATCATATCATCTATATGATTCATGATCGACCTTTCGGTCTCATGTGTTCCGAGGCCATGTCTGCACATGCTAGGCTCGTCAAGTTTAACCCGAGTGTTCCGCGTGCGCAACTGTTTTGCACCCGTTGTATGTGAACGTTGAGTCTATCACACTCGATCATCACGTGGTGTCTCGAAACGACGAACTGTAGCAACGGTGCACAGTCGGGGAGAACACAATTTCGTCTTGAAATTTTAGTGAGAGATCACCTCATAATGCTACCGTCGTTCTAAGCAAAACAAGGTGCATAAAAGGATTAACATCACATGCAATTCATAAGTGACATGATATGGCCATCATCACGTGCTTCTTGATCTCCATCACCAAAGCACCGGCACGATCTTCTTGTCACCGGCGCCACACCATGATCTACCATCAATGTGTTGCCATCGGGGTTGTCGTGCTACTCATGCTATTACTACTAAAGCTACATCCTAGCAAAATAGTAAACGCATCTGTAAGCACAAACGTTAGTATAAAGACAACCCTATGGCTCCTGTCGGTTGCCGTACCATCGACGTGCAAGTCGACATTTCTATTACAACATGATCATCTCATACATCCAATATATCACATCACATCGTTGGCCATATCACATCACAATCATACCCTGCAAAAACAAGTTAGACGTCCTCTAATTTTGTTGTTGCATGTTTTACGTGGTGACCATGGGTATCTAGTAGGATCGCATCTTACTTACGCAAACACCACAACGGAGATATATGAGTTGCTATTTAACCTCATCCAAGGACCTCCTCGGTCAAATCCGATTCAACTAAAGTTGGAGAAACCGACACTTGCCAGTCATCTTTGAGCAAAGGGGGTTACTCGTAACGATGAAACCAGTCTCTCGTAAGCGTACGAGTAATGTCGGTCCAAGCCGATTCAATCCAACAATACCGCGGAATCAAGAAAAGACTAAGGAGGGCAGCAAAACGCACATCACCGCCCACAAAAACTTTTGTGTTCTACTCGAGAAGACATCTACGCATGAACCTAGCTCATGATGCCACTGTTGGGGAACGTCGCATGGGAAACAAAAAATTTCCTACGCGCACGAAGACCTATCATGGTGATGTCCATCTACGAGAGGGGATGAGTGATCTACGTACCCTTGTAGACCGTACAGCAGAAGCGTTAGAGAACGCGGTTGATGTAGTGGAACGTCCTCACGTCCCTCGATCCGCCCCGCGAACAATCCCGCGATCAGTCCCACGATCTAGTACCGAACGGACGGCACCTCCGCGTTCAGCACACGTACAGCTCGACGATGATCTCGGCCTTCTTGATCCAGCAAGAGAGACGGAGAGGTAGAAGAGTTCTCCGGCAGCGTGACGGCGCTCCGGAGGTTGGTGATGACCTTGTCTCAGCAGGGCTCCGCCCGAGCTCCGCAGAAACGCGATCTAGAGGAAAAACCGTGGAGGTATGTGGTCGGGCTGCCGTGGAAAAGTCGTCTCAAATCAGCCCTAAAACCTCCGTATATATAGGTGGGAGGGAGGGGGCCTTGCCTTGGGGATCAAGGAGCCCCAAGGGGGTCGGCCGAGTCCAAGGAGGAGGACTCTCCCCCCCCCCCCCAAACCGAGTTGGACTAGGTTTGGTGGGAGGGAGTCCCCCTTCCTTCCAACCTCCTCCTTTTTTTTTCTCTCTTGATTTTCTTCTCCTTGGCGCATAGGGCACTTGTGGGCTGTCCCACCAGCCCACTAAGGTCTGGTGTGTCTCCCCCAAGGCCTATGGGCTTCCCCGGGGTGGGTTGCCCCCCCGGTGAACCCCCGGAACCCATTCATCATTCCCGGTACATTCCCGGTAACTCCGAAAACCTTCCGGTAATCAAATGAGGTCATCCTATATATCAATTTTCGTTTCCAGACCATTCCGGAAACCCTCGTGACGTCCGTGATCTCATCCGGGACTCCGAACAACATTCGGTAACCAACCATATAACTCAAATACGCATAAAACAACGTCGAACCTTAAGTGTGCAGACCCTGCGGGTTCGAGAACTATGTAGACATGACCTGAGAGACTCCTCGGTCAATATCCAATAGCGGGACCTAGATGCCCATATTGGATCCTACATATTCTACGAAGATCTTATCGTTTGAACCTCACTGCCAAGGATTCGTATAATCCCGTATGTCATTCCCTTTGTCCTTCGGTATGTTACTTGCCCGAGATTCGATCGTCAGTATCCGCATACCTATTTCAATCTCGTTTACCGGCAAGTCTCTTTACTCGTTCCGTAATACAAGATCCCGCAACTTACACTAAGTTACATTGCTTGCAAGGCTTGTGTGTGATGTTGTATTACCGAGTGGGCCCCGAGATACCTCTCCGTCACACGGAGTGACAAATTCCAGTCTTGATCCATACTAACTCAACTAACACCTTCGGAGATACCTGTAGAGCATCTTTATAGTCACCCAGTTACGTTGCGACGTTTGATACACACAAAGCATTCCTCCGGTGTCAGTGAGTTATATGATCTCATGGTCATAGGAATAAATACTTGACACGCAGAAAACAGTAGCAACAAAATGACACGATCAACATGCTACGTCTATTAGTTTGGGTCTAGTCCATCACGTGATTCTCCCAATGACGTGATCCAGTTATCAAGCAACAACACCTTGTTCATAATCAGAAGACACTGACTATCATCGATCAACTGGCTAGCCAACTAGAGGCATGCTAGGGACGGTGTTCTGTCTATGTATCCACACATGTAAATGAGTCTTTATTCAATACAATTATAGCATGGATAATAAACTATTATCTTGATACAGGAATTATAATAATAACTATATTTATTATTGCCTCTAGGGCATAATTCCAACAGGGGGAGATCACAAGCCCCCTAGCCGCGACCTGGGGGGCTGGCAGGCTTGTGGGCCCCACGTGGCTCCTTTGCCCTACCTCTTTCGCCTATAAATTATCTAAAAATCCAAAACCACCAGAGAGAGCCAAGAAAATACTTTTCCGCCGCTGCAAGCTTCTGTCTCCGCAAGATCCCATCAGGGGACCATTCTGGTGCCCTGCCGGAGGGGGATTCAAACACGGAGGGCTTCTTCATCAATACCATTGCCTCTCCGATGATGCGTGAGTAGTTCACCACAGACCTTCGGGTCCATAGCTAGTAGCTAGATGGCTTCTTATCTCTCTTGGATCTTCAATATAAAGTTCTCCATGATCTTCATGGGGATCTATCCGATGTAACCTTATTTTGCGGTGTGTTTGTCGAGATCCGATGAATTGTGGATTTATGATCAAATTATCTATGAATATTATTTGAGTCTCCTCTGATTTCTTATATGCATGATTTTGTATCCTTGTAATTCTCTTCTAGTTGTGGGTTTCGTTTGGCCAACTTGATCTATAATTCTTGCAATGGGAGAAGTGCTTGGTTTTGGGTTCATACCGTGCGGTGTCCTCACCTAGTGACAGAAGGGGTAGTGAGGTACACATCGTGTTGTTGCCATCAAGGGTAAAAAGATGGGGTTTATATCATATTGTATGAATTTATCCCTCTACATCATGTCATCTTGCTTAAGGCGTTACTCTGTTTGTTATGAACTCAATACACTATATGCATGCTGGATAGCGGTCGATGTGTGGAGTAATAGTAGTAGATGCAGAAAGTATCGGTCTACTTGTCTCGGACGTGATGCATATATGTATGATCATTGTCTTAGATATCATCATGACTTTGCGTGATTCTATCAATTGCTCGACAGTAATTCGTTCACCCACCATAATACTTGCTATCATGAGAGAAGCCTCTAGTGAAAACTATGGTCCCCGGGTCTACTTCACATCATATTTTCAAATCCACAAAATTACTTTGTTGCACTTTTCACCTTTCAGATCTCACCTTGCAAATAATCGTGAAGGGATTGACAACCCCTTTATAGCGTTGGGTGCAAGTTTGTTTGTTTTTGCGTAGGTACATTGGTGCCTCATCTTGATACCTTGGTTCTCAAACTGAGGGAAATACTTATTGCTACTGTGTTGCATCACCCTTTCCTCTTCAAGGGAAAAACCAATGCAAGCTCAAGAGGTAGCAAAGGGCAAGTGTTTTAAAGAACTTGAAGTACGTAAACAATATTCACATTTTTATTTTATTACCATCAACTGTGTTGAGTTTTATTCATATATATACTTATTGACCCACTTCTTTAAATTAGATCACGCGGAAGCGGGGCGCATTCCTACCAACTGATCGCATACGAGCAATTCAAGAGGAGTTGGCGGGATTCTTTGTTGAGCATGTCATACCATCACACGGGGAATGTCATCTGGATTTCCATACCGATATTGGTGGATAGATATTAGCTAGTTAGGGATCGCAAGAGTTGTTATATATTATATATTGTATATTAACTTTTTTTGTGTGAATCACAAGAGTTGTTATATATTGTATATAGGTAGTTCCTTCATTTGCTTACTAGCTAGCTTCAAGTTCTCTCTATATGTATAGTAGCTACCATCGACCAAGCACGAACAAAGAGAGGTCACTTCTCTCTATATGTTGTATCTAGCTAAATCAATATGAAACCCCTAATAAAACCCTCCAAAACCCCTAACCCCCCTTTCCAAAAAATAAAAACTCTAGGGCGTGCAAATTGCTAACGTGTGGCTACCTTTTGATTCCGGTTGGTGTTACCAACCAGGAATAAAGGTGCTCCTGCCTGGGCACCCCACGGAAACCACGTGGAGCTCATTTATTCTCGGTTCGTAAGCCAACCATGACTAAAAGTAATGGGCATTAATCCCGATAACTTTGTCCCGGTTGGAGAACTGGGACTAAAGCCCCTTTGAAACTGGGAGTAAAGCCCCTTTTTCTACTAGTGTTACTTGCCCGAGATTCAATCCTTGGTATCTCCATACCTAGTTCAATATTGTTACCAGAAAGTCTCTTTACTCGTTCGTAATACAAGATCTCATGGCTAACTCTTTAGTCACATTGCTTGCAAGCTTGTTGTGATGTTGTATTACCGAGTGGGCCCTGAGATACCTCTCCGTCACATGGAGTGAGAAATCCCAGTCTTGATCCATGCCAACTCAACAGACACCCTCGGAGATACCTGTAGAGCACCTTTATAGTCACCTAGTTACGTTACGGGGTTTGATACACACAAGGTACTCATCCGGTGTCAGTGAGTTGCACGATCTCATGGTCATAGGAACATATACTTGGCATGGAGAAAACGGTAGCAATAAACTGACACGATCATATGCTACGTTCATAGTTTGAGTCTTGTCGATCACATAATTCTCCTAATGATGTGATCCCGTTATCAAATGATAATCCATGTCTATGGCCAGGAAACCTTGACCATCTGTGATCAACGAGCTAGTCCATTAGAGGCTCACTAGGGACAGTTTGTTGTCTATGTATCCACACATGTATTTGAGTTTCCATTCAATACAATTCTAGCACGGATAATAAAGGATTATCATGAACAAGGAAACATAATAATAACTAATTTATTATTGCCTCTAGGGCATATTTCCAACAATACTATGCTACTCTTCATTGTTGTCGGAGATGGCCTGAGCTGCCCGCGCCGAAGGATGAGCCGTCTGCGCCGCCTCCTGCACAACCCGCGCCATCATTATCTACTGCCAACGGAGACGCGTGGCCTCCACAGCCAACTTTGAGCGGATGGAGTTCATGATGGCCAGCTGCTCCGCCCACAGATCCACGTCCTCCATCATCGGCGCCTACTCCTTCCCCACATCTAGCGGCGATGCCTCCTCCGTCGGCTCCTATTGGTCCTCCCCCACGACTAGCGACGGCGCCTCCTCGTCCTCTTCCTCCTCCACCTCCTCGTCCTCATAGAAATCCTCCTCTGGATCCACAGGTAGCCCCATGGCCCTCCTGATCCAGGCCCGCTCAAGGAGCCAGAGACGCTGTTGGATCGTGTATTGGCGGCGGCATCGGGCCATGGCTGACGGGCTCGGCTGGCGACGGTGAAAGGGGGAGGTGGATGTGCTAGGGTTAGGGGACGCCGCTCGACTTAAATAGCCGGCTCTGGATAAGGGCGGGGAGCCGGAGCGGCGCCACACGATGTTCACACCGTGCCGGCGGTTGAGACACCCGTCAGGCCGTCGGGTTTATGGGCGACTCCGCATGAGGCTACGCTCCCACGCGAACATGGCGGACGTGCACAGACGTGTCCGGCCTCCCTTATATCCGCCCCCATTTTTGGACTGGATATGGGGTGTGCCGGTTAGCCCGGACGCTTGAGGCTCGTTTAAGGGCCCCGACTTAATTAATTTTTTATGATCGATCAGTGATCGAGCGGCCTGTCCGAACATTTGAGGGGTTGCATGCTGGTTGAAGCCTAAGTGTCGATGGCTTTGCCCTAGTTGAATGCGTTCAACGAAGGGGAGCACCTCACATCTCTCTCATTGTTGCACGTGGGCTTCGATGGACTATTCAATGGACCCCATCTCATTTCTCTCTTGTGAACATGATCCATTTTTGTCTTGTCAATCAATCAATTGACACAATAAGCATATCTTTATTCTCTCCTCGAGCCGACTAGTTAGGACCCAACATAATATTAGAAGGGGTCAAAAGTGGAAGTAGTTTGCTTAAATTGAGGAAAAATAAAGAAGTCTCATTTACATGGGGTAATAACATGCCACTAAACCGAAAGTTAGTAAAAATGGAAATAACTCTAGTTTTAAGCAATGAGCCTTGGAGGCAAAGATTTGCTTTCACGAAAGTCACAATTATGCCTGCTCGGAAATGGGAAAATGAAAAAAAAACTGCCCTTTCTATTTGTTTATTTCCACACAAAATAGTTCAATAAAACCTACAAGCGTGAGTTAAGTTTCGAAGGTCTCAACGTGAGAAGTTGAACAGTTAAAACAGTCCGAAATTTAGACATACTATTTAAAAGATAAAACATTTTAAATAAAATAATCTAGGAAAACTCAAAATTTTCGAGAAGGGTAACACATGAACATGCACCACTATTTTATCCTGAGGAGGTGGAAGTAAACTTTAAAAAAAATATTTCTTAATTAGTAATTTCACTTTAAGCGGCACCAAATACGCTGAATAGGCACCAAAGTATGGCGCCACTATGTGTGACCTCCTGCGGGTCCAACCCAAGGATCGCCAAAAAGGAGCACACGCATGCTCACGATTTGTTTGTTTTCTCAGTTTTTTTGTTTCTCATGCATTTTTTTGATTTTTAAGTTTTGTTTTATATTTTTAAATATTCAAATTATAGATATTACAAAAATACTGCCATAAATTTTGAATTTTTTTAATCATGCACTTCAAAATATTAAAACGTGTACAGAGCAATGTTACTCATGTGTACTGAAATCTTTTGTCACATTTCAAAAATATGTGCATGACACTTAAGAAAAATGTTGATACAATGTACAAAAAATATTTGTATAATTCAAAAAAAAATTCTAAACATTTCAAAAAAATCACAAGTTTTAAGAATATGTTTCTGACATTTTCAGAAACAATGTTTGCACAATTTTCAAAAAGGTTTCATACCATTAACCAAATATAAGGGATATTTAAATGCAAATAGTGTTTAAAAAATTGCTTAAGACATTTTTACAAATGTTATACAAAGTAAACAAAGTTTCAATAGATTCTTAAAATGATTATTTCCACTAAAAAATGTACAAGCCATTTAAAAGAAATATTCATATGTTTCGAAAAAAATATCAGTGCAAATTTTAAAAGGGTTCGTGCAATGTAGAAATAAGTCGTGTAGTTAAGCAAAAAAGTGTATTGCCATTAAAATTGTACAACGTTTTTGTTTTTTAAAAGTGTTATCACTTACAGGAAAAATTATTCAGAACAGGTAAGTCATGTATTTGAACAAAACGCTAAAAGTGTATTAAAAAATGTCTCACATGTGAGTACATTGTGTAGTGAGAAAAAATAGACATGTGTTCGAAAGGAAAATAAATTTAAAACAGCTGAAGAACTAATAAAAAGAAAGCTATAAAGAAACTATAATTATAACAAAGAAATAAAAAACAGAAGAAAACCACTGAAAAAACCTAGGAAAACAGCGTATAATAAATGAACAAAACAGAAAAACCAGTAAAAAGCAAAGAGAAAAAAGGAATAAAAATAAAAGCACTCTTGGTGACCTAGAGCGACATGCGAGAGCTCGTGTGCGACTACCCTGACCAGCCCGATTCGCTTACCCGTAAGCGATTCCTACAAGGGATCGTTTCGGGCAAGACATAGCCCCTGCATCAGGGTGAAGAGGTGTGTGTTTCTTCGAAAGCGAAGTTTGTGTGCCCGGACACCTTGGTGCCCTTTTTTGAAAAAAATAACATATTTAAAGTTTCAAAAAAAAATCAAAAATAATTCAGTGGAAACTTCTATGTATTCATTATGAATCAGTTAAATTTCATTTTGAAAAAATGAAATTTGTATGCTGTACAAAAATAACAAAATTTTGGCCCAATAACAAAAAAAGAAACCCATTTATAAATACATATTTGTCATTTTTTATGCCATGTGTGAAAGTAAAATGATTTGAAATTTTACAGATATATAACATACATGTTTGTGTCTGTCTATAAAAAGTTTCAGATTTTTTTACATTGTGTTAAAAAAAAGGGCACCTTGTTGCCCATGCACCATTTGCAATTTTCGGTGTTTCTTCCCTCTTCTTATCCAGGCCTAGATCGCTGAATAAGAGCACCGCTAGCAAAAGACATGTTCTGCCCCCGAGCTCATTTAAGATCGGAATAAACAGTAAAATCAAAAATAAATGAAAAACATTTAAAAAATCCTACTTTTCATTGACATAAATCCTTAGTCCTTGCAAAATTTCATCAAAAAATGGCATTCGTAGAAGTCGTGAAAAAAAATCAATACTTCAAAATGTTACCAAAACTAACAATTTTGAAGCATCAATTTGGTTGTTTTTGCTACGACTTCCATAAATGTTATATTGTGATGAAATTTTGTGAGCACTGAGAACTTTTCTCAATGTTTGCATCAATTTTTTTTTTCAGAATTTCTGAAAAAAAAGTCGATTTTTTTCGGTGGTACTGTTCACCCGAGCTTGGCCCAGCGCACAGGTCTGTGTATCCTCCTCGGAGATGCACCTTCTTTCTAGGCTTTCTTGCGTGGACGTTGTCTACTGTTTGGAGCCTTTTCACCTTTTATCAGGCCGACTGCATCTCATGTACACTACAGACTTGCTGTTGCAGTTGCAGTATCACTCTTCATATGCTACAGTTCTACTCTCCTGCAGTTGCACAGTTTTTACTCTCTTGGCCTCATCTTTCCTTGCTCCCTTTCCACTACAGTTCATACTGAAACTTGCCATCGACGCAGGGCAGCATTTCCACTTCACTCTATGCTGTCTCTTGGTACAGAGGTACTATTTCTACCAACAAAGGAAGGCTCTTTGTTCTTTGACGATGCACTCACTTGCCTCAAAGAATATACCACTGCACGTACATACATGATACATGCCTCCCTTGGGCCATGCACCTTTAATCTGTAGTCAAACAAGCAATTCCTGTGTCATAATCAGTAGTCAATGAGATGGGGTCTGACCTGCGAGGTTTGACCTTTGAAGGCGCAGTGCTTCATGCATGGAATGTTAGGTTTGTGTGACAGGGGTTAATCATATGAATTAATCAGATGGTATGTGATAAACAAATGGTCTCTCACGCGCCTTCCCAACCTAACACCACAGACAACCAGGCAAGCTGCATACGGTGCTTCACCTCCTTCCGTGCACTGATCTGAATCCAAGCTGATAAATATATTTAACACATGCACCACACCAGTATAGGAGTACGTATAGTCAAAAATCTTGACCTTTCTTCGGTCTCAGTTACACATTGTGGAAACTAAACCACTCTAGCTAGAACAAGGACCGACTCCTAAATACATAGGCCGGGTACTAAACGGGCGTTTTTATGGTAAAGCGGCACGCGAATCTTGCTGCGTAATTTTGTCTTACATGGTCAAATCATAGCCTTTGGAGAATCATTAGCAAAACCACTTCCTAACTGAACATATTGTATACTCAAAATACACCAACTAAAACAGAGCCAAAAAAAAAACGCCTCGCCATTTCGCATCGTACTTGTGTGATTTCGGAATCGTACTTGTTAGCTCACGAATAATTCGTGTTTGTTTTCTGGCATCTCACAGGGCAGAAGGCGACGCGAAACTGATCAGATCATAATGAGAACAGCCGCACGAGAGAGAGCCGATGATTCCAACTGGCAGCAGCATTATTTTTTAGGTTAGATACATCAGGCCACTAATTAAGCAATCAGTGATCAGTCAACAACAGAGATAAACAAATAGTCAGGCCACATGGCGGTTGCATACTTGCAAGATTATGATATGGGTTTTGGTGATGAATATGTAGTTGAATGTATGGAGCATTTGCAGAGTATACAAGTAACCGGTAATCCAAAACCGATAGAAACAAGAACTATATCCTGTGATCATAAGCTTGACACTTCCCAAGTGGCAGCGTGAGACAACTGATTAGCATGTGTGATTGGTTTGGGTACAGCAAGAACTCGCAGGTTAGCTAGGATTTGCCATGTCCAGCTTATTGATACAGAGGCACAACCAACATGTGCGCTACTTGTAACGCAGGTATATACAACAAAGATTTTGCAGATGCAGTGACAACCAAATGAATCCTTGATGTGAACAATGATCATTGTCAACTTACAAGTAGTGATCAGAAAAGAAACTAACAAGTGATCAAGTTTCCGCTGAAAAATTCCAGTAAATCATCAAGGAGTGGTCAAACAGTTGGTGGTGAGAAACAAGGTTGTTTCTTTTTGTAAGGTTGAGTGCGGCTGAAATTTAGAGGCGGTGTAGGGAATCAACCTGATGAGACAACTAGATGACTTTTTTTTCCAGTGGTTACAATAAATAACTCACCGGATACATGCAACAGACGATACTAGCTAGTACTAGTTGAGTAGTTGTGCATGGTTGGACATCTTAGTTTGACAAATTCACACGAAGACAAAGGGCTATGGCACCAAAGTAAAAGTTAGAAAATTGAGCATTATGCAGACAGTTCCCTGATTCTCTCACCCTGTCTGTATATATTTCCGTACACGCAGTAAGGCAAGCCTTATTTCCTGGATATATGGGCCATTGTAGCTGCAGATAATGATACATTCATCTAGCTTTTGGAGTCATGTTCGAACTGTATAAAATCGCGACATGTTAGTCGCGTATTACAAAACTTAATATTCAGTTCTGCCAATCCAATCTTCATTATAACAGATGACTGAAACGGTTGCACTGTACTAGTAAGGTCTCTTTTAGTTCATACGATAGAAAAATCATAGAAATAAAAAAGTCATAGGAAATGAGATGAAATGTATCTCAGTTCATATAAAAAAACAGACATAGTAGGATATGAATTTTTTCATTAAGTCTGGGCAAATGTTTTTTTTTCGTTGAAATACGAAGGATGGGAGATAGCATTGCATGTGACGCTGCATCCTGGCTGGTAATCTGAAGTATTGATGGGTGTCACTTGGCAGACGCATGTGGCCGGTTGGATTATACTATGAAATATACCCGCAAAAAAAGTATTAATGAAATATAATTTACGAGCTTGTGGCAGAGTAAATTATAAATTCAAAACTAGTCCCTGAATTTTTTTCAACAAAACATGTTTATTTTTATGCTTTTGTGTGTTGAAACCTCCAATACAATCTTGAGAAGGCTAGTTTATCACAAAGGTGTGCGTACTTCAGCTTCTTGCCTTCTTTCCACAAATTGTTTTCAAGTTCGACTGTCCTGGTCTATTACTTAGAGCAACTCTAGCAAACCCCGCAAAACTGTCGGTCCGTAAAAAATCCGGCGACTATACGGATTTGGACTCATTTTTCTGCCAGAGCACACACTGCAAACACGGCCCGACCTGGAAATGTTTTGCGGCGGCCCGTAAACGCGACCCCTCGACCGGTATAATTGCTGGATGCGGATCGAAACCCTATCCCTCCGCCGCCGCGAAAAGCCCCCCCCCCCCACCCCACCGCCGGCGCCTCCAATCCGCTGCCGCGCGCCTCCATTACCCGCGGAGCCGCTCCAATCCACCGCCGCGCATGGCCAGCTCCGGTAGCCGTAGGAACGACGACCCGGAGAGGGCTCGTCGCGTCAGATCCGACGCCGCCCGCCGGTACACGCGCTGGGGCCTGACGCCGCCGTCGTCGCTCCTCCGTCGCGAGACAGAGGAGTAAGACCGAGCGCGCGGTCGCCTCTTCTCCGGCAGCAGCTCAATCGAGGCGTCGAGCTCCCGCTCGTCCTCCTCCGTCCCACCGGTGAAATGGGAGCTCGAAGAGCTCCCGTCGGTGAAGATGGAGCCGGAGGCCGAGGCCGAGGCGGTGCCGGAGCGACGTGTCAGGGCCGTCGTCGAACTGGAGGACTTCTTCCCTCCGGCGGAGGCGGATAGCCTCCTGCCCGTGCTGCTGGCGCGGAGTGCACGAGAGGCAGAAGAGGACCAGCAGCGTCGTCGGAGGGAGGAGGAGATCGACACCGTGCTCTACGAGCAGGGTGTCGCGTCGGCCATCGCCTTCAGCCACAAGGTGGAGGAGGGGCACCGCGAAGCTACTGCGCAGAAGCGCATCTACGTCGACCTCTCCTCCGACGAGGACGACGAGGACGACGACTGAATGTAGGCTATCTACTACTGCACGAGCTTGACTCCGGTGAGCTCCATTTTGCATAGTGCGGTAGTATAGGTAGTAGCTCTGGTGAGCTCCGATGAGCTCCAGTAGGTGATGCCCCCCTTAGTGTTGTATGATCATGAATGTAGTGTTGTATGATCATGAATGTGGTTCTGAACATGCCCCCGAATGTTTATTTTTCAAATTATGCAGTTTCATTATGCGGGTTCTGTTCTGCAATGCAACTTTTCGTCCCGCAAAACCCCACTTCATCGAACTGCAAAACGCGGTTGCAGGTCATGATTATGCAGGGTCTTCTAGAGTTGCTCTTAAGGCATGTAAATGCGCGGTCATCAAATCCTGACACGAACATGTCCGGACGTGTTTGTAGATACAGTCAGTCCTTAAAAAGCGTCGTCTACATTCGTGTAAATCATATTCAATTCCCTATATTCATACTAAACCATACAACATTGATAAAATAACGTAGACAATGGAACGGACATACAATCGGACATAGAAATGCATAATTTATCACTAAAAGATCATCAACGAATTTTCAAAAGATCGCCAAAGTTCACAAAATACACATAAACGACGTACAAGTTCAAATTACATCTAAAAACTTGCAATTAAGGTGGAGAAGGTGGATCTTCATCACTTCCTCGTCGGTCTTTTCCCCATCCGGTCGACGACTCTGTTGTAGGCATCGGCGACTGGTGGAGGACCGTTCGAGTCGTCGGGCAAGGAGCTGTGATCGTTGTCGTAGCAGGAATCGGAGTCAGAGAGGACGATCAACCATTTAATACGTAGGATGGCCCTGTCCTATTGTCGCTTGAGCTTCGCTGGCCGAGCCGCCTCCGCCGCCTCGTGCTTCGACTGCTTAATGGCGAGCCAGATCGCCTTGGAGTTCTTCCGGTGGAGCCGTCGAGCGTCCGTCTTCGCCGTCGTAAGCGACCGGCGGTAGACCCAATATAGGAGCCGCTTGTCCTCGTCTGGCTCTGCCGGCAACCCGCAGTTTCGGCACATGGCGTGGGGGCTACATGGACTGCGCAGCCCTCGTGGAGCTGTGCGCGGTCCGCAAGGGGCCAGCTCCGGTGTCATCGTTGCGCCAATGAGGGAGAGACGAGGCGGCAAACTCGGAGCTGCCTATAGTGTTCACCTTGGGCCTCTGGAGGGCAATGCAAAGGGACAGCTCCTCGCCGACGTCGACATCCGAGTCGGAACGACCTTCGACGATCCACATGGTCGCTGGAATCATCGGAGTGGATCGGAATCGAAGAAGACGGATTAGGGGAGAAGAAGTGATGGAGCAAGAGTGGAGTGAACTCAGCTAGGGTATTTGGATTGTTTTTTTTATGAGGTCGGAGGTGGGCCGTGCTGACGTGACGAACACATCAGGAACACCCCATATCCGTCCTACATTTGAACTGGATTTGAGGGACGCCGGACAGCGGACATTTAAGGCCCAGTCTTGATGTTTTTTCTACTAATGAAGTAACATGACGGTTTGTTCTAATCGTTTGAGACAGGTTTAAGACGTATGGCTATAGATGCTCGTGCTGAACGAGTTTAGGACTCTAGATACCTTGTGAAACCGATCAGTTTTGTTAATGCATGGCCAGCTCAATAATTTACTCGATCTAGAGGGCTAGGCACTATATAGGTGTCAAGTGCATGGGGATTTCTTGATTGAAAGAATCCCAAGATGTTTGCTCCTTTGACGAAAGAGTACATGCGACTTTAACTATTCATTCTCGAATGACGGATGTAACGTGATACTCTAGCCGCTAGTAGCTTGGATTATCCAGTAATCCCAAACACAGGCGCACTTGTTTAACTGTGTGCGAGTCCAAGCGAAGACGACAAGCGCATGGAGACCACCGCGCATGCATGTGCTACCCTAGTTCCATGAACGCACGCACGCACGCACCGTGTTCTTGCCTTTAACTCGTGAGCAAGGATCAATCAACAGTCGGTCATGCATATGTAATCCCTACTGTCGATGCTCTAGTTAATTATATGCATTAATCCAGGACCCAAAAGCTGGCTCCATTGGCGAGTTGTTTAATCTCTCATCATTGACAAACGGATTAGCTAGTGAGCGTACTGAAGAAGATTAGCTGCTCCACATTGACCGCCTTTGCTTTCTACTCCCTCCGTTCCTAAATATAAGTCTTTGTAGAGATTTCACTAGTGGACTACATACAGATGTATATAGACATATTTTAGAGTATAGATTCAATCATTTTGCTCCGTATGTAGATCCTTAGCGAAATCGCTTAAAAGACTTATATTTAGAAACGGAGGGAGTACTAGTATAGCTATGCACGCGTACATCTCGTAGTACTACTTTAGGTCCCAAAGTTCTCCCCTAATAAGTGCAGAGGTTAATTCGTCTCCAAGACACTAGTGGAAAACGGGCCTTAGTCCCGGCCTGCCTCTGGGCCGGGACTAAAGGCCCGACCACGTCGCCCCAATTCTCAATGCCTCCCTCGAGGCTTTAGTCCCGGTCCGTAAGGAGCCTTTAGTCCCGGTTCGTGTCCCAAACCGGGACTAAAGGGCTACGCGGTGGGCAGCCCGCATGTGCGCCACCTTTAGTCCCGGTTCGTGTCCCAAACCGGGACTAAAGGTCTGACACGTGGCCTGCCGTAGTGGTGGCAACCGTTGGTATCCCTCTTTAGTCCCGGTTGGTGGCTCAACCCGGGACTAAAGGCCCAAACGGTTTGCATCCCGCTTTCCAAAACCACAACCGAAGCAGATTCTCTGTCGCGTCGCCCTGTTCTTCTTCCTCTCTCGCTCTCGCTCTGTTCTTCCCCTCTCTTCTTTCCTTCTCTTCTTCCACCATGCCAACTCGCTTTGGAGAGGTGCTCGCACATGGCAAGACCAAGCTCGATGTCGTGTACACGAACGAGAGCAGGCAGGTGCCGCATTTTCTTAGACAGTTGAAGGAATGGCTCGACACCGCAGTGGATCATGAGAAGTTCTTGGGGCTTGATCTGGAGTACACGGCCGATCAACGCGGTGTTGCCATCATCCAACTATGTTTCAAACACCATGTCTTGATCTTCCAATGGGCGAGGTAAGTTTTGAGGCTTTCTTTGATCCAAGGTAATGACATTGTAAGTTTATTTGTTTCAATCATAGTTGGTTCCCTTCAAATAGTTGTAGTGAAACAATTTTGATTAGTTGAAGGGGAACACAATCTGATTGGAATAGTGTTCCATAATCTGAAAAATCGTATTAGAATCAACTAGTGTTTAATATGTTCCATTGGAATTATAGTTGGTTCGCTTTAAATAGTTGTAGTGAAACAATTTTGATTAGTTGAAGGGAACACAATCTGATTGGAATAGTGTTCCACAATCTGAAAAATCTGATTGGTTTAATATGTTCCATTGAAATCATAGTTGTAGTGATACAATTTTATGCGGTGTTCTTTGATCCAAGGTTATGAAAATTGCATATAGCTAGTGATCTCTCTAGGTTCCATTGGATAGCAATATGATATGTCATAGTCATGAAAATTTCATATAGCTAGTGATCTCTCTAGGTTCCATTGGATAGCTATAGTGATCTCTCTAGGTTCCATTGGATAGCAATATGCAATATGTCTAGCTTATTGAATATTTGCAAAATCGTGGGAGAATATATATATATATGTCATAGTTAATTTACGGTTTCTTGATCAATTCGTAGGATATGAAAATTGCATAGGATAGCAATATGTTCTATTTGAATCCTAAAGATAATTTTCTCTTTAGTTGTAGTGAAACATGTTTCCTTATTGCAGCAGTATGTAACATTTGTTCTATTTTAATTTGTTTCTGTTGCAGTAGTGACAAGCATTGTCCAGAACTCATGGACTTCCTTCGCAGCGGCATCACTTTTGCTACCGTTGACATAACGAACGGCAAGCTGAATATGAGGTACAACTTCGGTATTGAGATACCAACTGGTTGCCTCATTGATCTGCAAACGGTATTCAGGTTTCGACATGTCAGGACTTCGATGGCTCATATGGCAGTTGCCTTGATCGACGAGGAGTATGGTAATATAAAGACCAATTTCCCAAAGTCTCAGCACAAACTTTGAAAGAAGGCCTCACTTGATCGTATCAACATTGAGTATGCAGCAAAAGATGCATACGTTTCATACGAGTTGTACCGCAAGATTCGAGTCATCAACTATGGCCAGCGCCACCTCGAACAAGGTGGACATTCTGATTCAGACGATTCAGATGAGTAGTGTTCTCAACGTCGAACACTTGTATATATATATCTATGATAGCTATTATTATGTACTGTTTGGACTAGTATCATGTACTGCTTGGACCAATTTATATATGTCTAGTTTCTGTTTGTGCCATTATAGTTTCCAAATTTGAATGGTTTAGCCCTTTCTAACTTCATTTGCCACTTTTGAATGGTTTAGCCCTTTCTAACTTCATGGTATCATGCATTTCGACCACATATATATACAAAAAGTATTCAGTTCAAATAAGTTCAAAAAATGAAATCCCTTTTGTAACAAACCTGTTTTTGATTAAAACAGTCATTTAAAAATGAAAGACCATTAGTCCCACGTGGCGTGCAGCGGAACCACGTGGCGTGCCGCGGAACCACTTTTGTTGTGGGGGTCGCTTTTCCTTCTTCTCCTTGAGCTAGATATTTGTTATGCATTAGGGAAAGAAGGAATAGCGACCATCATCGACGGTCAAAAAATCAGGTGAGGGAGTGTCCACCATACATGAGAGAAGAAGAATGTCGACTGTTGTTGTGGGGGTTGCTTCTCCTTCTTCTCTTTGTGCTAGATATTTGTTATGCACTAGGGGAAGAAGGAGTAGCGACCATCATCGACTGTCGAAAAATCAGGTGAGGGAGTGTCCACCATACATGAGAGAAAAAGAATGTCGACTGTTGCTGTGGGGGGTCGTTTCTCCTTCTTCTCCTTGTGCTAGATATTGGTTATGCACTAGGGGAAGTAGGAGTAGCGACCATCATCGACGGTTGAAAAATCAGGTGAGCTAGTGTCCACCATATATGATAGAAGAAGAATGTCGTCTCTTATTGTGGGGGGTCGCTTCTACTTCCAAAGAGATTGTCCATTTTGTACACGAAATGCATCCAGTTTTAAACGTCACCCTCTCAACTTTCTCGCACATGCTATGTGGGTGAAATGATGATAGCATGCCAACTTTCAACATTTTCAGAGTTCATTTGTAGTGCTTTTCAATTTCAGGGTCAACTAGCTCAAAAAATAAGTAAATGCACGAAGAATACCAAATGAAGTCAGAAATTGTTGAAATTTTGTGATGTGCCTTTGAATGGTGCATTTTGAACACACAAAAAGTATGGAGTTCAAATAAGTTCAAAAAAATGAAATCCCTTTGTAAGAGATGAGTTCTTGTTCGAAACGCTGATACTTCGAAAGAGATTGTCCGTTTTGTACACGAAGTGCATCCAGTTTTTGTCGTAGCCCTCTCAACTTTTTAACACATGCTATGTGGGTGAAATGATGATAGCATACCAACTTTCAACATTTTCAGAGTTCATTTGTAGTGCTTTTCAATTTCAGGGTCAACTAGCTCAAAAAAATAAGTAAATGCACGAAGAATACCAAATGAAGTCAGAAATTGTTGAAATTTTGTGATGTGTCTTTGAATGGTGCATTTTGAACACACAAAAAGTATGGAGTTCAAATAAGTTCAAAAAAATGAAATCCCTTTGTAAGAGATGAGTTCTCGTTCGAAACGCTCATACTTCGAGAGAGATTGTCCGTTTTGTACACGAAGTGCATCCAGTTTTTGTCGTAGCCCTCTTAACTTTTTAACACATGCTATGTGGGTGAAATAATGATAGCATGCCAACTTTCAACATTTTCAGAGTTCATTTATAGTGCTTTTCAATTTCAGGGTCAACTAGCTCAAAAAAATAAGTTAATAGTTTGGATAGTCAAAATAATTACTTTTGAAAATAGAAAATAGTTTTGCATTATTTATTCAATTTCAAACACTTTTCATTATCATAGTTTTGTCAAATTCTCAAATATGCAAAAAGAATTTTAATAAACATAGTTTTTAATTAAAAAAATAGTTAATAGTTTGGATAGTCAAAATAATTACTTTTGAAAATAGAAAATAGTTTTGCATTATTTATTCAATTTCAACCACTTTTCATTGTCATAGTTTTGTCAAATTCTCAAATATGCAAAAAGAATTTTAATAAACATAGTTTTTAATTGAAAATAACAAAATAGTTAATAGTTTGGATAGTCAAGATAATTACTTTTGAAAATAGAAAATAGTTTTGAATTATTTATTCAATTTCAAACACTTTTCATTATCATAGTTTTGTGAGATTCTCAAATATGCAAAAAGAATTTTAATAAACATAGTTTTTAATTGAAAATAACAAAATAGTTAATAGTTTGGATAGTCAAAATAATTACTTTTGAAAATAGAAAATAGTTTTGAATTATTTATTCAATTTCAAACACTTTTCATTATCATAGTTTTGTCAAATTCTCAAATATGCAAAAAGAATTTTTAATAAACATAGTTTTTAATTGAAAATAACAAAATAGATAATAGTTTGGATAGTCAAAATAATTAATTTTGAAAATAGAAAAAAATTGAAACTATATGAGAATTTATAGAGAAAATTCAACCTAAATTCAAAGTGAACTCACTTTGAATTCAGATTGAATTTTCTCCATAATTTCGAATATAGTTTCAATTTTCAGTGAGTTTAGGCCCGTAAGCCTGCTTTAGAGAGGAGCTCGATGGAGAAGCTGCGACAGGGCTTATAAACAAGTGTTAGTCCCCCTCGCTGGGCGAGGTGGGACTAAACTTATCGTGTAGCCGAGGAGGGGCTTTAGTCCTGGGTGGAGCCACGACCCGGGACTAAAGCCCCTCGCCTGCCGCCTACCGAGGAGGGGCTTTAGTCCCGGTTGGAGCTCCGCACTGGGACTAAAGGCCCCTGCTTCCTGCCTTCTGGTCAGCCCGAAAAGAGGCCTTTAGTCTCGGGTCGTGGCTCCACCCGGGACTAAAGGGGGTCTTTAGTCCCGGTTCGAGCCACGAACCGGGACTAAAGATCCACCTATATAAGCGGGAGTTAGAAAAATTCCAACCCAAATCGTTCGTTTCTCTTCTTCTTCCTCTCGTTCTCCTGCGCGGCGCGGCACACCGACGACCTCGACGACGCCGTCAGGCTGCCCGCCGTCCTCCTCGCCGCCGTCGTCGTCGTCCTCCTCGCCGTCGCCGCCGCCCTCCTCGCCGCGCGCCGCCCTCCTCCTCGTCGCGCGCCGCCCTCCTCCTCGCCGCGCGCCATCGACACCTCCGGCCGGTAAGCCCCCCGCCCCCTCCTCCCCAACACTCCGGCCAGTAGAAGAAAAGAAGAAAAAGGAGAAGAAAAGAAGAAAAATGAGAAGAAAAGAAGAAAAAGGAGAAGAAAGGAAGAAAAAGGAGAAGAAAGGAAGAAAAAGGGAAGGAGAAGAAAGGAAGAAAAAGGAGAAGACAGGAAGAAAAAGGGAAGATAAGAAGAAAAAGATTTTTTTTGTCATTTAATTCCTATTGTTATTAGGTTTGTGCTAGATTATTAGGGTTAGTAATATTTAGGATTAGGAAAAAGGAAAATAAGAAGAGGAGGAGAAGAAAAAAGAAAAAGGAGAATAAGAAGAGGAGGAGAGGAGAAGAAGAGGAAAAATAGAAGAAGAAGAGAAAAAATTAGAAAAGGAGGAGAGGAGAAGTAGAAGAAGAAAAGAGGAGAAGTAGTAGAAGAAGAGGAGAAGTAGAAGTAGAAGAAGAGGAGAAATAGAAGAAGAGAAAAAAATTAGTTTAGGGTTACAAGAAGAAGAAATATTTTTTTTGTCATTTAATTTTGCTATTGTATAGTGTATATGCTTAAGTGTTAATAGTGTTTCTTAGATTATTGCTTAATTTTTCTATTGTATATGCTTAAGTGTTAATAGTTTAATTTTGCTATTATATATGCTTAAGTGTTAATAGTTTATTTTTAGCAAGAAAATTAATAGAACTAGTTTATTTTTTTTAGTTCATTTTACGATGCCTATCCTGCATCCTCGTCGTCGACTCGGCGGAGGACACCTGCTTGATCAGAGGGGCCCTGTCGGGGACTGGGCTCCGCCCGGCTGGTATTGGGAGGTGCTACCTTCCGGGGAGCGTAGGTTGGTGAGGATCCAGCCCGTCGTTGACCCGATCCTTGTTTGGTGGCGGTCGCGTGGGCCAGTGAGGATGCCGAGGCTTCCGGACACCGTGGAGGTGGTACGTCAACGTGTCAGCGAGGAGGATGAGCACGTCCGTCGCTACATGGTTGCGTTGGAGGGCAGGTTCGAGCATACCTGGCAGGTTCTTCGGGGATCTCATTGGAGCTATGATCCTTTGATGGTTCCTTCTCTATGGGTGTCCACCGCCCGCGCCGATACCCGTCGGGCGCTACGGTTCTAGATGTATCAGTGATGCTATATGTATGATAGTATTCGAGGAGTATTAGTGATAATATTCGACGATGTACGGACAAAAGAGATGATGTATTTGCTTATAATTGAATGCATGCTAATTTGAATACTACTTTATTTTCCAATTTGGTTTTGCTTATTGAATGCTCAAATTGGAAAAGTACTCCTACTTTGAATACTATGCAAAAATCTAGGAGTCCCGGGTGGAGCCACGACCCGGGACTAAAGTTGTTTTGGAACGGAGTTCCTGATAGAATAATTCTTTTTTGGTACAAAGGATAAGAGAATCCGTTAGACATATTTTAGAGTTTAGGTTCTAGCCAAGACCCGGGACTAAAGGTCCTCCTATATAAAACGACACTTTGAAGTTTCCAACCCCTCTTATATAGTTTGTTAGTTTATTAGTTAATCAAATGTCCGTTTTTTGCAGAACTATGGATCCACATATCAGGAACCTCGAAGAGGAAGAACTTCTCGAAGATATAATCAAAGACGGCCCCGACGTTGAACCACCTGAATCTCCGTCGTCATATCTAAACCCCTCCGGATATGGAATGGAGGTCGACCGACACGAAGATGAAGCTGATGGGGCAGGAGATAGGTCCAATGATGGAGAAGGTGATAGCTCCACTGATGGAGAAGCCGGTGGAGAAGCCGCTGGAGAAATAATAAAGTCCGACGAGGTATACATATGAAGTTCGACAATCACTTGTAATATGTGAAAAATATTGGAGATAGCTCTATATTGTATACATATACATTCATTTGACGAATGTTTCTCCCTTTTAGGCCTCCACATCGAGCAAAGCTACGAAACGAGGCCCGACTAGAAAGTTGGATGCACGGACGCATTACACCTTTGAGGTGATATTGCCTACGGGCGAACCCAAGCTTCCTAAGAATGCTGCTGACACATTCAAGAAGCAATGCGGAGTTCTCGTTAGGGATCACGTTCCGATCAACGTTCGGGAGTGGAACAAGCGCAAAGGGGCAGCCGATAGTGACTATGTCGCCGAAAGGTACAAAGATAATCTTTGGAATGATCTCATGTCACATTTCAACCTGCCAGAATGTTAGAATGAAGACGTCGCACACAAACTGAGGGCCAAAGTCAAGCAGTGGACTCTAAAGAAGATGGCCGAACTGTTCCGTAGCTGGAAGAAGAAGCTATGGAAAAACTATCTGAAGACAAAGAAAGTGCCAGTATTCGAGGGGTATCTAGCCAAGCAGGCGAATCACTGGAAGGCATTTCAAGAGTACAAGGAGTCAGAAGATGCCCATGCATTATCAGAAAAGAACAAGATAAATGCCGACAAGAAGAAATATCACCACAAGCTGGGGCCAGGGGGCTATGAGACTGCCATACCAAAGTGGGATAAGAAAGAGCAAGATCTGCTAACTAAAGGCATCGTACCTGAACCACTCCGTGATGAGTGGGAATTGAGAGCAAGAAATTGGTTCCTTGCGCATGGTGGTTCGTACGACGAAGAAACAGGGGACCTCATCTGAAGTGACGGTCTTAGGATACCCAGGGAGAATTGGAAAAGGATAGTGAAAGAAATTAAGGAGGGAAAAAGAAAGTTCACTGCAGATAGAGAGAAAGATTTGCTCACACTGGTCCTCGACAATGACAAACATGGAGGACGAACGCGAGGCTTCGGTCCTTCTTACCCGTGGTGGCTTGGGTTTGCCAGAGACCAAGACACTTACAGAAGCCGAGAGAGAGCAAAGAAGCGGTAGCAGGATGAGGAGAATGACAAGTTCAACCAGTTGCTTGCCAGGATTAACGAGCAACAGAAGCAGATTGATGAGCTTAGAGGAGTAGCGCGCCAGGAAGATCCTGCATTTGATATTACCGGCGCCCCATCTAAGCGGAAAAGCAGCGTGGCTGAATCTGAGGCCCCGCCCGACGATGCACGAAGAATGATAAGGGGCGGTCCCGGCTAACCCGTGGATGGAATCAAGGAGTCAACATCATGTCAACTCCATCAGAAATTCAAGAACATATCCATGAAGGTGGCCGTCGGACAAGCTTTACCTTCTGGCCCTGATGCACGCTGGCATGGCCGTGAGATTCCAACTGGCTTTGCTAAAGTCAGGGTGGATGAAATCATGGCGGGGTTTCATGATACGGAGCTCGACATAGCTGGACCCGAAGATGAGAGGACACTCGGAGAAGTACTGGGTGGAGTCATCCTATGGGACAAGAACTACATCAAGCTTCCAGGCTCGGCCCCAAGGACAACACCGCCTCCGAGTCGTCACAGGTCACCTACACCTCCATTACCTCCAAGCCCTCCACATGACGTCGGCCAGCACAACACGAGTCCATCTCGATCACAGCCGCCGGACTTGGGTCGTCCTTCTCCGCCGTCGCCCGCTCCGGATACTAAGCGGAAGCGTGCCAGCAAGAACGCTCCGCCGATTTCTAAGCGACGGAGCCCCCCAAAGCGCAAAAAGGTCGCCCCTCCCAAAGGTACCTCATGCTAATCTTCCTATCAGACCTTATGATCGTACCCCCGAGGAAAACGCCAGGATAGCAAAGGAACATCATGATGCGCAGATGAAAAAGAAGGAACCCGAGCCCCGCCCGGAATACACCGAGAAGCAAATAGAATTTGTAAAATACTTCACGACCCTTGCATCATAGTATTACTTACACCATAAGCCTGATGACTATACACGCACATTGCAGAAGGAAGTGAAAAAGAGCAGATCACGTGCAAGTGCAAGTGGGAGCAAATCAAGTTCAACTACAATCAAGAAAAAATCACACGTTCCTCAGCTTGGACAACAGGCCAAACAGTCGATCCCACCCCTCAGGGTGTTAACTGAGAATGTCCCCCCTCCGGTGCAGGGACAAGATTTCGAATTAGCAAAGAAGTGGGCGGCTGAATGGGGTATCCCGGTTGAAGACATTCTAGTTTCCCAAGAGGACAGGTTACCCAAGTCTGTGGTAGCCCCTAGGCCACAGTTTGTCATGGGAGCACCTTTGGTCAGCAAAGATGATCTCCCAACAAATATGCGTTACTTGCATACATGGTACTTAAGTGAATCAAAGAATGGGAGAACGATGATCGTGGTGAGTGTCCCACGGGTGTACTACGGCCGCCCCGAAGAAATCCATATCGACTTTGATGAACTCTTCCAGATGTACAATGGCGACGCCCTCGACAAATCTCTTATGAGTTGCTATTGTCCGTAATTTTTTCAATTCATTGTCTATGTATAACTTGTTTAGTTATTTCAATTCATTGTCTAGATATAACTTGTACTCTATTATGCAGAATGAAGATTCTGTATTGTAAAAGTAGGAACATCCTAAATATTGGGTTTACTGATCCAGATAAAATACATATAGCGATGCTAACTAATAAACCCAAGGAGACGGAGGAAAACCTTCTAAGGTTTCTAACAGATCAAAATTTCTGTGACCACATACTGTTTCCATGCAACTTCAGGTGAGGGTCTTTACTCTGTTGTCTCCATTCACTTATAAGTGTAATTGATAAGTTACTGACATATATATATATATATATATATATATATATATATATATATATATATATATATATATATATATATATATACATGTGCAGCTTCCATTGAATTCTGTTGGACATTCAAATTGATAAGGGAAGAGTTGATGCCTTCGACCCATTATCGAGACCCTTGGAACAGTTCCAAAGCCTGCAGGACATGCTCCAAGGGTAATTTCAATCATTCTTGCGCTCTATCGGTCTCTTTCGATGATTTTCTGATATATCAATTAATGAAAAACTTAGCAAATCATTATCCTTGTTGGGCAGGGTTTGGAAGCGGTTCAAGTGCGTGACTCCCGGTATCGAGCCTGAGAAGCTGACCTTTAGAGCGGCTCAGGTAAGTAGTAGTATGATATACTTCTATTTTTAATACATTTATGATGCTAGATTATTATTTTGATTATATATATTATATTCTCGTAAAGTGCGACCAGCAGCCACGGGGAACGCATCTATGCGGATACTATGTTTGCGAGACCATTCGCACGTTTACCTCTGAGCACAAGGATCACAGATTCGACGTAAGCAATGAACATTCACACCTCTATTTTTACCCATCATTCTTTGTTATCATGATTGATATTCATATTCATCTCCTCTTCTTATATAGTACACGGCCATGAGGACGAAGGTCCTACCAGAGCAACGCGCGATTGCTGTTGCAGAGGAGCTTGCGACCTTTGTGAGGACGGAAGCTATAGATGACAAAGGACGATTTAGTGTAGCTAGGGGCCATAAGTGATGTTCGTCGATGTAATCGAATAGACGGGCTCTACTCCCGATAATTCAGATCTCCATATAATTGTATATATATGCTCGCTTGTAAGATAAGTTAATCTTATATATATATGCATAATTATTTCTATTTAAATTATATAAAAACTAATTCCCGAACACCAAACGAGGCATCACGTTAATCTCCCGAACACCTAAACCCTAAAACCCTAAAACCCAAAAATAATTTCATTCAAAAAAAACCCAAAAATAAACAAAATCTAAAACTCTTTAGTCCTGGTCCGTGTAACGAACCGGGACTAAAGGGCCTGCCCCTGGGGCGCTACGAGGCGCCCACGTGGAGCACCTTTAGTCCCGGCTTGGAACAGGGCCGGGACTAAAGGTTAGGTCTTTAGTCCCGCCCCTTTAGTCCCGGTTGGTGAATCGGGACTAAAGCCTCTTATGTTGGGGAACGTCGCATGGGAAACAAAAAATTTCCTACGCGCACGAAGACCTATCATGGTGATGTCCATCTACGAGAGGGGATATTTGATCTACGTATCCTTGTAGATCGCACAGCAGAAGCGTTAAGAAACGCGGTTGATGCAGTGGAACATCCTCACGTCCCTCGATCCGCCCCGCGAACCGTCCCGCGATCCGTCCCACGATCTAGTGTCGAACGGACGGCACCTCCGCGTTCAGCACACGTACAGCTCGACGATGATCTCGTCCTTCTTGATCCAGCAAGAGAGGCGGAGAGGTAGATGAGTTCTCCGGCAGCGTGACGGTGCTCCGGAGGTTGGTTGTGATCTAATCTCAGCAGGGCTCCGCCCGAGCTCCGTAGAAACGTGATCTAGAGGTAAAACTATGGAGGTATGTGGTCGGGCAGCCGTGGCAAAGTTGTCTCAAATCAGCCCTAAAACCTCCGTATATATAGGTGGGAGAGGGGGGGCCTTGCCTTGGGGCTCAAGGAGCCCCAAGGGGGTCGGCCGACCCAAGGGGGGAGTCCTCCCCTTCCAAACCGAATCCAACTAGGTTTGGAAGGTGGAGTCCTTCCCCTTTTTCCCACCCCCCTTTTTTTCCTTTTTCTCTTTGATTTTCTTCCTATGGCGCATAGGGCCTTCTTGGGCTGTCCCACCAGCCCACTAAGGGCTGGTGCTCCACCCCCAAGGCTTATGGGCTTCCCCGGGGTGGGTTGCCCCTCCGGTGAACACCCGGAACCCATTCGTCATTCCCGGTAACTCCGAAAACCTTCCGGTAATCAAATGAGGTCATCCTACATATCAATCTTCGTTTCCAGACCATTCCAGAAACCCTCGTGACGTCCGTGATCTCATCCGGGACTCCGAACAAAATTCGGTAACCAACCATATAACTCAAACGCATAAAACAACGCCGAACCTTAAGTGTGCAAACCCTGCGGGTTCGAGAACTATGTAGACATGACCCGAGTGACTCCTCGGTCAATATCCAATAGCGGGACCTGGATGCCCATATTGGATCCTACATATTCTACGAAGATCTTATCGTTTGAACCTCAGTGCCAAGGATTCATATAATCCCGTATGTCATTCCCTTTGTCCTTCGGTATGTTACTTGCCCGAGATTCGATTGTCAGTATCCGCATACCTATTTCAATCTCGTTTACCGGCAAGTCTCTTTACTCGTTCCGTAATACAAGATCCCGCAACTTACACTAAGTCACATTGCTTGCGAGGCTTGTGTGTGATGTTGTATTACCGAGTGGGCCCCGAGATACCTCTCCGTCACACGGAGTGACAAATCCCAGTCTCGATCCATACTAACTCAACGAACACCTTCGCAGATACCTGTAGAGCATCTTTATAGTCACCCAGTTACGTTACGACGTTTGATACACACAAAGCATTCCTCCGGTGTCAGTGAGTTATATGATCTCATGGTCATAGGAACAAATACTTGACACGCAGAAAACAGTAGCAACAAAATGACATGATCAACAAGCTACGTCTATTAGTTTGGGTCTAGTCCATCACATGATTCTCCTAATGATGTGATCCCGTTATCAAGTGACAACACTTGCCTATGGTCAGGAAACCTTGACCATCTTTGATCAACGAGCTAGTCAACTAGAGGCTTACTAGGGACAGTATTTTGTCTATGTATCCACACATGCATTGTGTTTCAATCAATACAATTATAACATGGATAATAAACGATTATCATGAACAAAAAATATAATAATAACTAATTTATTATTGCCTCTAGGGTATATTTTTCCAACACCTTACGGGCCGGGGCTAAAGGCCCCGTCCCTAGTGAGAAGAGCATATGGTCAAGGTCAAAACTCAAAAAGGAGCCACGGCGCCAACTATCAATGACATCAATTCCCTAGCTGCTTGCTATACTGTTGTCTTCATTTGAACACGCTACTCTACTCTACCAATTGTTTGGAGTCTGCATTGCATGGGTGCATTGCATGAGTCTGATACAGAACTACTGCCGACCAAAATAAGTTCTTTGACGGTGCATGCACTACTCACTTGCCTCAAAGAATGTACTCCTACTACTCTACATGCTCTCACTGGGAGATGCACCTTTAATCAGTAGTCAAACAAGCAATCCTTGTGTGGTAATCAGTAGTCAATGGGATAGGGTCGTGGACTATTGATCTATGAGTTGGACTTGTGGAATATTAGGTTTGTGTGACACGGGTTAGCCATCACTAATGGGGACAGGGCCTATAGCCCCGACCCGTAAGGGGCTTTAGTCCCGGTTCACCAACCGGGACTAAAGGGGCGGGACTAAAGGCCTAACCTTTAGTCTCGGCCCTGTTCCAAACCGGGACCAAAGGTGCTCCACGTGGGCGCCTCGGAGCGCCCTCAGGGGCAGGCCCTTTAGTCCCGGGTCTTAACACGGACCGGGACTAAAGAGTTTTTGCAGATTTTGTTTATTTTTGGGTTTTAGAGTCTTAAGGTTTAGGTGTTCGGGAGATTAACGTGATGCCTCGTTTGGTGTTCGGAAATTAGTTTTCATATAATTCTAAATAGAAATAATTATGGATATATATATAAGATTAACTTATCTTACAAACGAGCATATATATATATATACAATTATATGGAGATCTGAATTATCGGGACTAGAGCCCGTCTATTCGATTACATGGACCAACATCAGTAATGGCCCCTAGCTACACTAAATCGTTCTTTGTCATCTATAGCTTCCGTCCTCAGAAAGGTCGCAAGCTCCTCTGCAACAGCAATCGCGCGTTGCTCTGATAGGGACTTCTCCCTCATGGTCGTGTACTATATAAGAAGAGGAGATGAATATGAATATCAATCATGATAACAAAGAATGACGGGTAAAAATAGAGGTGTGAATATTCATTGCTTACGTCGTATCTGTGATCCTTGTGCTCAGAGGTAAACGTGCGAATGGTCTCGCAAACATAGTATCCGCATAGATGCGTCCCCCGTGGCTGCTGGTCGCACTTTACGAGAATAGAATATATATAATCAAAATAATAATCTAGCATCATAAATGTATTGAAAATAGAAGTATATCATACTACTACTTACCTGAGCCGCTCTAAAGGTCAGCTTCTGAGGCTCGATACCGGGAGTCACGCACTTGAACCGCTTTCAAACCCTGCCCGACAAGGAAAATGATTTGCTAAGTTTTTCACTAATTGATATATCAGAAAATCATCAAAAGAGACCGATAGAGCGCAAGAATGATTGAAATTATCCTTGGAGCATGTCCTGCAGGCTTTGGAACTGTTCCAAGGGTTTCGATAATGGGTCGAAGGCATCAACTCTTCCCTTATCAATTTGAATGTCCAACAGAATCCAATGGAAGCTGCACATGTGTGTATATATATATATTAATATATATATATATATATATATATATATATATATATATATATATATATATCTGTGTGTGTGTGTGTGTGTGTGTGTGAGAGTAACTTATCAATTACACTTATAAGTGAATGGACACAACAGAGTAAAGACCCTCACCTGAAGTTGTATGAAAACAGTATGTGGTCACAGAAATTTTGATCTGTTAGAAACCTTAGAAGGTTTTCCTCCGTCTCCTTGGGTTTATCAGTTAGCGTCGCTATATGTATTTTATCTGGGTCAATAAACCCAATATTAAAGATGTTCCTATTTTTACAATCCAGAATCTTCATTCTGCATAATAGAGTACAAGTTATATATAGACAATGAATTGAAATAACTAAACAAGTTATATGTAGACAACGAATTAAAAAACTTACAGACAATAACAACTCATAAGCGATTTGTCGAGGGCGTCGACATTGTACATCTGGAAGAGTTCATCAAAGTCGATATGGATTTCTTCGGGGCGGCCGTAGTACTCCCGTGGGACACTCACCACGATTATCGTTCTTCCATTCTTTGATTCACTTAAGTACCATTGTATGCAAGTAACGCATATTTGTTGGGAGAACATCTTTGCTGACCAAAGGCGCTCCCATGACAAACTGTGGCTTAGGGGCTACCACAGCCTTGGGTAACCTGTCGTCTTGAGAAGACAGAACGTCTTCAACCAGGATACCCCATTCATCCGCCCACTTCTTTGCTAATTCCAAATCTTGCCCCTGCATCAGAGGGGGGACATTCTCGGGTAACACCCTAAGGGGTGGGATCGACTGTTTGGCCTGTTGTCCAAGCTGAGGAACGTGTGATCTTTTTTTGTTTGTAGTTGAACTTGATTTGCTCCCACTTGCACTTGCACGTGATCTGCTCTTTTTCACTTCTTTCTGCAATGTGCGTGTATAGTCATCAGGCTTATGGTGTAAGTCATACTCTGATGGAAGATTCGTGGAGTATTTTGCAAATGCTATTTGCTTCTCGGTGTATTCCGGGCGGGGCTCGGATTTCTTCTTTTTCATCTGCGCATTATGATGTTTCTTTGCTATCCTGGCGTTTTCCTCGTTAGTACGATCATAAGGTCTGATAGGAAGATTAGCATGAGGTACCTTTGGGAGGGGCGACAGTTTGCGCTTTGAGGAGCTCCGTCGCTTAGAAATCATCGGCAGAGCGTTCTTGCTGGCACGCTTCCGCTTAGTATCCGGAGCGAAATCGCTTAAAAGACTTATATTTAGGAACGGAGGGAGTACTAGTATAGCTATGCACGCGTACATCTCGTAGTACTATTTTACTTCCCAAAGTTCTCCCATAATAAGTGCTCTCCAAGAAGAGCATATGGTCAAGGTCAAAACTCAAAAAGGAGCCACGGCGCCAACTATCAACGACATCAATTCCCTAGCTGCTTGCTATACTGTTGTCTTCATTTGAACAAGCTACTCTACTCTACCAATCGTTTGGAGTCTGCATTGCATGGGTGCATTGCATGAGTCTGATACAGAACAACTGCTGACCAAAATAAGTTCTTTGACGGTGCATGCACTACTCACTTGCCTCAAAGAATGTACTCCTACTACTCTACATGCTCTCACTGGGAGATGCACCTTTAATCAGTAGTCAAACAAGCAATCCTTGTGTGGTAATCAGTAGTCAATGGGATAGGGTCGTGGACTATTGATCTACGAGTTGGACTTGTGGAATATTAGGTTTGTGTGACAGGGGTTAGCCATATAATTAATCAGATAGCTTGTGATAAACAATGGCCTCTTACGCGCCTTCCCAACCTAACGCCACGGACAACCAAGCAAGCTGCATAGGGTGCTCCCATCTTCTTCCATGTACTGATCTGAATCCAAACTGATAAATATATGTAAGACCCTACTTAGATAGATTAACACATGCACCAGGGTGCGGGAGTACATGTAGTCAACAATATTGACTATTCTCCCGTTACACGCTGTAAAAAAAGAAAACCACTCTAGCTAGAGCATCAACCATCTCAAAAAGAAACTAGATGGAATTATTTTTTAGGTAAATTTTGAAAAGGCATATAATAAGGTCAAATGGTCATTTCTTCAAGAGGCCTTGCGTATGAAAGGGTTCAATGAATCCTGAAGGGATAAGGTGTCTTCTTTCATTCATCAAGAAATTGTTGGGATTAATGTTAATGATGACATAGATCATTATTTCCAGACTCATAAGGGACTGAGATAGATTGACTCAATGTCCCCTGTGCTGTTTAGGGGGTGTTTCTTTCCAGGGACTTTTTGGTGTAGGGACTAAAAAAATCCCTTTTAGTCCCATGTGAAAGAAACAGGAGGGACTTTTAGGGACTAAAATGGGGTATTTGGGACTAAAGGAAGAAGTCCCTATGAGAGGGACTTTTTGGGACTTATTTGGCTCTTTTCCCGACAATGCCCCTACTTTTAGCATGTCATTTAATAACTTCTAGTATATTACTAGGGGTAACATGGTCTTTTTGCATGTTATTTAATGACCTCTAGTTCATGTTTAGTCCTTGGAAAGAAACAGGTAGGGACTAGAGACTTTTTAGTTGGGACTAAAAAAAGTCCTAGAACTTTTTAAAGAAACAGGGCCTTAACATAGTAGCGGATATGTTGACAGTTCTTATTCGTCGGGCTAAAGAGACTGGTCAAGTAGGAGGGCTAGTCCCACACCTCGTAGAGGGGGGAGTATCCATACTACAATATGTGGATGACACGATAATACTTGTGGAACACGATCTTGCAAAAGCTAAAATAATCAAGCTTGTGCTTTGCCTATTTGCACAATTGTCTGGACTTAAAATTAATTTTAACAAAAGCGAGTTGTTCTGCTTTAGGAGAGGAAAGGAGGAACAAGACGCTTACAGGCAGCTATATAGGTGTGAAATGGGCTCACTACCCTTTAGTTACCTTGGGATCCCCAATTTTCATAGACGTTTGACGAATAGGGAATGGAAATGTATTGAGGATAGATTCGAAAAGAGACTAAGCTGCTGGAAAGGCAAACTGATGTCCTATGGAGGATGGCTCGTGCTGATAAACTCGGTGTTGTCAAGCCTGCCATTGTTTCTTCTATCTTTCTTTGAAGTATCGGTGGGTGTATGAAAAATATTAGATTTTTATCGATCTCGTTTCTTCTGGCAATGTGACGAGGCTAAGAAGAAATACAAATTAGCAAAGTGGGATATTATCTGCAGACCCAAAGACCAACGGGGCATAAGCATAGAGAATTTAGAGGTTAAAAATAGATGGTTGCTTAGCAAATGGTTATACAGGTTGTCTACTCAGACCGAAGGGATGTGGGTACAAATTTTAAGGAATAAGTACCTACATTCTAAGTCTCTGGCTCAGACCACTACTCGCCCTAACGACTCTTTTTTTGGAAGGGGTTAATGAAGGTGAAGGTAACTTTCTTTCAGATGGTGAAGTTTTTAGTTGGCAATAGAACCACGACCAGATTCTGGAAGGACACATGGCTGAGGAATACACCGCTAGCCTTACAATATCTTACCCTATATAATATTGCACAATGTAAGAAAGACTACATTGCGACAGTATTTCAATGAATACCCCTAAATATCCAATTCAGGGGAGCGCTAGTGGGAGAACGATGGAATGCTTGGATTCACCTGGTCAAACGTTTGGGGGATGTTGAACTCTCGAACCAGGTAGATTCCATTCACTGGAAATTAGCTACATCTGATAGATTTACGATGAAATTGATGTACATGGATCTAATTAATTCTGGACCCCTTTTGAGATCTTTAAATATTTGGAAGATCAAGGTGCCGCTAAAATTAAAAAAAATTGTGTGGTTTATACACAAGGGGGGTGTGTTAACCAAAGATAATTTGCTAAGACGAAGATGGATAGGCAGTCTTAAATGTTGCTATTGCGATCAAAATGAAACAGTTAAACACCTCTTTCTTGATTTTCCTATGGCCAAATTATTATGACGCACTATACATATAGCATTTAACATTACCCAACCAACCAACATCAATACGCTACTTGAGATGTGGCTCAACGGAATAGACGGAACTATAGCGAATCATATCTGGATTGGAATAAGTGCGCTATTTTGGGCTATATGGAACACTAGAAATGATTTGATTTACTATATGGTCCCTTTGTCTCAAAATAAATGTCGTTGATCTAGTATCAAATTTATATTAATTTAGTACTAAATCTGCTAAACATATTTTAGGACGGATGAAGTATATATTAATTAAATGACATTTTTCTTGTAAAGCGACATACAAATCTTGTTGCATAATTTCGTCTTACATAGTCAAATGATAGCCTTTGGAGAATCATTAGTAAACCACTAGTTCCTGACTGACCATATTTTATACTCAGATTGCACCAACTATATCAGAACACACACACATACACAAAACCGCCTCCTGGTTTTGCCAAGTATGATCTCAGATTCGTACTTGCTAGCACAAGCATAACTCGTATATATTTTCTGGGAGAAGGCAATGCGAAATTGATCAGATCAAAATAAGGACAGGCGCACAAGATAGAAACGATGATTCCAACTGGCAGCAGCAATATTTTTCAGGTTAGACCACACATCAGGCCACTAATTAAGCAATCAGTGATCAGTCAATAGCAGAGATAAATAAATAGTGAGGCCACATGGCTGTTGCAGCTTGCAAGAGCATGATATGGGGTTTGGTGATCAATATGTAGTTGAATATATGCAGCATTAAAAACTTGTATATACCAAGTAACTGATAATAATCCAGACTGATAGAAACAACAACTATAGCTTGTGATCATAAGATTGACACTTCGCAAGTGGCAGCATGAGACAACTGATTAACATCTGTGATTGATTTGGGTACAGCAAGAACTCGCAGGTTAGCTAGGATTTTCCATGTCCAACTTATTCATGCAGGCGCAACCAACATGCGTGCTACTTGTAACATAGGTATACAAGCAAGATTTTGCAGATGCAGTGACTACCAAATGAATCCTTGATGTAGAAAACGATCGATGTCAGCTGAGAAATGCCAGTAAATGATCAAGGAGTGGTCAAATAGTTGGTAGTGACAGACAAGGTTGCTTTCGTTTTGTAAGATTGAGTGTGGCCCAAACTTAAGAGTTGGTGTAGGGAATCAACCTGATGAGGCAACTAGATGAGTTTCTTGTCAGTTGTTGGAATAAAGAATGCACCGGATACGTGCAACAGATGAGGGGTCAGATTAAGCAAATGAATATTGGCTAGTACTACCTATGGATGGTTGGGCACCCTAGTTTGACATATTGACAAGAAGACAAGGGCTATGAAACCAAAGGAAAAGTTAGGAAAAATGGGCATTATGCAGACAGTTCCCCTGATTCTCTCACTATGTCTATTTATATCTTTGTACACAGTACACCAATGCCTCAGTTTCTTTTTGATATATCAGCCATCGAAGCTGCATATAATGATATATCCATTTAGTTTATAGAGTCATGCCTGGTCGAAATAATATATGGCATGTGGCTGGGTTATTGTCAAATCTAAGAGCATATACAGCCGGACGTCTTAAACGATTCCTCATACGCCCGCAGACGCGTCCGATCAATGATCAGATAAGAGAGAAAAGAAAAAAAATTACCTAACCGGGCCCTCATATCATTTTTATACGGCTGGGCTGTCAACGAACCGTCATATCCATGTCAAATATAGAGAGAATATGTGAGCTCGTGGACGCGCCCGGGCGCACCAGGTCAGTTCGTCACGTAGGACGCGACCTCATACCGGGCCATCCTTTCCTTTTCTTTATTCTTTTTTCTTTCTCTCTCTTGCTCTTCACCAATCACGTGCAAGTGACCGGACATATGAAAAAAAAAATGAAAAAGGTGACTACACGAACGAATAAATAGGGAGCACGTCTGGTCATTGACCGAACGCGTCCGCGGGCTTTTAGGGGGTTATGTTCGCTATGTCTCGTTGTAGATGCTCTAATCTTTAGTTATTTCGATCTAATCTTCAGTTATAACAGATGACTGAAACGGCCGCATTCTACTAACAAGAGAATTAAATTTTACTAACAGATGACTGAAACCTGGAGTAGGATATATCCAGGTTTCACGTGGCCATTCAAAGAATTCAGGCAGAAATAGTTGTCATGACAATTTATCATGGATCAGATGCAAAACAGCAGAACATCATTTTGAGGAAAGACTAGCTAGCCAGAGAAGGTTGTGGCTTCTGTTGCGCCAAGCATGCCGGCCTGGATAGCATTGCATGTGACGATGTATCCTGCATGCATGCACTTTGCCCGCACATTAATTACAAAAACTGAGTATTGATTGGATTACTTGACAGAAACATGCGATCGGTTGAATTATATCAATTTTGTGAACTGCTACCGGAGTATTTCCTGAAAACAAACCCATGCATGTCATGTTTAGGGTGTCTCTAGTGGATCCCCTAAAGTTTAATCCTCCATCCATTTTTTAAGGTATTAAACTTTTCTTCTACTTCTTTTTGAAAAAGGAGGTTAAGACCCCCGGCCTAAGCATCAATCGATACATACAACCATCTTTATTACTTATTCAACAAAGCTCTGACAAAAACATACATCAAGCCACCCGAAGCCCTCACTCACACCTACAAAACACGATAATGTGGAGTGCTCTCACTCCTCATATGTAAAACTGGTGTCGTCGCTGATCCATCCACATAAGAGCATCTCTAGTAGAACCCTCAAACCCTTAAAACAAAAACCAGTTTTAAGGGTTGAGAATTGCACATTTTTGACACTTTTAAGGGTTGAAAAACAGGGGCAAAGACTAGAACCCTCAAACCCAACCCTTATAACGGAATATTCTTGTTATGTGTTCTGGAATTTTAAGAATTTGAGTACACTAGTGCATATTTACTGAAGATTTGCAGTGGTGGTACCTCGTCTTGCTGGAGCTGGTCGTTGGAGCTGCAGCTGCTCGTCGGGCAGATCGGGCTGCCGTGCGGGTGCAGCTGGAGTGCAGCTGGAGCTGGAGCTGGGCTGCCGTGCGGGTGCGGGGTCGGGGGCGGGGCCGGGCGAGGCAGGCACGGCGGCGGGCGGGGGCGCGGCGGCGGCGGAGGCGGGGCCGGGCGAGGCAGGCACGGCGGCGGGCGGGGGCGGAGCCGGGCGAGGCAGGCACGGCGGCGGGCAGGGGCGCGACGGCGGCGGAGGCCTCCATGGCCGGGCGAGGCAGGCACGACGTGCGGGGTGTTGGAATTATGCCCTAGAGGCAATAATAAATGTATAGTTATTATTATAATTCCTGTATCAAGATAATAGTTTATTATCCATGCTATAATTGTATTGAATGAAGACTCATTTACATGTGTGGATACATAGACAAAACACCGTCCCTAGCATGCCTCTAGTTGGCTAGCCAGTTGATCAATGATAGTCAGTGTCTTCTGATTATGAACAAGGTGTTGTTGCTTGATAACTGGATCACGTCATTGGGAGAATCACGTGATGGACTAGACCCAAACTAATAGACGTAGCATGTTGATCGTGTCATTTTTGTTGCTACTGTTTTCTGCGTGTCAAGTATTTATTCCTATGACCATGAGATCATATAACTCACTGACACCGGAGGAATGCTTTGCGTGTATCAAACGTCGCAACTAACTGGGTGACTATAAAGATGCTCTACAGGTATCTCCGAAGGTGTTAGTTGAGTTAGTATGGATCAAGACTGGGATTTGTCACTCCGTGTGACGGAGAGGTATCTCAGGGCCCACTCGGTAATACAACATCATACACAAGCCTTGCAAGCAATGTAACTTAGTGTAAGTTGTGGGATCTTGTATTACGGAACGAGTAAAGAGACTTGCCGGTAAACGAGATTGAAATAGGTATGCGGATACTGACGATCGAATCTCGGGCAAGTAACATACCGAAGGACAAAGGGAATGACATACGGGATTATACGAATCCTTGGCACTGAGGTTCAAACGATAAGATCTTCGTAGAATATGTAGGATCCAATATGGGCATCCAGGTCCCGCTATTGGATATTGACCGAGGAGTCTCTCGGGTCATGTCTACATAGTTCTCGAACCCGCAGGGTCTGCACACTTAAGGTTCGACGTTGTTTTATGCGTATTTGAGTTATATGGTTGGTTACTGAATGTTGTTCGAAGTCCCGGATGAGATCACGGACGTCACGAGGGTTTCCGGAATGGTCCGGAAACGAAGATTGATATATAGGATGACCTCATTTGATTACCGGAAGGTTTTCGGAGTTACCGGGAATGTACCGGGAATGACGAATGGGTTCCGGGAGTTCACCGGGGGGGGCAACCCACCCCGGGGAAGCCCATAGGCTTTGGGGAGACACACCAGCCCTTAGTGGGCTGGTGGGACAGCCCCAAGGGGGGCTATGCGCCAAGAATAAAGAATCAAAGGAAAAGAAAAAAAAAGAGGGAGGAAGTGGGAAGGGAGGGGGACTCCTCCCACCAAACCAAGTCCAACTCGGTTTGGGGGGGGGGAGTCCTCCCCCCCTTGGCTCGGCCGACTCCTTGGGGGTCCTTGGACCCCAAGGCAAGGCCCCCCCTCCCTCCTCCTATATATATGGAGCAATTAGGGCTGATTTGAGACGACTTTCTTACGGTTGCCCGACCACATACCTACATAGTTTTTCCTCTAGATCGCGTTTCTGCGGAGCTCGGGCGGAGCCCTGCTGAGACAAGATCATCACCAACCTCCGGAGCACCGTCACGCTGCCGGAGAACTCTTCTACCTCTCCGTCTCTCTTGCTGGATCAAGAAGGCCGAGATCATCGTCGAGCTGTACGTGTGCTGAACGCGGAGGTGCCGTCCGTTCGGTACTAGATCGTGGGACTGATCGCGGGATTGTTCACGGGGCGGATCGAGGGACGTGAGGACGTTCCACTACATCAACCGCGTTCTCTAACGCTTCTGCTGTACGATCTACAAGGGTACGTAGATCACTCATCCCCTCTCGTAGATGGACATCTCCTTGATAGGTCTTCGTGCGCGTAGGAAATTTTTTGTTTCCCATGCGACGTTCCTCAACACGGGGCGGGGGCGGGGGCGGGCGGGGCTGAAGCGGCGGCGGCCTGGGCAGGAGGGGCCGGCGCGGGGGCGGGCGGGGCCGGCGCGGAGGCGGCGGCCAGGGGATCCATGGCGCGGCGACTGGGACGGGCGGTTTCCCTCCCGCGCTCGAGACGAAAAGGAGTGTGGGTTGGGATTGGTTTGCCCTCCCAACCCTCACTTCTACAGGTTGCGAGGGCGTTTACAGGTTCGACCTCTAAATTTTTTTACGGGTTTAAGGGTTTAAGGGTTCTAGTCTACGTCGTTTTTTCGACGAAAACTGTAAAAAAGCGGTTCTTTTCCAGAATTTAAGGGTTTGAGGGTTCTACTAGACTTGCTCTAACCTATCGGAACTAACACCCGGTGCAGCAGACCTAAAGCGTACACCACATGCACATGTTTTAGAAGTCGCCATCAACATCAAACCGCTGACCCATCTTCAGGAGAGAAATCCGCATCATCCATGCGAGTCCAGCCATCCGTCGACGCCACCACGGCGCCCAACGGCGCCACCTCCCTGCGCTCGTCCATCCAGACGCAAAGATACTATAAGATTTGTCATGCGTAGCACCTGCCGAATAGGGATGACAAAGCGTAGCACCCGTCGGCCAGGCATGACCTGACATCACCACCGAAGCTCCGTGCAGGACGAAGACGCTCCACCTCCTGCCTCTGTCTTCCAGCGCTGCTCCACAAACGATGCTCCCTAGATAGGAACGACACCGCAATGCCGCCATCATCCGATCTGGAAAACCATATCCTAAGGTTTCCCCTGGAGCAGCACAAGTGGATCGACCTCCCAGCGTTTCTCCATCCAGACGCGAAGACTCTGTAAGATATGTCGTGTGTAGCACCTGCCGAACAGGCATGACAAAGCGTAGCACCTGTCTGCCAGACATGACCTGACATCATCACCGAAGCTCCGTGCAGGACGAAGACGCTCCACCTCCTGCCTCTGTCTTCCAGCTCTGCTCTACAAACGATGCTCCCTAGAGAGGAACGACACCGCAATGCCGCCATCGTCCGATGTGGAAAATCAGATCCTAGGGTTTCCCCTGGAGCAGCACGAGTGGATCAACAATAGTTATAGGACGAAGCCTTCGTCAAGGTAACGGCGTAGGACGCCGCCATCGTCCGTCGTCGGCTCGGCTTTCACAGGCAACTATGTCCCCCAACTCGTAGCCAGTACCCCGGCGGAGGGGATGCCGCCGCCACCATGGTCGGACCGGGTTAGCCGTCACCACCGCCAAGACCGGATTCAGGCTGAACGCCGCCGCTGTCATCCGTCGGCGCCCCGCATCGCCCCTCTGGCAGCTCCTCGTCGCCAGCCCGATCCAGATCGAGGACGAGGGGATCCACCACCACCGGCCATCCCCGCCACCACAAGTCCGCCCAACACATGGCTTGAGCTCAGCCGCCGTCGAAACATCATCATAGAGCCGCCACGCCGCGACGCCCGAAGCCAGCGCCGCAACCCACCATGACCGCTCTGTCCCGCACCAAAGCAGCCGCGTGAGGAGCTGATGCGTGCCCCGCCGCCGGCGGCGGTGGCCAGGCTTTGCCCCGCCGCGCCCTGTGGCACGGCGAGGAAGGGGAGCGGGGAGGGGAGCGCTCCTGGCAGCTGCGGCGCAGACGCCCTCCCCGTCGCAGGCGGGGCGACGAGGGATGCGTGCGTACAGATCGGTTCATGAAAACCTTTTCTTCATCTAACAGATCCCCAGAACTTGAACCTCCAAACCAACTCCTCATATGGAAGCCTCTCTTTGTCTTTTTATTTCTTCTTTCTTCGTCCTTCTATGCGGCCAACCACAAGTGCCCTCGATGATTTCCATAAGGTAGTTAGGACCTAGGATGTCCGCAAAGGCAATTTGATAGAGGCTCATCAAGTGTGACGTACGTGAAATTCGTCCTCCACGGCCATAGTTTGGGCATTTGTTCATCTGAATGGGGATCCGTTTGTCATAATTATCCTAATGACGTGATGACGTGGTCGGAACAATGATTTTTTTTGAAATCACCGATGTCTGCATCTCGTCACTTCTTCATGTAGGTATTTATCATGTAAGTGAGTTTTTCCCATGTAGGTGCTCCTTCGCCGCGTGGTGCATCTTTTTTCATGCCCATGGACGACAGGAGGAGCGCTGCCGGACCAGGGATGCCGGAGATGAGCGCCATTGTGGCCGGAAATGACCCAAAAGAAAAAGGTGAAGAAAAAGTAATATGAAATCTTGCCGAAGACGTTGGGGGAGGCGCCACTGGCGGCGGGGTGGGCTAAGAGCATCTCTAGCCGTTGGAGCCCCCAACAGCACCACCGAACCAAAAAAGTTGGTGTCTTGGGGGAGCAAATGCTTCAACCGGTGATAATATGGGTGCATCTTTCGAGCCAACATCCTCATCCCAATCAAAAGTTTGTGAAGGAAATGATGAAGTGGGTCAAAAAAAGACACGTGGGAAGACGTAAATCGCCGAAACTTTCGTCGGCGCCCCCAAGAGCCCCCGAGCGCACCGGGTTTCGCCTGAGTATGCCTGCGCTATTTTAACGTCTCGAGGGGCACTGGGGAGCGTGGTTGGGCCCTTTTTTGGCCAAAAAATGCCCCCGAACCTAATACCGAACCTGAAAATGTGTCCTGGGCGCATCCTGGGGGCGCGGCTCGAGTTTCTCTAAGGTGCCGAGCGGCGATGTGTACGACGGCCAAAGTGGCGACACGTTCATCATCATACTTTTGCTAAGAAGTGTCCATCCTACAGCAAATAATATGCTAGAGGAAACAGAAACTAAATATTTCCGGATATGCCCGTTGGGGCTTAGTTTCCTAAACTAAAAAAAAAAATCTCCGTTAATATTGTTTGTAAGGGATCTTGTGAGGCATGCCATGCATTATGCTTGTATATGCTCAAACGCCCCAAACTTTCCCTGCAATTTTAATAGACTAGCTCCGCGAAAAGATATGCAATAGCATGGCGTTTCAAAGCTGCAGTGCATCCTCACCTGAGTGAATAGTAAATTCAAAATAGTATCAATAGAAGTCAAAATTTCTAAATTTTTACATATGAAATATGGGAGCCTCAATTTGTTTTTTACCGAGCTACTCGAATATCATGTAAGTGTGAAAAACTGCAAGCACCTAGAAGAGCCTCGCATCTTTCTTTTGTAAATTGTTTAGATGTTTCTAAATTTGTTTTGTACTAGTATTTCACTTGAATTTACTATCGGGAGAGCATGTGAGCGGGAACATAGATTTAGGCTGGTAATTCGCTCCTTGCCTTCTTCCACACGATTCTTCCAAGTTCAGTTGTCCTGGTCTACTACGTACTACTGAACAAGTCTAGGGGCCTTGTGAAACCCTATTCGTTTTGTCAATGCATGGTCAGGTCAATAATTTACTTGATCTAAAACTCTAGCCATTATATGTAAGTACGGTGTCATGTGCATGCGATCTCTTGATTGCAAGAATCCCAAGATCCTTGCTCCCTTTGACCAGAGAGTAGAGGCGACTTTTAACTATTCTCGGATGACGAACGTAACATGATGCTACAACTAGGAGTAGCAGCTAGCTCGGTGTGTCGAGTAAATCCCAAACACAAGATCAGTTGTTTAACTGTGTACGAGTCCAAGCGAAGACGATCGACAAGCGCATGGAGACCACCAATAAATGTACCACCTAGTACCATGCACGCACGCACCGTGTTTTTTGTTCCTTTTATTTTTTTCGAGGGCAAGGATTAACAATCGGTCATGCATATGTAAGGCCGGTCATAATGGGGAGTATCATATAATAGTATCATGCATATGATAATATTGTATGATACTACCTTCATAATACATATTATCATAACATAATATTGTAGATGACCTCATTTATTGACATGCATGACACATAGTAGCATAACATTTAACATGTTATGCTATCTGCCTATGTTACTCTAACCCTTTCTCTTTTCTTTAAATGTATGCCACATCAGCATATTTGCTAGTCTCAAATACATGATACTATCTAAGTTACTCCCACTATGACCAGCCTAAGTAATCCCCACTGTCTGATGAAGCTAGCTAATTATCCATGTGTATGTAATCAACCTAAGCCTCGAAAGCAGCTGGTTGGTAGTTGTTTAATCTCTCATCTTTGACGGAAGGAGTAGGTACCCAGTGTACTAAGAGCATCTCCAACATCTCGTAGTAATGAAGTGCAAAAGTTTTCCTCAGAAAGTGCACAGCACAGCAGGTGAATTAGTCTCCAAGAAAAGCATATACGTATATGGTCAAAAAGGAAGAAGCACCAACCATCGACGACGTCAATCGATCGCTAACTCTACCCATAGGATGGAGTTTGCATGGGTGCTGCGTACTGTTTATATGTCTGGGCAATGGAAGCGCGTGCATGGCAATTGGTACTTGGTACTACGTGCAGTGCATCTGTGCATGAGCTGATGAGCTGATGAGCCGAGGGCGACGGATGGTGAAGTGACACATCGCATCACACGCACAGATCCGTGGACAGCGCAAAGTTGGCCAACAGTGAAACACATCGTTCGTTCGACGAGCGGGCAAACGATCGACAAGCTGTCCGTGTCGACATGTCGAGGCCGGACGGACGTCCGTGCATGCATGCATGCATGCAAAGTTGCCGGCCCTGTGCATGCGCGGCACCACCCATGCAGTGTGCATGGCATAGCACACGGCGTCTGCAACCAGGTCCGCCGTGTAGGGAACGGATAAGATGACCCGATGGAACCTCTCCTTCCTTCTCACGCTTGTCTCCCTCGTCATCCTTTGCCCCGCATCCCGAGATAGGTACGACCACCGAGGCACGCACGGAGGTGGTCGATCGATAAGATAGACATAGAGAGATAGAGTACTGGGTACGTGGTGAGGCGACGTCACCAGGGTCTGGGTCGCCGTGTCATGCCCGAACTACGGAGGGCATCATGTCCTGATAGACAGACACTGCTGCCACACATGCGTCAAGAGCTAGCGTACACGCATGCACGGTCACAACTAAACATAAGCTCTGGTGCTGATGGGATTCATATTGCCACGTGCTAAAACTAAACGGAAATCATATCTACTTCGTGCATACGATGCCACACAACTATCATAGAATAGCTAAGTTAGTTATTACTGTGCTGTGTGTGGTCGTTGGACGTGCGGGGTCATCAATCGGTCACTAATTAAGGCGGCAACAAGGGAACATGGCATTTGTGCTGTGTGTGGTCGTTGGACGTTTGTGTTGCGCCCGAAACGGGCATGTATCAGGCCCAATCCATGTGCCAAACTTGACACCTACACTCCCACATGCACGTCGCTCATTAACCAGAAGCACTTCTTCCATCCTGCCCACTTCATGTATGCCTCCTTTCTCTATCATCATTTTTTTCGTGGACTTTTCTCAATCATCAAAGTGAAGTTAGAACATCTATAATTGAATCCCTCAAACCCGTCTTAAACATTCGAACAGCCCACCCGATCACTGACCGGTTATGAAAAAATGATTCAGCCGGACCCCTCTTATCGATCTCAAATCTTCGGACTGATCAGTACCGCTCAGATAAGGACGATATAAGGGATCGCGGACACGTCCAATCAATCCGTCACGTAGGACGCGACCCCATTCCGGACCATGTTTTTATTTTTTATTCATTCTTTTCTCTTTTTTGTCTTTTTAATCAATCACGTGTAACTTATCAGATATATGAAAAAAAATATAAGAGATGCGTCTATGCGGGCAAAAAAATACGAATTGAAAACGGACACGACCGGTGCAGACGTTTGAGGGGGATATTCTTAGCTGTCCACTCCACGGACTAGGAAAATAAAGTTGCACTCGTAGTATACATCACGAAGTTTACTATATGACATTTGCTTTATTATGATGATTATTATTAGCGAGAGGTATGATGTTGGCATTAGCTCATAATGGCATCATCGGAACCCGTTTTCTAATCACCACTGTCCGGCATGAAGGGTTACTCTTATATGCAATGGTGGACGCTACTCCTAGGTTAATTTCTATTCTTTGTGGTTAGCTAGTGATGTGGAGCAGTTGAGCCGTAGGGGCTACCCTAGAGATAATTTCTCTTATTCCCTTCTTCCTCGATTATTGTCGTTGTCTCGTTTTCAATTCAATGCCCGTGTCGCAAGATGTGTGTAGAGTATTTTCATGATATGCATTGATTGAGTAATCCGCTGCCACAACCCGATGGATGGATCGCTGGCCGCAACTTTGATTATGTCTCAGCGTAGCATCGATCATGTCAGGGCTACGCACGGGCGCCGCAGGCCGTAGTTATTCACCTCCTCTGAGCAATGCAGATGGACGTGTTTTTTGGCAGACTCTGCCGGTCTGTCCCGCACCTTCTGCCTTTGATCATTTCACACGCGAAATAGCTGGCTTTTAACGATCCAGGCCACTGTGCAGTCTGCCTGAGTAAGAGTACGATGATTTGCCAGAATCCATAGAAGGCGCAATATCATGTGTACTTTTATTAACGGCTCTGCTAAAAATCAGTCGACAGTCGATGTAGTCCGTTGATTTTGAATCAAGATTCGTGCAAATAAAAAAAAATTCAATATCATGTGTACTTTTATTAAGCGAGCGATGCATGCTCCCCGGATGGGGATCATGTCAAGTAGTGTAGTACGTAGTACGTGCGCGACCACTATCCACACTGAGCAAAGCTCATCCAATGCAATGCACCATGCGTCCCGGCTACCCGGCGATCATGTCAAGTACACGTACCTTCGTCCTAGTCCTGCTGCGTCCATACAAGTACTAGTACTGTGGGAGTGGCTGGCATGACACGGGCCTGTTGAGCAGCCTGCGCGTACGTACTAAGTGTATGCCCCGATGCCATCAAGACAGAACATTAATTGCACTAGTGGGGACGGGGCCTCTAGCCCCGGCTCGTAAGGGCTTTAGTCCCGATTCACCAACCGGGACTAAAGGAACGGAACTAAAGGCCTAACCTTTAGTCCCGGTCCTGTTACAAGCCGTCATTAAAGGTGTTCCACGTGGTCGCCTCGTAGTGCCTCAGGGGCAGGCCCTTTAGTCCTGGTTCGTTACACGGACCGGGATTAAAGAGTTTCAGATTTTGTTTATTTTTCTGTTTTTTTGAATGAAATTATTTTTGGGTTTTAGGGTTTTAGGATTTAGGTGTTCGGGAGATTAACGTGATGCCTCGTTTGGTGTTCGGGATTAGTTTTATATAATTTAAATAGAAATAACTTATCTTACAAGCGAGCATATATATACAATTATATGGAGATCTGAATTATCGGGACTAGAGCCCGTCTATTCGATTACATGGACGAACATCAGTAATGGCCCCTAGCTACACTAAATCGTCCTTTCTCATTTATAGCTTCCGTACTCAGAAAGGTCGCAAGATCCTCTTCAACAACAATCGCGCGTTGCTCTGATAGGACCTTCATCCTCATGGACGTGTACTATATAAGAAGAGGAGATGAATATGAATATCAATCATGATAACAAAGAATGACGGGTAAAAATAGAGGTGTGAATGTTCATTGCTTACGTCGAATCTGTGATCCTTGTGCTCAGAGGTAAACGTGTGAATGGTCTCGCAAACATAGTATCCGCATAGATGTGTTCCACGTGGCTGCTGGTCGCACTTTACGAGAATAGAATATATATAATCAAAATAATAATCTAGCATCATAAATGTATTGAAAATAGAAGTATATCATAATACTACTTACCTGAGCCGATCTAAAGGTCAGCTTCTCAGGCTCGATACCGGGAGTCACGCACTTGAACCGTTTCCAAACCCTGCCCGACAAGGATAATGATTTGCTAAGTTTTTCATTAATTGATATATCAGAAAATCATCGAAAGAGACCGATAGAGCGCAAGAATGATTGAAATTACCCTTGGAGCATGTCCTGCAGGCTTTGGAACTGTTCCAAGGGTCTCGATAATGGGTCGAAGGCATCAACTCTTCCCTTATCAATTTGAGCATAGTATTCAAAGTAGGAATACTTTTTCAATTTGAACATTCAATAAGCAAAACCAAATCGTAAAATAAAGTAGTATTCAAATTAGCATGCATTCAATTATAAGCAAATACATCATCTCTTTTGTCCGTACATCATCGAATATTATCACTAATACTCCTCGAATACTATCATACATATAGCATCACTGATACATCTAGAACCGTAGCGCCCGACGGGTATCGGCGCGGGCGGTGGACACCCAAAGAGAAGGAACCATCACAGGATCATAGCTCCAGTGAGATCGCCGAAGAACCTGCCAGGTATGCTCGAACTTGCCCTCCAACGCAACCATGTAGCGACGGACGTGCTCATCCTCCTCGCTGACACGGTGACGTACCACCTCCGCGGTGTCGCTAAAAATAAACTATTAACACTTAAGCATATACAATAGCAAAATGAAACTATTAACACTTAAGCATATACAATAGCAAAATTAAGCAATAATCTAAGAAACACTATTAACACTTAGGCATATACACTATACAATAGCAAAATTAAATGATAAATAAATATTTCTTCTTCTTGTAACCCTAAACTAATTTTTCCTCTTCTTCTATTTCTCCTCTTCTTCTACTTCTACTTCTCCTCTTCTTCTACTACTTCTCCTCTTCTCTTCTTCTACTTCTCCTCTCCTCCTCTTCTAATTTTTTTATCTTCTTCTACTTCTCCTCTTCTTCTAATTTTCCTCTTCTTCTCCTCTCCTCCTCTTCTTATTCTCCTTTTTCTTCTTTTCTTCTCCTCCTCTTCTTATTTTCTTTTTTCCTAATTCTAAATATTATTAACCCTAATAATCTAGCACAAACCTAATAACAGTAGCAATTAAATGACAAAAAAATCGTTTTCTTCTTTTCTTCTCTTTTTCTTCCTTTCTTCTCCTTTTTCTTCATTTCTTATCCTTTTTCTTCCTTTCTTCTCCTTTTTCTTCTTTTCTTCTACTGGCCGGAGTGTTGGGGAGGAGGGGGCGAGGGGCTGACTGGCCGGAGGTGTCGACGGGGCGCGGCGAAGAGGACGGCGGCGGCGAGGAGGATGACAGCGACGGCGAGGAGGACGACAGGCGGCGGCGAGCAGGACGGCGGGCAGCCTGACGGCGTTGTCGAGTTCGTCGCTGTGCCGCGCCGGGCAGAGAACGAGAGGAAGAAGAAGAGAAATGGACGATTTGGGTGGGAATTTTTCAAAGTCCCGCTTATATAGGTGGATCTTTAGTCCCGGTGCGTGGCTCGAACCGGGACTAAAGACTACAAATGAACTCTGAAAATGTTGAAAGTTTCCATGCTATCATCATTTCACCCACATAGCATGTGTTAAAAAGTTGATAGGGCTACGACAAAAACTGAATGCACTTCGTGTACAAACGGACAATCTCTCTCGAAGTAGCAGCGTTTCGAACGAGAACTCATCTCTTACAAAGGGATTTCATTTTTTTGAACTTATTTGAAATCCATACTTTTTGTGTGTTCAAAATGCACCATTGAAAGGCACATCACAAAATTTCAACAATTTGTGATTTCATTTGGTATTCTTCGTGCATTTACTTTTTTTAGCTAGTTGACCCTGAAATTCAAAAGCACTACAAATGAACTCTGAAAATGTTGAAAGTTGGCATGCTATCATCATTTCTCCCACATAGCATGTGCGAGAAAGTTGAGAGGGTTACGTTAAAAACTGGATGCACTTCGTGTACAAAATGGACAATCTCTTTGGAAGTAGAAGCGACCCCCACAATAAGAGACGACGTTCTTCTTCTCTCATATATGGTCGACACTAGCTCATCTGATTTTTCAACCGTCGATGATGGTCGCTACTCCTACTTCCCCTAGTGCATAACCAATATCTAGCACAAGGAGAAGAAGGAGAAACGACCCCCACAGCAACAGTCGACATTCTTCTTCTCTCATGTATGGTGGACACTCCCTCACGTGATTTTTCGATCGTCGATGATGGTCGCTACTCCTTCTTCCCCTAGTGCATAACAAATATCTAGCACAAAGAGAAGAAGGAGAAGCAACCCCCACAACAACAGTCGGCATTCTTCTTCTCTCATGTATGGTGGACACTCCCTCACCTGATTTTTTGACCGTCGATGATGATCGTTATTCCTTCTTTTCCTAATGCATAACAAATATCTAGCACAAGGACAAGAAGGAAAAGCGACCCCACAACAAAAGTGGTTCCGCTGCACGCCACGTGGGACTAATGGTCTTTCATTTTTAAATGACTGTTTTAATCAAAGGGATTTCATTTTTTGAACTTATTTGAACTGAAGACATTTTGTATATATATGTGGTCGAAATGCATGATACCATGAAGTTAGAAAGGGCTAAACCACTCAAAAGTAGAAATGAAGTTAGAAAGGGCTAAACCATTCAAATTTGGAAACTATAATGGCACAAACAGAAACTAGACATATATAAATTGGTCCAAGCAGCACATGATACTAGTCCAAACAGTACATAATAATAGTTATCATAGATATATATATTCGAGGTGACGCTGGCCATAGTTGACGACTCGAATCTTGCGGTACAACTCGTATGAAACGTATGCATCTTTTGTTGCATACTCAATGTTGATACGATCAAGTGGGGCGTTCTCCCAAAGTTTGTGCTGAGACTTTGGGAAATTGGTCTTCATCTTACCGTATTCCTCGTCGATCAAGGCAACTGCCATATGAGCCATCGAAGTCCTGACTTGTCGAAGCCTAGATACCGTTTGGAGATCAATGAGGCAACTAGTTGGTATCTCAATACCGAAGTTGTACCTCATCTTCAGCTTGTCGTTCCTTATGTCAACGGTAGCAAAAGTGATGCCGCTGCGAAGGAAGTCCATGAGTTATGTACAATGCTTGTCACTACTGCAACAGAAACAAATTAAAATGGAACAAATGTTACATACTGCTTCAATAAGGAAACATGTTTCACTACAACTAAAAAGAAAATTATCTTTAGGATTCAAATAGAACATATTGCTATCCTATGCAATTTTCATATCCTACGAATTGATCAAGAAACCGTAAATTAACTATGACATATATATATATATATATATATATATATATATATATATATATATATATATATATATATATATATATATATATATTCTCCCACGGTTTTGCAAATATTCAATAAGCTAGACATGTTGCATATTGCTATCCAATGGAACCTAGAGAGATCACTAGCTATATGCAATTTTCATGACTATGACATATCATATTGCTATCCAATGGAACCTAGAGAGATCACTAGTTATATGCAATTTTCATAACCTTGGATCAAAGAACACCGCATAAAATTGTATCACTACAACTATGATTTTAATGGAACATATTGAACCAATCAGATTTTTCAGATTATGGAACACTATTCAATGGAACATATTAAACACTAGTCTCTTCAACTATCACTACAACTATTCCCTTCAACTAATCAAAATTGTTTCACTACAACTATTTGAAGCGAACCAACTATGATTCCAATGAAATATATTAAACACTAGTTGATTCTAATACGATTTTTCAGATTATGGAACACTATTCCAATCAGATTGTGTTCCCATTCAACTAATCAAAATTAGTTCACTACAACTATTTGAAGGGAACCAACTATGATTGAAACAAATAAACTTACAATGTCATTACCTTGGATTAAAGAAAGCCTCAAAACTTACCTCACCCATTGGAAGATCAATACATGGTGTGCGAAACATAGTTGGATGACGGCAACACCGCGTTGATCGGCCGTGTACTCCAGATCAAGCCCCAAGAACTTCTCATGATCCACTGCGGCGTCAAGCCATCGTTCCTTCAACTGTTTAAGAAAATGCGGCACCTTCCTGCTCTCATTCGTGTACACGGCATCGAGCTTGGTCTTGCCATGTGCGAGCACCTCTCCAAAGCGAGTCGGCATGGTGGAAGAAGAGAAGGGAAGAAGAGAGGAGAAGAACAGAGAAGGGAAGAAGCGAGAGAGGAAGAAGAACAGAGAAAGAAGGGCGACGCGACACAGACTCTGCTTCGGTTGTGGTTTTGTGAAGCGGGATGCAAACCGTTTTAGGTCTTTAGTCCCGGTTTGAGCCACCAACCGGGACTAAAGTGGCATACCAACGGTTGTCACCACTACGACAGGCCACGTGTTAGTCCTTTAGTCCCGGATTGAGTCACCAACCGGAACTAAAGGGGGATACGAACGATTGCCACCAGCACTGCCCACCGCGTATCCCTTTAGTCTCGGTTTGAAACACGAACCGGGACTAAAGGCTCCTTACGGGTCGGGACTAAAGTCTCGAGGGAGGCATTGAAAATTAAAACGACGTGGCCGGGCCTTTAGTCACGGACCAGAGGTAGGCCGGGATTAAAGGGACTCGGCCAAAGGCCCGTTTTCCACTAGTGTTGATCAGCCAGACACAAGTGCGCGGATTCCATGCGCGTACGAGTGGAGCACGAATCTCGGGGACGGCTGCTGCTGCCGCCGTGCAGCGCCCATCCTATCCTAGGCCATATAGTACTACTGTGTTGTGTTGTGCACACCATGCAAAAGCTACTTGCAGTAACGTACGAGTACTTTCCACTGTACAACAGCATGCGTTTCGAATTACTCTACAAGGTTGATCGACGGATCGCCTGGCCGCTAGATTGGTCTTGCCTTTACTGCACCACTGTTACGGGGCAGGTTGACCTTCGTCCATGGCCGATCGGAAGAGCAGGAGCTAGCTAGCTCCATCGATGTTAATGGCGATCCATCCATCGATCGGGCGTATGTTCGCATGCATGCGCCACTGCAGCGCGGAACATGCGAAAGCCTCGATGTGGAGTAAAGGCACTAGGCTGCGTTGGGCTGGTTGCTCCACGGCCTTTTTGCTTGCTGCATGCGTCCCTGGTTCTGCAATTTAAACTAGTTTCAACCTTGTCAAAAAAACAAAAAACTAATTCAAGCCAGGTTTGCCTCTCGGGAATTCAAACGTATATATGCTCCGCAAAACAATGATAATTCAAATGCATATATGGTTTACTTGTATATGTATACACCTGCTATTTGAATTATATATATACGCTGCTCCTGTTTTAATTAAGTACTGTGGCCACTGGTGGGAACCAACCATGTGGTTTATAGGTGAGGCATTGGTCAGGTGGACCTAACATAACCATCACATGCACATCCACCCACGTATGTGTTGTAGGTCTCGCCAATTGCCTTGACTAGGTGTTGTGTCTCCTACATTATGTTTTTGTAAAAAAAAGCTTTCTTTACCCAAGTTAATCGGAGGCTCTTAAATAAAAATGTGCCATTATAATAAATGTTTTTTTCTTAGTCGTTGCAAAAGAAAAGTCTACTACACCTTTTTCGTTTGGAGTTATGATTAATTATTCGATAACCTTACTTCTCTATAAGACCGCTTGAGTTTATAAGTGGCCTGAGAATCACACCGTCTTTGAGATAAGGAGGTCGAAGCCGAAGGATGGCACACTAAAAGCCCGGAGATTAATGGTATCATGTTAAAGCACAACAGAAGAACAAATTAATTTCAAAATCAATTTTGGATTGGTTGCAAAAAACTTTATTTAATTCTAACGTAAAGTTTTTATGTAGGCTTTTTGGTTTTTGAGCTTATGATAATTTTAACCTATTTGTATGTTTTTTTAGGAGAGAAGACGACCAAGGTGTACGACGTATTCTACTTGGGGGGGGGGGGAATCCGACCCGATGTTTGGCATCTTCCCTGCCGAGCTACACCTCGGCGATGACAAAACACAAATGGTTGCTCACTAAGTTCCTAAGGAGATACAATCTTAGGGTCGGCCATGTCGCCCAACCCAAGTCTCGCGGGCTACTGCTGACAATTCAATGCAGAAAAATTAAAGTGCAATACAATTTCTAGGACGATTACGATCCTTAGGTTGGTCGATCGCACCCAAGCTGAGTCTCAGGGGTTATTGCAAGTCGCCTTTTTATTCATCAAGTACGATGCCGAGCAAGGAGTTGATCCACACATTGATTTTGCGAATCGACCTGAGTCTCAGGGGTTTCTCGGATGAGTGGTTTTATGTTATCTTAAGGTGCACCTTGGATTCTAGGATGAGATGCACCTTGAGGGCTACTTCATATACATCTCTTGGTTGAATTACAATTTCAACCGACTTAGTGGAATTAAAATTTCCCGGAGGTCGACAATCTACATCGACAACTTAACATTGAGGTTGTGCACCACTTAGGCAGTCCAACGTTGGAGCTCGGTTGCAAGAAAATAACAAGACAATTGATAAAGGCTCAGAACTTAAAGGGGTTCATCGAATGCTCGCCATGTGAACTCTTCGGATACACATCGGCGATTCTCAAGATCGGAGCTAAGAATATTTGTTGAACCATCTTTCAAGATCAACCACCAAAGACGAAGAATAGTTCGGAAGAACCAGGGAGCTTCCAGAACATGAAGACCAGCTCAGGAGCTATTGATGCTCTCATAGAGTAGGGTGTACTCAACATTTCGTCGCCCTGACAGAAGGGCGGAGCCAAGGACACTCGTGGTGGTTAATTACTCGGCCTCTTCGGGAAGAAAATGGCCTTTACAAGGAAGATTTCACAAGACTTGGCACATAAGACAAGACTTCTTCTAAATCCTAGGCCTCTGGTACATTATAAAAAAGAGGCAAGGCTAGTCAATAGAATATATTCGATATATTAGATAGATTCATTTACATATACGATCTTGAGGTAGATGAACCTCTATTCTCTACCCCATCGACAATCAATATAATATAAGGAGTACCTAGGATTTACCTCTTCGACATATACTCTACACCCCATCCATAATCAATATTATATACGAAGGACCTAGGGTTTTTGATGGGGTCATAGTCCTAGGGTAGGGTCATAGGCCTGTCGTACACGTCCTATCCAAGGACTACCCCACACAAAGGACAGGACCCTAAGTCTGCCCCGACTGAATCAAGGTATCCCCGTCATCCAGTCGGTAACAGGCCCTGAATCATCCAGTCGGTAACTAGCATTCGGAGGACACCAGGCTCACCGACTGGATACACTCGGTACGTCGTAACCTCTCCGGAGGGAAACTGCCGTACGTTTCCGGGTGCATCTATTAGCATTTAGAGCATACGTTACCTGTAACGTCCGCATTCAATCGCCACTACTCCACCCCTGAGTCAGAACCGTTGTGGGGGGCAGCGCACTCTATATAAGTCGCCCTCCCCCACTGGTAAAGGGGTTAGCAAATCTTTGTACTCCGTATCACACTCGGTAACAAGCTCCGAGAGCACTGAGACGTAGCGCTGTTACCTCCATCGCAGAGGGGCCTGAACTCATACAACCTCGCCGTAGCTAGGACTCTGCCCATCTCATTCGTACCCTACACATATACTGTCAGGCTTATACCCACGACAGTTGGCGCCCACCGTGGGGCAGGCGTCTAAGCGACTTCCGGCGAGTTTGCGACTACTTCCTTTCGTCATGTCGTCCGATGGAGGTTCGAGCATGGGTCACCAGATCCTCTTCGGCGCTCTCTCCTTCGTCGTCAACAATTCGGCGTGGCTTCGGGATGCACCTCTCGACGTCGAGGCGCTTCCCCGTCGCGGGGCCACGCACTTCCGTGCCGGCGCTCGCGGCGTTCTTCTTCTCCAACAATCGGCTCCATTGCCGGCTTGCACCTTCGTCACGCGCCGTAGCAGGCGATCTCGCAGTCCGCGTCTACAACGTTGGGTGCAACATGCCCGAGCACGCCAGTTCGCGTCCTCTCAAGTGGCGGTTCTGGAGTCTATTGTGGTTGCCCCGCGTCCCCAGTGCTCGGGCTTGGTTCCGACTGAACTCCCTTCCGAGTACGTGGGCCGCGGGCCTACAGCAGAAGTTCACATGGCCAACACCCATGAAGATCCCCATCAGGCCGGTCGGAACGAGCGCGAAGTCGGTGAAGCATCCGGTGCATGCCGTCCGCCTCGCCGTTCTGCCAGTCGGCACACCCGGCAGAGCAACGTAGAGTTGTTCCGCACACCTCTCCTCAACTTGGCTGCGGCAGCCAAGATCGCCGATTCCCTCCAGTCGACTGATTCAGAGGCAGGAAGAGGAATCGAGCAGATCCGTGCTTTGTTGCACACGACACAGCAGCAGAATTCGGCGGTCTCCCAGTCACACAATCGGATCCACAACAGTTCCGCCCATGCAAACACGCATCCGTCGGTTCACAGCCCCGGCTCCTATCAGCACCACAGGGGAGGCAGTCGTTCCATGATCCGTGAAGATCGCCGCCGTTCACGCACCCCTCCGCGGGGTGGACCCTATGGGTCCCGACATCCCGTTGATCGGCGTTCAGCCGGCGACACTTACGACCCGAGACCCGACGCAAGAGGGCGAATCGCCCAGCGAAGAGTCGACAGAGGTCGAGCCCACCGCGATGGCCACGATCTGGATCGTCCAAGTGGCGGCAGGACCATCGTGTCCGGCCCCGAGTGTTTTAGTCGAGCCATCCGCTCGGCTGACATCCCGCCCAACTTCCGATTGGCAGCGGGAATCGGCAAATTTACGGGGGAAACCAAGCCTGAAACATGGCTAGACGACTACCGAGTGGCAGTCCAGATCGGAGGAGGGAACGATTATGTTGCTATGAAGCACCTCCCTCTGATGCTCGACGGCTCGGCGCGAGCTTGGCTGAACCAGTTAGCCCCCTCAAGCATTTACAGTTGGGCAGATCTTGCCCGAGTGTTCATCAGGACCTTCGAAGGGACGTGCAAACACCCTGCACGCCTTGTGGAGCTTCAACACTGTGTCCAGAAGCCGAATGAGCCCTTGCGCGACTTCATCCAGCGATGGACGACTCTTTACCACACGGTGGAGAGCGTCACCAAGCATCAAGCGGTCTGCGCATTCAAGGCAGGCGTGCGGTACAGAGAGTTGTACTTAAAGTTCGGCCGGACAGGCGACATCTCCATGAGCAAGATGATGGAGATAGCTGCTCGCTATGCAAATGGCGAGGAAGAAGACCGCATCCGGAGCGGCAAACACAAGACAGTCGGCGATGCCGACGGAGGTAATACTCGGAAGCAGAGACCGAAAGTTCCACCCACACCGCAGGCAGAAGCTGCAGCTGTGACCACCGTCAAGTTCAAGGGCAAGGGGAAAGCACAGTCTGCCCCCAAGAGAAAGCCGTTCAACAATCCCATCCTGGATCAGCCTTGTCCAGTACACACGAAGATGGACGAAGAAGGCAATCCCATATACGCGAAGCATACCACTCGGTAGTGTCGTCTCCTGATCCAGGGGTTCAGCGAAGGACAATCGAGTGAGAAGAATCCCGAGCAGGACGAGGAAGACAAGGAGGATCCGTTCTCCCAAGTCCATGCAACCCTCATGATTTTTGCTGATGTCGAAAGCAAGAGTCGTCTGAAGTTAGTGAACAGAGAGGTCAACATGGCCGTTCCGACTCCTCCCAAGTTTCTGAAATGGTCTTAGACTGCGATCACCTTTGATCAGTCGGATCATCCAACGCATGTCCCCACTCCAGGAAGACAGGCTTTGGTCGTCGACCCGGTGGTGGAGGGAGTCCGTCTGCGCAAAGTCCTCATGGACGGCGGTAGCGGACTGAACATCATGTACGCCGACACCCTCAAAGGAATGGGTATTCCGATGTCCAGACTCAGCGAGAGCAATATGCAGTTCCACAGAGTCGTCCCCGGGCGGAAGGCCAAGTCACTCGGCCAGATCGCGTTGGACGTCACTTTCGGCTCTGACAAAAACTTTCGCAAGGAGAAGCTCACATTCGAGGTGGTGGATTTCCAGAGCGCTTACCATGCGATTCTGGGCCGCCCAGCGTACGTGAGTTTCATGGCACGCCCGTGCTATGTGTACTTGAAGCTGAAGATGCCGGGCCCAAAAGGCGTTATCACCATCACCGGCAACCGCCAGCGAGCTGAGGAATGCCTGCAAGAGGGATCAAGAATCGCCGACCATCAGATGGCGGTACTCGAGCTCGACGAATACAAGAAGACAGTCGACCCTGCCGACCTGATGCGCTCGAAGAAACCAGCTTCTGAGTCCGCGTTCCAGTCGGCGGGAGAGACGAAGAAAATCAGCATCCACCCGACGGACGAGTCTGCCGCCCCGACGAACATCTCCACCACCCTCGATCCTAAATAGGAAGCCTAGCTCACCCGATTCCTACGTGAGAACTGGGACATCTTCGCATGGAAACCTTCTGACATGCCGGGTGTACCCAGGGAGTTGGCTGAGCACCGACTGCATGTGGATCCTGTCGCTCGGCCCGTCCGAGAGCGCCTGCGTCGGTCCGCCGTGCACAAGAGGAAGGCAATCGGAGAAGAGGTGGCCAAGCTGCTGGCTGCCAACTTCATTCGCGAGGTTCACCACTCCGAGTGGCTCGCCAATGTTGTCATGGTACCCAAGAAGGACAAGTCACTCCGAATGTGCATTGACTTCAAGCACCTCAATAAGGTCTGTCCGAAAGACCATTTTCCGCTCCCCCGCATAGATCAAATTGTCGATTCGACTGCGGGATGCGAGCGTTTGTCGTTCCTTGATGCCTACTCGGGTTATCATCAGATCCGTCTGTATGGTCCCGATAAGTTGAAAACAGCCTTCATCACCCCGTTTGGGTGCTTCTGCTACATCACTATGCCTTTCGGTCCGAAGAATGCAGGAGCTACCTTTATGCGCATGATCCAAAAATGTCTCCTCGACCAGATCAGTTGCAATGTGGAGGCATATATGGATGATATCGTAGTCAAGTCACGTAAAGGTTCCGACCTGCTGACTGACTTTGCACAAACATTCGACAACCTTCGTAGGTATGATATCAAGCTAAACCCAGCCAAATGTTCATTCGGTGTTCCCAGCGGAAAGTTACTCGGTTTTTTCGTTTCCGAACGAGGGATCGATGTTAACCCCGAAAAGATCGGGACCATCGTCCGAATGGATAGGCCGGTCAGAATACACGATGTTCAACGGCTCACAGGTTGCCTAGCGGCTTTGAGCAGGTTCATGAGTCGACTCGGCGAAAAAGCACTTCCTCTGTACCGACTCATGAAGAAGTCAGATACCTTCGAGTGGACAGACGAAGCCCAAGTCGCATTCGACGACCTCAAAGTCCTACTTTCCACCTAGCCGGTTCTTACTGCTCCGCTCAGTAAAGAGCCCCTTCTTCTATATATCGCGGCTACAAATCAAGTCGTCAGTACTGTTCTTACAGTCGAGCGAGAAGAAGAAGGCAAAGCATACAAAGTTCAGCGGCCAGTGTACTACGTCTCCGAAGTCCTGACCCCTTCCAAGCAGAGATATCCCCATTATCAGAAACTTATCTATGGGATCTATATGACTGCAAAGAAGGTGGCCCATTATTTCCAAGACCACTCGGTATCTGTCGTTTCTGATGCTCCGTTGTCAGAAATTCTCCACAGTCGGGACGCATCAGGCCGAGTGGCGAAGTGGGCAATGGAGATGCTGTACTGCGACATCAAGTTCGAGGCCAAGAAAGCTATTAAGTCTTAAGCCCTGGCTGACTTTATAGCAGAATGGGTAGAACAACAGCAACCGACTCACATCTACTCGGCTCATTGGACAATGTTCTTCGATGGGTCTAAGATGTTGAATGGTCCGGCGCTGGTGTTGTGATCATATCGCCAAAGGGTGACAAGCTCAAGTACATGCTTCAGATACACTTTGATTCCTCTAACAACGAGACAAAGTATGAAGCTCTTCTCTATGGATTGCGCATGGCCATCTCACTCGGCGTCCGTCGCCTGATGGTCTACGGCGATTCGGACTTGGTGGTCAACCAAGTGATGAAAGAGTGGGACGTAAGGAACCCACATGACAACATACTGCAATGCAGTCAGGAAGCTGGAGAAGAAGTTTGAAGGTCTAGAACTTCATCATGTTCCAAGACTGAAGAACCAAGCAGCTGACGAGTTGGCGAAACTCGGATCCACTCGGGGACCAGTCCTGAGTGATGTCTGCCTCGAGCACCTCCATCTTCCTTCAGTCAAAGAAGATCCCTTCACGGAAGAACCAGTACAACCCAAGAGTGCAACAGATCCGACTGAAGTCGATGTGCCTGCCGTGGTTGATCTGGTCACAGAGATTCTGGTTGCCATTCCCGATTGGACTGTGCCGATCATAGCATATATCCTAAGACAAGAACTTCCAGAAGATGAAGTCCAAGCCTGACAGATAGTTCGCAGGTCGAAGGCATTCACGATCATAGACGGTCAATTGTACAAGGAGAGTGTTTCAGGCGTTCCTCAACGTTGCATTTCCCCAGAGGAAGGACAGTTGATCCTAGAGGATGTTCACTCGGGAACCTGCGGCCATCACGCTTCTTCGAGAGCAATCGTCGCCAAGGCATTCAGAGCTGGGTTCTTCTGGCTGCAGGCCAACGAGATGGCCAAAGCTATGGTCTACCAATGTGAAGGCTGTCAGTTCTACTCCAATAAGTCCCACAAGCCAACATCTGCACTAAAGACAATCCCACTTGTGTGGCCATTTGCAGTTTGGGGATTAGACACAGTCGGACCATTCAAGACAGGCCAAGGAGGCTATACACATCTGTTGGTGGCAGTCGACAAGTTTACAAAATGGATAGAAGCCAAGCCCATCAAGAAACTCGACGCCTCCACAGCCGTTAAGTTTGTCAGGGACATCATCTCCAGATTCGGAGTGCCTCACAGCATAATCACGAACAACGGGACAAACTTCGACTCGGACAGGTTCAAAGGTTTCCGCACGAGTCAGGGTATCCGAGTGTATTTTGCTTCTGTAGCACATCCGCAATCCAATGGACAAGCTGAGCGTGCGAATGGACTTATCCTTCAAGGTTTGAAGCCCCGACTCTTGCGCGAGGTAGGACATGCTGCAGGTGCATGGGTCACCGAGTTATCTTCAGTGCTTTGGGGCCTCCGTACCACTCCGAGCAGATCAACGGGGCGTTCACCGTTCTTCCTCGTTTATGGAGCAGAAGCGGTCCTTCCGAGTGACCTGCTTCACAACGCCCCGAGAGTTGAACTCTTCTCCGAAACCGAAGCTGAATAAGCAAGGCAAGACGGAGTCGATCTTCTAGAGGAGGAACGCGAGATGGCACTCACTCGTTCGGCAATTTACCAGCAAGATTTGCGACGCTTCCACGCACGTCACGTCAGGAGTTGCACGTTTCAAGCTGGCGATTTGGTGCTCCGAGTGGATCAGCAAAGACCACACAAGTTGGCTCCGGCCTGGGAAGGGCCTTTCATCATTTCCAAGGTGCTGAACAACGGAGCATACATACTCTACAATATTCAGAGGGAGATAGATGAGCCGCGCGCATGGAACGGAGATCTCCTCAAGCGTTTTTACACGTGATCGTCGACTGAAGCAGTGTACCAAACAAGTTTGAAGAAATAATATATTCAGCAGATTCAGTTTTGTGCAGATTCAGAGTTCTCACACACACACAAAAAAAAACTTAGCTGTGATCCTGAATCGCCTAAGTAGTAACCTCCTCCGAGTGTGCACTATACGTTACACTCGGGGACTTAGCTGCGATCCTGAATCGCCTAAGTATTAACTTCCTCCGAGTGTGCACTATACGTCACACTCGGAGACTTAGCTGCGATCCTGAATTGCCTAAGTATTAACTTCCTCCGAGTGTGCACTACACGTCACACTCGGGGACTTAGCTGCGATCCTGAATCGCCTAAGTATTAACTTCCTCCGCGTGTGCACTATACGTCACACTCGGGGACTTAGCTGCGATCCTGAATCGTCTAAGTATTAACTTCCTCCGAGTGTGCACTATACGTCACACTCGGGGACTTAGCTGCGATCCTGAATCGCCTAAGTATTAACCTCCTCTGAGTGTGCACTCTACGTCACACTCGGGGACTTAGCTGTGATTCTGAATCGCCTAAGTATTAACTTCCTCCGAGTGTGCACTATACGTCACACTCGGGGACTTAGCTGCGATCCTGAATCGTCTAAGTATTAACTTTCTCCGAGTGTGCACTATACGTCACACTCGGGGACTTAGCTGCGATCCTGAATCGCCTAAGTATTAACCTCCTCTGAGTGTGCACTACACGTCACACTCGGGGACTTAGCTGCGATCCTGAATCGCCTAAGTATTAACTTCCTCCGTGTGTGCACTATACGTCACACTCGGGGACTTAGCTGCGATCCTGAATCGCCTAAGTATTAACCTCCTCCGAGTGTGCACTCTACGTCACACTCGGGGACTTAGCTGCGATTCTGAATCGCCTAAGTATTAACTTCCTCCGAGTGTGCACTATACGTCACACTCGAGGACTTAGTTGCGATCCTGAATCGTCTAAGTATTAACTTCCTCCGAGTGTGCACTATACGTCACACTCGGGGACTTAGCTGCGATCCTGAATCGCCTAAGTATTAACCTCCTCCGAGTGTGCACTCTACATCACACTCGGGGACTTAGCTGCGATTCTGAATCGCCTAAGTATTAACTTCCTCCGAGTGTGCACTATACGTCACACTCGGGGACTTAGCTGCGATCCTGAATCGCCTAAGTATTAACCTCCTCCGAGTGTGCACTCTACGTCACACTCGGGGACTTAGCTGCGATTCTGAGTCGCCTAAGTATTAACTTCCTCCGAGTGTGCACTATACGTCACACTCGGAGACTTAGCTGCGATCGTGAATCGCCTAAGTATTAACTTCCTCCGAGTGTGCACTTTACGTCACACTCGGAGACTTAGCTGCGATCCTGAATCGCCTAAGTATTAACCTCCTCCGAGTGTGCACTATACATTGCACTCGGGGACTTAGACGTGACCAAGAATCACCTAAGTCTTAATCTTCTTCGAGTATGCACTAAGTGTTGCACTCGAAACAGCATTCAAACAAAAGAATAAATGTTTTCATTCCGACAACATAAGTTCAAAAATGATAGCTGACTCGGTGCGGATCAAGCTTACCCACACCGATTTAAAAGTACGACCGCCAACAGAAGTGGCCAGAGTATATTACAGGTAAACACTCGGCATATCGAGGATAAAGTTCGATCATGCGTCAGCTGGGCCGGCGTCAGGATTGGAGGGCTCCACAAAAGTGTCCAAGTCGATTCCATCTGCGATGCGGGTAGCAGTCTCAAGGAACGTCTCCATGAAGTCTTCGAATTGAAGCTTCTTCGTGTTGGCGACCTTCAATGCTTTCAGCTTATCTTCCCGCACCTCCTTGCAATGGACTCGGACCAAAGACAGCGCAACGTCAGCACCGCAACGTGCTGCCGATTTCTTCCAGGATTGCACTCGGGCCAGAATCTCATCCAGTCGCCCCAACAGACTCCCCATCTCCTGCCGCGACTCGTCTTCCGGCCAAAGCTCTTTCTCAATGCGGCCGAAGACTGTTGGAAATATGCCCTAGAGGCAATAATAAATTAGTTATTATTATATTTCTTAGTTCATGATAATCGTTTATTATCCATGCTATAATTGTATTGATTGGAAACACAATACTTGTGTGGATACATAGACAAAACACTGTCCCTAGTAAGCCTCTAGTTGACTAGCTCGTTGATCAAAGATGGTCAACGTTTCCTGGCTATAGGCAAGTGTTGTCACTTGATAACGGGATCACATCATTAGGAGAATCATGTGATGGACTAGACCCAAACTAATAGACGTAGCATGTTGATCGTGTCATTTTGTTGCTACTGTTTTCTGCGTGTCAAGTATTTGTTCCTATGACCATGAGATCATATAACTCACTAACACCGGAGGAATGCTTTGTGTGTATCAAACGTCGCAACGTAACTGGGTGACTATAAAGATGCTCTACAGGTATCTCCGAAAGTGTTCGTTGAGTTAGTATGGATCGAGACTGGGATTTGTCACTCCGTGTGACGGAGAGGTATCTCGGGGCCCACTCGGTAATACAACATCACACACAAGCCTTGCAAGCAATGTGACTTAGTGTAAGTCACGGGATCTTGTATTACGGAACGAGTAAAGAGACTTGCCGGTAAACGAGATTGAAATAGGTATGCGGATACTGACGATCGAATCTCGGGCAAGTAACATACCGAAGGACAAAGGGAATGACATACGGGATTATATGAATCCTTGACACTGAGGTTCAACCGATAAGATCTTCGGAGAATATGTAGGATCCAATATGGGCATCCAGGTCCCGCTATTGGATATTGATCGAGGAGTCACTCGGGTCATGTCTACATAGTTCTCGAACCCGCAGGGTCTGCACACTTAAGGTTGGACGTTGTTTTATGCGTATTTGAGTTATATGGTTGGTTACTGAATGTTGTTCGGAGTCCTAGATGAGATCCAGGACGTCACGAGGAGCTCCGGAATGGTCCGGAGGTAAAGATTGATATATAGGAAGTCCTGTTTTGGTCACCGGAAAAGTTTCGGGCTCATCGGTAGTGTACCGGGAGTGCCGGGAGGGGTGTCGGGGACCATCGGGAGGGGTGTCACGCCCCAAGGGGTATCATGGGCTATGGGAAGAGATAAACCAGCCCCTAGTGGGCTGGAATAAGTTCCCACTAAGGCCCATAAGGTTTGAGAAGGAAAAAACACAAGGTGGAAAGAGTTTCCAAGTGGGAAGGTGGAATCCTACTCCAAGTAGGATTGGAGTAGGACTCCTCCACCTCCAATTTCGGCCAAACCTTGAGGGTTTGAGGCTGCCTCTTCCCTCCCCCTCCCTCCTATATATACTGAGGTATTAGGGCTGATTTGAGACAACTTTTGCCACGGCAGCCCGACCACATACCTCCACGGTTTTTCCTCTAGATCGCGTTTCTGCGGAGCTCGGGCGGAGCCCTGCTGAGATTAGATCACCACCAACCTCCGGAGCACCGTCACGCTGCCGGAGAACTCATCTACCTCTCCGTCTCTCTTGCTGGATCAAGAAGGCCGAGATCATCGTCGAGCTGTACGTGTGCTGAACGCGGAGGTGCCGTCCGTTCGGCACTTTATCGGAGCGGATCGTGGGACGGATCGCGGGACGGTTCGTGGGACGGTTCGCGGGGCGGATCGAGGGACGTGAGGACGTTCCACTACATCAACCGCGTTTCTTAACGCTTCTGCTGTGTGATCTACAAGGGTACGTAGATCGAAAATCCCCTCTCGTAGATGGACATCACCATGATAGGACTTCGTGCGCGTAGGAATTTTTTCGTTTCCCATGCGACCTTCCCCAACAGTGGTATCAGAGCTAGGTTCATGCGTAGATGTCTTCTCGAGTAGAACACAAAAGTTTTTGTGGGCGGTGATGTGCGTTTTGCTGCCCTCCTTAGTCTTTTCTTGATTCCGCGGTATTATTGGATCGAAGCGGCTCGGACCGACATTACCCGTACGCTTACGAGAGACTGGTTTCATCGCTACGAGTAACTCCGTTGCTCAAAGATGACTGGCGGGTGTCAGTTTCTCCAACTTTAGTTGAATTGGAATTGACCGAGGAGGTCCTTGGATGAGGTTAAATAGCAATTCATATATCTCCGTTGTGGTGTTTGCGTAAGTAAGATGCGATCCTACTAGATACCCATGGTCACCACGTAAAACATGCAACAACAATTAGAGGATGTCTAACTTGTTTTTGCAGGGTATGCTTGTGATGTGATATGGCCAACGATGTGATGTGATATATTGGATGTATGAGATGATCATGTTGTAATAGTTAATATCGACTTGCACGTCGATGGTACGGCAACCGGCAGGAGCCATAGGGTTGTCTTTATACTAACGTTTGTGCTTGCAGATGCGTTTACTATTTTGCTAGGATGTAGCTTTAGTAGTAATAGCATGAGTAGCACGACAACCCCGATGGTGACACGTTGATGGAGATCATGATGATGGAGATCATGGTGTGACGCCGGTGACAAGAAGATCGTGCCGGTGCTTTGGTGATGGAGATCAAGGAGCACGTGATGATGGCCATATCATGTCACTTATGAATTGCATGTGATGTTAATCCTTTTATGCACCTTATTTTGCCTAGAACGACGGTAGCATTATGAGGTGATCTCTCACTAAAATTTCAAGACAAAATTGTGTTCTCCCCGACTGTTCACCGTTGCGACAGTTCTTCGTTTCGAGACACCACGTGATGATCGGGTGTGATAGACTCAACGTTCACATACAACGGGTGCAAAATAGTTGCACACGCGGAACACTCGGGTTAAGCTTGACGAGCCTAGCATGTGAAGACATGGCCTCGGAACACATGAGACCGAAAGGTCGAGCATGAATCATATAGTTGATATGATTAGCATAGAGATGCTTACCACTGAAACTATTCTCGACTCACGTGATGATCGGACTTGAGATAGTGGATTTGGATCATGTACCACTCAAATGACTAGAGAGATGTACTTTTTGAGTGGGAGTTCTTAAGTAATATGATTAATTGAACTAATTATCATGAACATAGTCTAATGGTCTTTGCGAATTACGATGTAGCTTGCGCTATAGCTCTACTGTTTTTATATGTTCCTAGAGAAAATTTAGTTGAAAGTTGATAGTAGCAAACTTTGCAGACTAAGTCTGTAAAACCGAGGATTGTCCTCGTTGCTACGCAGAAGGCTTATGTCCTTAATGCACCACTCAGTGTGCTGCACCTCGAGCGTCGTCTGTGGATGCTATGAACATCCGACATACACGTTTCTGATGACTACACGATAGTTCAGTGCAAAATACTTAATGGCTTAGAAGCAAGGCGCCGAAAACGTTTTAGAACGTCACGGAACATAAGTGATGTTCTACAGAGATGAAATTGTGATTTCATGCTTGTGCCCTTGTTAAGAGGTACGAGACCTCCAACAAGATTCTTTGTCCACAAAGTAAAGGAGAAAACCTCAATCGTTGAGCGTGTGCTCAGATTGTCTGAGTACGACAATCACTTGAATCAAGTGGGAGTTAATCTTCGAGATGAGATAGTGATGGTTCTCCAAAGTCACTGCCACCAAGCTGTGAGAGCTTCGTGATGAACTATAACATATCAAAGATAGATACAATGATCCTTGAGCGGTTCGCAATGTTTGACACTGTGAAAGTAGAAATCAAGAAGGAGCATCAATAGATGATGGTTTGTAAAACCACTAAGTTTCAAGAAAGGCAAGGGCTAGAAGGGATACTTCATGAAACGGCAAAACAGTTGCTGCATTAATGAAGAGACCCAAGATTAAACCCAAACCCGAGACTAAGTGCTTCTGTAATGAGGGGAACAGTCACTGAGGCGGAGCAACTCTAGATACTTGGTAGATAAGAAGGCTGGCAAAAGTCGAAAGAAGTATATTTAATATACATGATGTTGATGTGTACTTTACTAGTACTCCTAATAGCATGAGGGTATTGGATACCGGTTCGGTTGCTAAGTGATTAGTAACACAAAATGAAAGCTACGACATAAATGGAGACTAGCTAAAGGCGAGGTGACGATACGTGTTGGAAGTGTTTCCAAGGTTGATATGATCAAACGTCGCACGCTCCCTCTACCATCGGGATTGGTGTTAAACCTAAATAATTGTTATTTGGTGCTTGCATGAACATGATTGGATCGTGTTTATTGCAATACGATTATTCATTTAAAGAGAATAACGGTTACTCTATTTTCTTGAATAATCACCTTCAATGGTTTATTGAATATCGATCGTAGTGTTACACATGTTCATGATATTGGTGCCAAAAGATACGAGGTAATGATGATAGTACCACTTACTTGTGGCACTGCCGCTTGAGTCATGTTGGTATAAATTGCATGAAGAGGCTCCACGCTAATGGATCTTTATACTCGCTTGATTTTGAATCACTAGTGACATGCAAATCATGCCACATGAGCAAGGCCTTGTTTTCATTGAGATGAAATAAGATAGTAACTTGTTGGAAGTAATACATTTTGATGTATGCAGTCCAAAGAGTGCTGAGGCACGCAGTGGATATCATTATGTTCTTACTTCAATGACGATTTGAGTAGATACTAGAGTATTTACTTAATGAATCACAAGTCTGAAATATTGAAAAGTTCAATTCTGTTTCGGAGTGAAGTTCGTCGTAACAAGAGGATAAATTATCTACGATATGATCATAGAAATGAATATCTGAGTTACAAGTTTTGGTACGCAGTTAAGACAATGTGGAAATTGTTTCGCAGTTCATGCCACCTGGAACATCATAGTGTGATAATGTGTCTGAACGTCATAGCCATGCACTATTTGGTATGGTGAATGCTATGATGTCTCTTATCGAATTACCACTATCGTTTATGGGTTATGCATTAGAGACAACCGCATTCACTTAAAATAGGGCACCGCGTATTTCCGTTGAGATGACACAGTATAGACTGAGGTTTAGAGAAATCTAAACTGTCGTTTCTTGAAAGTTTGGGGCTTCGACACTTATGTGAAAAAGTTTCAGCCTGATAAGCTCGAACCCAAAGCGGAAAAATGCATCTTCATATGATATCCAAAACAGTTGGGTACATCTCCTATCTCAGATTCGAAAGCAAAGTGTTTGTTTCTACAAACGGATCCTTTCTCGAGGAAAAGTTTCTCTCGAAAGAATTGAGTGGGAGGGTGGTAGAACTTGATGAGGTTATTGGACCATCACTTCAACCAGTGTGTAGCAGGGCGCAGGAAGTTGTTCCTGTGGCGCCTACACCAATTGAAGTGAAAGCTAATGATGGTGATCATCGAGCATCGGATCAAGTTACTACAAGCCTCGTAGGTTGACAAGGTCGCGTACTACTGGAGAGTGGTACGGTAACCCTGTCTTGGAGGTCATGTTGTTGAGCAACAGTGAACCTGCGAGTTATGGAGAAAGCAATGGTGGGCCCGGATTCCGACAAATGGCTGGAAGCCATGAAATTCCAGAGAGGATCCATGTATGAAAACAAAGTGTAGACTTTGGAAGAACTACTTGATGGTCATAGGACTATTGAGTAAAGATGGATCTTTAAAAGGAAGACAGACGATGATGGTGATAAGTCACTATTAAGAAAAGCTCGACTTGTCGCAAAGATGTTTCCGACAAGATCAAACAGTTGACTAGGATGAGACTTTCTCACTCGTAGCGATGCTAAAAGTCTGTTAGAATTATGTTAGTAGTTGCTGCATTATTTATGAAATTTTGCACGTAGGATGTCAAAACATTGTTTTCTCGACGGTTTCCTTGAGCAAACATTGTATGTGATACAACCAGGAGGTTTTGTCGATCCTAAAGATACTAGCAAGTATGCAAGCTCCAGTGATCCTTCAATGGACTGGTGCAAGCATCTCGGAGTTGGAATATACACTTTGATGAGATGATCAAAGATTTTGGGTTTGTACAAGGTTTATGAGAAACTTGTATTTCCAAAGAAGTGAGTGGGAGCACTATAGAATTTCTGATAAGTATATGTGGTTGACATATTGTGGATCAGAAGTAATGTAGAATTTCTGTAAAGCATACAAGGTTGTTTGAAAGGAGTTTTCAAAGGAATACCTGGATTGAGCTACTTGAACGTTGAGCATCAAAGATCTATGGAGATAGATCGAAAGCGCTTAATGGAAGTTTCAACAAGATGCATGCCTTGACAAGTTTTTGAAGGAGTTCAAAATTGATCAGCAAAGAAGGAGTTCTTGGTTGCGTTGTAAGGTGTGAATTTGAGTAAGACTCAAAACCTGACCACGGCAGAATAAAGAGAATAGACGAAGGTCGTCTTCTATGCCTTACCGTAGACTCTAAAGTATGCCATGCTGAGTACCGCACTTGATGTGTGCCTTGTAGCAAGTCCGTACACATAGTGACCCAGGATTGAATCACTGATCAGCGGTCAAAGTTATCCTTAGTAACTAAATAGACTAAGGAATTTTTCTCGATTATGGAGGTGGTAAAAGAGTTCGTCGTAAAGGGTTACGTCGATGCAAGCTTTGACACTAATCCGAATAACTATGAGTAGTGAAACGGATTCGTATAGTAGAGTAGATATTTGGAGCATTTCCGAAAAGCACGTAGTAGCAGCATCTATAAGATGACATAAAGATTTGTAAAGAACGCACGGATCTGAAAGTTTCAGAACCGTTGACTAAAACCTCTCTCACGAGAAAGACGTGATCAAACCCCAGAAATATATGGGTGTTGGATTCGTTGGAATCACATGGAGATGTGAACTAGATAATTGACTCTAGTGCAAGTGGGAGACTGTTGGAAATATGCCCTAGAGGCAATAATAAATTAGTTATTATTATATTTCTTTGTTCATGATAATCGTTTATTATCCATGCTATAATTGTATTGATTGGAAACACAATACTTGTGTGGATACATAGACAAAACACTGTCCCTAGTAAGCCTCTAGTTGACTAGCTCGTTGATCAAAGATGGTCAAGGTTTCCTGGCCATAGGCAAGTGTTGTCACTTGATAACGGGATCACATCATTAGGAGAATCATGTGATGGACTAGACCCAAACTAATAGACGTAGCATGTTGATCGTGTCATTTTGTTGCTACTGTTTTCTGCGTGTCAAGTATTTGTTCCTATGACCATGAGATCATATAACTCACTAACACCGGAGGAATGCTTTGTGTGTATCAAAAGTCGCAACGTAACTGGGTGACTATAAAGATGCTCTACAGGTATCTCTGCAAGTGTTCGTTGAGTTAGTATGGATCGAGACTGGGATTTGTCACTCCGTGTGACGGAGAGGTATCTCGGGGCCCACTCGGTAATACAACATCACACACAAGCCTTGCAAGCAATGTGACTTAGTGTAAGTCACGGGATCTTGTATTACGGAATGAGTAAAGAGACTTGCCGGTAAACGAGATTGAAATAGGTATGCGGATACTGACGATCGAATCTCGGGCAAGTAACATACCGAAGGACAAAGGGAATGACATACGGGATTATATGAATCCTTGACACTGAGGTTCAACCGATAAGATCTTCGGAGAATATGTAGGATCCAATATGGGCATCCAGGTCCCGCTATTGGATATTGACCGAGGAGTCACTCGGGTCATGTCTACATAGTTCTCGAACCCGCAGGGTCTGCACACTTAAGGTTCGACGTTGTTTTATGCGTATTTGAGTTATATGGTTGGTTACCGAATGTTGTTCGGAGTCCTGGATGAGATCCAGGACGTCACGAGGAGCTCCGGAATGGTCCGGAGGTAAAGATTGATATATAGGAAGTCCTGTTTTGGTCACCGGAAAAGTTTCGGGCTCATCGGTAGTGTACCGGCAGTGCCGGGAGGGGTGCCGGGGACCATCGGGAGGGGTGTCACGCCCCAAGGGGTCTCATGGGCTATGGGAAGAGATAAACCAGCCCCTAGTGGGCTGGAATAAGTTCCCACTAAGGCCCATAAGGTTTGAGAAGGAAAAAACACAAGGTGGAAAGAGTTTCCAAGTGGGAAGGTGGAATCCTACTCCAAGTAGGATTGGAGTAGGACTCCTCCACCTCCAATTTCGGCCAAACCTTGAGGGTTTGAGGCTGCCTCTTCCCTCCCCCTCCCTCCTATATATACTGAGGTATTAGGGCTGATTTGAGACAACTTTTGCCACGGCAGCCCGACCACATACCTCCACGGTTTTTCCTCTAGATCGCGTTTCTGCGGAGCTCGGGCGGAGCCCTGCTGAGATTAGATCACCACCAACCTCCGGAGCACCGTCACGCTGCCGGAGAACTCATCTACCTCTCCGTCTCTCTTGCTGGATCAAGAAGGCCGAGATCATCGTCGAGCTGTACGTGTGCTGAACGCGGAGGTGCCGTCCGTTCGGCACTATATCGGAGCGGATCGTGGGACGGATCGCGGGACGGTTCGTGGGACGGTTCGCGGGGCGGATCGAGGGACGTGAGGACGTTCCACTATATCAACCGCGTTTCCTAACGCTTCTGCTGTGTGATCTACAAGGGTACGTAGATCGGAAATCCCCTCTCGTAGATGGACATCACCATGATAGGACTTCGTGCGCGTAGGAAATTTTTTGTTTCCCATGCGACGTTCCCCAACAAAGACTTCTCTCAATCGGCTGATGAAAGGACCCACTTTGCCTACGCGGATATGCGCACGGAGCAGATCCCGGTTGGCGTCCTCACTGAGTGGCACATTGTCCTTCATGGACCGCTCCACAGCCGCTGCTTCAGCTTCGGCATCAGTACAAAAATCTGCACCAAACGAGCAAATAGACAGTAAAAACCGAGTGTTGGTCACACGGTACAACCACTCGACAAAGCATAAGACTTACCTGCGAGACGAGACATCATCTGGACAGCCCAGTCGTTGACATACTTCTCCTCAACTGTCCATCGTTTGTTCCGAACAGCCATTTGATTGTGCAGTTCGGTCCTATGTTTCTTCAGCCTTTCCACCTCCGCCACCAACACCCTATTTGCCTCCAGCGCCTCCTCCAAGGACTTCTCTCGTACTTCCAGTGCACTCTTCATGCCGGCCATGGCGAGCATTGCAGCTTCTAGTTCACCAGCGTACTGGTTCCTCTCCGCTCTCAAGGCTTCATAAGCAGTTGCCATTTCACAAGTTTTCTGCATCAAGAAACAAAGGGTAATCAGCAAGTTTATCAGTTCACAGGCTAAGTTCTTAAGACCCTTGCCGACGCAAGCAGTCGACAGCGGTCTCGGGGACTACACCCAGTGGGTTCACTGAGAGTGACCCCACTGGCATGCACCTCACGCAGGTTCGCCCTGTTGAGATGCATGTTTCCCTACGCCTCAAAGGCTAATTCTACTCCACCTATGTGCAACTTACTCTCGGCGACTCTTAACGCAAGAGCGCTCCGACTGCAATTAGTACTCGCACTCGGAAATATTGTCTACGGACACAACCAAAATAAAGACCAAATATATAAAGACAACTGTCGGTGCAAGCACTCGACAGAAGTCTCGGGGACTACACCCACTGGGTTCACTCGGAGTGAACCCATTGCAACAACAATACCACCCAGTGGGCTACAGAAGAAAAGTAAGTACTTACTAGGCTACTTACTCGGATGTCATCGCGCAGCTCCAAGCTCTGCCGATACAAGGCCGCAACGGAGTCATAAGCCCTCTTGGCCTCTCCGGCCATCAGCTTCACCTGGATCATGGCCCCCTTGGCCGCCCCCACCTGCTCCTCTGGGACACGCCGAATGCTGAATTCAGCATTCGACGAGCCGGGAATCGTGGAAAGTTCATGGGGCATCCCAAGGTTCGCCCCAGTAGGTTCTTCACCCACCGGCACCGGTTCAGTCGGTGGAGGCACTTCAGTCGGGGGAGGCATTTCGGTCAGGGGAGCGTTGGCGGCGGGGGCGGCAGCAGGAAGAGCGGGCTCAAGGACAGGCTCCAGGACAGGCTCTTGGGCAAGCTCCACGACGGGGTCAGCTCTCCCCTGGTCACCCTCGTCCAGGCAGATCGCCCCTGACAAGCCAAATAACATAATGCCTCAGAAAAAGAAAAGGATGGCGCAGTCTACAGAAATAAAATACCCGACTCTCCCACATCATACCTGGTTGAGAAGAAACGACGTCGTCCGTGTCCATGGGGTCGTCCCCTTGGCGGGCCGGCGAGGTCGCAGAAGTGGCAACCCTATCGAGTGAAGTCCATTCGACTTGTAAAACAGGAGTTCACTCGGTCAACAGAAAGAGCCGAAAGCTAGATTCACTTACGTAGAGGTGACGGGGACGGCCATCCTCATCCGCGGCAGAGCCTTCTTAGGTTTGGGCCCACTCGGCTTGGGCGCCCTGGAGGACTGACCTGCAAGTTTAGTGGCTGCGTCCCTGGCCCTCTTGGTGCCTCTAACACTCGGTACCGTCGGAGCAGCAGGCGGAGCACTCGACGACGTAGGAGGGGCTGAAGGGACGGCAGGCTCATGCCGACGCTTACTCCGATGCTCTGGCCGCGGAGGTGGCGAATCTGACTCTTCGTCCTCTTCCTCTTCCTCTCTGTTTTCCTCCTCCGACTCCCCGCTGTCGGAGACGTATTCGGCACTCTCCACGCTCCCCTCCTGGCTGCCTTCTTCCTCCTCCTCCTCCTCCGGATTCCCGTTCGAGACGGGGGAAGACCAGTTGGTCCACTCCTGCATGAGGTTCACTCGGAAACATTAAGCATCACACGGAGATATAAATAAACGACTGAAATCAAGACAGTTCAATGCACTCGGCTAATGCTGCTCACCTGATTCGGTGGAGGGTTGTCCGCGCTGTAAGGCGCCATTCGGCGGGCTCCTTTGGGGTTCTCACAGGGACCCGTGATTTGGAGCACCCATGAGGTCACCTTCTCCTCGAGAATGCCCTCCACGTTGGTCCGAGTGGAATCCTCGGGCCCTGTGTAGTGCCACATAGCGTGGTGGCGGGCCTGCAGAGGCTGGATTCGCCGACCGATGAAGACTTCCAACGGGTCAATACCGGTGACCCCCCTCCTAACAACATCCACGAGTGCCTCGACCAAAGGCTGGATGTCGTTCTTCTCGGCTTTCGAGAGGGCGAGTTGCTTGGGTGGAGCAGGGCGGTCTAGACTAAATGGACGCAGCCCAATCGACGCGTTCGGACAGGCTATGTCCTGGCAGTAGAACCACGTCGACTGCCAGTTCCTAACCGACTTGCTCAACTGGAGAGCAGGGTAGCTACTCCGACTCTTTTTCTGAAACCATAAACCCCCGCACAGCTGGAGGAGATGCGTCTTGTCATCCGACTGACTAAGACGTTTGATGGTTTGAGAGCGGGCGGAGAAGATATGTTTGAATAAACCCCAATGAGGGGGGGGGCAACCGATAAAGCACTCGCACAAAACAATGAAGGCAGAAAGCTGGGCGATGGCATTCGGAGGGAAGTGATGGAGTTGAGCACCAAAATGATTCATGATACCTTTGAAGAAAGGATGCGGGGGAAGAGAGAAACCTCTGTGAACATGGCTGAGGAGCAAGACGCGCTCCCCCTCCCGTGGTGCCGGCTCGACCTCGTCGTCCGCCGGCAGCCTCCAGGACTTATGCACGAGCTGACCCCGTCACCGTGGAGGGGAGAAAGTCTCCCTGGATCCACCCCGCCGGCAACGGCCGCTGCCGCCGCTGAGCAGCCGCCGCCTTGTTCTTCTTCTTCCTTGCCTCCATCTTACTGGTCTGACCTTTGGTCATGGCGGAGACGGCGAGCTCTCGAGAAAGAGGGGAAGGGAAGGGCGTACAGGCGCAGGAGGTGGCGAGGAAGACGGAGCAAGCAAGAGCAAAGGATTCGGCGATTGTAACCGAAAGGTCTCGTCGCCCAGAGTTAAATAGAACACCGACTGGGTCACTGGCGAGCGGGCCCGAAATCTTATCCACCCAACCAACCGCGGCGATATCGGTGGAGGAGTTAAAGGCGCGAGGATCGAGGAGTCAGGCGCTACTCGAGCGCGCTGACGTCGCCCCAGCTGATTGCGCGGAACCCGAAATTTGAGATCCCGGAAAATCCACCGCTGTCAGTTGACCGGTCGCGTCAAAAGATGTCGTGGAAGCACTCGGTTCCCGACTGTCTGTTTCGCAAGCACTTCCACTCGGAACGTTGGTCGAGAGACATAAAATGGATAGAGGCAAGCAACGCCCAAGCCGAACCTAGTTCAGTCGGATCTGAACCTCAAGCACCACTTCTACGTTTCAACCCCAATCCATTCGGGGACTAATGATGGGGTCATAGTCCTAGGTAGGGTCATAGGCCTGCCGTACACGTCCTTTCCAAGGACTACCCCACACAAAGGACAGGACCCTAAGTCTGCCCCGACTGAATCAAGGTATCCTCGTCATCCAGTCGGTAACAGGCCCTGAATCATCCAGTCGGTAACTAGCATTCGGAGGACACCAGGCTCACCGACTGGATACACTCGGTACGTCGTAACCTCTCTGTAGGGAAACTGCCGTACGTTTCCGGGTGCATCTATTAGCATTTAGAGCATACGTTACCTGTAACGTCCGCATTCAATCGCCACTACTCCACCCCTGAGTCAGAACCGTTGTGGGGGGCAGCGCACTCTATATAAGCCGCCCTCCCCCACTGGTAAAGGGGTTAGCAAATCTTGGTACTCCATATCACACTCGGTAACAAGCTCCGAGAGCACTGAGACGTAGGGCTGTTACCTCCATCGCAGAGGGGCCTGAACTCATACAACCTCGCCGTAGCTAGGACTCTGCCCATCTCATTCGTACCATACACATCTACTGTCAGGCTTATACCCACGACAGTTTTACCACTTCAAAAGGGTCCCAACCTGGGTAAATATCATGTCTCATGTTCATCATGTTACAGTCTAGTCAAAATCACCAGCTCGGGAACCCCTACCCGAGATCTACCGGATTTAGCTCCGTCACGCAAAAAATTCACTCTACGGCAACACGAGCTGCTTCTTCTTAGCCCCCGTCTTGTCTTACTTGTCTTAGCCATGTCCCCACCCCGACGTCCTCATCGGCTCTGAAGCTGGTAAGCATCTTACAACCCCCCCTCCTTTTATTAGGTCGTTTGTCACGCCATTAGATAAGGTGTAGGCTCGATTTTGTCATTCCTCACCTCACCATTGATGTCGCCTAACTTATGGAAGAAGAGGGTAGTTTAGACAACAACACAGATAGTTGAGATTCAGGTGTGGCTCGTGTTGGTTCGCCACACTGATAAGCATGTCATCCGTTATGGTCCAATGTTCGCCACAGTGAGATTCAGATAGGAATTTGATAGCAAATTTGAACCACATCTACAACTCCAACGACATAGAGGCTCCGTGGATGCTTTGAATGAAAAGGGCACCTTTTGTTAGGCTTTCCTTGATGTTGAGAAACAGGATCTGCTACAAGATACAGTCTACCCAACCGTGAAAGAGCAAGTTGTCATGTTCCTCCATGTCTTGGGTCATAGTCAGAGGTTCAGGGTTATTCATAACACGTTTAGGATATTAATGAAGACCATTTTCAGGTATTTCAGACAGGTCTTATATGTTGTTGGAGAGTTAAGAGAAGAGATGGTGAAGTCACAAACCGGTCTAACTTCTAGCAAAATTCGCACTAGACTAAGATGTATCCATACTTCAAGGTGAGCATTACTCGTAGTTCATGCCTTGACATGCCATTTTCATAGTCATAATAGCGTGTTGTCATGACATTTTCTGCATTGCCCCAATTTATGGCACTCATGTCACTACTAGAGTGTCGAGGTCACAGTATGCAACATACTCGAGTAGAAAGCACTCACAAAATAGAATGTTCTTGCCGTTGTTGACTTTGATCTGAAGTTCACATATGTGTTACCTCGTTGGGAAGGATTGATCCATGATGCTAAGATTCTATTGGACAACATGTCTCAACATCATGGTATCAATATCCCCTGGAAAGTTCTACCTAGGATATGCTGGCTACGCATGTTGGCCTGATGTTTTTTCATCCTTCAGAAAAAATGTACCATCCGCGGTGGTGGAGGAGGGGGAGTAGCGGTCATCGGACGAGATTGATGGAGGAGCATGAAGAGGAGAAGGAGGACGAGATAGAGCCGACGCTTCTAGTTGGCCAAGCCGGATTCAGCATATCCGACACACGGGCTAAGTTTGAGCTCACGCAAGTGAAGAAGGCGGCGGAGCAGTAGGCCATCATGAACTCTATCGGCTTAGAGGCGGAGGTGGAGCAAACTGCCCCTATATCCATGACCGACGCGCAAAGGTGGATGCAATCTTCGCGGGCATGGAGTCTGATGAGAAGCCATAGACGTCGTGGGAGGCTACCATCCACCCGTTTTGTGCGAATTTCGTACGTTTGGGGTTCGGAATGGGGCTGTGTCCCCCTCAATTTGGGTTTGCGTCGGTTGGGTATCCAACACTCGACCGCATCTTCGACCGCATTTCGTCTGCACACAATTTTCCTCATTTTTCTATTACTTTCATCAACGAATTTTGTGATACATTGGAATACATTCACCAAATCTTGGCTAGAATGACAAGCCCAAAGAAAACAAGAACTACAAGGAAGCATTTTAAAAGATATCCAACTTCCATAACTCCTCCCGTAAGTTGGATTAGTGCCTTCTCGTTGTATTCGTTGTTCATCTGTGAAGTCTTGATCTTGAATAATTTTTCTTCTTCGGGTCTAAAGAATTAGACGTTGCTTCCGCACATCTAATCTCATCTCTAGATTCTACTCTATCAAGAAGTCCACAAACATCTATTAAATTGTGTGCCATCAGTACATCGATGTATTCTTCTTCCCAAAACCAAAAGTTACATCCATCCTACACAATAAATATTTGATTGTAAGAAAACAAACTGAATCTGGAATCACAACCAAAGCTAAACTAGCAAGTACCTCATCTTTTTTGCACTTGAAAAACACTCATCCGGGTTGTTCAGCATTGTAGACACGCAGTACACGACCTTCACTGGACAGTCGTCACACTTTATTAGCGGCATCCGTGCGCCGACGAGCATTTGGGCTAGCATCGAGCTCGGACGATGGCCATTTGTGTATTTGCCGAACCACCGACGGGGTACATCCGAGAGGCTGGAGGCGGAGTCAGTACCTGCATGTGTCCTCGGGGCATTGTCGGGGCTGTGCGGACCAGTACCCGGAAAGTCCATGGCACGCCGCGGCCTCGAGTAGTGTGTCATGCACAAATCCGGTTAGATCCGCTCCAAATCCGGCCGCCGGTTGCGCTGAAGGCGGGGTTGGACAACTCGTGGTGTGGAGAAAACATGGTCTGGTAGATGGACGTGCTTGACAGCTACACGACCACGACGGAGGCGCCGGAGGCGAATGGGGACGAGAATGAAGAGGGGCAAGGTGTGCCGCCGGAGTTTAGGGGGGGAGGGGGTATAGAAAAAAAGACGGGTGTGTCACTGATAAGCAGGCTAGGGGCGGCAAGGGCACGCGTCGCGCCCGTCTGCGTGTTTCCGTTTGGTCGCAAATGCGGACAAAACTTGGAACCGGAATGGATCGAAAGCAGACCGAAAACTAACATTTATTACTTTAGCCCCACTCGTTGGGCTGCGGTTTGTGCCCATTTATCTTCATACATACGCGGACGAATGATTTGAGGTTGTGCGTTGGAATTGGCCCAGCCCTGATTGGTCACCATACGTGGACGTGCATGTGTACTTTTTTTTAAGTTTGCATGTATTACCTTAGCACAACTTCAATGCACGACTCTAAACGGACGTCTATTTCGTCTGTTTTTCGTCCGTTTGGGAATGGCAATGAGGTCGTGTTCGTCTGGATTCATGAATGTGCGGCTCATGTGCCCAACGCGTGGCTGCATATCAGCAGCATCTTTTCCGTTCGAGAAAATACAAATATTTGAAATTAAACTGTCGATTGTTGCACGTCTGTATTATAACCGAATCAAAAATAAAAATAATACCGAATAGTGTTATTACAGTCCAACTAAAATCTGTTTGCCTGAAAAGAAATTAAACCAATAGATGCATCTATTGGTTGCCAATGTGAGTCCACATGTGCTTAACCAAGTCCTCGTGAAGCTGGATGTGAGTATGCCAATCACGCAATTCTCGATGAAACTGGATAAACTGTTCAAAGGTTGTAGAAGATGCATGCTCAAGCTCAACATTTTTGCCGTGGAAATCAAATCATTGGTCGTAGATGCTATCATCGTGCTAATCCTCCACGATCATGTTGTGCATGATCACACAAGCATTCATCACCTCCCAAATCTTCTTCGTACTCCATGTCAATGGAGGGTTACGAACGATACCCCACTGAGACTGAAGCACACCGAAAACACACTCCACATCCTTCCTATCACTCTTATGCATTTGGGCAAATCTATGTCTCTTCTCTCCTTGCGGGTTGTATATGGTCTTCACAAGAGTGGACCACTCAGGATAGATACCATGAGCTAGGTAATATCCCTTGTTGGAATGGTGCCCATTGATCTCAAAGTTGACCTTCGGGGAGCGGCCTTCTGCAAGCCTTGCAAACACCGGAGAATGCCGAAGACCACCACTAATATCATTCTGAGAACCGGCCATGTCGAGTAAAGAATGCCATATCTAGAGATCTTGTGAATCCATGTCGAGTAAAGAATGCCATTTCTTTCATTTTCAGTGCATTCAATCTATACTACCAAGCTTGTCCGGAAAGCCCCTCTCGGCATTGATCGTTAACAACCTCTTTGTGTCAGATGCAGTTGGCTCTCTGAGATACTCAAGGCCGAACACTTCCACCACAGCCGCGCAGAAACTATAGAGAGACATGAGACATGTGGACTCACTTATACGAATATACTCACCAACAAGATCACAAGGAATTCCATATGCAAGCATGCTGATAGCCGCAGTGCATTTCTGATACGAAGAGAAGCAAAGCTTGCCTAGGGCATCCTACTTTCACTCAAAGTATGGGTCATGTGCGACCACACCCTCGGGAATACGATTGAACACATGCCTTCTCGTTTGAAATGGGCGACGAATTTGATTTGGCCTGAATAATGCACCATGCTTAAAGTAATCGACATAGAGAAGGGCGTGGCCTTTCTCCCTATCGTGGTTCAAGGCCGGAGCATGGCCAGGGATTGATCCCCTGAACCGAGGCCGCTTCCTACTAATGTGCTCATGCACGACCAACACAACATCCAACTCTTCATCATCCGGTGAGCAAATGAAGTTATGAAAGAAAAACTCATCACTTCTATTCATTGTGCCTTGCGAGCAATCCGTCAAACGCCTTGCGGTCGTGCTGGCCGGAGTAGGTGGTGCACATCCTACTCCCCTCGCAGGCAACGATGGCTGGTCGGAGTAGGTGGTCCTGGAGGGAGCCCTGCGGCAATGAACGACCCATCAGAGGAGGTCTAGGACGGCGGGCGATGCCGGCTGCCGTATCTATCTCTCTTACCGGCGATCAAGGAGAACCCTGGCCAAATGCTTTCCAGAAAGCTGATGCGGAGATAGCTATGGCATGGCATGGTCCTTCGACGACCTTTGTGAAAGACGGTGCAGACGTGGAGGGTGGCGGCGGTGGCAATGCCGAGGGGCGGAGGGAGGTAGAGAAAGAAAGGGGGGGGGTTCTATGTCCCTGACGAGCAGGGCAGGGCAGGACAAGGGTATGCGCCGCTCTTGTTCGCTCAAACTTGATTTGAAGTTGGGCAGGGAATGGGTCAAAAGAGGATACAAAATGGACGACTCTCTCTTTGCGGCTGCGCATTGGAAGGCTTGCTTTGTAGTTTGTGTCAATGTTTGACCACATATTTGACTAGTAAATGTTAAATCCACGCCACAAAAAAAATTATACCATTGGAACATATATTATTATTGATAGATATATAACTTGTACTCCATCCGTTCCTAAATGTAAGTTTTTTTATAAATTTTACTACTAACTACATATACTGTATATAGACATATTTAAAGTATATAGATTCATTTATTTTTCTTTGTATGTAGTTTATAATAAAATATGTAAAAAACTTGTATTTAAGAACAGAGGAAGTATTTCATTAGTTATTAAATTGTGGTCAAATTTTGATCTAAAATATGAAGGACTAATAAATCAAGATAGGGGATGGAAATATGATGCGATCAATGCCATTTGTGGGCGGTGAGAGCAATTCTAATCGGACGATTCATTTCGTCCACGAGTGTTCGTTTGGATCTTCGTAGACACAAATCGCAGAACAACGCACCGATCCAAATGCGTACGCGCGTTTTTTTATCCGCGTGCGACCTCTTCTAGGCTTAATTTTGGACCGAATTTGTGTCATCACGGACAAGGGACAGACGCGCGCGACACCCGCCTTTCTTCTTTCCTTGGCCCGCCCGTCGGTGGCACAACGCCACATTTTCCTTCGAATTTCCAAAAACCTTCGGCACATGCGTCATAGACGACGACGCGCCGACCCTCTATGCCATCGCCACCCTGGACTCCCTCGCCTCTGCCGATCCTGTCTCTGTCAAGGACGCACGGAAAGGGCCACTTTCTGTGAAATAGATGAGTTAAGCGTATACCATCACGCAGGGACGCGCTGCATATATATAGCCAACAACGGCGAGATAGATTACAAGGGTTAGGTACATACTTGATCTCCAAGTTAGCTAGACACTAGGAGATAAGCTAAGCCTAACACGACAGTTACAAGAGATAAGTAATGGCATGTACAATAAGATGTTTAACACTCCCCCTCAATCACAACTATCTAGGTTGAGATTGTGTCTAAAAGAGGTTTGGTAAAGCCATCTGCAACTTGATCACCAGTAGGAATGAACCTGATGTTCAACAGCTTGTTTGCTACTATCTCTCGGACAAAGTGGTAGTCAATCTCGATGTGCTTCGTTCTTCCATGGAAGATAGGATTAGCAGACATATATGTAGCACCAAGATTGTCACACCACAGAGACGCAGCCTTTGGATGTTGAATGCCTAATTCAGTCAACAAGTTTTGAACCCAAATAACTTCAGCAGTAGCATTAGCTAATGCTTTATACTCAGCTTCTGTGCTTGATCTAGACACAGTGGGTTGTTTGCGAGCACTCCATGAAACTAGATTTCCTCCTAGAAACACTGCAAAGCCGCCTGTGGATCTCCTGTCATCAGGACAGCCTGCCCAATCTACATCTGAGAAGGCATTGACAAGCTTAGAATCTGAGTTGCTAATTTTAAGACCATGACCCTTTGTTGAGTGAAGATACCTTAATATCCTCTTAACTACTGTCCAATGAATATTGGTAGGAGCATGCAAGAACTGACAGACTTTGTTTACTGCAAAGGAAATGTCTCGTCTAGTCAATGTCAAATATTGTAGTGCTCCTACAATACTTCTGTACCTGGTAGAATCATCTCCTCCAAGTACTTCACCATCCTGAATGGATAGTTTCACAGAAGTGGAGAGTGGTGTGGGTGAAGGCTTGCACCCCAGCATACCTATTCTCTGAAGGATTTCATGAACATACTTTTCTTGTGATAATAATATGCCATTCGGAAGATGCTTTACCTCAATCCCAAGGAAGAAATGAAGGTTGCCAAGATTGTAAGAGCAAAATCCTTGCGCAAGTCCGTGAGGAGGGCTTCAACTACTTGGGATGAAGAACTAGTAACAACTATATCATCCACATAAATGAGCATAAAGATAGTTAATCCATGCTTATGATAGAATAAAAGTGATGTATCCCCCTTGGATGGAACAAAACCAAGTGAGTGAAGCTTTGAGGATAACCGAGAGTACCAGGCGCGAGGTGCTTGTTTCAAACCATATAATGCTTTATTAAGTTGGCAAACATATCGTGGTGAGTGTGAACTCTCATACCCAGGAGGTTGTCTCATGAACACTTCCTCTTCCAGAACACCATGCAAAAAACGCGTTCTTCACATCTAACAGTCGCATGCACTAGTTCTGTGATACTGCAATGGACAGAATAATTCGAATAGTAGCAGCTTTAACCACATGACTAAAAGTGTCCTCGTAGTCAATCCCGTACCTTTGCTTGAACCCCTTTGCAACAAGGCGTGCCTTATATCTGTCAATACTACCATCAGACTTGCGTTTGACCTTGTAGACCCATTTGCAGTCAATTATATTGCTGCCTTTGACACGAGGAACTAGCTGCCAAGTGTTGTTCCTCAGAAGTGCAGAGTACTCCTCATCGATAGCTGTTTTCCAACGGGGATCACCAAGAGCCTCTCCCAAGGTTTGAGGTTCACCTGTGTCACAGGACGATCCCCACCGGATGCATCCATCAGTGTAAACTTGGGTTTAGTAACACCACCTTGGGAGCGTGTATGTGCACGAGCAGGTGGCGGCGCAACGGGGCGTGTGAGGTGTTGTTGGAGGCGGTTGGAGGTGGCAGACAGAGGGGAATCAGCGGGGGAACCGCCAACAGCTGGCGCATCCGCACAGGTTCCCGAGGCAGCGGGGTTGGTGTAGTCCGCCTCGGAGGAAGCGGCGTCTGGCGTCACGTCTCCTGGCCCGCCAGAGAGAGGGGACCCACCACGAGTCGGGGCGACGCGGAGTGGCGACCAGGCGAGGCGGCAGTTGGCTCGGGGGCCGGGACACCGCCTGGGACGTCTGCAGCAGAGGATCCCGAGGAGATCCCGCCCGAATCTTGCTCGGGGAGGCCGCCACCAGAAGCGGCTGTCGGGGCAGATCCAGCCGCGGCTGGCGTGCCGGCTGTCGCGGCACACCCAGCAGCGGCGGGCGATGCGGGAGCAGCACCTGCAGACATGAAATCACCCACCGAACCTGCATCCAAGTCCTACACACTTGCACTAGAAACCTGATCAGAGGAATGAGACAGAGACATATGGTCAGCAACATTAGCTAGCCCCTCGACAAAGGTAGGAGATGGGAGAAGATGGGTGGGTAAAATAACAAGTTCTTTACGGAGTTGGGCACGAGCGTTGGGATGAAGCTGGGAGAAAGGGAAAACTTGTTCATCAAAAACCACATCACGGGAAATATACACACGGCCAGATGCAACATCTAAGCACTTATAGCCTTTGTGCATGGTACTATAACCCAGAAAGACACATTGCTTGGAGCGGAACTCAAGTTTGTGCTTATTAAGAGGACGAAGGTTTGGCCATACAGCATAGCTAAAAATGTGGAGAAAGGTGTAGTTGGGTTTAGTACCAAAGAGACGCTCAAGAGGTGATTGATTGTTGATGACCCTACTGGGAACACGGTTTATAAGATAGATAACAGTAAGAAAAGCTTCATCCCAAAATTTTAGTGGCATAAACGCATGAGCGAGAAGTGATAAGCCTACTTCAACAATGTGTCTATGTTTGCGTTCGGCGGAGCCATTTTGTTGATGAGCATGGGGGCATGACACATGATGCGAAATACCAATACGTTCAAAGAAAGAATTGAGTGCCTGATATTCTCCTCCCCAATCTGTTTGCATGGAGAGAATTTTGCGGTCAAAGAAGCGTTCAACATGTTGTTGGAAAATATGAAACTTGGCAAACACATCAGACTTGTTTTTAAGCAAATAAACCCAAGTGAACTTGCTGAAATCATCGATAAAACTGACATAATATTTCTGTGTGCCTACACAGATGGGTCCAGGACCCCACACATCGGAAAAAAAGCTCTAAAGGAGCTTTTGACTCACTAGTAGAACGCGAATAAGGAAGTTGATGGCTCTTGGCCATTTGACACGAATCACAAACTAACAGGTGATCTTTTTTATTGGAAACTGGAAGACAAAAATCACGCAGAATTTTCTGGACCACCGGGAGTGCAGGATGTCCAAGGCGTTTGTGCCATCTTGAAGTAGACAGCTTCACAACACCAAGAACTTGACGTTGAGGAGCATCATGGCGAACAGACACAAGAAACAGGCGGTTCTTACTCTTGCTTTGAAGAATGGTTCTCCGAGTGGCCCGATCCTTAACAAAGATAATTTCAGGGTAAACTTCCAGAAAAGCATGATTATCTTGAATAAGTTGATGGGCAGAGAGAAGCTTTATTGGCTTGTGGTGCATGGAGGATGTTTTTGAGATCTAGTGAGCCATGAGGGGTAGATAAGACTGAATGACCAATATGTTCAATGCTCATACCTTGACCACTCGCAGTGTGGATTTGTTCCGTGCCAGTGTAGCGATCACGGACAGCAAGCTTCTCGAGTTCTCCGATGACGTGATCCGTTGCGCCGGTGTCGAGATACCAGTTGGTATCTACTCCATAGGAGTGGGTTGCGTTGGCAGTTCGGTGGCCGCTGCCTCCGCCACCACCGCCACCGCCGCCGCGACCACCACCTGCAGGGTTGCGCACGTTGTTGTTGTAGCCATGGTCGTAGCGCTTCTTACAGCGCCATGCACCATGCCCGCTCTCCTTGCAGATTTGACAACGCTCGTACTGCTGGTCGCCTCGATCATAACGATCACCAGACTGACATGGTTGTCCGCCGCCGTTGCCACCATTAGGGTTTCGGCCACCGCCGTTGTTGTTGGAGTAGCCTCGTCCGCCGCCGTTGCTGCCTCCGCATCCGCCGCCGTAGTTGCCACGACCTCCACCCTTTGCAGCAAGATTGGCAGTGTGGGCTGCTGTTTGGGTAGAGATCCTGGCCTCGGCAGCGAGCAGTAAGGAGAAAAGTTCTCCTAGACCGATCGGTTGGTCGGTGATGGTGCGGGTGGAGATGGTGGATACGAAGCCGTTGTACTCCGGCTCGTGCATGAGGCCTTGGAGGATGTGGGAGACGACATCATCCTCGTCCAAAGCCTTTCCCGCCGCAGCAAGCTCGTCGCCCAGCCCTTTCATCTTAGTGAAATAAGCAGCCGCAGAGAGATCACCCTTCTGGGTGTTGCCGATCGCCGAGCGCAGTTGGATAACTTAACACGCGCCCGGGGCTGCGAAGCGAAGCTGTGAAGGATCTCCTTCCATGTCGATGCAGCGGTGTCGCAGTTGCTGACTTGCAAAAGCACATCGTGTGAGAGACGGCGAGCAGGAACGTAAGAACCTGCTGGTCTTGTGTCACCCAGACTACATGCTCTGGGTTTGGGTGGCGGTGATCTCCTTCTTGCCGGCGACGTCCTTCTCCGACAGGAGTTCAGCAGCTGGCTCCTTGATGGAGCCGTCGATGTAGCCCATCATCCCGGCTGCCTTGATGTGCGGCAGCACCTGGGCACGCCAGATCAGGAAATTATCCCGACCTAGCTTCTCGGTGATGGTGTGTCCAAGGGAGGCGATGGACGGAGCAGCCATGGCGACCGGCGGAGGAGGAGGATGTCGACATAGCTTAGATGCGATGGGGAGAAGTAGCTCTGATACCATGTGAAATAGATGAGTTAAGCGTATACCATCAGGCAGGGACGCGCTGCATATATATAGCCAACAACGGCGAGATAGATTACAAGGGTTAGGTACATACTTGATCTCCAAGTTAGCTAGATACTAGGAGATAAGCTAAGCCTAACACGGTAGTTACAAGAGATAAGTAACGGCATGTACAATAAGATGTTTAACACTCTCGACCAAGAAGAAGAAGGTTCTCACGCCTAAGGAGCCAGGAAGTCAGGAGCGAGGTCGCCCCCGCGTCCAACATCGCAGCCATCGTAGATCGAGAGGCCGAAGGCGCGAAGACCAAATGGCTCGTCCACGAGGCCACATCGGAGACCCTGCTGATGCTGGGCTTAAACCTAGGCCAGCACCGGTTCGTTGTTGCTGTTGTGGCTGTAGCCAACACCGGCTCATCGTTGCCGCAGTCGTCCAGCATGCCACCACGCCGCATGTGCACGGCTTCCGACGGTGCGACCCGCAAACCACCCGTTTTGTCGAACTCTAAGGGATGCGCACAAATGGCCTCGCGAGCTCCCGACTGAAGTCATGGGAAACACCGGCAACCTGTTCGATAGAATGTCGCCTGATTAATACGAGGCCAACCACAACAAAAAATGGGTCACGCGATTGAAACGGTCGATCTATTTTCCAAAGGATTCGACATGCTGTTTCAAACGGATAAAAGATGAACAAAACAAACATTAATTTAGGTCGGACGCTTCGAGTTGTGTGACAAAGTGGCGGCACCGGCCGAGGTAATTCACACGAGCGCCGCGCAGTCAATGCGATCAAATTATCGTGGAGAAGACTTGTCCGGCCCCTTTCCGCAGCGTACTTGGGCTTGGGCGCGAGCGAGGTCCCCGAGCTTCATATAAATGCGGGCCAGCGCCATAACTTTCTCCTCCGTCCCCGGCCACGCTGCTCTCTTCTCTGGCAAGCTAGCTCGGCGGCCGCGCAGTGCGTCGATCAAGAAGATAGACGAGCGGCGCAGCAGCGTTGGCCAGCCGCTGGCGCTGGTGCCAGTGGGGAGTGAAGTCCAAAGATGCTGCCGGCGGCCAGGTACCTGCTGGGCTCCCCGGGCGCCAGCGGGTTCGGCTCCAAGTCCACCGCCGAGGAGGTCACGGCGGCCTGCCCTGACCTCGGCTCCCTCACCGCCATCATCACCGGCGCGACGTCGGGCATCGGGGCGGAGACGGCGCGGGTGCTGGCGATGCGGGGTGCCAGGGTGGTCATCCCGGCGCGGAGCGTCAAGGCGGCCGAGGACATGCGCGCGCGCATCCTCGGCGAGTGCCCCGGCGCCGACGTCCTCGTGCTGCACCTGGACCTCAGCTCGCTGGCCTCCGTCCGGGACTTCGCCCGCCGCTTCCTCTCCCTCGGCCTGCCCCTCCACCTCCTCATCAACAACGCCGGCAAGTTCTCGCACGGCCAGCTCGCGCTGTCCGAGGACGGCGTGGAGATGACCTTCGCCACAAACTACCTCGGGCATTTCCTGCTGACGAAGCTGCTGCTGGCGAGGATGGCGGAGACGGCGGCGGCCACGGGCGTTCAGGGCCGCATCGTGAACGTGTCGTCGAGCGTGCACGGCTGGTTCTCCGGCGACTGGGCCGACTACCTCCAGCTCGTCACCCGCCGCAAGATGTAAGCACCACATCTTTCTTCTTTCATCAATCCTTCACCTAACTCCGTGGACTGACAGTAAGCACCATTAGTTAGTTTTATGTATTATCGTCACCTGATGGATCGCCATTGTTTAGTCGGCGCTAATCAAGCTTGGCATGTGCATGTGCACGTACACTACAGACCCTACGACGCGACGCAGGCGTATGCTGTGTCCAAGCTCGCCAACGTGCTGCACACCAAGGAGCTCGCCGCCCGGCTTCAAGAGGTGGGCGCGGACGTGACGGTGAACTGCGTGCACCCCGGCATCGTGAGGACCCGCCTGAACCGCGACCGAGAGGGGCTCATCACAGATCTCGTCTTCCTCCTGCTGTCCAAGCTGCTCAAGACCATTCCACAGGTGACCATTAACCATCTGCTCCATTGGTTATGCGCCGTGCCGGAGGCCATGGCTTTTCGCACTAAATGCGCCGCTCGGCTAACCTTGCTGACGTACGTATGCATCCCTCTATCTCTTCTTGCGTCCAGGCTGCGGCGACCACGTGCTACGCGGCGGTGCACCCGAGGCTGGCCGGCGTGTCCGGCCGCTACTTGGCCGACTGCAACGAGGCTCTGCCGTCGCCGGCCGCCGCAAGCCGCAGCGAGGCCGCGCGGCTATGGCAGGCTTCGGAGGACATGATATGTGCCGCAAGCAGTCAACCGGACAGGACCATCTGAGGATACGACGACAACTTTCTGTCCATCAATCGTGTATAAACATATGATTTTTCTTTCTCTCTCTCTCGGTTTGTTCTGATTCAAGCCAGGATGTAACATGCACATATACATATTTTAGTAGCAACGAGTATCCAGTTAGTGATCGTGTTTCTCACAGAGTGAAGAGCATCTGTAAGAAAGAGCTGGGACTGTGAGATCCATGTGTATTACATATTGTATTACAGTACTATCTTGTTGTATATACACTATTAGACTAGAGGCATTTCTAACTGATCCCTACAAAATAGAGGCCTAAACGTCGGAGGAAACTTTAGTAGTATATGTATACTCCATTAAAATTTAGCCGGACGTAGTAGATCCTTTAAACTTAGCGGAATAAACATAAATTCAAACAAAATTTGCATACATTTAAACATAATTTGAAACTACTATCGGCAACCGGTCATAAATTCGAACTTCAAACAGTAGAGAACACTAGACTATTCAATTTTTTTTTTGTCATAGCGAAGGTCGAGCCAATCATGCCACAATAGGCCACCGCCGACAATACATAGGTCCAGGCCGGTACCATCGTCGTTGTCGTCGGGGAAGATCCGCGGCCACTCCTCCTCCCCACCCACGATGTTGCCGTGCACCTCCTCGCCTCCTTGCATTTAGTCGTTGGAGATAACGTGACCTCCCCGTCATTCTTTGCGGAGATGGCCACCTCTGCTTCCACGAGCTCGGGGTGCTTTCAGCGTAGATCTACCATGTACAACTCGTCGGCTTTCTCCGCGACGGGGCGCTCCGACGTCTCTCGGTCCTCTCAAGCCGTCGTCGCATCCACCACACCCGACGCTGTAGAAGTGCATGCTCTAGCCAATGCAACCAAAAGACCGATCTGATGGAAGAGACTAGACAGCACATTATACGTCAACACTCCCCCTCACGTGTGGCTCCCTCAGGGCTAAACGTGGACCGAAAGTGGGCTGCAATTTAATTGCGCTAGCCGGGTCTTGAACTCGAGACCTCTTGGCTCTGATACCATGTAGAAGTGCATGCTCTAGCCAATGCAACCAAAAGACCGATCTGATGGAAGAGACTAGGCAGCAGCACATTATACGTCAACAGACGCCACTGGGGGAAGGTGAACCGGCGTCTTGAACCGCGGGAAGTTGAGGCGTGCTTGCTCGTCGTGGAACCAGTCGTACTTGAGGGTGGCGAGCTCCGTCAAGGCTTGTTTGGTTAATCCCTTCCACAAAGGGATTGGAGTAGATTGAAGGGGATTAAGATGAATTTTGACTTGTGAGGGATTTAATCCCTTTCAATCCCCCCCAAACCCCTTTAAATATCAAGAAACCAAACAATGCCTCACATGGGAGAAGCCAAGCCACTTACGCATGTAGGTCTCCTGATCGGTTATCTCGGCCACCCACGTCCCCCACGGCCACTAAGGGGCGCTGGTGTTTGCCCTCTACGGCCGCCGCGGCTTTGGGAGGTCCACAAAGTCAGCGAAGCAGTCGGGAGGGCAACGACTCAAGAATCCACTGCTTGACGAACCGCGGGCATGGAGACGCGAATGTACGGTGCGGGTCAGCGACGAGGACCTCCGACCACCGTCTCCGGCCATTTGAACGAGAGGGGGCAGCGGGGGAAGTAATTGACGACGGGGATGGAGAGGAGAAGAGAGAGATGAGGCGGGAAGGAAGAGGAGAGCAAGTAAGACTTTTATACCCGATCGCTGCTCAATGGAGTAAATATAGGGAGACGCACCGCTTCAAAATTATCCGTGTCTAACATTGATTGGAATCGGCCAGGTGCCGGTTAAAGAAGTAAAACCTTGTTTTCATTTTTCTAACTTGTACCGTTATTGTGATCAGTTAGAAATGGCCTTATTGACTTGTGGCTAGGTGACATGTAAACATATACAGGTATTATATACTCCTTGAGATGGCTATGAGTATTTCACTACTAGTAGTATTGCGCAAGCCCTGTGTACTGGCCGGACTCCTGTAGCTCACTATGTTGTTCATGTAGAGAAGTGAGGGATGCCACAGTATCGCACGCACGTTCTGCACCACCTTTGGATCTACTGAACTTTATCCACATCACTGGCGTGGAAGTAGAAGGTGATACGTACGTGCGTGCGTGCATGGGCCAACAGGCAACAGAAGAGAAGAGCTGGATTGTCCGGTTCGATTGGACTCATCGACTGGCTATTCCATATACGCCCGATGCTTGTCGAAAGCCACTTGATTGCACGGCCGGCCGTTGTACGTCGGCCATTGGGGTGCTGCAAAAGGAAGGGCCCTCCTTTCTTTCTTTCTTTCTTTCTTCCGTGAGATGGCTGCTTCCTGTCTCTGGATGATTGGCGGTGAAAGAATGGAACGAGGTTTTCCATCGTAAATTGTTAACGCGCGCGGTTCTCTGTGGGACTCAAAGTAGGTGTTGTTCCTCTTCTACCAGGATCCATATAGAACTACAAGGATGACAAATTAGACCGAGGTTTGATCTTTCAATATTTTTTTTAAACCAATGTTGGATCTCCAATAGTCTAGCGTATGTACGTTGATGATTACTATTTGTATTTAAATTTTACTGTTTCAAACGAGTTGCCCTTTTTACCAACAAAGAATTAAGGAATACACTTTCGGAACTTTATTCACAAAAACTGAACATAACTTCGTCACAGGAGTTACTATAAATAACATTGAATATCGATCATGCCTTGCTGTAGCATATTGAAAAAAACTAGCAAAGTGACCCGCACAATTGCCCGGGTAACATCTTAATTATCTTCTATTGTATCCGAAATTTGTAGGAACCTAGTAAGAGCACACGTCTACCCTTTTTTTTGTTGGGTAATATCTTAGCTATCTGGTATATTATAAGTTTTTTGTATCCATAAAAAGTTAAACCAATAAATTTAAGCGTACGAAGCACTTGTATACTGGGTTAGACCGTATGTTGATCACTTTATGTGTATTAGCTTATTCAGGAATGTTTCAGCTATGCTATCAATATTTAGTTAATAGCAAAGAGTTGAACTCTCACCATTTTATATACATCCATTTATTTGGCAATGGTCCATTAAGCTATTTACCTTATTTGATGGATGGAAGTAAGTTTGTAAATTACTATAAAGCATATAAGAGTCAAACCACTACTTTAATTGATTATGAACGATATACAAATATATTCACAAAAAAAACTGGTATACAAATCTATAGCACATAATGTTTTGAAATATGTGAATAAGCAACAGAATATTTTATTTAAGATTGGAGGTCAATCCTCCTCCCCGTTCTAAGCTATGCAATAACATTTTCAACAATGGTTGTATTAACAAAATACTCCCTCTGTCCCAAAATAACTGCCTCAACTTTGTATTAACTTTAGTATAAATTATACTAAGCATATGACAATTATTTTAGGACGGAGGGAGTATAATATATCTCCAGTCATCCTCCTGTACTATTGAACAATCCCTAAATATGTCATTTTCACAAAAAGACAAACAAAATGTTATATTTTTATACCCATTACACTATTCATGTATCATGTTGTTTTCTGCTTTGCATTGCCATTTCTATGTTCATCTGTCCAGATTAGTTTATAAATTATGAAAAGGTTTACGACATGAAATTGCATTCGAATAAATGTCATGTTACATATTTAGTAAATGTATTTGTGTAATGGATGGCTAATGTAATACTTTCTTCGTCCCAGAACAAGTATCTCAAAGTTGTACTAATGTGGAGACTCTTATTTTGAGATGGAGCAAGTACATGTCATTGCATGTTCTCCTGTAGTGTACCTTAAAATAATGTTATATGGAAGTTAAACAGTATGATATTTTCTGCAAAAGTTGGCCAGGTGGTACCACTCGTGCGAGGCAAAACTTCGTGTGACCTTTTTATAAAGGTTGATTCAGATTTGACCGTAGTTTGTAAAACATTCGGGATCTAACCCTTTTCCTACCGCACATGTCCAATGACGGTAGGGTATAAAACCCTATCGTCGAGGTAAACTTATCCACGTTAGCACGACGCACCACTACCATTAAATATGCTGACGGTAGCCTGTATAATCCTACCGTGAAGGCATTCAGATTTTTTTATAATAGGATATGCAACCCTTCTCTCGGGATCCTTAGCAGTAGGTTCCTATCATCATGCGAGCAAAAAAAAATCACAAAAGTTTTACAAATTAAGATCAGATTTGGATTAACTTAAAAAAATAAAAACACGAAATTTAACCCTCCTGCGACGAGCGAGCAAAAGATGGACAAGGTGTCCGTATCGACATGTAAGCCAGACATAGGTCCGTGCATATTCATGCGAGTGCAACAGCATAAAGAAGACGGCGATCGACGGACATGCGTACTTGCCGGCCGAGTGCATGTGCGGCGCCATCTATGCAACATGCATGGTGCACGGCGGCGACCAAGTCCGGCGTGAACGGAAGGGATAAGCTGGATCTATGGAACGTTTCCTTCCATCCTACCGCCGACGGGCCTCACCTATTTGCCACCCGCACCCCAAGAAAGACACGACGACCGAGGAACGCACGGAGGAGGAGGTCGATCGAGGATATGAACATAGTCGATAGACATGGTACGTGGTGAGGCGATATCACTGGACCCTGGCTCGCCGTGCCATGTCCGAGCCACGGAGGACATCATGTCCGGATGACACTGCTGCCACAGATCGATGTATACACGCACGCACGTTCGACACTAGACAAGAGTTCCGCTGCTGAGTTCCACGCACTTCTATATGTGGAAAAACCCTGCCAACAGCCAAGGAGTTGATGGATGGTTTGATGTGATTCATATTACCACGTCGTAAAACTGAACGCAGATCATATCCAGTTCATGCATATGATGCAACACAATTATCATAATATAGCTAAGCTAGTTAGTAGTACCAAGCATGTGGCGTGCGGGGTCATCGATCGGTCACTAATGAAGCGCGCGGGAACAAAGGAACATGGCAATTGCGCGGTGTACTACTACGTCTACGTGTGTTTGCTCCGCATGAAACGGGCATGGATGAGTCGTTGTCCATGCGCCGAACTTGACGCCTACGCTCACATGCATGTCGCTATTTAACGAGAAACACTTCTGCCATCTCGCCCTCTCCATGTATGCATGCATGCCTTCCTTATCTATCCTCAAATCAAGTGTACTGTGGCTGGCTAGCTATCCAGGGTGTAGGACGTGATTACACAATGTGAACTCATGACATCCGTATTAGCTCACGATAGCATCACCTGGACCTGTTTTCTAATCATCGCTGTCGTTCGCGATCGAGCACTGGTTAATTGTAATCTACTATCATACTTTCTCGGTTTCTAAATATTTATAATTAGGGGAAAAAACCTAGACTAGAGTAGGAGTACATGTGTTGATCGATACTCCTACTCCCTCCGTCCGCGAATAAACATACACAGATTATAGAGTGAGGTAAAAAACTGCATTGGAAAGATGCAAGCTATCATCTCTCTCATCACCCAATGAGCTAAGCCCATGTAGAAAGTAAGGAGACTATGTGTTAAAGGAATTGCTTCACGTACGACGTTTTACGTTCGATAACTGTACGATTCCACCTGTACGCTCTGCCCCGGCTGAAACATCCTTCCGTGCTACTTATGGCAACCCAAGGTCCAGCCCAAACCCATACCCATACGGGACCCATATTACTCTGCCCTAAACCCATCAAAACTTCTCCACGATTCCACCTTCTCGCTCTGTATCTTTTCACGCCTCCTCTTCCCATGACGGCTCATCTTCCTTATCACATCTTCCCTGCCGATCTACAAATCCATCCCAGACAGACATGATCTGCACCACTGCAAAGAAGATCAATTAGAAGGGCAAATAATCAGGTCCAGACAACACTACGAGGTGAGTATCTTATACATGTATTCGATCAAATCTGTTCCATGCCATCCTTCACGAGTTCTTCCCTGCTAATCTACAAATATGTCTCATTCACATGTAATCTGCACCTAATCAGAGGTGTGTATCTTTTGCATTGTTTAGATTTAATTTGTTCCTGGTTATTTCTTTTTTAAGGTCCTACGGCGGGTGTATGCTCACTGATCTGTTTTATTTTTGGCAATTTTACATAGATGATGGAGTCAAATTTAATTTCCGATGAAGTGGCCGAACAGAACATGATATTTCAAGAGGATGATGCAGATGTTTTCTTTGTGGAGGAGAATGGTGACCATTTGGAGGACCAACAAGTAGAACCGATCATGATGTTGGAACCTAAGAAGGGGCTCATGTTTGATAGCGAGGATGATGCTGTTAAGTTCTACAAAGGTTATGCAAGAAAGAAGGGGTTTGGTGTAGTAAGAAGAACCACTAGATACGATGAAGACAACAAGCTTCATTATTTTACTCTTGCTTGTAGTAGACAAGGGAAAGCTCAATACTCGTCAAAGAACTTATTTAAACCTTATCCATCGACAAGGATGCAGTGTCCAGCTAAGAGTAATTTTTCTCGCCGTGGAGATAAGTTTTGCATTAGTTCTGTTACCGTTGGCCACAATCATCCAATAAGTCCAAGCAAATCCAGATTTCTGAGGTGTCATAAGAAACTTGACTTGCATGCCAAAAGGACACTAGAATTGAATGATCAAGCAGGAATCCGAATGAACAAGAATTTTGGTTCTCTTGTTATGCAAGCTGGTGGCTATGATAAACTTCAGTTTGGTGAAAAGGAGTGCAGAAACTATTTGCAAGAGACAAGAAGGTTGCAGCTTGGTGCCGGAGATGCACATGCGGTTTATCAATACTTCCTTCGTATGCAGTCAAAGGATCCAGACTTTTTCCATGTTATGGATGTGGCCGAGGATGGACGACAGAGAAATGTCTTTTGGGCAGATTCAAGGAGTAGAGCTACATATGAATCTATTTCGGATGTCGTCACTTTTGACACTACATACTTGACAAACAAGTATAGCATGCCGTTTGCTCCTTTTGTTGGCGTAAATCATCATGGTGAATCAGTTTTGTTAGGTTGTGGTCTTTTGTCTAATGAAGATACCGACACTTTTGTGTGGTTATTTAAATCATGGCTATGTTGTATGTCAAACAATCCACCAAATGCTATAATCACTGACCAATGCAAAGCAATGCAGAATGCTATCGGAGAAGTTTTCCCTCTGGCGCGTCATAGATGGTGTATATGGCATATCATGAAGAAGATTCCTGAAAAGCTTAGTGGGTACGAAAAGTATGAGAACATCAAATACACATTGTCAAATGCGGTTTATGATTCCTTGACCAAACATGATTTTGATGAAGCTTGGCTACACATGATTGAGAAGTATGATCTCCACGACAATGAATGGCTTGGTGGGTTATATGGTAACAGAAATCTATGGGTACCGGCATATGTGAAAGATACTTTTTGGGCAGGAATGTCTTCAACACAAAGAAGTGAGAGTGTGAATGCTTTCTTTGATGGCTATGTCAATTCTAGAACAACTCTGAAGCAATTTGCGGAGCAGTATGAAAATGCATTACGAGACAAGGTAGAGAAAGAAAACAAGGCTGATTCTAAGTCATTCCAAGAGGTAATTCCATGCATTACTCACTATGACTTCGAGGGGCAATTCCAGGCTGCCTATACCAATGCAAAGTTTGAAGAGTTTCAAGATCAATTGAGAGGTAAAATATATTGCTATCCAACTCTGTTGTACAAAGAAGATTCACTTTTTACATTTAGAGTCAGAGAGGACCGCAAGATTTTTTATGAAGGAGAGGATGGAGATATTAAAGAGAAATGGGTTATTTTAGAGTTCACTGTTTTGTTCAACCAAGGTGAATGCGATGTGCGTTGTGTTTGCCGGTTATTTGAATTTTGAGGCATCTTGTGTAGCCACATACTTTCTGTGCTTGCTCTCATGGAGATTATAGAAGTACCTTCTAAATATATACTGCAACGATGGAGAAAGGATTTCAAGCGCAAACACATCTTTATGAAATGCTCCTACGATGATAGGGTGAATACACCAGTTGTGCAACGTTACGATAATTTGTGCAAGCGTTCTCGTGAACTGGCACAAAATGGGGCTGAGTCTGATGCATTGCATGATTTGGTTATGGATGGCTTTAATGAGTTACAGATAAAGATTGATACATACCGAACTACCCATAAAATTCTGGAGGAGGATCCTACTTCAAAACATGATGCTACAATGGTAAACAAGGAAAAAATTGACTCAACCCAATCCATGTTCGCAGTGCCGGTCGCCCTCCCTCAAAAAGAAAGGAATCTAAAGTAGATCAAGTGGTCAAATGACTAAGAGCGAAGAAGCAACAGGTACCAAAAAGTACAAAAGCAGTGTCAAGTCAAAAAGGGAGAAAGGTATGTAAATTTAGTCTTTTTTGTAGGAAATTCTTTCTTACTGTTACTCCTTGCTGAAGTGTGAGCACTACATTATTGCAGAAAGACGGCAGCAAATCAAAAAATGGGCAAGAAAGTAATCCTCTTCCATCAAAACAAACCGAGGTAATATTTCATTCAACTGTAGTTTATAGGTTACTTCACATTCTTTTCCTTGTCACAAAGTTTTTTTTTCTTTAGGGAAATACATACTGTGAGGGACGTGATGTTGGAAGCTTTTCTTTCTTTCCTAATGAGTATCAGGTATTTAGTTGTGGTGATTTTGCAATACTATACTAGATTACCAATATATGTGACAAACAAGATAACTACTTGTTTTTGTTCCAGCAACTCCAAACAAGTGAACCTGCTACATCAATTCAAATCAGCTCCTACATTGACATTCTACAGGTGCTAGAGTCGTACTATCAATTATTTGTCCAAAATTACTTTGTCAATGGCTAATTGGTTTTTTTAATAACTTTGAAGGGAAAGAAAGATGTCATGGAATTGCTACCTGCTAACTTGAATGGATGAGACAGACACACTCTGTAGTGCTTCTGAACCGATCAATTTGGCTTATAGCACTAGATGCAAGCATCTATATTGGTCATTGTAACCATGATTATACTTCTTTTTTGTGGGAGGAACCATGATTTTCCTTCAACGCTATTTATCAGCAATTGATTTATCAGTGTCACTATTTTTTCTAGTTCAGTATGAAGTCTGTATGACCAAAATATTTTCTGAAATCTCATATTTAATCAAGCATGATTTACATTGTCGATTACAGTATGGAAATAGCGCATTCATAGTCCACTGTCATATTTGCTCTCAGTTACCAGATACAATACGGGCCACATTCAAGTATGCATCGACTACTAACCACTAAATTTCCTACAAGGGAGCTTCTAGAAATTTGGAACTAACCTGTGCCATTGGAGCTTGCAACAAGCTCCATCCCCAAGTATGTCCAAGAAAACTTCTGCGACCAACTGAGCCAAGCGGCTAGCGTCCCTTCCCTCTCCCCTCGTGCACACCCTGCTCAGGGTCCAGGAGGTCGCCATGACTTCCGCCTCCGATGAGCCTGCTGGCCTGCAAGCTCAATCGATGGGGACAGACCATGAGACCATGAGATCCTCCGCCTTCGATGAGCCTGCTGACCTGCCGTCGCTAGCATCTAACTTTGGTGAGATATTTGTACAGATTGGTAGCAAATCGATGGAGCAAGAGCTGGTACAAGCTAGAAGACTCCATTCAGCACATGGAGGGGATAAGATAAGGCAGCCTGCTTTGTAAAGAAAATTACACGTTACTATTTAGGAGGTGGGGCATACTGAACAGGAAACAGTTCGATTCAGCCCCGGCCCAAACTCGAACCCAGAACGTCTGTGAAGCATTTTCGCCTCAGTTTATCCGCGCGTCGCAAGTGTTGCCACGTAGGATCAGACGAAAATCGTACGTACTTTGTCGTACGTATAGCAGCGCCGATGTGTTAAGGCCCTGTTTCTTTAAAAAGTCCTAGGACTTTTTTTAGTCTCAACTAAAAAGTGTCTAGTCCCTATCCGTTTCTTTCTGAGGACTAAACATGGACTAGAGGTCATTAAATGACATGCGAAAAGACCATGTTACCTCTGGCAATATACTAGAAGTTATTAAATGACATGCTAAAAGTAGGGGCACTGTTGGAAAAAGTGCCAAAAAAGTATCAAAAAGTCCCTCCAATAGGGACTTCTTCCTTTAGTTCCAAATACCCATATTAGTGCCTAAAAGTCCCTCTTGTTTCTTTCCATGAAACTAAAAGGAATTTTTTTAGGCCCTACATCAAAAAGTCTCTGGAAAGAAACATCCCTTAAGTGTTATTGGTCTTGATTACCGTGTGATGAAAGAAAAACATTTTTTTTCTTTATTTTATAATGCATTGAGAAGATAGATATATTTTTTTTTACGGACAAATTTTATAGCTAAATGTACATTTATTCGTAGACGGAGGGAGCAGAGTACAGTGGCCTGGAGCAATAGGGACTACTAGGGCACTGTGGTGTAGGTAAACATTTCTGTTTTTCCGTCTCTCTCGAATCTCGGTTGTCGTCTCTCGCTTTGAATTCAATGCTCGTGTCTGAAACCTGTCTGTCTTTGCTTAACGCGCATTTATTGATTAATCTGCTGCCACATACTACCAGTCGACCGATCCCTGGCAGCTGGTTTGATAATGTCAGGCTGATCATAATGAAAGTAAGAGGATGCTTGGATACGTTTTAGTCTCATCACTAAAAGTAATGAGATTAAAATTTGTTAGTCTCATCCATGTTTGGATCCAAGTACTAAAGAGACTAAAATCAAGTTAATGAGCATTTATTATCCTTCAAACCCTCCAATCCGGAACTTGCATTAGGAGCTAAATGAGGAGAGAGAGGACTAATGCACATTTTAGTAGGGGTACCCCTGACTAAAAGATTTTAGCTTCAAGACTAGTTTTAGCCTCTCTTGAGTCAGGGGTGCTTGGAACTTTAGCCTCTTAAAGAGGCTAGTTTTAGTCAGACTAGTTTTAATCCCTTGGATCCAAGCACCCTCTAACTAAGATAGTATCACGTATTTGGGAGTAATAAACATGCTCATGTGGCAGACAATTAAAGAAAAGAGAGAGGGTTAGAGTAACATAAGTACATATTGTAACATGTCAAATGCTATGCTACTATGTGTCATGCATGTCAATAAATAAGCTCATCTACAATACTATTTTATAATATTGTACACTATGAAGGTAGTATCATACAATAGTATCATATGCATGATACTACTATATGATACTCCTCACTATGACCAGCCTCAGCGTACCATCGATGAGGGGCGCAGCAGGCCATAGTTATTCTCCTCCTCTCGTGAGTCGTGATTCATAGGTTGGTCGACTCACCTGTTAGGCTGCTTATAGTGGAAAATAACATATAGCTAGTAATCGCATGCATATGTTGTTATTATATGATTCTACCTTCATAATGCATAGTATCATATACTAGTACTTCCTCCGTCACAATTTAGATTGGACGATATATTAGCATAACATGCATGACACATAGTATCATACACTAGTACTTCCTCCGTCATAGTATCATATATTAGGTGTTCTCATTTATTAACATGCATGACACATAGTAGCATAACATTTAACATGACACGGTATCTATCTCACATAATAATGTTTGCTAGTTCCAACATTATGTTACTAGCTATGATACCTCCACTATGACCAGCCTTAGGCTGCTCATAGTAGGGAGTAACTTAGCCAAGTAACATGCACATGTTACTGGTCTATGTTACTACCTCCATAGTGGGTAGTAATATTTGTGGGATGTCATATTAATTACGATATAGACTCATTTTGTATTGTTATGTGTGATGTTACTGTAACATAGCTAGTTACCACAAGCATCTCTCTCCTCATTAACTCACTGCCACATAAGCAAATTTGCATTGTAATGTGTGATGTTACTACTATGTTACTCCCCACTATGGCCAGCCTTAGTTGGCCTGCAGGTCCTGACCTTGGGCATTTGATCATTTTACGCAGGTAATCCAGTTTTCCTTTTGCAGCGCCTCCTGTCTAGAAAATGAAGGTTGAAGTTATTGCTACTTCTATTTGTAGCTGGCCTACCGATCCAGGCCGGTTTGTAGTCTGAAGCTTGCACAGGCAGGCGCGTGGTCGCGGCATACGAGGATGGATGGACAGAGCAAGCATGCTCGATCGTCCGACCCTTCCCTTTCTCTCTTTGGGCTTTGGGAGCTTCCATCATCAATCTTGAAGCATGCAGCCCGTGTGGCACTGTCCCTCGGATTCTCCATTTTAGCTGGTGGAACTCAGAAGACCGCATGCGATAGGTGGTAACAGCATCTTCAATAGGCGCGTTTTAGATAAGCCGTGCTTTCAAAAAGTAATCATGTAGCGCGTGGACGATCAAAACTAGCGCTCCAGCAACAGCGTAAAAAAAGTTCAGCGCGCTGCGTATTTGATGCGTCCGTTCACGTGTACCGTAAAATCTTGGCTGCTATAGGTGATGGCGTTGGATTGGACAATATATTTTATAGCGTCCGTTATAACAAACGTTATACAACATGTAAAAACGCTATTTTTATATTCTATAAATACGTGTCTGCTGAAGATGCTTCAAATACGTGCGATCTCCGTTCATACGCAGGTCACTATATATAACGTACTCCACACAAGGTAGCCCATGCAAGGCAATGCAAAACCCAGTGTGTTCCCATGCGTGCCGGCGTGTCGTACAATGCGTCTATCCGTCTCCGTAGGGATCATGTCAAGTACGTGTATCCAGGGACGGAGTCAGAATAAACGCATGGAAGGGACGGAGTCAGAATAAACGCATGGAACGGACAGAGCTTTCATATTTTAGAAAATTTTAGCTGAAATAACTAGTAGCATTGAAGAAGAATCAATTTGTTGAGGGGGGTCCAGCCCCCTCTCACCCCCCTTAGATCCGTCCCTACGTGTATCTTGGTCCAGACGAGGCGAGTATGGGAGAGGCTGGCTGTTTGGCCATGTCAATCGGAGTAAGATCCAGTTCTTTTGATCCGATTATGTAGATTTTGGGTCTGAAAAAACAAAAGCTGAAAAAAACTTATTTTGATTGTATAGAATTGTCAGAATTACATCAAAATCGACAATGTGATTGAAAAGCGGGATGGGAGGCCAATTTTAGCGATTCTGAGCTTCCGACGAAAAAACATTTGGGTTTTTAGACAATACCCCATTTCATCAAGAAATTACGGGTAAAATGCCCTTTCACACAGGCCGATCGATCTCCACAGCCCGTCTGCTTACCCTGCCCTCGCTCGATTCCCCCCACCCCCACCCCATTCCTCTACCACCGCCTAGGGTTCCTCCACCTGCCGCCCCTCCTCCCTCGACGAACGGCGGCCATGCCAGAGCCGACGATGCGGCCCCGACGCGCTCATCCGGTCGTGCTCCGTGCGGATTCCTCCGACCCCATTCCGGCAGGCCCGAAGTCGTCCTCGTCTTCCGCCTTGCCGGCTCTGACGACCGTCCCTCCCCCTCCTCCATCTGCCGGCTCCTCTGCCCGCCGGCTCCGACCGCCCTCCTCGCCTCCTTCGTATGCCGACTCCTCTGCTCGCCGGCTCTGACCGCCCTCCTCGCCTCCTCCGTCTGCCGACTCCTCTGCCCGCCGGCTCCGACCGCCCTCGCCGCCTCCTCTCCGTCGCCGGCTCCGACGAGCCCATCCAGCCAACTGATGTTCCGCTGCGAAAGTGGGCGTTTCTTTGTAGATGGAACGAGAGTATTTGTTATTTGTTACATGGAACCAGAGTACACGGCTCTGATTTAGATTATTGGCTTGATTGATGAATGTATGATGTTAGTATATTTGTTAGATTATTCTTTGCACATGAAGATAGTCTTGTACCATAAGATTAGTCAATTTATTTGTATTCGAACTTCTTTTCTAGCAAGTAAAACGTGAAAACCTTTTTTTTAATATTTATCTATGTAAGATATTCATAAATCGTATTCTGGTTCATATTTGATGATTAATTGTTCGAAACATTTAAGCGTTAGCAATCCATCATCCATTTTTTGTTCAGAACCGTTACAGATATTTTAACATACAACTTGTATCGATGACAGATTCTGGCTGATTCTGTAAAAGGCTGAGGTGGTGTTTGTTTCCAGGGACTTTTTGATGCAGGGACTAAAAAAAGTCCCAAAAAGTCCCATGTGAAACAAACAGGAGGGACTTTTAGGGACTAAAGTGGGGTGTTTGGGACTATTTAAAGAAGTATCTATGTGAGGGACTTTTGGGACTTTTTGGCACTTTTTCCAACAATGCCCCTACTTTTAGCATGTAATTTAATAACTACTACTACATTACTAAGGATAACATGGTCTTTTTACATGTCATTTAATAACCTCTAGTCCCTATTTAGTTCCTGGAAACAAACGGATAGGGACTAGGGATTTTTAAGTTGGGACTAAAAAAAGTTCCGGGACTTTTCAAACAAGCAGGGCCTGATTCTTGGAGAAGTTTCTGAAAAGCTAAATCCAGAGAATCATAAGCAAAAAAGGACGTGGTAGTACAAAAGTGGACGCACGGCTGGGGCAGGTGGTGTCCACGAATCTCGAGGACTACTGCTCCCGCTGCCTCCGTGCAGGGCCTATCCTAGGTGTGCATGCATGCATGCACTGCGCCATGCAAAGGCCACATATCACTCTTTGCTCTGCACAGTCGGATCTGCAGTAAACGTAGGAGTAGTACGCTTGGAGGAGTAAATTGCTTCCTTCCACTGTAGGCCGAATTACTCCGTCAATCAATGGATCTCCCTGCCACTAGATCGATTGATCTAGCCTTTACTGAGTTAGGTGTTGTTTGGTTCCCAGCTTAAGGTTGCCACGTCTAATCTTAGTCATGCTACAATACTTTAGGCATGTGTTTGGTTCATTGCCACACTTTTCTAGTTATATGGTCCACTTGTCATACACTCAATTTTTTGCAAAATCATGCCACACTTGTGGTGTCCATTTCGTTAGCCACACTTTTTGTGACAACCATACTTTACCTAAGGTTAGTTGTGGCAAAGTTAGTCATGAACCAAACATGCCCTTAATATAGAGCTGGTTGACCTCCCTCCGTGGCCAAACGCAAGAGCTCCATCGGTGTTAAAGCAAAAATAATAGTATAGCCAGCTACCGAAAATTCGCATATGAGGCCGAGCACCTCGGTGCACTACATCCCGTTCATCCACACTCGCTAGGGATCCGCGCGCCTCACCGTATAATGGGAGCTGTCCCCCGTATCGATAGCAGCACGTCGTGTATTGCAGAAGGTAGTGGACCAGCAAGTCACGGCGCGTGATGTTCCAATAGATGTCAGGGTTAGATTCCAACGCAAGCTTGCCGTCCATTAAACGGGCTCGATCACTGTAGAACCCATCAATTCAACGGAGACATCAATTCAACAGCATGCTCAGGTCAAATCGGAAGTATTTTTTTATTGTTTCTTAGCCCATTCAACATGCACGTCATTTACTCCCTCGCCGTCCATCGTCGCCTCGTCTATGCCATTAGGTTTTTTTGCCATTTTTTTTGTAAGATGTCCCGGACGAAGTGGCGGTCGTGGGGTAGCACGTGGCGGACGGTTGCAGGAACTTTCACATCGTATAAACAGGGAACTGCCTCCGGGCGCCATGTCTCCCTCGTCGCCTCGTCTCCCACTCCTCCCACTTCGTCTTCTCGCTCCCTCTCGTCGACCATCTCCCCGTTGCTCCATAGATTTATTTAGACTTGGATTTCTTTATTTTCAATCTTGATTTGTGCACGTGGATGTGTTAATGCTTCCCGTTCAACTGCTTTCATAGTTATCGTTGATAAGCACATATATTCAGAGAGCAGAACACACTCTGCTTTTGCATGTGTTGACGAACTTTTGCATTTTTGTTGGCTTGAATCAACGGAATCTTTATCTTATTAGTAAAAATTTCACCCAGGTCATGCGCTTGATATATACGAACACCCATTCCTAAATTTTGCCTTGATTTTATTAGTAAGGATTACTACTACGGATTTAATAAGAGTTAGGTTTTTTTGAATTGGGATCTCTGATTGCTGCATGTGCTTTTAGATTTATTTATGTGTCGGGTATGTTGATAGATTTGTTGTGGTTATCCCCTCACCGGGGCACGGCAGAGGCTGAGCAGCCCAATTGTGCAATATTTATTTTATTTTTTTCTATAAATCAGGCTATGCATGTTCATGAATAGGGTGGCTGATGCAGCAACACTATGAATGTAATTAGAAGCACATTGTTGAATGGCTTGACCTTTTTGAATACTGGGTTACATAGTTTGTGCTAATCGAATTACTTATATTGTAGGAAAAGGAAGCTGCAGGCATGAAGAGGAAGCTCGCCAAGACTGGGTTCAAGAGCCCGTATGACTCTGACTACGACGACGACGACGACACGTACGAGGTAATCCCAACTATTTTTAGTTCAGCGTAAGCACTATATGAATGCATGTTGGTGGGCTTTTTAATGAAAATTGATGTAGAGAGTGTTTTAATGTTGTTTGTTTAGTTAGATTACTGTGCACGCCTTTTTTCTTTGTTTGTTCATTAAAAGTTTTGGTAAATGGGAATTATCTGATGTTTGTTCATTGCATCATTCTGAATCAGAAGTGTGTGTTCTGACTCCATAATGCTTAATTTGTGTGTGCAGTATAACTCTGGAGATGACGTGGAGGACGGCAACAAGGAGTCCTTCATTGAGAAGGAAGCTCAGAAGATCAGGAAGAAGGGGAAGGCGGCGTACTTCAAGAGGGGAATGTTCAGATGCCCATACTGCACCACAAAGGCAAAGCCCAAGGATGAGATTTATGAACATCTTATGTCGCATGCACGCGGTTTATCAACGAGTGCTGCAGACATCAAGACCAGGGCAGAGAATGCAGCCCTCCTGAAGGCTCTAGGTCCCATTTAGCCCCCTCCATGATCTAGATGTTGCTGTGAACTGTTTTACTTTTGCGCAAATGGCAGGGTTGTTGTGAACTATTGGAATGTTATGGCAGGTTGTTGAGAACTTTTTAGAATGTTCTACTTTTGAGTTGGAATGTATTATGAGTTTATGTGCTACAACGATCACGGTAGCTGCTTCTATTTTTGCTTCACTGATCATTTTGCTTTTGGAATGTTCTACTTTTGAGCTGGAATGTAACAAGAGGATATGTATTGCATCTGATATCGTAGATGACATTAAACTTAAAATAAGGTGAAAACAATTAAACATGCACACCCTCACATAAACCTTAATGCATCACTAAAAGCTAATTAGGTTTAGCCCATTAAAAAATGCGGCCACGTTGCATGACTGTAGGTTGCGTAGGCATGCAAGCGGTGGTGCCTAGGCTCACAAATTCATTAATCGTTCATCGGGGTCACCCATCACGACTTGTCTTTTCTATCTCATCAGTCACCCTTCCTCCAACTAGATATTTAATCGTTCAGTCTCTCAACCGGGGCCATAAGAGAACAGTAGACACATGTATTACGAAACATGTGTGCCAAACCAATACGTCTATGATGCCTAGATCCTCAACCTAACACGAGCTAGCAGGGGACAGCCAACAGACAGCTTACCATCCCAATGTGCTGCTGGACGTCCAGTATTCAGAGCACCGAGGTGCGCGGTCACACAAACTTCGCACTCAGCCTGCTGCTGGCTATAAGCCATTATCATGTCACCTACAACCCATCTTATAACCAACATATATAATAGTTCATTGCAAAATTATATTTTTTTTATTACATGATCCATCTTTCATATTCACAAAAGGCCTAGGACCACTTGCTAGAGCTGACTCTTAGCTAAGGGTCCGTTTACCTTCTCTTTCCTCTTCTCTATCCTCTAAATAAGCAAAAATATATTCGTTTATTTCTTATAGTCAGCTGACTAAGCTCTATTGTATTTGTTTTTAATGACGTGAGGATCCATAGATCGGTCAGGCGCATGTTTGCATGTATGCATGCGCCACTGTGAAAACCTCGACGCGGAGTACAGATTCTGCGCTGCTATACGGCCACTGTGATTACAAAGCTTTTTGCTCATGCATCGCTGGTTCGCAAGAGTAGATGACCCTTCGCCCTTTTTTTGTTGCATCAAATGATGAGACCTTTATTCAAACATAAACATTCGCTCAAACATTTCATCCTTTGCAGTTTGCTTCTCACAATTTCAATGCAACTACTACTCCGTATTAACATTCGCTCAAACATTTCATCCCAACCCTGCTCCGGTTTTGATTAAGCACTGTGGCCACGGGCAGAAACCAATCATACCGTATATGGTTTGTAGTTGAGGCATCGATCAGGGGACCTAACAGCATCTCCAACAACAGGCGCGCAACCGTTGCGTGCGCTAAAATCATTTTGTAACGTTAAAATAGCGACTTTTAGTGCCTCGGGAAGCGATGACTTCAGCGATCGCTGCGTAAAATTACGCGCGCGAGCAATCGCTGTGACAAAATCGTGCGTGTGCCTAACACAAATAACATATAAACACTTCAAACAAAATCAATTAAAATCAAACACATAAAAAAATAATCAACAATAAATACTTTATTTTTTGATAAATAGTTTATCCTTCAATAAAATAAATAGTTTGACACTACAACATCACTGCTGGCAGTTCATCATTTACAATCTTATTCGTGAATGGTGACGATTAACAACGTTGATATCATTCAAAGATTCAGGCATTCCAAAAAAAGCATGTCAAATTCAAGTCCCTTGATCGGTCACCGCTTCAAGGATTATAGTAAAACCCTTTTTTTCTATGAAATTGGCCATTCCATGTCTTAGGAGAATTCTTCCAAATTCAATACATGCAATCTGTTGAGCCAAGCATACCTCGGAACACGCGAGCTTTATTCATATCCAATAGCCTTGCGACGTCTTCAGCATTGATGGATCTCAAATTAAATACTCCGGACCATACACTTGCACAATAACGACTGTGAAGCATTTGCACACATGATGACCTGACTTTCATCCATGGCCAAGTGATCATCAACTAGATCAGCCGAAATACCGTACGCCAACATATGCAAAGCGGCTGTCACCTTGGGATTGCCCATGACCAAGGTCCCCAAGCTTTGCGTGGTGTTGGCTTCGATTGCTCGGATGATGAAGCTGGCGGCTAGCCTAGTGCGCGTCCTTAGGATCAGTGTCTGTGTTTTTTGTGTGTACGTCGGAGCGCCGGCTCCAAAGATAGATGTAGGGCGCCGGCTCGAGTTGCTTGGGCAACAGGGTAGGCGGCTCGCCTGGTGGGTAGCCTCGGGGTCGGTGTGGATGCCGGGGTGGCGGGCTTTCGGTTTGCTTGTAGGGTGTTGGCTACGAGTTACTCACGTAACGGGGTCAGCGGCTCGTTTGATGCGTGGCCTCGGGTTTAACGTCTGTGGGTGGTGTCCTATGAGGACGTGTTGTAACGATATTCGTCCGGATCTTCGTTAATAAATTAGACAATTTTCTAAACTTCATAATTAAATCGGTCCCTAACTTACTGAATCTAGGGTTTTCCACTACTCCATCACCAGCGCGTGTCGTGTTGGATTTAGAGGGTGCTTGGATCTAAGGAATTAAAACTAGTCTGACTAAAACTAGTCTATTTAACAGGCTAAAGTTCCAAGCACCCCTGACTAAAGAAAGGCTAATACTAGTCTTGATGCTAAAATCATTTAGTGAGAGGTACCCCTAGTAAAATGTGTATTAGTCCTCTCTCTTCTTATTTAACTCCTCAGACGAGTTCTGGATTGGAGGGTTTGCAGAATAATAAATGATTATTAACTTGATTTTAGTCTGTTTAGTATTTGAATCGAGCATGGAGGTGCAGCACACTTTTACTGTCAACTGAAAGTTCTTAAAAAAAACCGGAGCACTGACGGCAATTTGCGTCCTTCCGACCGAGATGGCTCGCCTCGCCCTGACGCCCTGACGCCCTGGCACACCACAGCGCCGCCCACCTCGTCCTGGTGTCGCCCGTTCCCGGCCATGCATGCAGTGAAGGAGCCCTGTGCCGCCCGCCCCCGATTGAGCTCGACACTACCTGCCGTCGTGCGAACGTCCCTTGCCATGGCAGTGGGAGCTCCCCCACCCTGCCCTCCTCTTCTTCGGTGCCGCCCCGCCCTGATTCAGGCCGCCGGTGGCCTGCTCCATCCTACTCGTGGATGGCCTCGTCCCAGTAGTGGATGTCGAGCTGGCCGCAATTCAGACCTGCGGCGACCAATACCGACGTGCGACGGCTTCTTCCGACATGCGGCGACGGATTTCGGTGAGTCCCAAATAGATTCCGGCCGGTTACGTGGCGACGTGTTTGCCCCGACAAGGTTTGACCAGTTTACGGCTTGAAATGTATACTGTCTCTAAAACTGCATATATAATGTTTACACGGATGGATTTACCGTATCCTTTAAAAAAATTGCGATCAAACAAATTTTATGTGATCTGCTCGTCGCCGTTTTTTCGATCGAAACTGTAAACATTTTTTTTATGGGTTTGATTAGTTTGCGGGGTACGCGGACGGATGGGGTCGACGTCGGATAATTTCCCGAGTCCGGACTGAAAGTTGCGCCGGCGCGTCCTTCCGACCGAGATGGCTCGCCCCTTAACTCGCACGGTCAATGCCATCAACGAGGCCGGGGAGAAAAATTAAATTAGCCCACAGCGTACTTGGGCCTGCCCGAGACCAAGGTCCCCGAGCTTTATATAAATGGAGGACGGCGCCATAACTTTCTCAACTCCTCCACATCGCCTTGCGAGCGAGCTCCGCGGCCGCGCAGTGCGTCGATCAACAAGATAGACGTGCGGCGCGGACGCGGTGGAGAGTGGAGACCGAAGATGCTGCAGGCAGCCAGGTACCTGCTGGGCTCCCCGGGCGCCAGCGGGTTCGGCTCCAAGTCCACCGCCGAGGAGGTCACGGCGGCCTGCCCTGACCTCGGCTCCCTCACCGCCATCATTACCGGCGCGACGTCGGGCATCGGGGCGGAGACGGCGCGGGTGCTGGCGAAGCGGGGTGCCAGGGTGGTCATCCCGGCGCGGAGCGTCAAGGCGGCCGAGGATATGCGCGCGCGCATCCTCGGCGAGTGCCCCAGCGCCGACGTCCTCGTGCTGCACCTGGACCTCAGCTCGCTGGCCTCCGTCCGGGACTTCGCCCGCCGCTTCCTCTCCCTCGGCCTGCCCCTCCACCTCCTCATCAACAACGCCGGCAAGTTCTCGCACGGCCAGCTCGCGCTGTCAGAGGACGGCTTCGAGATGACCTTCGCCACCAACTACCTCGGCCATTTCCTGCTGACGAAGCTGCTGCTGGCGAGGATGGCGGAGACGGCGGCGGCCACCGGCGTTCAGGGCCGCATCGTGAACGTGTCGTCGAGCGTGCACGGCTGGTTCTCCGGCGACTGGGCCGACTACCTCCAGCTCGTCACCCGCCGCAAGATGTAAGCATCGCATCGCATCGCATCTTTCCTTCACCTAACACGATGGCCGTTCTTTAGTCGCCGTTGCTTTGTAATTAACCTTGGCATGTGCGTGTGCACGTACAGACCCTACGACGCGACGCAGGCCTACGCGGTGTCCAAGCTTGCCAATGTGCTGCACACCAAGGAGCTCGCCGCCCGCCTCCGGGAGATGGGCGCGGACGTGACGGTGAACTGCGTGCACCCCGGCATCGTCAGGACCCGGCTCAACCGCGACAGAGAGGGCCTCATCACAGATCTCGCCTTCGTCCTCCTCTCCAAGCTGCTCAAGACCATCCCACAGGTGACGATCATTAATCAACTGCTCCATGTCTCTGTCACCGAGCTCTGTTTGTTCTGTGCCTCTGCTTCTGCTTGCTGACGTTGTGCCCCGTACGTGCAGGCTGCGGCGACCACGTGCTACGCGGCGGTGCACCCGAGGATGGCCGGCGTGTCCGGCCGCTACTTGGCCGACTGCAACGAGGCTCTGCCGTCGCCGGCCGCCGCAAGCCGCCGCGAGGCCGCGCGGCTCTGGCAAGCTTCGGAGGACATGATCTGCGCCGCAAGCAGTCAACCGGAGAGGAACATCTGAGTATCCGACTAGTTTTGTGTCCATCAACCGTGTGGACATATTTCTCTCTTGGTTTGTTCTGCTTCTTGCCAGGGATGTAACATGCATATACACATATTTTAGTACTAGTACTAGTATTAGTTAGCAGTAGCCAATTAGTGATTGTGTCACAGAGTGATGAGCATCTGTAACGAAGAGCTGGGACTGTGAGATCCATGTGTATTATATACAGCCTATCTTATTGTATACACACACTAGACTAGAGGGTTTATTGACTTGTGGGTCGGTGACAACACGTACAGCATATACAACAGGTATACAGTGGTGAGACATGTATTCTGTCACTGAGATTCCAGTATGCTCTGTTCATGTCAGAGAAGTGAGACACGCCACAGTGTCCCACGCACGCACGCTCAGCAACATCTTCTACTTATCTCAGTCGCGTGCGTGCATGGGCCAACAGAAGTTGTGAGAATTGTCGGGTTCGATTGGACTCGTCCACCGGCCAGCCATTCCATAATCCATATGCGCCGAAGAGATGCTTGGGACGGACTCGTGGAATGATGGTACGTAGCCGTGGGGGTGCTGCAAAGGGAAGGGATGGCCTCGGCCGTTTTCCCGTTTTCCCTGGGCGTTGGACGTTTCCCGGAACTAGCCATCTCTTCTGTGAGACGCATGGCTGCTTCATGTCTGTCTGTCTATCCGTGGATGGTTGCCTCTCCTAGTATTTCTTTCTTTCTTTCTTTCTTTCTTTCTTTCTGACGATTGATGATGATGACGTGCTACCGTAAATGGGAAACGCGGTTCTCCGTGGGACATTGGGACAGGAACTAGGCGTTGCTCCACTTCCATCACAGAGGGCTCGTGTCACGTTGATATGTTTTTTCCTGGATGCCATCATTGGTTTCAGATGATTGTCCGGTATGATTAGAACAAGGTTCGCAACTCAATTTCAATTAGCATATTATTAGACACAACAACCACTGTTACCGAGTTTTTTTAGTTACAATTTTGCTACGTATCTGTCGAGTAAGATTTCATTATGTCTCAGTCGATGCTATATAGAATTTTTTGTTTTAAATTTTTTTGTTCTCATATATTATATCATTTGATTGAGACCTGATTAAACCTAACCACACCATTTTTTTATCATTGACGCATCGAACTGAGGTCCTCTTTGCAATGAACGGTAGAAAAATACAGGAATAAGAAAACACACAAAGACAGAAAATGAATGCAGGTGAAAAACATAGAAACGAAGAAACAGGTAAAAAAGGGATAAGCTCAATAGGTTAAACAACATGGAACATATCATACATTTTAATCACATTATATGAATAAAAACATCCAACAGTATAGCTGTCACCCCTAAGACAGGGGGTGAATCTGCGTTAAACTTCTATTGTGCGAAACCTCGTACCTGGATCACCCACGTGTCGTCACAAGATCCCCAAATAAAGAGTATTACCGTAAATCTCCGTGACATCGGGGTTATCGTCCTTTTTAAATGAACGAGCCACCAAAAAAATCCATTACTCACGCAACAACCTAAAAGGGCACAACAATTTAGAATGGGTGTTAGATTTTGTATTTAAATATGGCCAAAATCTCGACTTTAAATTAGTTACCAATGTTATAAACATGAAAAAATATGTAATTATATGTTGGCACCAACAATCGGCCTCCAATACATTTCGGGGCTTGATTTATAACCCGGGCACAGGTTGCACGTTCCATTCAAAAATAATTCTAAATACTTCGTCATTTATTTTTGTAATGTACTTCTGGTAAGTATATTATTATTATTATTATTATTATTATTATTATTGTTGTTGTTGTTGTTGTTGTTGTTGTTGTTAGAATAAAAACTCTATCTGAAATTGGATAGAAAAATCTTTAGTTAATTTATTAAGAAAATTGCATATCGCAGTTTTGAAATGTTGGCTCTATGATCAAAGATCACAATTATAAAAGATAAAATCATGTCCATATTTTGGGTGCTGGCTCTTATAAAATGACATGATGTTGATTCTTTCTCTTAATATGTAATTTTTATTGTGCACATATTAAGCCGGAATTAAAATCATAACTAAAAAGTGTTACTAAAATTAGTACAAGTTATACTCTCTTGTGTTCAACATTCATTTCAAACAAAAATATTGTCATAACCAAACAATAACTATCTAAATTACAGAGAATATTTAAACATGTCTTTTACGCTGTAACTGAAAGAGTAGTGAACTTTGCTTCGGTACAGCACCTCGAAAAGTTTGCCGATTTTGATGTATATTAAAGATGGAGATTAGCAGCAGTATATTCATTCAGTCAAAATGGAGTATCAATCTATGAAATACGTTTGACCGCATGATTAAAAACGACTGCCGGTCAAACGCAATGGCGTTGATTGTTTTTATTTTTCTGAGCAAATCAAAGGTCGTCTGATGACAGCCACTGAAATGGACGGATGCGTCATTGATATGCCGTATGCGATTGCAGGCCCAAGCTCATCGTTGACTTGACCAGACCACTTCACTCTGGAATAAGAATCGTGCGCATTGCACAGGCGCATACGAGCGGTTTGCCACTCAAAAAAGAAAAGGAAAAACGAGTGGTTTGCCACGAGACTTTGAAACGCGTGCATGGCACACCACTATATTCTCAAGTTCTCAGAGCATTTTCAGCGCGTTGATTCAAATGGATGGCACTTTTATTCGTTTGGGTCACCGCCGGTCGAAGTCCGCCCTGTTTTAGTTTGGATCGACACTACGTTCAATGCATGGACCCCAGGTGCAGGCGTGGCCGGCTGGCCGTTCTATTTTAACCAATAGCTCATTTTTTGCATTGCTTTTACATTTAAACATATAGTCAAATAACATAGTTTTAACCGAATAAAATAGCATAGTTTTACAAACCGAATAAAAGTAAAAAATGCATTCATGCTCACGCACAACATTCTTATCCTGAAACTGAAACCCTTGATCGTACAGATATTTCGGGCGCTCATCTTCTACGATCATATTGTGCATGATCACACAAGCAGTCATCACCTTGCACGGTTTGTGTGTGTTTCAGGTATTAGAAGGATACCGAAAGATGCCCCATCAAGATTGGAAAACACCAAATGCACGCTGGACATCCTTCTTAGCACTCTCTTGCTTTTGGGCAAAAATCTTTTCCTCTTCTCTCCGACAGGGTCGGGGATTGTCTTGACAATAGTGGTCCACTAAGGATAGATACCGTCACCACTACAAGAAATATGTCAACTAACGACCTTTTGTCAATGATCCTAGAAGGAATAGTCATAAATCTATGACCATTTGACATCATTTGGTCGTAAGTTGTGTGGAGGGGTCCTAGCCCCAAAAACCAACAACCATTTTCATCAGAAAGGTCATCAATTGCTTACTGGAAAAGGTCATAAAGCGGACAACACCTGGCACTGCCTTATTTCTAGGTGATAATGACCAATATGAATGGTCGTTACTAGGCTGGTGACCAGCGGTGGTGGTGCTGACGTCACGGCCACCTCACCCATCGACAGTTGTTGCTGTTGCTGTTGCTATTAATTTCTTTTGAAAGAAAGGGGTTGCCCCCTGCCCATTTTATAGAACGAAGCAGACAATAACACAGTCCAAAAGCGCCTGATCAGCAGGCCAAACTACCACACCACATCAGGCAATACACACAGCTAATGTCCTGACAAGTGGCCTATGAGAACCACATATAACACTTCCACAAAACTAAAAGCAGGTCTGCAAGGGAGTTTAAGCTAGATATTACAGGGTAAGATCACTCATCCCTCCATGCAATCCGAAGCAGCTCGCCTCGATGTTTGTCCAGGAGCAGAGCAAATCTTCTCAGCACTTCCACTTGTGCAGCGTCGCAGAGCACCGTCCATTTTTGCAAATTCCCTTTTAACTTGGCAAGGCCGCATCCCAGGCCCTTCCACGATCGTCCCTGGAAGCAGAAATCATTCCTCAAAGTCCAGATACTCTACAAGGAGGGAGCAGTGATCATATTAAGGATAATTCTCTTCTTTTTTACTTATTCAAAAGGTCAAGCATTCAACAATGTGCTTCTAATTACATTCATAGTGCTGCTGCATCAGCCATCCTATTCTTTGCACTGGGTCTGTCCTTTGTGCATTTCACTTATACAATCTTTCGATCCTTCATACAAAGATTTAAATGTCCTCTCAAAAAATCAAACTATACTCTGTAACTATATGTTATGTATACACTTCTTTTGTCAGGACATGTGCTGGATGTCACAATGAAATTGGCCATGGACGTAATCAGCCAATATATGACTATACTGTAACTATATGCTTGTAATCAGCCAATATATGACTATACTGTAACTATATGTTGCATTGGTATTGACTTTACCAACAGTGCAGACCTAGGCCCCGGTGAAGGGATAACCACAACAAATCTATCAACATATCCGGCACATAATAAAATCTAAGCACATGCAGCAATCAAGATCCCAATTCAAAACCTAACTCTTATTAAATCCTTACTAATAATCCCAATAAAATGCAAGAGAGGGGGTAGACCTAGGCGAAATTGAGGAATAATGGGTGTTCGTATATATCAAGCACATGACTTAGGTGAAATCTTTACTAATAGGAGAAAGATTCCGTTGATTCAAGCCAACAAAATGCAAAAGTTTGCCAACACATGCAAAAGCAGAGTGTATTCTGCTCTCTAAATATATGAAAGCAGAAAACCCTATCTAAATAATCTCGTGCTTATCAACGATAACTATGAAAGTAGGGGAACGAGAAGCATTACCACATCCACATGCACAAATCAAGATTGAAATTAAAGAAATCCAAGTCTCAATATATAAATCTATGTAGCATTCAAGCACTAATCAACTATAAAAAACCCAGAAAACCCTATCTAAAAAACCCACCTCATCGTCGGCAGCACCGCTCGAGACTTCCTGCTTCGGCACCTCCTGCTTTGGCACCTCCGCAGCGGCGACAGCGGTTGCGGTCGTGTCCTCCTGCTTCGGCACAAGCACCTCCTTCTCTTCCGCAGCGGCGGCGACAACGGTTGCGGTCGTGTCGACCTAGTGCTGCTTCGGCAGATCCGCAACGGCGACGGCGCGACGAGCGCCCTCCATTGGGAGACGAGGCGACGAGGGAGACGGTGCGATGAGGGAGACGAGGGAGACGAAGTGGGAGACGAGGCGAAGAAGTGGGAGACGAGGCGACGAGGGAGACGAGGGAGACGAAGTGGCAGTTCCCTCTTTATATGATGTGACAGTTCCTGCAACGTCCCGTCCGCCACGTGCTATCCGGGACATCTTACAAACAAAATCAAATGGCATAGACACCTTCAAAAAAAACAAATGGCCCGCTCGAACCTGGTCGGCACGAACCGCTTCGGTCGGTCTTTGTGTCTCGCTCGAACCTGGTCGACCGAGCTAGTCTACTCTGGTCGCGCTCTGCCCCCCTCGTTGCCGAAGCTCGTCGGCCGCCACCACCTCCGCCGCGCCATGGTTTACGAGGATGAGAGTAGCAATGACCTATCGAGCCTGGACATCAGCTCTTCCTCGGACGGCATGATGTACCGGGTAATTTGTAGAGCTAGGGTTAGGTTTAGGGTTTAGGTTTCTTCAGATTAGGGATTTATCTCTGTTTCTTGGTTCTTCTTTAGATCCCTGCTATCATCGACGACAAAGACTACATGGGCATCGAGAATTCCGCCCTAGATGTTTGCTTGGAGCATGGACTGCCGCCTGAGCGTCGCGTAGCATTCGAAGGATTTGAGACAGGGAGAAGATTTTTAGTGTGTGCTCAGCCGGTTAGTTCTATGTTCTTTAGTGTTAGACATGCATGAAGTTGCTTCTGTTTTTTCTATCTCGCTCAAAAGATTCGGACTTAGTGTTTACTACATCACTGTTATTGTTTGTTTAGCTCAAATATTCAGACTGTCAGTGTTTACTACATCACTGTCATTGTTTGTTTAGCTCAAATATTCAGACTGTCCGTGTTTACTACATCACTGTCATTGTTTGTTTAGCTCAAATTCAGATTGTCATTGTTTATTACAGCACTATCATTGCTAGTTTAGCTAAAAGATTCTGGCTTGTTACAGCACTGTCATTGCTTGTTTATTACAACACTGTCATTGCATGTTTATTACATAATTTTGGCTTGTTATTTTCTGGTTATTTTGTATTGCCGAATTATTGGTTATTTTGTATTGCAACCACCTCAAAACTGTGGTTTTGTTGGTTGGGTAGACCAAGAGTGGCCTCCCATAATGCAAAATGCATTGTTAAAACTGTGGGAAATGTTGGAAGACAACAACAGTGATAAGGGGGATGATAATTTGGAGAATTCACTGAAAATTCACCACCTCACAGAGGAGAAAGGAAATCTTGATGCAAACTATGACAAACTAGTAGAAGATGTGAATCAACTGCTCAACTTTGCAGAAGCTCAAGGCGGGGTCATTAGGACCCAGAAGGCAAATCATTTGAAGGGGAAGGACAAACTTAATGATGAAATTTTGGTGCTCAACCTTCACATTGATGGTCTGAAGGAAGGGATCGAGAATCTGATTAAACGCAGGGATGAGCTGAAGATCTAGATTGCTGATCAGTTGAAGGCATTGGAGAAGAACCAAGAGAAGTTGAAGATGATCAGGAACATTTTGGATGGATGAGCTGATCAGATGAAGATGAAGTCCACTATGCTATGGTTGATGTGTTGTTGTGTTGCTGTGTTGCTCTTTTGTACCAATGTTGTAATGCAAGATGATCAGAATCTCTATATTATGTATGATTAAGTGACTCCACTATGCTATGTTTGTAGCTGTACTATGCTATTGTTGGTGTGTTGCTCTTTTGTAGCAATGTTGTAATGCAAGATGAGAAGAATCTATTAATTATGAATGATTAAGTGACTTTATCTTTGTTCAACCCAAGTATGTTGATAGATTGGTTGATCTTACTTGTTGTATCTTATTTGTTCATAGCTTGGTTTAAGTGACTTATTATTTGTTGCAAATGTCTTGAAGTGCCCATGAAAAGACCTAATCTGTTGCTATAAACAGATCATGACCATCAATCACACATAAAAAGACATCATGACCACTAGTTGTTGATCTTTTGGCATAGTTTGTTGAAATGGTCTCATATTTTGCATAATGGTGCATGTTGGAATGACAAACAATGTTGATTAAGGAAGTTTTCATCATCCTTGTATGAAAAATTCATTTTTCATTTTTCAAGTGCTCGTAATGAGTTTATTTTTTGAAGGACCTACCATATATTTATTTCAAAATTGGTCCAAATCATTTTTCTAACATACTAGACCATATTTAGTGTACAACTGACAAAATGGTTGGGTGTCAAAAGCTTTTATCCATCCCTCGTGAAAAAGACAAATCTATGACAAATCAGCTAGAAGCGGGTCAAATTTGAACTACGGCTGCCTTATAGTTTGCTCTTTATTTTTTCCAAAAATCATTTCTAGGTACACAAGTATCTATTTAATCATATAAACACCAAAAGGTTTCCAAGATTCAACCACTAGGTAGAAACGGTCATGCCTGCCGTTTCAATCGCATTTTGAAACGGCCATGAAAAATTCAAAACAAATCAAACAAATGGGAAACCTTTGCATTATGTCATCATATGTGATAAAGTTACCACATAAAATAATAAACTTGTAATACAACAATTGTTTTTAAAAAGTGTTCACACAAATGAGCTATCATGTGTGAAGCTTCATGGCTTTCAAGCCACATGATCAATCTCATGGCCATATTTATGGCATACTTTGTTGAAATGGTCTCATATTTTGCATAATGATGCATGTTGGAGTGACAAACAATGTTGATGAAGGAAGTTTTCATCTTCCTTGTATGAAAAATTCATTTTTCATTTTTCAAGTGCCCGAAATGAGTTTTTTTGTGAAGGACCTACCATATATTTGGTTCAAAATTGGTCCAAATCATTTTTCTAACATACTAGGCCATATTTAATGTACAATTGACAAAATAGTTAGGTGTCAAAAGCTTTTATCCATCTCTCGTGAAAAAGACAAATCTATGTCGAATCAGGTGGAAGCGGGTCAAATTTGAACTGCGGCTGCCTTATGGTTTGCTCTTTATTTTCTTCAAAAATCATTTTTAGGTACACAACTATCTATTTAATAATAGAAAAACAAAAGGTTTCCAAGATTCAACCACTAGGTAGGAACGGTCATGCCCGCTGTATCGACTGCATTTTGAAACGGCAATGAAAAATTCAAAAAAAATCAAAAAATGGAAACCTTTGCATTATGTCATCATATGTGATAAAGTTACCATGTAAAATAATAAATTTGTAATACGACAATTATTTTTAAAAATTGTTCACACAAAAGAGCTATCATGTGTGAAGATTAATTGCTTTCAAACCACATGATCAAACTCATGGCCATATTCATGGCATAGTTTGTTGAAATGGTCTCATATTTTGCATAATGGTGCATGTTGGAGTGACAAAAAAATGTTGATTAAGGAAGTTTTCATCTTCCTTGTATGAAAAATTCATTTTTCATTTTTCAGGTGCCCGAAATGAGTTTTTTTCTGAAAGATCTACCATATATTTGTTTCAAAATTGGTCCAAATCATTTTTCTAACATACTAGGCCATATTTAATGTACAATTGATAAAATGGTTGGGTGTCAAAAGCTTTTATCCATCTTTCGTGAAAAAGACAAATCTATGTCGAATCAGCTCGAAGCGGGTCAAATTTGAACTGCGGTTACCTTATAGTTTGCTCTTTATTTTTTTCAAAAATCATTTCTAGGTACACAAGTATCTATTTAATCATAGAAACACCAAAAGGTTTCCAAGATTCAACCACTAGGTAGGAACGGTCATGCCCGCCGTTTCGATCGCATTTTGAAACGGCCATGAAAAATTCAAAAAATGAGAAACCTTTGCATTATGACATCATATGTGATAAAGTTACCATATAAAATAATAAACTTGTAATACGACAATTATTTTTAAAAAGTTTCACACAAATGAGCTATTATGTGTGAAGATTCATGTCTTTCAAGCCACACGATCAATCTCACGGCATATTCATGGCATAGTTTGTTGAAATGGTCTCATATTTTGCATAATGGTGCATGTTGGAGTGACAAACAATGTTGATTAAGAAAGTTTTCATCTTCCTTGTATGAAAAATTCATTTTTTATTTTTCAGGTGCCCGAAATGAGTTTTTTTGTGAAGGATCTACCATATATTTGTTTCAAAATTGGTCCAAATCATTTTTCTAACATACTAGGCCATATTTAATGTATAATTGACAAAATGGTTGGGTGTCAAAAGCTTTATCCATCTCTCGTGAAAAAGACAAATCTATGTCGAATCAGTTGGAAGCGGGTCAAATTTGAAGTGCGGTTGCCTTATAGTTTGCTTTTTATTTTTTTCAAAAATCATTTTTAGGTACACAAGTATCTATTTAATCATAGAAACACCAAAAGGTTTTCAAGATTCAACCACTAGGTAGGAACGGTCATGCCCGCCGTTTCGAACGCATTTTGAAACGACCATGAAAAATTCAAAAAAAATCAAAAAAAATGGAAAACCTTCATGTCGCATCACCACATGTGACCTGCTAACTAGAAAAGATATATAAATTTGAGTAACGATGCCTTCTTGGACTATTTGGTATGATTTTAACCATTATTTCTACAATGTTAATAAAAAACAAAAAGAAAAAGTCTGCCTCCAAACCCCGAAAAACTAGTGAAAATTTTCCCTCCCACCCCACCAAAATTTCCCTCCACTCCCTCTCCCACTACCACGCGGGACCCACCACTCCCCTCTCCATTCCACTCCCCACTACCCACGCGGGATCCATTCCACTCCCCACTCCCCTGCTCCGCGCCGCCCCGCCGCCCCTCCCGTGCTCCGCGCCGCCCCTCTCCCTCTCCCCGACGACGACTACATCGACAACTACAAGAAATATGCTCATACATGACGTTTTTAAAGACGTCGTTGATGAATTCGTCATAAATCTGTGACGATTTCACCCGAGATCATCGTAAACCGTTTGAGGGGATCAAATCTACATATGAATTACGACGATGTGAGTCAAAAACGTCGTAACCGCATAAGATGAGATCGTCATAACTTTTACGACGATTATAAAAATGTCGTAACACGTTCTAACAATGTTGACATGTCACTCGTGGGTCCATTCTATCCCACCTCATCCTAATTTGTGAAGCAACCTACTATTCTGTCATTCGAAAAATTCTCATAGATACTTTGGACCATATATTTCCCAAATATATAAAAACCCTCCCTTCCATAGTTCAAAAATATTCATTTTCCTATTCTGTTCAAAATAGCACTTTGTGAAGGAAGTGCTATTTCTATTTCTTTGATTACCCTCATATTGTTTGAGCACTCTTTCCTATCCAAATCATTGCCGCATGAAAACTTTCGTAACGATTTGCCTAGTAAATCTTTCTCAGCAAATTTCCAAAGTTTGTGTTCAGCTAACAGCTTTGTGAAGGAAGTACTAGATAGGAATTTCCTGATGAGTTGAATTTTTTCCACATCATCTATGTGTCCAAAACATAGCTCTCCATAAAATTTTAGCCACATCTAACAATACATGTGAGCTCATCATCCAATCTTTGTTTTTGGTAATAATATCATTTTGTGAAGCAACTATCTTTGATATTACTTTATAGTTGATGAAAATTTACCACGGGATGACACTGACCATATAACCTCACTCCACCAAATTTTAGCTCATTTAATTCAGCCACTTTCTCTCAATAGTTTTCCCAATATTCTGTTCAGTAGAGAGCATTGTGAAGGAAGTACAATTTTTATTTATCCAAATTTTATGAAATTTTTACAGTACCTTAATGTGCCCAAATTATCATCCTACCCCAAATTTAAGCTCAATCCAATCATCTATGTGAGCCCAGTTTCAATTACCATTTTCTGTCCAGATTGGCACATTGTGAAGGAAGTGTCACTTTGTCATGTCCAAATGGTATAATTTTTATACCGTGCCTTCATATGCCCAAATTAACATCATACACCAAATTTCAGCTCAATCCATTCATTCATTTCATCCTAGCTTCAACATCCATATTTCTGCACAATGTGTTACTTTGCAAAGCAAGTGCCACATCGATTCATCCATTTGAGATAAAAATTTGCCAAGAGAGTCTCCTTAGTAGATGATCATCCTCAGCCAAAATTTAGGACCATTGTCTATGTGAATTACCCACACCGCTAATCAAACACTTGGCTGCTAATTCATGTTTGTGCTTAGTTCAGAATCCTCGTGAGATTCTTTTATTGTATTATTCTTGCTAACACCTATCGAGGGATTGTCCAACCCACCAGACATGTCTATTCCACCTAGAACGCGTGGCAATGCAACGGTCAGGCAGTGACCATGCGACTGGCATGCAAGTTCACGCGCTCTGGAGTTGGGCCCTCGACCACCATCCAAACCTCGATGTAAAGGCACCACACCATGTATTTCTGATTAAATAGATACTTGTATACCTATAAATGATTTTTGGGAAAAATAAAGAGCAAACTATAATGCAGCTGCAGTTCAAATTTAACCCGCTTCCAATTGAATCGACATAAATTTGTCTTTTTCACGAGAGGTGGATAAAATCTTTTAACACCCAACCATTTTGTCAATTGTACATTAAATATGGACTAGTATTTTATAAAAATGATTTGATACAATTTTTGAACAAATATATGGTAGATCCTTCACAAAAAAACTCATTTTGGTCACTTTAAAAATGGAAAATGAATTTTTCATACAAGGCAAATGAAAACTTCCTGAATCAACATTGTTTGCCATTCCAATATGCACCCTTGTGCACAATATTAGATCTTTTGAACAAACTATGCCATGAATGTGGCCATAAGATTGATCATTTGGCTTAAAAGCCATGAATCTTCACACATGGTAGCTCATTTTTGAGAATATTTTTTAAAAATAATTGTCGTATTACAAGTTTGTTATTTCAAGGGTTGCCTATTCGTCCCAAATAAAAAGGAAAATCTCAGGATGACCGAAAAGGTGAAGAAAGAAGCTCACGACACACCATTGTCTATTCACCCGGAAAGGTGATGGAAATGGGACCATGTTAAAATGAACTTTGTCACTAGTTTTCCCAAATCTCAAAGAGATAATGATGCCGGATATTATCCAACTTGCCGAAGATCAAGTCCGCATTATTCATGAGAATCTGAAGGCCGTTCAGAACAATTTGAATTTGAGATTTAAAAATAAAACAAAGCGGGAATAATTATCGAATGCGAAGATTAAGATATCGGGGGTGATATGAAAATTCCCGAATAGATTATAATTATAAATCGAACATTTTAAAATTGGTTAAAATTCTATATATTTAAAACAGAAATAATAAAAGAAATAATAATAATGATAAATAATAAAAGAATAATAGAAAAAAATATTTAAAAAAAAAGAAAAAGACCCCCCTGGACCAACTGAGCCAAGTGGCCGAGCTCGCCATCAACCGCCCCAGCCCATAACCACCCTCGGCTATAAAGCCCTCCAGGGGGCTAACCCTAGCCGACCCGTTCACCCTTCCCACTCCCCTGGCCGCCGCCGACGGCCGGCTCCTCGTCTCGGACTGCGCGCGCTGGGCCTACTTCGTGGATGCCTCACCGCCACCTCCCCAGATTGCAGCCGAGGACCTCCTCTCCTATCCCCACCACACCGGCGACTTCTTCTGCTCCAGCCCACCATCGACATCCCGCCTCCCCTTCTCCTTCTCTGCCTCCTCTCCTATCCCCACCACACCGGCTGCTCCGCCCGCGACCACCCCTCGGATCGATCCGGAGGCCGGAGGGGCGACTCCCCCACTGCGTCGGTGATGCCGCACGAGCGGGGCGGCGCGGCGTCCGCCGTCCCCTCCTCCGAGGAGGACGCCTTGTGAGTCTGCCGCCCTAACCCCCCCTCTAGGTCGGTCCAGTAGACGCTCCGTCTGTACGCCTTCGGTGGTCTCTTTTTGTATCTCAGTTCCGCGGCAATGGCGGTGGAAATTCCGGCCCGTCTGGTGCCAGATGCGGCGTGGTCCGCGGAACCGCAGCAGGTCCCCGTGTGCTCGCCGGCGTGCGTTGAATGCGAGCGCAGAGATGGGAAGGGATGAGCAAGTCCGCACTTCTCGACGACCTGAATCCAGTCACCTGTCCATGGGGTGGATTGACTGTTGAGCCGATTGGCTGCTCGCAATGGCTTGAGAAGTTGCACTGCCTCAGTGCAATTGCCATCTAAATTCTGTATGAACTCCACGATAGCGACCATCACAGTCAGGGGTGGTGCAGAAACAGAGATAGTTAGCTGAGTTAGCATTTGCGTTATTACTGTATAGTCCTTATCTGTTATGTTTTTGGCAATGACGATGTTCCCTCAGTATTTATAATCCTTCTTTTACTTAGGTTTATCGATTTAGTACATGAAGCTCCCCTGTCTAGTCACCGGGAGCCCAGGAGCATAGTTAGTAGCACCTTGTATTGTATATTATTGGATGCATAGTTTGATCTCCCAGTGGGAGTTCTTAGGTTCTGTTGATGCCTGTGGTAGCGAGATTATGGGTTCTATGTGATTTATTTTCTCAATGTTGTTTCTACGGTTTGCAAAATGCTGTGATGAATAATGAAATCTACAATGCATGTCAAACTTCGGAGATGCCATTTATTTGGCATTGATGATATGATGTTTCATATTCTGAGCTTTTACTGTACTTTGACACATGTTGGGGATGTAACCTGTGGATGACCCGCCCTAGTTGGGCCGGGTTATCCATTGGGCGACTCATCTAAGCATTTAGTTGGGCCTCGTTTTGGCCGAATCAAGGTCGCATGACGAGTATGGCTCTTGGCGGGTCTCCCAGCTTTGGAAGATGGCGATTTAGAGATTGCAATGGTCACGAGTTGTAAGAAGGAAGGAATCCTTGTAAACCCTAGGGAGTCGACCTGTATATAAAGGCGAGGTCCTGGGGGACAGAGGATAGGTTAGAAATCATCGAGTCCTAGGTTTAGGCGAGTTACGCCTTCCTTGTAATCGAATCCATATCAATACACACAAAAGCAGGACGTAGGCTATTACCTCCTCTCGAGGGGCCGAACCTGGGTAAATCGCCGTGTCTCTCCTGCTTAACCCCTTTGAGTCGCCACCAAGGTGCGATGGCTCCCGTATCAAGTCCTTTCACGAGGACACCTGCCGTGAAAAAACCACGACAGTTGGCGCCCACCGTGGGGCCTGCGCACGGTGGAGTTGAGTTCTCAAAGGGAGCCCTACCAGGGTTTGGGAGTTACGCGACGGCGCTCATGACTCGGAGCCGCCGTGGGATAACCTACATCGACAACCAGCGATGGGGACCTGAAGCGAATTCGATTGAATCTGGCTACAGGGTCCCCTTCGGCAAGATCAACATCTTCATCGGCATGATCGGATCATCCGTTCCTGAGCCGGACATCTCCACCGACATCGTCGAGCCGGCCAGGTACGTCCGCCCAGTCATAACACAGAATTTAACTCGCCCGGTCTTTGTGGGGTTCACGCAGGGATTGGAGGAGCCAGAGCACTTGGTGACTCAGGAAATTACCCCGGTCAACTGAGATGATCAATCGTCCATGGGCGACTCAGATTCCATCCGGTCTCTTCATGGGGATGGTCTCCGAGGCTTGTCGCTGGCCATGGATCCGGAGGTCCTTGACAGAACACGCCGCCAGATCGCCATCTACATGGCTGGGGCGACTCAGCCCACACAAAACCTTACTGGAGGCGATGGGACCGGCGAGACGTCGAGAAGTCCAGCCGCAGTCCTGGTAAATTTGGCGGCGGAAATCACGAGACTAATGGCGACTCCCCTCACACCAGAGAACCAAGAGGAGATAAACGCAATGTTAGCAAAGCTCAGAGAGGCGGTAGCAAAGGCCCACCAGGATGCTGAGATGGAGTCCGCCAGGATCGAGACTCGACAAGCCCAAATTGCTGCCGAAAGAATGCGCTCAAACACTGACAACTGGCGGCTCGAGAGACAGCAGCGCGCGTTCGACGCCGTCCATCAGCGGAGACACCAGGGTCGCCTGCCCCATGACCTCAATCCGACCCGTCTGTTCGACACTCCACGAACCCCCGGGATGGGAGCTGCCCCGGCAGGAGGGCCGGGCCGCCGACCTAACCCGCCGGCTTAGCCAATTCAGGATCAAATTCCTCGTTTCCGGATACCTCAAGGCCACTTCTCCAACCCGGTGGATAACGTGCTTGCCGCAACTCATCACCTGGAGTCTCTTCCGATTCACGGCAACAACCCAGCTGAGATAGAAGCAAGGAAGGCCATCGAGATGCTGAAGACGGCGGTGGTTCAAAACGCCCAGTTCTCGCATAGCCTCGAGAGGTTGCACTCCACCCCTCAGGCAAGTTATACCAGGAGCAGGCCGGACGACCAGCCTGCCGTAAACAGTGGCCCGCGACACTTCCCGTAGGACAACCCGCCCGAACGGAACCCGCCGGGCCGAGATCTCCCAAACATCCAAGACGCCCCAGCCCCCCTCGTCGGGGGCGGAGGGCGAGTTGGGGTACCATGCTTATCCCCGGCCCTTCGAAACGAAAGGATGCCCAAGGATTTTCAAAAACCAAGGAAAGTGCCTAATTATACACCAGATCTCGAACCAACATCATGGATCGAGGGTTATGAGATTGCCATGGACATGCTCGACGTAAACGAGGCGGTTTGTGCCAGATACTTCACGATGATGCTCGAGGGGTCGGCACGCACTTGGTTGAAAAACTTGCCCCCCAATTCCATCCAGTCCTGGGCCGAGTTAAAAGAGCGATTCATCAAAAACTTCCGGGGAACCTACAAACGTCCGATGACGATTGTCGACCTACAACACTGTGTTCAGCGCCCGGATGAGTCGGCCCACCATTGGTCACGGCGGGTTGCAGAAATTATTCATTCGTGACACGGTATTACGGCGGCTCAAGCTGTGCTTATCCTCGAGCACAATTGTCATTACGAGCCCTTAGTGCAGAAGTTGGGGCGACTCAAACGGAAGGTCCAAGACATGGGCGAACTGATGGACACCCTCACTAGATATGTCGAGGTCGATGATACTAAGGATCCCGGCGAGGATGGTAAGGTTAACTCGCCGAAAAAGGGCAAGTCATCCAAAAATCATACCCGTTTCCAGGGTCGCAACCGTCACAATCAGGGGACCAATGGCAAGCGTAGACCGCAGGAGGAGCCCTCGGACTTGGTCGCCAACACCAATGCTAATGACGGCAAAAAGAAGAATCGAGGTTTCAGTGGAAAAAGACCGCGTAACTATGAAGAGCTACTCAAGGGCCCTTGCCCGCACCACGCCACGGCTGACGGCCCGGCGAGTCATTCTTGGGAAAACTGTTTCGTAATGCGAGAATTTCGGGCGGAGGCAATCAAGAAGAGCCAAAACGAAGGTCCAGATCGGCACCAGGACCAACTCGCCGCATCCAACCAAAGACAGAACCCCTTCGGCGGCTTTCCCGAACAGGGGGCTGAGGGAGGCCCGCAGCCAGGCGGCGGCCAGTACCCTGTGCATCACCAGCGGCGGTACAACCCGCCGGGAGCTTTCCAGCAGCCGCCCCCACAGGGGGCTCCGCAGGACCAGGATGATAATGGGGGCTTCCGTAGCAACCCCAAACAGCTAAGTAATGGGCAGTACCACGTCTTCACTACAAATGCTTGCAGGCGAGATAAAAAGGTAAATCACCGGGCGTACATTGTATTTGAGCCAGCGATCCCCAGATATCTCCATTGGTCTGAGCAGACCATAACATGGAGCAGAGAGGATCACCCGCCAAGAGTAGATAACCCAGGCGATCTGGCGTTGGTCGTGGCCCCTCAAGTGGGGGGTTACACCCTGTCAAAGGTATTAATGGATGGTGGCAGCAGCATCAATATCCTATACTTCGACACCTTCCAGAGGATGAATCTATTGGAGAAAGACTTGATGCCTTCAACCACGGTTTTCCACGGAATTGTCCCGGGCAAGTCGGCTTATCCCATTGGCCGGGTCAGGCTTACAGTGGCATTTGGAACTACGCAGAATTACAGGTCGGAGTCTCTAATCTTCGAGGTGGTCAAACTGAAAAGCCCCTACCATGCGCTGTTCGGGAGACCGGCTTACGCCCGCTTCATGGCTCGCCCGTGTTATGTTTACCTCAAGCTCAAAATGCCTGGTCCCAAAGGACCCATCACAGTTGATGGAGATAGAAGGATCGCAAAGGAATGTGAAGAAGGGGACGCGGCTTATGCGGAAGTCGCCTGTGCGGCGGAAGAGCTCAAGCACCATCGGGCCAATGTTGACCCGGCGGACATGTCACCACTCAAGAAGCCAACTACAGATTCTGAGTCGCCCCTCAAGTTCAAGCCAACGGATGACACTAAGACAATCGATTTCGTGCCTGGCGATTCATCCAAGCAGTTCACCATTGGGACGGGTCTGGACCCCAAATAGGAAAGCGCGCTCATCGAATTCATCCGTGAGAATCGGGACATCTTCGCATGGAAACCTTCTGACATGCCTGGTGTACCGAGAGAATTCGCTGAGCACCATCTTAACGTTGACCCAAAATGCAAACCTGTCCAGCAGTACCTTCGCAGATTCAACGAGGAACGACGCAAGGCGATTGGAGAAGAAGTCGCCCGCCTTTTAGCCGCCGGATTCATCGTGGAAGTTTTTCACCCCAAATGGCTGGCTAACCCGGTGTTGGTACTCAAGAAGAATGGCACTTTCCGTATGTGCATTGACTATACAGACCTCAACAGAGCTTGTCCCAAAGATCCCTTCGCTCTTCCCCGCATCGACCAAATCATTGACTCGGTGGCGAGATGCGAACGATTGTGTTTTCTGGACGCCTATTCAGGATATCACTAGATCAAGATGGCCGTGGAAGATTAGGAGAAGACGGCCTTCATAACCCCCTTCGGGGCCTTTTGCTAAGTGTCCATGCCTTTCGGACTCAAAAGCGCGGGGGCGACTTATCAACGCTGTATCCAGAATTGTCTTCGTAACCAAATTGGTCGCAACGTCCATGCCTATGTCGACGATATTGTGATCAAGACCCGCCAGGGGGAGACACTATTGGAAGACCTTAAGGAGACTTTTAATAATTTACGGGTATATCAGATGAAGTTAAATCCTACCAAGTGCGTTTTTGGTGTACCTGCAGGAAAATTGCTGGGTTTCTTGGTATAGGAGCGCGGCATGGAGGCTAAACCGGACAAGATCGAAGCGGTTACCTCTCTCGGAAAGCCGGCGAATGTTAATCAAGTTCAACGGCTCGCAGGTCGCATTGCGGCTTTAAGTCGTTTTGTGAGTCGCCTAGGGGAAAAGGCGATTCCTCTTTATCAATTATTGAGGAAGTCCGATCGATTCGTGTGGACAAATGAGGCAGACGAGGCGCTTGAGGCCCTGAAACGCCAATTGGTTAACCCGCCAGTCCTGGTAGCCCCGACTGAAAAGGAGCCTATGCTTCTGTATATCGCGGCGAATTCCAAGGCAGTAAGTGTGGCCGTGGTCGCGGAAAGAAAGGAAGAAGGGAAGGAATACCCAGTCCAACGCCCAGTATATTTTATCAGCGAGGTGTTAACTCTTTCCAAACAGCGATACCCGCATTGGCAAAAACTGGTATATGGGGTATTTATGGCGAGTCGAAAACTTAAGCATTACTTCCACGAGCACCCGATCACAGTGGTTAGTTCTGCTCCCCTTGGTAACATTATCCAGAATCGGGAGGCAACAGGGCAAATCGCCAAATGGGCGATAGAGCTTGGGTCTCATCACATACAATATACTCCCCGCACAGCTATCAAATCCCAAGCACTAGTTGATTTCGTTAACGACTGGACCGAGCTACAGGCTCCGGAAGACCGGCCTGACCTTACCTACTGGACTATTTACTTTGATGGATCTAGGCAGCTGGAAGGCTCGGGGGTTGGTGTGGTGTTAGTATCCCCTCAAGGAGATAAGTTCTGTTACGTTCTCCGACTCATGTTTCCCTGCACTAATAATGCGGCGGAATATGAAGCTTTGCTTCATGGCTTGCGACTCACAAAAGAGATGAACCTAACACGAGTCAGGTGTTTTGGCGACTCCGATTTGGTGGCGCAACAAGTTTCGGGTACCTGGGCCTCTCGGGATCCCATGATGGCGGCTTACAGACGAGCTGTGTCTGACGTGGAGGGTTATTTTCATGGCTATCAGGTGGACCATATTGACCGGCGCCTCAACGAGGCAGCTGATGCCCTCTCGCGACTCGGCTCACAGAGAAAACCGGTTCCCCCTAATGTTTTTCTGGATATCTTGCATAAACCATCCGTGGTTTTACCCTCAGAGGAGGAATTGGCGATACCAGATCCCGAGTCTCAGCTCGTGGCAGCTCTCCATGTCATTCCGGATTGGGTTCTCCCTTATCTGGCTTATCTCACTCGCGGCGAGTTACCCACCGACGAAGTTTTGGCTCGCCAGATCGTTCGGCGCAGCTAATCCATGGGCATCATTAATGGCGAGTTGTATAAACAGAGCGCTTCTGGGGTTTTTCAGCGATGTGTTTCCCCCGAAGAAGGATGCCCGATCCTAAATGACATTCATTCCGGAGACTGTGGACATCACGCCGGGTCACGTTCTTTGGTATCAAAGGCTTTTCGTCATGGTTTCTTTTGGCTGACGGCTCATGCAGATGCAGAAGACATAGTTCGTCGGTGCGAAGGGTGCCAACGTTATGGGAGGCAGGCTCATGTGCCGGCTCAAGAATTGAGAATGATTCCCATTACTTGGCCTTTTGCAGTCTGGGGGCTGGACATGGTTGGTCCCTTTAAAATGTTCTCCAACAAGAAGACCCATCTATTGGTGGCGGTTGATAAATTCACCAAGTGGGTTGAGGCGGAACCTGTTGGAGCTTGCGATGTGGAGACAGCGGTCAAATTTTTGAAGAAGCTGATTTTCCGGTTTGGATATCCGCAGAGTATTATTACTGATAATGGTACTAACTTGTCCCAAGGGGCGATGCAGGATTTTTGTCGTCGAGAACATATCCGACTTGATATTTCTGTGGTCGCTCACCCGCAATCTAACGGGCAAGCAGAATGGGCGAATCAGGAGGTCTTGCGAGGGATCAAGCCCCGACTCATGGTTCCCCTGGAAAGGACTCCAGGGTGTTGGGTTGAAGAGTTACCTTCGGTACTGTGGAGTATTCGGACCACCCCGAACCGGTCCACGGGATTCACCCCTTTCTTTTTGGTCTATGGAGCAGAGGCTATTCTTCCTACGGACATAAGGCATGACTCCCTTAGAGTCGCCGCATATGTGGAGCAAGATAATGAGCTCGCGCGTCAAGATTCTTTGGATGCCTCGGAGGAGGCGCGTGACCTGGCTGCGGCCCGTTCGGCTATCTACCAGCAAGATCTGCGGCGTTATCATAGTCGCCGGGTTAAGAGTCGGACCTTTCAGGAAGGCGACTTAGTGCTTCGTCTAATACAAGATCGAGCAGGCATGCACAAGTTGTGACCCCCTTGGGAAGGGCCGTTCGTCGTCAGCAAGAACCTCCGCAATGGCTCTTACTATTTGGTGGATCTTCGGCCTAATCGACCGACCACGGAGGCTGAGTCAACTCGCCCCTGGAATATTGCCCATTTGCGGCCTTACTACACTTAAGCTCTTAAGCTTTACACTTTGTAAGTTTTTCAGTTTCATTATGAAGTAATAAAATATTCCCTGACTTGGGGGCTTCTCCATTAAAAAGCAAATTGTGTCATCCTGTTGGGACCGTATGAGTCGAGAGAATCTGCATTTAGGGTGCGTGCACGAGCTTTCTGACTCGCCTCCCCCTGTCGCGACCTTATGAGTCGACGAAACCTGCATTTAGGGTGGGTGCACGAGCTTTCTGACTCGCCTCCCCCTGTCGCGACCTTATGAGCCGACGAAACCTGCATTTAGGGTGGGTGCACGAGCTTTCTGACTCGCCTCCCCCTGTCGCGACCTTATGAGCCGACGAAACCTGCATTTAGGGTGGGTGCACGAGCTTTCTGACTCGCCTCCCCTGTCGCAACCTTATGAGCCGACGAAACCTGCATTTAGGGTGGGTGCACGAGCTTTCTGACTCGCCTCCCCCTGTCGCGACCTTATGAGCCGACGAAACCTGCATTTTGGGTGGGTGCACGAGCTTTCTGACTCGCCTCCCCCTGTCGCGACCTTATGAGCCGACGAAACCTGCATTTTGGGTGGGTGCACGAGCTTTCTGACTCGCCTCCCCCTGTCACGACCTTATGAGCCGACGAAACCTGCATTTAGGGTGGGTGCACGAGTTTTTTGACTCGCCTCCCCCTGTCGCGACCTAATGAGTCGACGAAACCTGCATTTAGGGTGGGGTCACGAGCTTTCTGACTCGCCTCCCCCTGTCGCGACCTTATGAGCCGACGAAACCTGCATTTAGGGTGGGGTCACGAGCTTTTTGACTAGCCTCCCCCCTGTCGCGACCTTATGAGCCGACGAAATTACTGCTGCTATTTTTCGTTGTGGCATAGCCCTGAAGGTTTTAAGCTTTTTCTTTCCGATGCTTGTTGAAAATATCTATAGTTTGTTTGTTTTCACATATGCTATTCTCAAGGCTTAAGACAGGAGGGTGATAAGAATTGTTTCATCCATGGCTAATTAAGCGCTATAAAAGACTCTTATAAAAGGCGGGTCAAATATTTCAAATCGCCTTAAGGGCGATATAAAGGTTCTTGCAAGAGGTATCATCAAAAATAGTACTGACTTATGGAAAAGGGACCTATTACATGGCTCTCATGCCAAACTCAATAAAATTTACTTTGCTGGCGCCTCGGGATCATCCTGATGTGAGCTCTGGCCGACTTCGATTTGCAAGTCGCCCAATACCCAATTGCACTTGGCCAAAGCAGCAAAGTCATCTTCATCAGTCAGAATTGATGCCAGGTCTGCTTCCAAGTGGAAAGGATTCTTGGGTCGCCGAGGAGTTAGACTGGTCGTCACGAAGGTTGGCGGTCTGACCTTCTTGTTTCTGCTATCATAAGCCACCTGGTATTTTGTTAAGTCAAGGCTTGCGGCAAGTTGAGTCGTAGCCAGCCGAGAGTCCTTGACGAGTCGCTGATAGTCCTCTTCAACAAATTCAGACCCATCGTCCTTGAGCTGAGGAAAGCCTGCGGCTACTTCTTCTACGTTGATTTCTGGGGCATATGCCAAACAGCGACTCAGGGCAGTCAGAATACCTCTCCGGGCGGCTGACCGAGTTAACTCGCCAATCTGAGGGGGAAGTGTGGATAAGCAGCCAAGCATCTTCTTGATGGAAGTGATAGGTTCTTTGGCACCCATCACAGCTTTAACTGTCAAGACACTGCCTGTGTATAATTGCTCTGTCAGCGTGTAAATCGCCTTCAGCATCAATACACAGTCTTCTTGAAGGTTGGCGGCTCTTGGACCTGAATCATGATGATTAGGGACTTATCATAAGTAAAACAAAAAAGAGAGAAGGAGATCAAAGGTTTAAGTAAAGCTTACCAAAGACGGCTTGCGTCATGTTGGAGATATGACGCTTTAAGCCGGACAATTCCTGTTGTACAGTGGTCAGCCTAGCTTCAGCTTTCTCTGCCCTCTTCAAGGCGGCATTTTGTTCAGCCTGAGCTTCTTTCAACTCGGCCTTGAGTTTTACCAGTTTGGCCAAGGCCAATTGACATTTTTCCTCCGACTTAGCTCGGGCGTCTTGTTGTCCAGCTAAGTTTTTCCTTAAATTGCCCAGCGCCGATTCGGTCTGAGCAAGGTTTTCCTATTGAAAGTTTAAAATAAGGGCAAGTCTCAGAATTACTATAAAGCAATATCCCTGACACTTGGGGGCTAATGTATAATTTTTTCAGGTGAAATTATACAAACATCGAGACCCGGCTCATCTTTTTACTGATGACCCGACCCTTGGGGGTTACTGGTCGCGAAGTTTTTTCTAAATTTTCAAGACCCGACTCATCTTTTTACTGATGACCCGACCCTTGGGGGTTACTGGTTGCGAAGGTTTTTCTAAATTTTCAAAGACCCGGCTCATCTTTTTACTGATGGCCCGGCCCTTGGGTGTTAATGGGATAATATAAGTATAACAAAATTGACCTCATGTTTGTTGTTTAACATCTTCAGCAGGTTTTTCTCCATCTCATAGCTCACCTCCAGGCGACTTGCAAAGCCAGAGCAGAGTTCCTTAAACTCCAAATTTGCATAGTCGGAAAGTTTCGCCTTGGAGAGCCCAGACTCGGGAATGGCCTGAGAGGAGGATGCTACATGTTTGGACAAAACTGTTGCCGCCGGCTTAGAAAAGCGAGAGCCAGTAATAACTACAACATCTGGGTCTTCTGTTGTCATCAATGGGTTCGGCGACTTAGAGGCATCCATTGTTTCCTTCGACGACTCAGGAAGATCCACTTGAATCGCACGCTCAGTCTGATCCGGATTGTCTTGAGTCGGAGTTGATTCTTTCGTGGGTTCTGAAGTTGCATCAGGAGTTGATCCACTGGTTTTCCTCTTCTTGGCTTGTGCCCTGACAAAAGGGAATAAGCATGTTAAGGAATTGAAAAGATCGTTATTCTCAAAAGTCGAGGCAAGGTTATCAAAAGACTTACCCCGAAACTCGAATCATTGGTGGAAGTGTTGACATCACTGAGTCGCCGGAAGTGGGAGGAGAGTTCTGCAAGAATTATACGTCAATAATACAGGCGGGTTACAAATGTGATCCAAAGAAGCATGAATAATGGTTACTCATAAAAGTACCTCGCTTGGCTTTCTTTTGTTCGTTGCTGGTATGCCAGATACCAGATCGCCAGAGTGACTTCGTGTTTTCCGGTTTGAGGCGTGCTATGCTTTCTTCAGTAGGAAATTTGGGTCCAAATAAGCATTTGGATGTGAGAAGGGAACTTTCCCACAAATTCGCCTGGCCGGCTTAGGTGGGGAAGGAGATGAATCGGAGGAAACAGAAATTACCTCAAGAGAGTTCTCTTGGCTTTCGTTATCTTCATTCTATTTCAAGGGAAGGGAGAGATATAAATACAAAGGCTAACAGTAATAGGTGGCGAGTGAAAAGAGAACGAATTTTTATCTCCGAAAGTGCATCACCGACTTGCGATTCGTCAACTTCGGATGGTTCGGCTGCAGCAGATTTGCCCTTACCCTTGGATTTCTTTGAGGACGGCTTGACATTTTTCACGGCTTGCTTTTTGGGCCGCCTGGACCAGAACTTATCGCCTTTCTGAAATGGCTTATATTACGAAACCACAATACAAATGAAGCATAAAGAATAAAGACTAAAGGCGGGTTAGGTTTGTTTACCTTGGGCGCCGGGTTAATTTTGCAGAAAGGCTTAAGGCCGATTTGGCCGCATTTTCCCGCAGGCTCACCAGTCAGCTTTTTGATAATGGTCACAATATCCTTTTCCGGTAAAGCTGTGCGGAAATAGCATTGAGGATGATCCAGGGTGCCATCAAAATCACACATCAGACCATCCCGGCGGCTCAGAGGGAGGATACGGCATTCAACCCAACAGCGGATTAGGTCGACCCCGGTAAGACCGTTGTTCGTCAAAGATCTTAATTCAGATTGTATTGGGATGATTCCGATTCTTCCTCCTCGGTAAGCTTGTCTGGAAGCTTGAAGTTGGTCGGAAGGCGAGTTGGCCTATAACCTAGAAGCTTGTTCTCACCAGCAGCAGACGTCTCTTGACTGTAAAACCAAGACTCGCCCCAGCCTTTGGGATGGCTAGGCATGGTGAGTGAAGGAAATGGGCTATCCCTGCGGCGCTGGACATTGACACCACCAAGTTCCAAGCTGGGGCCGTTATGGAATTCTGTTTGGCGATTCAGATGGAAGAAGTGCCAGAATAAGGGGACAGAAGGCTCGATCCGCAAATAAGCCTCACAGAGAACTTGGAATTGGCACAAATTACTTATGGAATTGGGTCCCAGATCCCGGAGACGGACGTTCATGAAAGTTAAGGCGTCCCTAAGAAACTTTGATCCGGGCGGCTTAAAACCTCGCTCCAGGTTTTCAACAAAGACAATTATCTCCCCTTCTTTGGGGTTAGGGAGATCTTCTCCGAACCCGGTGCGCCAGCCAATAACGTCCTGAGGATCCAAACTGCCCGTTTTCACATAATCGGCTAATATGGAGTCGTCGACCTTGGTAGGAAGCCAGTCACTCTTGAAGACGTCACCCATGCTACAAATAAGTAAAGTATGATATTACATGCCTTGGACACCTACTGTATGGGATGAAATCGGTGCATTTAAACCCGCCAAGTACTTTGATTAAGGAAGGGTTTTGACCCGCCAGATCTAAGGGCCGAGTTGGGTCACTATGACGACTTATGGAAGTGGGGCTATTCCCAAGGGTTACGTTCTGAACAAGGAATGGATCTACGAGACAAACGCAAAAACCTAGAGAAAATGACTGGTCGCGACAATTTATTATCAGATGATGCCCATCGCTTGGTGAAAACATTATTTTCAAAGATTCACGAGTACAGCGGATCGGTAAAAGTATTCAGAACATTAGCTATCCTATCGACACTCGTGCAAATCGATTCAGAGCAGATAACGTCTGTGCACAAGGAGCTTCAAGAACACGGCAATGGCGGAAGTTCAAGCGGAAAGTAAAACTACTCCTAAAGATAGTGTTGGAATTATGCCCTAGAGGCAATAATAAATATGGTTATTATTATAATTCCTGTATCAAGATAATAGTTTATTATCCATGCTATAATTGTATTGAATGAAGACTCATTTACATGTGTGGATACATAGACAAAACACCGTCCCTAGCATGCCTCTAGTTGGCTGGCCAGTTGATCGATGATAGTCAGTGTCTTCTGATTATGAACAAGGTGTTGTTGCTTGATAACTGGATCACGTCATTGGGAGAATCACGTGATGGACTAGACCCAAACTAATAGACGTAGCATGTTGATCGTGTCATTTTGTTGCTACTGTTTTCTGCGTGTCAAGTATTTATTCCTATGAGCATGAGATCATATAACTCACTGACACCGGAGGAATGCTTTGTGTGTATCAAACGTCGCAACGTAACTGGGTGACTATAAAGATGCTCTATAGGTATCTCCGAAGGTGTTAGTTGAGTTAGTATGGATCAAGACTGGGATTTGTCACTCCGTGTGACGGAGAGGTATCTCGGGGCCCACTCGGTAATACAACATCACACACAAGCCTTGCAAGCAATGTGACTTAGTGTAAGTTGCGGGATCTTGTATTACGGAACGAGTAAAGAGACTTGCCGGTAAACGAGATTGAAATAGGTATGCGGATACTGACGATCGAATCTCAGGCAAGTAACATACCGAAGGACAAAGGGAATGACATACGGGATTATACGAATCCTTGGCACTGAGGTTCAAACGATAAGATCTTCGTAGAATATGTAGGATCCAATATGGGCATCCAGGTCCCACTGTTGGATATTGACCGAGGAGTCTCTCGGGTCATGTCTACATAGTTCTCGAACCCGCAGGGTCTGCACACTTAAGGTTCGACGTTGTTTTATGCGTATTTGAGTTATATGGTTGGTTACCGAATGTTGTTTGGAGTCCCGTATGAGATCACGGATGTCACGAGGGTTTCCAGAATGGTCCGGAAACGAAGATTGATATATAGGATGACCTCATTTGATTACCGGAAGGTTTTCGGAGTTACCGGGAATGTACCGGGAATGACGAATGGGTTCCGGGAGTTCACCGGGGGGGGGGGGCAACCCACCACGGGGAAGCCCATAGGCCATGAGGGTGGCGCACCAGCCCTTAGTGGGCTGGTGGGACAGCCCAAAAGGGGCCTAGGCGCCAAGGATAATAAATCAAAGGAAAAGAAAAAAAAAGAGGGAGGAGGTGGGAAGGGATGGGGACTCCCTCCCACCAAACCTAGTCCAACTCGGTTTGGGGGGGGGAGAGTCCTCCCCCTTGGCTCGGCCGACCCCTTGAGGGTACTTGGATTCCAAGGCAAGGCCCCCCTCCCTCCCACCTATATATACGGAGGTTTTAGGGCTGATTTGAGACGACTTTTCCACGGCAGCCCGACCACATACCTCCACGGTTTTCCCTCTAGATCGCGTTTCTGCGGAGCTCGGGCGGAGCCCTGCTGAGACAAGGTCATCACCAACCTCCGGAGCGCCGTCACGCTGCCGGAGAACTCTTCTACCTCTCCGTCTCTCTTGCTGGATCAAGAAGGCCGAGATCATCGTCGAGCTGTACGTGTGCTGAACGCGGAGGTGCCGTCCGTTCTGTACTAGATCGTGGGACTAATCGCGGGATTGTTTGCGGGGCGGATCGAGGGACGTGAGGACGTTCCACTACATCAACCGCGTTCTCTAAACGCTTCTGTTGTACGGTCTACAAGGGTACGTAGATCACTCATCCCCTCTCGTAGATGGACATCACCATGATAGGTCTTCGTGCGCGTAGGAAATTTTTTGTTTCCCATGCGACGTTCCCCAACAGTGGCATCATGAGCTAGGTTCGTGCGTAGATGTCTTCTCGAGTAGAACACAAAAGTTTTTGTGGGCGGTGATGTGCGTTTTGCTGCCCTCCTTAGTCTTTTCTTGATTCCGCGGCATTGTTGGATTGAAGCGGCTTGGACCGACATTACTCGTACGCTTACGAGAGACTGGTTTCATCGTTACGAGTAACCCCCTTTGCTCAAAGATGACTGGCAAGTGACGGTTTCTCCAACTTTAGTTGAATCGGATTTGACCGAGGAGGTCCTTGGATGGGGTTAAATAGCAACTCATATATCTCCGTTGTGGTGTTTGCGTAAGTAAGATGCGATCCTACTAGATACCCTTGGTCACCACGTAAAACATGCAACAACAAAATTAGAGGACGTCTAACTTGTTTTTGCAGGGTATGATTGTGATGTGATATGGCCAACGATGTGATGTGATATATTGGATGTATGAGATGATCATGTTGTAATAGAAATATCGACTTACACGTCGATGGTACGGCAACCGGCAGGAGCCATAGGGTTGTCTTTATACTAACGTTTGTGCTTGCAGATGCGTTTACTATTTTGCTAGGATGTAGCTTTAGTAGTAATAGCATAAGTAGCACGACAACCCCGATGGCAACACGTTGATGGATGATCATGGTGTGGCGCCAGTGACAAGAAGATCGTGCCGGTGCTTTGGTGATGGAGATCAAGAAGCACGTGATGATGGCCATATCATGTCACTTATGAATTGCATGTGATGTTAATCCTTTTACGCACCTTATTTTGCTTAGAACGACGGTAGCATTATGAGGTGATCTCTCACTAAAATTTCAAGACGAAATTGTATTCTCCCCGACTGTGCACCGTTGCTACAGTTCGTCGTTTCGAGACACCACGTGATGATCGGGTGTGACAGACTCAACGTTCACATACAACGGGTGCAAAACAGTTGCGCATTCGGAACACTCGGGTTAAGCTTGACGAGCCTAGCATGTGCAGACATGGCCTCGGAACACATGAGACCGAAAGGTCGATCATGAATCATATAGTTGATATGATTAGCATAGGGATGCTTACCACTGAAACTATACTCAACTCACGTGATGATCGGACTTGGGATAGTGTAAGTGGATCATGAACCACTCAAATGACTGGAGAGATGTACTTTTTGAGTGGGAGTTTAGCATATAATTTGATTAAGTTGAACTCTAATTATCTTGAACATAGTCCAAGTCCACTTTGAATATATTTGTGTTGTAGATCATGGCTCACGCGACAGTCATCCTGAATTTTAATACGTTCCTAGAGAAAGCTAAGTTGAAAGATGATGGAAGCAACTTTGTAGACTGGGCTCGTAATCTTAAGCTAATCTTACAAGCTGGGAAGAAGGATTATGTCCTTAATGCTGCGCTAGGAGATGAACCACCCGCTACGGCTGATCAGGATGTTAAGAACGCTTGGTTAGCACGTAAGGAGGACTACTCAATAGTTCAATGTGCAGTCTTGTATGGCTTAGAACCGGGACTTCAACGTCACTTTGAGCGTCATGGAGCATTTGAGATGTTCCAGGAGTTGGAGTTTATCTTTCAGAAGAACGCCCGGATCGAGAGGTATGAGACCTCCGATAAATTCTATGCCTGCAAGATGGAGGAAAACTCGTTTGTCAGTGAACATGTGCTCAAAATGTCTGGGTACTCAAACCGTCTAGCTGAGCTGGGGATTGAACTCCCGCAAGAAGCTATCACTGACAGAATCCTTCAATCACTGCCGCCAAGCTATAAAGGCTTTGTGTTGAACTACAACATGCAAGGGATGAACAAGTCTCCCGGCGAGTTGTTTGCGATGCTGAAAGTCGCGGAGTCTGAACTCCGTAAAGAGCATCAAGTGTTGATGGTCAGCAAGACCACTAGTTTCAAGAGAAACGGCAAAGGCAAGAAGGGCAATTCGAAGAAGAGCGGCAAGCCTGTTGCCAATCCGCCGAAGAAACCCAAGGCTGGACCTAAGCCTGAAACAGAGTGCTTCTATTGCAAGGGTATGGGTCACTGGAAGCGCAATTGCCCCAAGTATCTGGCAGATAAGAAGGCGGGCAAAGAAAAATCAGGTATATTTGATATACATGTTATTGATGTGTACTTAACCGGCTCTCGTAGTAGTGCCTGGGTATTCGATACCGGTTCTGTTGCTCATATTTGCAACTCGAAGCAGGAACTGCGGAATAGACGAAGGCTGGCGAAAGACGAAGTGACGATGCGCGTAGGAAACGGTTCAAAGGTTGATGCAATCGCCGTCGGCACAGTGTCACTTCAGCTACCATCGGAATTAGTGATGAACTTAAATCATTGTTATTTAGTGCCTGCGTTGAGCATGAACATTATATCTGGATTTTGTTTATTGCGAGACGGTTACTCTTTTAAGTCTGAGAATAATGGTTGTTCTATTTCTATGAGTAACATCTTTTATGGTCATGCACCGAATGTGAGAGGATTGTTCATATTGAATCTTGATAGAGATACGCATATACATAACATTGAGACCAAAAGAGTTAGAGTAAACAATGATAGCGCCATATTTTTGTGGCACTGCCGCTTGGGTCATATTGGTGTAAAGCGCATGAAGAACCTCCATGCTGATGGACTTTTGGAGTCACTTGAATTTGATTCACTTGACACGTGCGAACCATGCCTCATGGGCAAGATGACTAAGACTCCGTTCTCCGGAACAATGGAGCGTGCAAGTGACTTGTTGGAAATCATACATACCGATGTGTGTGGTCCAATGAGCGTGGAGGCACGCGGCGGATATCGTTATTTTCTCACCTTCACTGACGATTTAAGTAGATATGGTTATGTCTACTTGATGAAGCACAAGTCTGAAACATTTGAAAAGTTCAAGCAATTTCAGAGTGAAGTGGAAAATCATCGTAACAAAAGGATCATGTTCCTACGGTCTGATCGTGGGGGTGAATATCTGAGTTTCGAGTTTGGTACTCACTTAAGACAATGTGGAATTGTTTCGGAGTTAACTCCGCGTGGAACACCACAGCGTAATGGTGTGTCCGAACGTCGTAATCGTACTTTGTTAGAGATGGTGCGATCTATGATGTCTCTTACTGATTTGCCGTTATCGTTTTGGGGTTATGCATTAGAAACAGCTGCATTCACTTTAAATAGGGCACCATCGAAATCCGTTGAGACGACACCATACGAACTGTGGTATGGCAAAAGGCCAAAGTTGTCGTTTCTTAAAGTTTGGGGATGTGATGCTTATGTCAAAAAGCTTCAGCCTGAAAAGCAAGAACCCAAAGCGGAAAAGTGCGTCTTCATAGGTTACCCAAAAGAGACAGTTGGGCACACCTTCTATCTCAAATCCGAGGGCAAAGTGTTTGTTGCTAAAAACGGAGCTTTTCTCGAGAAGGAGTTTCTCTCGAGAGAATTGAGTGGGAGGAAGATAGAACTTGATGAGGTTGTCGAACCTCTCATCCCTCTAGATGGTGGCGCAGGGCAAGGGGAAACCTCTGTCGTTGCAACGCCGGTTGAGGAGGAAGTTAATGATGATGATCATGAAACTCCAGTTCAAGTTTCTGTTGAACAACGCAGGTCGACGAGATCACGCGCTGCTCCAGAGTGGTACGGTAATCCCATCTTATCAATCATGTTGTTAGACAACAATGAACCTGCAAATTATGAAGAAGCAATGGTGGGCCCAGATTCCAACAAATGGCTAGAAGCCATGAAATCCGAGATAGGATCCATGTATGAGAACAAAGTGTGGACTTTGGAGATACTACCTGAGGGCCGCAAGGCTATTCAGAACAAATGGATCTTTAAGAAGAAGAGGACGCTGACGGTAATGTAACCGTTTATAAAGCTCGACTTGTGGCAAAGGGTTTTTCACAAGTTCCAGGAGTTGACTACGATGAGACTTTCTCACCCGTAGCGATGCTTAAGTCCGTTAGAATCATGTTAGCAATAGCTGCATTTTTCGATTATGAAATCTGGCAGATGGATGTCAAAACGGCGTTCCTTAACGGTTTCCTTAAGGAAGAGTTGTATATGATGCAACCCGAAGGTTTTGTCGATCCTAAGAATGCTAACAAGGTGTGAAAGCTCCAGCGATCCATTTATGGACTGGTGCAAGCATCTCGGCGTTGGAACAAACGTTTTGATGAGGTGATCAAAGCATTTGGGTTTATACAAGTGGTTGGAGAATCCTGTATTTACAAGAAAGTGAGTGGGAGCTCTGTGGCATTTCTAATATTATATGTGGATGACATATTACTGATTGGAAACAACGTAGAGCTTTTGGAGAGCATAAAAGGTTACTTGAATAAAAGTTTCTCTATGATGGACCTAGGAGAAGCTGCTTACATTCTAGGCATTAAGATCTATAGGGATAGATCAAAACGCCTGATAGGTTCAAAATGGAACAGTCCAAGAAAGGGTTCTTGCCAGTTTTACAAGGTACGAGATTGAGTAAGACTCAGTGCCCAGCAACTGATGAAGATAGAGAGCATATGCGCTCCGTCCCCTATGCTTCAGCCATAGGTTCTATCATGTATGCGATGCTGTGCACTAGACCGGATGTTAGCCTGGCCATAAGTATGGCAGGTAGGTTCCAGAGTAATCCAGGAGTGGATCACTGGACAGCGGTCAAGAATATCCTGAAGTACCTGAAAAGGACTAAGGAGATGTTTCTCGTGTATGGAGGTGACAAAGAGCTCGCCGTAAAAGGTTACGTTGATGCAAGCTTTGACACAGATCCGGACGACTCTAAGTCGCCAACCGGATACGTATTTATTCTTAATGGGGGTGCAGTAAGCTGGTGCAGTTCCAAGCAAAGCGTCGTAGCAGATTCTACATGTGAAGCGGAGTACATGGCTGCCTCAGAGGCGGCTAAGGAGGGTGTCTGGATGAAGCAGTTCATGACGGATCTTGGAGTGGTGCCAAGTGCACTAGATCCAATAACATTGTTCTGTGACAACACGGGTGCCATTGCCTTGGCAAAGGAACCACCGTTTCACAAGAAAGACCAGACACATCAAACGACGCTTCAACCTCATCCGCGACTACGTCGAGGAAGAGGACGTAAATATATGCAAAGTGCACACGGATCTGAATGGAGCAGACCCGCTGACTAAACCTCTTCCACGGCCAAAACATGATCGACACCAGAACTGTATGGGTGTTAGATTTATTACAATGTAATTCACATGGTGATGTGAGGGCTGGATTATTGACTCTAGTGCAAGTGGGAGACTGTTGGAATTATGCCCTAGAGGCAATAATAAATATGGTTATTATTATAATTCCTGTATCAAGATAATAGTTTATTATCCATGCTATAATTGTATTGAATGAAGACTCATTTACATGTGTGGATACATAGACAAAACACCGTCCCTAGCATGCCTCTAGTTGGCTGGCCAGTTGATCGATGATAGTCAGTGTCTTCTGATTATGAACAAGGTGTTGTTGCTTGATAACTGGATCACGTCATTGGGAGAATCACGTGATGGACTAGACCCAAACTAATAGACGTAGCATGTTGATCGTGTCATTTTGTTGCTACTGTTTTCTGCGTGTCAAGTATTTATTCCTATGACCATGAGATCATATAACTTACTGACACCGGAGGAATGCTTTGTGTGTATCAAACGTCGCAACGTAACTGGGTGACTATAAAGATGCTCTACAGGTATCTCCAAAGGTGTTAGTTGAGTTAGTATGGATCAAGACTGGGATTTGTCACTCCGTGTGACGGAGAGGTATCTCGGGGCCCACTCGGTAATACAACATCACACACAAGCCTTGCAAGCAATGTGACTTAGTGTAAGTTGCGGGATCTTGTATTACGGAACGAGTAAAGAGACTTGCCGGTAAACGAGATTGAAATAGGTATGCGGATACTGACGATCGAATCTCGGGCAAGTAACATACCGAAGGACAAAGGGAATGACATAGGGGATTATACGAATCCTTGGCACTGAGGTTCAAACGATAAGATCTTCGTAGAATATGTAGGATCCAATATGGGCATCCAGGTCCCGCTGTTGGATATTGACCGAGGAGTCTCTCGGGTCATGTCTACATAGTTCTCGAACCCGCAGGGTCTGCACACTTGAGGTTCGACGTTGTTTTATGCGTATTTGAGTTATATGGTTGGTTACCGAATGTTGTTCGGAGTCCCGGATGAGATCACGGACATCACGAGGGTTTCCAGAATGGTCCGGAAACGAAGATTGATATATAGGATGACCTCATTTGATTATCGGAAGGTTTTCGGAGTTACCGGGAATGTACCGGGAATGACGAATGGGTTCCGGGAGTTCACCGGGGGGGGGGGGGCGACCCACCCCGGGGAAGCCCATAGGCCATCAGGGTGGCGCACCAGCCCTTAGTGGGCTGGTGGGACAGCCCAAAAGGGGCCTATGCGCCAAGGATAAGAAATCAAAGGAAAAGAAAAAAAAAAGAGGGAGGAGGTGGGAAGGGAGGGGGACTCCCTCCCACCAAACCTAGTCCAACTCGGTTTGGGGGGGGGGGAGAGTCCTCCCCCTTGGCTCGGCCGACCCCTTGAGGGTCCTTGGACCCCAAGGCAAGGCCCCCCTCCCTCCCACCTATATATACGGAGGTTTTAGGGCTGATTTGAGACGACTTTTCCACGGCAGCCCGACCACATACCTCCACGGTTTTCCCTCTAGATCGCGTTTCTGCGGAGCTCGGGCAGAGCCCTGCTGAGACAAGGTCATCACCAACCTCCGGAGCGCCGTCACGCTGCCGGAGAACTCTTCTACCTCTCCGTCTCTCTTGCTGGATCAAGAAGGCCGAGATCATCGTCGAGTTGTACGTGTGCTGAACGCGGAGGTGCCGTCCGTTCGGTACTAGATCGTGGGACTGATCGCGGGATTGTTCGCGGGGCGGATCGAGGGACGTGAGGACGTTCCACTACATCAACCGCGTTCTCTAAACGCTTCTGCTGTACGGTCTACAAGGGTACGTAGATCACTCATCCCCTCTCGTAGATGGACATCACCATGATAGGTCTTCGTGCGCGTAGGAAAATTTTTGTTTCCCATGCGACGTTCCCCAACAGATAGGTGGAAGCCTAATGTGATATTGTCGGGTGAAAAGAGCCGACGGTGATGGGGTTTGCCGGAGAAGCACGAGCGTCCCGTCGAGCGAAGAGGTTTCCGACGGCGGCGAAGTTCGTGGTGAATGGCGAGGTGTCCGACGACGATGCAGTCGACGATGACGATGGCGGATGTGCAGGTTGCAGCACGAGAATGGACGACGACGAAAGCCCACAGGCGGTACCGAAGCTCCTCGCGTGAAGGCCGAAAGCACGGTCGGCGGTGGATCCCTCGGGGCGATGCGTTTTTCTCGCTGCGCCGGTGGGGAGGAAGGTGACAGGACTGGTAGGTGGGAAACGCCAGTTCTGTCGCCCCGGCCTATTTATCAAGGCAAGTGCTGGAATCGAGGCGCCATGAGCGGGAACCGCCGGGGGATAAAAGATTCGCTATAATTGTGCGTCGAAAATTTCGGGATAACAATGCGCTAAAGATCCGTTGGAGTTGTGGCGGTCTTCCCGAAAAAAGAGGAATAAGAAAGGGCCAGTTAGTAATGATCTGGAAACTTAAGGGATTGTCAGTACCCAAAGGCGATGGTGGGTGTGCAGTTTTTTTTGACAGGTGAAGAAAAATAGGGGATGAATCGCCTTGAATGGAGCAGAGGTATTGGCGTGAAGAAGAAAGGTTCAAGTCAGTTTTGGGGCCTAATGTTGGGGATGTAACCTGTGGATGACCCGCCCTAGTTGGGTCGGGTTATCCATTGGGCGACTCATCTAAGCGTTTAGTTGGGCCTCGTTTTGGCCGAATCAAGGTCGCATGACGAGTATGGCTCTTGGCGGGTCTCCCAGCTTTGGAAGATGGCGATTTAGAGATTGCAATGGTCACGAGTTGTAAGAAGGAAGGAATCCTTGTAAACCCTAAGGAGTCGACCTGTATATAAAGCCGAGGTCCTGGGGGACAGAGGATAGGTTAGAAATCATCGAGTCCTAGGTTTAGGCGAGTTACGCCTTCCTTGTAATCAAATCCATATCAATACACACAAAAGCAGGACGTAGGCTATTACCTCCTCTCGAGGGGCCGAACCTGGGTAAATCGCCGTGTCTCTCCTGCTTAATCCCTTTGAGTCGCCACCAAGGTGCGATGGCTCCCGTATCAAGTCCTTTCATGAGGACATCTGCCGTGAAAAAACCACGACAACACACACTTGCATCTTTTGCCGACGAGCAGATCATGAAATAGAGTTCTTCTTCGTAATGCTAAGTTTCTGTATACTGAAAGTTTTTGGTAAGTGAAGGACCCTCTAATTTTTGTGGAAAAGGAACTAAGCCTTGCAATTTTTGTGATTGCAGTCATGCGCCATATATATGGATAAACCAAAGGATCTTGCGTTTGGATGTGGACATGAGGTGCAGAAAATATCCCCTTGCTTTCCTCTGAACATTTATTCATAATTCTTATTGTATATACAAATTGCTAACACGTTTAATTCAAACTTGCTATGACTGCGGTAAAAAATTGGTGCGCTGCCCTATGTGCCAGCAGCACATAACCACCAGGTTCAGGCTGTACTGATTGAAAGCCGACCACCTGATGCTTTTGAAGCATGTGGTGTGCCAATACACAAGGAGCTCGGTGGAAAATGTTCGGAATTCCGCACAAATTTTACTTGTTGTCCATAAATTTTAGCGTCCTTAATGTGGTTGGGGTGTCTTCGATTAGCCGGTGATTTAAGGCCCTGTTGGAATGCAGCGTTTATTCTCCATTTCCCGCAAGGGAAATGTGGATTGAACCGTTTGAGTAAAATTTCTATGTTCCTCAAGGGCTCTTAATTACTGCAGTGAAGAATGTTCTGTGGAAACTAATGTACATATTGATTTCCTTTCTTTCTCTTGTAAATAAAATGAAAAGTCGAGAAAATTCAGGATGTACCAATTAGGAAGACATTTGCATTGTATATTAATTAAAACCTTTTATAATTGCTGAATATTCAGTTTTGTATCCATTGGGCTCGCCGGGTTTCAGCACCGACCGGCTGCCGCCCAACACCACCACGAGCCGCGGCGCCACCGACCCATCCTCCTACTAGGACGACGATGGCGAGGCGGAGGTCGACCCCAATGTGCACCCCGAGGAAGACGACGGGGAAGACCTCTTCAACGACGACTACCTCAAGTAAGCGGGACACGTCCCAACTAGAGATTTTCCGGATCTGCTGTTACCTGGGACAACGTTTAGATAGATGTTTCTAGTACTTGACAAGTTTAGCCCGTTGGTTCTGCTAATAAAATGGTTAGTCAACGACTTCGGGGGTTCTAGATTCTAGGAATTCCGGCGTAGATTTACTTCATAAATAGGCAGATTTGTGCCACTCGGATACAAGGGAATTTACAACACTTCGTCGGGTTGTGCCTTTTGTGTTACCATGAATGTTTTGTTAGTCGTGGACTTTCTAATGTAGAAATGTCTGCCAACTTGCTTCCCCTAACTGAATATGAATATTAAAACATGTTGTTTGTGCTCGGTATTTTGTTGGATATATTTCAGTTTACCAAATTCAGTACGAGATATGTCCTGTTCCTTTTGATGAATTAGTTGTCTGAAAAGGATTTGTTGATCAGTTTTCTGCTGTCCAGATGAATAGTATTGTTCAGTCACCTACACAAATTAACTGTTCCTTTCTGTTGTCCTGCAGTTTTGCCAATGTGTTTTTTACTTTCTGGATTGGCTAGTGTTTTGGAAACTGTGAATATTCAGTAATGTGTTTTTTACTTTCTGGATTGGCTAGTCCTGACGCTAAATTCAGGTTTATTTTTTGTCTTAGAAGCACCTCATGTGTTTGTGTAGTTGTACAGTTTAGTGTTGTCAGCTCTTTACTTATGTCTTATTGGTAGAGTAGGGCATTTTTACTTATTTGCATGTAATCGAAATCAATAAAGAATGTCGATATTGTTGGTTAACTCTATTTGCCTTCTTTGGATTAAGATTATATCACGAACCATTCTTTGAGATGGTTTTTGCATTCAACTTGTCCATACATATCTTAGCACTGAACTGAATTTTGTTTGGATAGTGGTATTTGGGATGCCATGAGGTATCTGATGCTTGGTCTTCTTTCATGGCCTTGTTTCTCGTTAGATTGGCATACATCAAGAAGGAAACGGGTTTTTGCGACACTGGTTGCTCTCATACAAGGAGCTTCCATTTACTATACCCCCGTTTAACCATATCAACTATATTGTTCTTTCTGCAACTGGTTTCTATGGTTGATTCATCAGTGATGATCAACACTTATTAGGTGTCTCATCATACAGTATATTATTAAACTATGCATATTCGGCATCTGAAGTCATGTTTTTGTATCTCTACTTATTCTGAATGTCTAGTAAGCAGCACATTCTGTCATGGATGCTGTATAGTTGTCTTGTCTTAAATAAATAAAAACTCCTACACCATTTTTTGTTTGCTTTGAGAAGTGATGATACCATATCCATACCACGTTTTTGCACTTACTGTGATGATCAATTGCTTTTTTCCTTGGATTATATGGACCTAAGGATACTTTCCCCAAATTATTGTCTATAACTATACAATGCGCAAATGTAATCCCATCAGGATTCCAAGCCAGAAATAAGATCCATCTTTTATGTTTTACTATTGTCTTCTGGTTAATATTTAGAGTGCTAGTCAGATTTCCTTTCTCCAATCTGGCTAAAGAATTACCCCAGTTGACACCAGAAATCAACTCAGCATCAAGAGCTATCTAAATCAATAATGCTCTTTGGTAGTCCCTTTTTCATATTTTCATTTGGTTCGATCTAAAACTTCTCAAGGTAATAAATTAGAGTCTCTAGTGCACTTATTGATAGCGTAATTTAGTGATGTATGTTGCCGAAAGGATTTTTTGGGCTAATATTCTTACACCCTGGTTTGCACTTGGTTATCACAGTAATGTGGAGTAGTTTGTTTTGTATTATCTTACATGTCTGCTAATTATTGTGTCATTGACTCCTGCTTGTGTCAGTGCTTAAATTACTCCAGTAAAGCGAAAATACGATAAAGATATTGAGTTTGCTTGTCTGCATTTCCTTTGTCCAGAATTTCCTGGAACAATCTTAGGTAGTTTGAAATTTAATTTTTAGTTTCTGTGACCTGTTTAGGTTGGACTAATTATACTCCAGAATTTATATCTCAGGATTTTTAACATCAACTTCAGGATGAAAACAAATCTTTTTTATTTCTAATAATTTTTATATTTGTTTCCTTTTGATTGATGCATGTGCAGTGTAATGTTTTTGTAGGTTGACAAGTTGTGGCATCTCGAGCATGCCTCATAGGAGAGCTGAATGAAGTCCACTGTACTGTTGGGACAGTAACAGATGTGCCATTGTTCTATTGTGCAATTTTGTTCGTTCTTGCTATATTCATGTGTAAGGAATGTATTCATGAGATGATTTATTGTGATATGTAAACCTAGGATATGTATTTTGTGATGTTATATGATGGATGATTTTAATTCGACTTGGAGTTTTCTTGATTTGAATATGAAATAGTATTGGATTTAATACTGGATAAATAATTGGGTTGAAAAGGCCCATCAAATAGAAATGAATCCAAATTCTGGAACAAAAAGTTGCTGAATTCAAAAATGAAAAAGGCCAAAACTGAAACTGGACCAAATGTATTTGGGCTTTAAAAGGCTAGGGCCCAAATTATGATGATATAAAAAAATTCGAAAAAATACTAGAAGTGGCTCTAAATAGGCTAAGGCCCAAAAAGAAGCCCAATAAGAAAAAGCTCAAAAAATTAAAACCAGCCCATGTGATCAATTGAAATGGGTTGAGCTGATTTCAACCATGATGTTTTGATTTCGTCGTAATTTTGCCACATAGGACTAGGTTTGATTGCCAACGACGATTTAGGATTGTCGTAAAGGTTACGACGATAGAGGAAACATCGTAAAAGTTACGACGATTTTGATCAAAACGTCGCTGCTGTTCATTTCTGACGCTCCGTTTTCGACGCTTGGTTTTTTGTCGTGAGATCGTCGTAAATTAAAAACCGTGACGATGTAGCGACGAAAAAATAACGTCGTGTATTAGCATATTCCTTGTAGTGGACGACGTCGACAGCTACATCTACATCGACGATGTCGACGATGACGGCTACATCTACATCGACGTCGACGGCTACGACTACATCGACGACGACAGCGGGTACATCTACATAATCAAAAGTCGACGACGATAGGTACCTCTCCCCTCGACCCATCTCCCGTTGATAGATCCCCCTCATGTGTTCTTCTAGGGTTTGATAGATCCTCCTCATGTGTTCTTCTAGGGTTCACGGGGCCGGATCAATTGGGATGGTTCGGTACATTCATGGGGTTAGGGTTAGGGTTCATAGTGTTAGGGTTAGATTCATGGGGTTAGGGTTGTAGTTGTCATGGGGCTGGATCAATGGGGCTGAATCATGGGGTCCTGCATTTGTGATGGGTAACAAATGGGGGTACATCCCCCACCTGGTCGATCTAGGGTTAGGATTCAGTCAATCTAGGAGCCCTTGGAGGTTCTTGTTCATGTTCATGGGATTTATTCCTAGTGGTTCGTTCTATCCCCCTCTGGTTAATTAGAGTTTCCATCAACAATACTTGCTTGCTTGCTCCTCTTTAATTTTCTTCCTTGCTTGCTACTAGGGTTGGAGAAGAAGCTACTAGGGTTGGTATCAACCGTACTTGCTTGCTTGCTCCTCTTTAATTTTCTTCCTTGCTTGCTTGTTTCTATCAGTAGCACTAGGCTTGTTTCTATCAGTAGCACTTCTTTTGCTTGCTTGCTTGTATTAGTAGCACTTATGCACTTTGCTTGCTTGCTTGCTTGTATTAGTAGCACTTATGCACTTTTCTTGCTTGCTTGCACACTGCTTGCTTCTTTATTCACCAAGTGTTGGGCAATGAGTTGCTATGAATGCATATATTTGTCTCCATTAGGGATACAGTTGAGTAATTACTTTGCTTATAGATGATTGCAGGTACATGGATAAAATTGCAAGTTAAAACATAAAAGTAATTGTTGTAAATAGTTAATGCATTGCTTCACATATATAGTTTTCTTCAACTATCCGTTTAGTACATTACTACCTCCTGTCTCACATGTTCTAATACTGATGCATTGCTACACTTGTATGTGCATGCTAGTCCAAGTGCTTCAATTTAGTTGCTTGCTTCAACTGTCAGTTTAGTACTGATGCATTAACTTAACTGTATGTGCATTGCTACACGTGTATGTGCATGCTGGTCCAAGTGTTTTACATGTATTAGTACTGATGCATTAACTACATCACTACATTGTTGATCCAACAAGTTTGCTAGCTTCACATGTATTACATGTATGTGCATGCTCGTCTAAATGCTTTCCTTTATTGATATAAGTGCATCATTTTACTTTATCCCTTTTGTATCTGATTGTTGTTTATTCTATTTTGCAAGCACCACCTCAAGATCATCCATCTCAAGGATGACAAGGTCAAACCCGAGGCCAACCAGTCGTATGCAAGTTGCTCCTTGTGGTTATACTGTCAGATTTATAAATTGTGTCTTAATATGCTAAGTGAAATGTAATATGCTAAGTAAAATATCTTGGAGGCTGGTGATGTAAAATACTGTTAGATTTTATTATGCAAATGTATTGTTGTAATCTGAATTAGGTGGCTTAGCTGTGCATGTGTGTTGTTACTCTTCCTTAGCTGAATAAGTAGGATTAAATGATAATAAAATATCATAAGATATGTTTGGCTGTCTGTCCATGCATTCCAACAATTAACGTAATAATTATGTTTACTTTGCCTTGGAAAGACGAGCATCCTCTCATCGAGTACGAGAAGGTTAGGGCTAGAAATATGATGAGGAACAATCGGATATCCCAGTCCCTTGGCATTGATGCAATAGCGTCAATGATTAGGAAAACAAATGATGTACAAGAATGTACAACTAATGGGGTTCAAGAAGGTAGTGGAGTTATCAGTTATGACCCAGAGTACAATCCTAAGGAGGATGAAGTTGTAGTGCACAAGACTGTTAAGGTGCAAACTCTGTCTTGCTTGGAGGGTTCGGGTTCTTGTATGCTCTGTGTTTCCTTGTGTTCACATATTTATCTTGTGATCTAATTTTTTTCTGTGCTATTTATACAAGGCACTGAAGACAGCCAGCAAGAAGAGGAAGAGCTCAGAAGCATCTGCTGCAATGCATCCAGGAAGGGTGATGGCCCCACCTCCAGGACAAACAAAGAGGAACCTAGAACCTGATGAACCTCATAGAGTCACAAGGCAGAAAGCAACTATGGCGGCTGCGACGGACCATCACGAAAGTCCGTTGGGCATGGACTTTGAGAGCTTGGTGGAAATGCGTGATGAGTTTTTGTGAAGTTGTGCACCTGTGAAATTGTCAATTATTTAAGTGATTGGTCATTCTGGTGATGAAACAATGTCTTGCTCTATTTGAACCTGATGAAGTATTTTGTGAAGTTGTAAATTATTTAAGTTTTGTTTGGACCATTTTGTTTGGGCACTAAAGTTAGTTTGGACAACAAAAAGGCCGAGGCCCAAACAAGAAATAGACTAAGAGGGCTTGGGCCTAAAAAAAGAGTAGGCCAAGGCCCAAACTAGAATTTGTCTAAAAAGGCTTGGGCCAAAAAAAAGAGTAGGCCAAGGCCCAAACAAGAACTGGACTAAAAAGAGTAGGCCAAGGCCCAAAAGAAAAGTGGACTAATAAAAAACCTGCTCACTAAAAGATTCTATCCCAGAAAATAAAAAAGCCAAATTATTGGGCCCGGCCCATGTAGACGACCGAAATGGACCGGACTAAATCTTATTTACGACCTTTTCATTTGGTTATAATTCGGCCACGTCAGCCTGCCACGGTGGCTCTGACGTGGTGTGGGCAGATTTCTAGTGACCAAATCATTTGGTCGTTAAACCTACGACCTTTTGTTTGGTCATAAAATCCTACGAACAATCTAGAAAAAAAGGTCGTTATAGTTCACTAAAGACCCTCATCTTTAGACCTTTTGTTTATGTTCATAAAAAGGTCACAAATGGAAATCAATGACCATTCAGTGACCAATATTGAAGGTCGTTAGTTGACATATTTCTTGTAGTGCACCCAGGTAGTCTTCTTTGCCGTAGTTGTGGTCGTTGATAGTAAAATTCACCGGTGGGTTGTTGCCTTCGGCAAGCCTTGCAATCACAGACGAGCGCTAAAGCACGTTGATATTGTGTGATCCGGTCATGCAAAAGAAAGAGTGGGAGATCCAGAGATCTTGAGACGCCACGACCTTTACTATGACAGTGCAAACCCTCACATGGCCCTTATACTGCCCTTGCCAAGCAGAAGGGCAGTTCTTCCACTCCCAGTGCATGCAATCAATGCTGCCAAGCATCCCTAGGAAGCCCGTGCTGAAATTCATCAACAACAAATGGGTTGTATCTTCAGGAGTCGGCTATCTCAAGTACTTAGGGCCAAACATAACAATAACAACCTTGCAGAACTTATACAGGGACTCTAGGCATGTGGACTCGCTCATACGGACGTACTCGTTAATGAGATCACCGGGAACTCCGTATGCAAGCATTCGAATGGCGGCTGTGCATTTCTGATAAGAGGAGAAACCAATCTTTCCAACGGCATCCTCTTTGCACTCGAAATAGTCATCGTAGCCGACCACCCCCTTTCTAGTACGGTTGAAAAGATGCCTACTGATACGGAAACGACAGCGGAAGTTTTGATGTTTGAACAACGGATTTGCTGTATCAAAGTAGTCATTCCAAAAAATGAGATGCCCACTCTCTCGGTTGCGATTCAACGCCGAAAGGTGGCCCGGAATGGAGCCACGGAACAACGGCCGCTGGCTATTGAGGTGGTGATGGACCAACACGGCAGCCAATATCTCCTCCTCGTCATCTGGCGATGAATCGGTGGAGTCGCAAAGGAAATTGTGAAAAAAAAACTCATCGGCGAAGTCGAGTTTGTACCTTGGAAAACTGTCGAACAACTTGCGGGCGTCGACGGAGGAGACGACCGGCGAAGTGAGTCGTCCGACGAGTGGGCCAGCGTCCGGCGAGCGTGCCGGTGAGGATCTGGCCGGGGAGGCGAGGCGGCTTCTTGGTCGCGGTCCCGGTCGCAGCCGGCAGAGTCACCGGAAAAAATGGACGACAGCGCGGGCGACGAAGGGGGCGAGGGTTGCTGTTGGATGGGGGAGGCCAACGTGCCACCGACCAGCGGGCCCGGTGGGAGGAGAAGGCGAGCACGTATGTGTCCGTCTCGTGTTCGTGTCGACATAAATTCCGTTGAAAAATAGGCCGAGAATGGGCCACCCACGGACGAAAAACGGACGCGCGTCCGTTTGGTTGGCGCGTTGGACCGACTTTTATGTCCGGACGCCAACGGACCAGATGGGTTGCCCTGTTGGAGTTGCTGAGTGCTGGTATTCGAACATAAAAGCTGCACACCCGAATTTAACGGCCACCTCTGACGTCCTCAGCAATGGAGGTGCCACGACCTCAAGGAGCCATCACATGATTGGAGCATGTCTAATATGGTTCTGCAACTGTTTGAACGTTAGGGCATCTTCGACGCTGACCCCTCATAGTCGTATCCATTCATGGACAGGGCCTGCAGGAGGCGGTCATCCACCGCTGTTAGTATACATTTCCTCCCCTGTTAATCTGTCCTTGGAGAACTCCAATTTACTACCAGGAGCAACAAACCATGGTAAATTTCTCCATTTTAGCCTCTCTTGTCTCTTCTAGTTCCCACTCACCCAATCCCCCATAAGGGTTATGGAGATGCATCGTCTCTTAACATGTAATCATATGCGTAATAAAAACATAAGAAACAACTAGCATAATGCATTGTATCTTATGTGTTGTATCTAAATTTAATGATTTGTGGTAAATGCATGAATGTGGTTGGATTAGGCTGCTCATAGTGGAGAGTAACATATAGTAGTATCATGCATATGTTACTATTGTATGGTACTACCTTCATAGTGCATAGTATCGTAAACTAGTATCATAGGTGATCTCATTTATTAACATGCATGACACATAGTAGCATAGTAGTATTTAACATGTTACGTTATCTACCTATGTTACTCTAATCTTCTCTCTCTTCTTTAATTACTTGCCACATCACCATGTTTGCTAGTCACAAGACTATGTTACTAGCTATGATACCCCCACTGTGACCAACCTTAGTATATCTTTTTTGCATGTGACCACATGCCAAGGTGGTATGTTAACTACTCCCTTCGTCACGGATTAGAAGGGGTGTATGGAAACTCTCTAGAACCTAGGTGGTTATTGATTGGCTGTGAAATGAGTTAAAAAATATCATTCACAGTACACATGCATATAGAAGTAGTACAATGGAGTACTAATTAGATGCTAGGAGTAAATGCAATGCGCCTTAAACCTTGTCTATTATGGAAATGCACGTAAATTTAACCGTGCCTTCTAAACCGTGACGGAGGTAGTAGTAAGATACAACTTCACTATCTTTCCTTATTAAATACTGTGTCACATAATCAAAATGACTATAAAACGGCGCTAAGAGACTTCCATTGCATTTGCACATGCCTAACTCTCTCCTCTTTAGAAACAATACAGTGACTCTAAACTATGCCCCCCTCCTCCATAACTATCACCATTGTGTAAATATTGGGCTATTGGAGATGTAATATTGTATGAAAAAGCGGAGTTAACCCACAATCCAAATTGTCCTACATTTACCTTTTATCATAAGAGCTGAAATTTCTCTTTCCTCCTCTTTCCACACCGATGAATTTTAGTGCCCAACTATGTAAGCTCTTCTAACGGCCAATACGTATTCCTCTTGTGGCTTCTTACAAGGCTTGACCTGCGTTGAGGTGAGTGGGGGCCTAGACCCTCACTTAAAATTTAAAACCGCAGCGATATTTGCTTGTAATTTGTTTTAAATGTTTAAATTCATTGATTTTTTAAAAAACATTTCCCCACTTAAATAGTTTACCCTCACTTAAAATACTCTCTAGGTTCGTCATTGGCTTCTTAGACCTCCTAGGACTCAAAGGGTTTTCATAGGAATTAAGAACCATTATTATAATCCTTGGAAAATTTCCCTGTGTTGATCATTTGATTCGTAGGCTTGAAACATATATGAGCTTTTTCTAGGAATTCATTTGTAGTACATTTTATAGAAAATCTAACATCTACTCAAAACTTGTTGGAAAAACTCTTTTGTTTTCCCTGTAATGAAGTTTAAACCAGGTCAAATCATATAGAAATCGAGTGGACATGACATCCCAATCATGTGTATGTTTTTAGGATAATCATGAGTTTTTGTCAAACTACGTTTTCACAACGCTACGAATCAAAGAAGGCCTTAAGATTTTCGTAAGCAATTAGCAATCATCCGAAGACAAAAGACAGGAAGCAGCCGAGCCAGCGACCTAGCTCCTCGAAACGTCCAACGCCAAGGAGAAAGGCCACGAACGCAATGATGCGGCCGTGGATGCGTAGGTAAACGTTGGTCATTAAAAAACCGGATGTAACGGTTCGGTTCTTACTTTAGGTTTGATTGGTTTAGGTTTTATTGGGCTGTGATTTTTTTAGTTTGGTTTTGGTTTGGGTGTGTGGAGAAACCAGTTTGGGTATAGTTGGTTATGGGTTTAAACGGTTTGGTTATTAGCGGTTATAAATTATGGGTCTAAACTGGTTTCTTGGCATTGGTTATATGCAATAATCAACTACGACCGAGAACGAGTATCTTTGATCCGCGTGCATGCTGTAATACACTATGTAATTATGTATTATGGGGAAACAACAGATGAAAATCGAAAGTGTTTTCTCGTGCTTTCGCTAAGCAATTTTGTTTTAATACACTTGTTAGTGAGCTTATCAGCCATGGGCATGTTCTTTTTGCCACTTACTGTGTGTTGACTGTATCTCAAGGATTACTTTATTTCTAAATGTTGTAGATGCACTTATGCATTTTCTATCTTATTTGTTTTTTAACATGTCAATTTATGCAATCATATGTCCATTAAAGCAAACAGATGGTTATGTTTTGGGTTTAAATTGGTTTGGGTGAAAAAAATAGTGGGTTTGGTTTTGATTGGACTAAAAATGACACTAAATGGGTATGGTTCAAGTATGGTTTTAAGAGATAAATGAATGGGTATGGTTCAAGTATGAAACTATTCTCAGCGAGCGTAGGAGCGGAGCCCCGCCTGCTTCCCGCGTCCCAAGAATCGGGCGCATATGGAACCAGGGGCGGCTCCAGCGTAGGGTCAAGTAGGGGCGGCCGCCCCGGGTAACTTTTTAAACCTAGGGTACCCCCCTACTAATTTCGACCGGTGGCCACCATGGGCATTGGGAGGCGAGCAGCTTTGCGTGAAGCTATGGTCGAACCCTCTCTGACGAACAGTTCTGCTGAGTGCTGACGAAGGAAGAAGAAAACGCTTCGTTTGGAGTAACTGCTCGGTAGATATAGATGGGCCAATTAATCAAGCCAAATAAAATTAGATGGTCCAATTAAGAATAAAATACACAACCCAATTCTCACGTTACTCATGGACCTTAATGCTCACGTTGTGGTATCCACTATTCCAGGTTATATTAATAGTGGACCTGAATACCTGATCGGCTGGTCCTTCTGGTTTCTGAACCTAGCCTGGATCGATCGCACCGTAGGGACGCGCCGCCGGCCGTGTTGTCTCACAATCGTCGGCGCTGCGCAGGTCAGTCTAGCCCATGGTATTAGATGGAGAAGGAGAAGCGAGTCCGCCAGTTCGCGTTGCCGTCCTCACAGGAAGCGAAGTTGCCGCAGCCGCCAGCGTCGTCGCCGCCGCAGTTGCCACGGTCCCTGCTCAAAACAACAAACGATCAGCCACCACAGGAAACAAGGAGCAGGTTTTTTCATTGTCCTAGTCTTCTTAATTTGTTGTCGTTCTTAGCCTTATTTTTGAAAGTTGAATGGCATCCTATATTGTGACTTAGGTTAATGTGATTGTTTTTACATATTTCAGGTACATAATGGACTGGGAGATTAAATATTTGAGATAAAGCATAGATGATTTAATCAGCGGGAGTCCAAGTTAGACTTTATGTGATTTTTTGCATTACATTTTTGCCTAGTTGTTGAGAATAAAACTACTTTGATAATTTTTGCCTACTTCTTCAAAAATAAACTACTTTGTTAATTTCGTCTTGCATGCATGCGTACTTTTGGTCAATTATTTTCTTGATTGTTTCATTTGATTGTATTGTGCCTTTGATTTTTTCTTTCCTTTAAAATCCACCTCTGGTAACTTTAAATCCTGGATCCGCCGCTGCATGGAACGCCCGGTCGGTCGAGGAGTCCAATCGAATGAGACAATTCGGGCCTTCTGTTCGCCCCATGCATATGCATGCACGCACGGCACCATCGCCATCTCGTGCGTACTACTGTACTTCCACAGCGTGCGTGCACCACTATGGCATGTCTCACTTCTATGACACCTACGGCGCAGGCTACATGCCATACATCATGCACATCGGAATCTCACTGATAAAATACAGGAGTACGGGCCTGTTTGGTTCACAGGTTAAGGTTGCCACGTCTAACCTTAGTTATGCCATAATACCTTAGGCATGTGTTTGGTTCATTGCCATACTTGTGGCTTCCCACACTTTTCTAGTTATATGATTCACATGTCATACACTCAATTTTTTTGTCAAATCTTATCACACTTGTGGTGTTCATTTTATTAGCCACATTTTTTTATGACAGTCATACTTTGCCTAAGGTTAGTTGTTGCACAATTAGTCATGAACTAAACATGTCCTACATCTGTACAAGCGTACCTGCCACCGACCACCAAGTCAATTAACCTCTAGTCTACTAGTATATGGTATTATAACACACATAGATCTCACACGTCCATGTGTATGGTGTCTAACAGAGACGATCACTAATTGACTACTGCTACTATTAAAATATGTACTCTCTCTGTTTTTAAATATAATTTTTTTTAGAGATCACACTACGAACTACATACGAAACAAAATGAATGAATCTACATTCTAAATATGTCTATATATATTCGTATGTAATCTTTAATGAAATCTTTAAAACATCTTATATTTAGGTACGAATGGAGTATATATGCATGTTACATCCTGGCACTCACATGAAGCAGAAGAAACCAATAAAAAGATAAGTTTATATGATTGATGGACACTGCATTTATATAAAGCTCGGGGACCTTCGCTCGCACCCAAGCCCAACTACTCCCTCCGTCTTGATGTATTAGGCATCTTAAAATGTGCACTGCAACCTAGGCATACAGAGATTGGGTAGGAGACAAATTGAATTGCAGAAGAAACCAATCACACTATTCCTTACATAACTAAAAACATGCTACTCCATCCGTTACGGTTTAGAAGACGCGCTTCCGTTTACACGCATTTCCAGAATAAAAGACGATTAAGACGCGTGACATTTACTACTTGGTTATTTATGAGTACTAGTAGGCTGCATGCATTCCTTGTTTAGTGGTTATGTTAGTTACTATGCATTATTTTCTCAAATAATTAGGCTCCATTAGGTTATTGTTTGAGCATTTGTAAAAAATTAGAGCCAATCAAGATTCATCTTGGTCCGAGAGATCGCTCAAGGACGTCGTCTAAACCGTGACGGAGGGAGTATTAACTAGAAGACCTCTTTAAATCCAAAAATTGTGCCGCATAAACTGCATGCATTGGTCCTTCAATTAATAGATGAGACCTAATTAATATATGTGCAATTAGTATTATTGTAATGTGTCTTAGTGTTTTGAGATTATTTAATTTTTGCAACATGACTAATGCACCGAAACGGACGGAGTACACTACGAAAAGGGTGACGGACGAGTTTAATTCAAGTTTTGTCCCCAATAATTTAATGGCATTGACTGCGTTGCGACCGTGCGAATTAAGGAGCGAGCCACCTCGGTCGGAAGGAGCGAAAATTCAAGGAGATGGCCGGCGACTGACCGATCGACACCTCTGCTAAGTCACTGCGCCGCCCAGCTTGCCGTCACTAGCAGACCTGCATCCTGTCGGGAAAAACTAACCAAGTCCGAACGGACACTCGTAGTGAGAGAGTGGATAAGGGCGCAAGTACAATGATGGAGATTGGCACCGGTGACGATGGACATGCCGGTGCTTTGGTGATGGAGATCAATAAGCACAAGTTCATGACCATATCATGTCACTTATTATTTGCATGTGATCTTAATCCTTTTATGCACCTTGTTTTGCTTAGGACGACGGTAGCATTATAGTGTGATCCCTCACTAAAATTTAAAGGTAAAATTGTGTTCTCACCGACTGTGCGCCGTTGCGACAGTTCGTCGTTTCGAGACACCACATGATGATCGGGTGAGATAGACTCTACTTTCACATACAACGGGTGCAAAACAGTTGCACATGCGAAACACTTCGGTTAAATTTGAAGAGCCTAGCATGTAAAGACATGACCTCGGAACATAAGAGACCGTTAGGTCTAGCATGAGTCATATAGTGGATATGATCAACATGGAGATGTTCACCATTGAAGCTAAACTCAACTCATATCGGATTGGAGTTAGTGAATTTGGATCATGTACCACTCGAATAACCAGAGGGATGTCAATTTGAGTGGGAGTTCTTAAGTAATATGGTTAATTGAACTCATTATTATGAACATGCTCAAAATGCCAATGAAAATTATGTTGTAGCTTGCATTGTAGCTCTACTCTTTTTTGATATGTTCCTACGGAAAGCTTAGTTGAAAGACGATAGTAGCAATTATGCAGACTAGGTTCATAAACTGAGAATTGTCCTTATTGCTCCGCAGAAGGCTTATATCCTTAATGCACCGCTCGGTGTGTTGAACCCCGAGCGTCGTCTGTGAATGTTGCAAACATCCGACATACATGTTTTTGATGACTACGTGATAGTTCAGTGTGTAATGCTTGACAACTTAGAATTGAGGCGTCGAATACGTTTTGAACATCACTGAACATATGAGATGTTCCAAGAACTGAAATTGGGATTTTAGGCTCGTACCTGTGTTGAGAGGTATGAGACCCCCGACAAGATTCTTGCCCTCCGAAGTAAGGGAGAAAAGCTCAATCGTTGAGCATGTGCTCAGATTGTCTGGGTGCTACAATCACTTGAATCGAGTGGGAGTTAATATTCCAAATAAGATAGTGATTGACATATTTCTCCAAAGTCACTACCACCAAGCTATTGAGCTTCATGATGAACTATAACATGTTATGGATAGAGATGATGATCCCTGAGTTATTCGCGATGTTTGACACCGCGAAGTTAGAAATCAAGTAGGAGCATCAAGTGTTGATGGTTAGTAAAACCACTAGTTTCGAGAAGGGCAAGGGTTAAAAGGCATACTTCATGAAATGGCAAACCAGTTGCCACTCTAGTAAAGAAACCCAAGGTTGAACCCAAACCCGGGACTAAGTGCTTCTATGATGAGGGGAATGGTCACTAAGGCGGAACTGCCCTAGCTAAACACTTAGTAGATAAGAAGGTTGCCAACGTCGAAAAAAGTATATTGGATATACGTGTTATTGATGTGTACTTTACTAGTACTCCTAGTAGAACATGGGTATTAGATATACCGGTTCAGTTGCTAAATGCTAGTAACTCCAAATAAAAGCTATGGAATAAACATGGACTAGCTAAAGGCGAGGTGACAATGTGTGTTGGAAGTGTTTCCAAGGTTGATGTGATCACCATCGCACGCTCTCTCTACCTTCGGGATTAGTGTTAAACCTAAATGTTTATTGGTGTTTGCGTTGCGCATGAACATGATTGTATCGTGTTTATTGTAATACGGTTATTCATTTAAAAAAGAATAATGGTTACTCTCTTTACTTGAATAAAACCTTCAATGGTCATACACCCAATATGCATGGTTTATTGATTCTCGATGGTAGTGATACACATGTTCATAATATTGATGCCAAAAGATACGAAGTAGTAATGATAGTAACACTTACTTGTGGCATTGCCGCTTAAGACATATTGGTATAAAACGCATGAAGAAACTCCATGCTGGTGGATCTTTGGACTCACTCGTTTTTGAATAATTTGAGACATGTGAACCATGCCTATGTTGAGGAACGTTGCATTGGAAATAAACAAATTCCTACGCACACGAAGACCTATCATGGTGATGATCATCTACGAGAGGGAGATCGGATCCACATACCCTTGTAGATCGCTAAGCGGAAGCGTTAATAGACGCGGTTGATGTAGTGGTACGTCTTCACGATCCGTCCCACGAACAGTCCCACGATCCGTCCCACGAACCGTCTCATGATCCGTCCCACGATCCGTCCCGATCAAGTGCCGAACGGACGACACCTCCGCGTTCCGCACACGTACAACTCGATGACAATCTCCGCCTTCTTGATCCAGCAAGAGGGGGCGGAGAGGTAGATGAGTTCTCCAGCACGGCGGCGTGGTGGTGGTGCTATTCCAGCAGGGCTTCACCTAAGCACCTTTGAAACTAGAGGAGAAACAGATCTAGAGAGAGAGAGGGCAACACGTTGCTTTTTTCTGTTGTGTCTAAAACCCTCAAAACCCTTAGTATATATAGGAGGAGAGGAGGAAGAGGGCTGCGCCCTAGGGAAGCCTTCTCTTCCCTTGCGCAAGAGAGAGAGGATGAGTCCTACTCCAATCCTATTTGGAGTAGGATTCCTCCTTTCCACTTGGAAACTCTTTTCACCTTGTTTTTTTCCTTCTCAAATCTTATGGGACCTAGTGGGAACTTATTCCAGCCCACTAGGGGTTGGTTTATCTCTTCCCACAAATTCCATGAGGCCCCTTGGGGCGTGACACCCCTCCCGATAGTCCCCGGCACCCCTCCCGGCACTCCCGGTACACTACCGATGAGCCCGGAACTCTTCCGGTGACCAAAACAGGACTTCCTATATATCAATCTTCATTTCCAGACCATTTCGGAAACACTCATGACGTCCGGGGTCTCATCCGGGACTCCAAACAACCTTCGGTCACCAACACATATAACTCAACTATACCAAAACATCACCGAACCTAAGTGTGCACACCCTGCGGGTTCGATAACTATGCAAACATGACCTGAGACACTCTCCGGCCAATAACCCATAGCGGGACCTGGATGTCCATATTGGCTCCCACATATTCTGCGAAGATCTTTATTGGTTGAACCTCTATGTCAAGGATTCAGTTTATCCCGTATGTTGTTCCCTTTGTCCTTCGGTATGTTACTTGCCCAAGATTCGATCGTCGGTATCTCTATACCTAGTTCAATCTCGTTACCGACAAGTCTCTTTACTCGTTTCGTAATACAAGATCACGTAACTAACTCCTTAGTCACATTGCTTGCAAGGCTTGTTGTGATGTTGTATTACCGAGTGGGCCCCGAGATACCTCTCCATCACACGAAGTGACAAATCCCAATCTTGATCCACGTAACTAACTCCTTAGACACCTTTTGAGATACCTGTAGAGCACCTTTATAGTCACACAGTTACGTTGCGACATTTTATACACACAAGGTATTCGTCCGGTGTCCGGGAGTTGCATTATCTCATGGTCATAGGAACAGATACATTGACATGCAGAAAACAGTAGCAATAAACTGACACGGTCATATGCTACATTTATAGTGTGGGTCTTGTCCATCACATCATTCTCCCAATGATGTGATCCCGTTATCAAGTGACAACCCTTGTCTATGGCTTGGAAAACTTGACCATCTTTCATCAACGAGCTATTCAACTAGAGGCTCACTAGGGACAATGTGTTGTCTATGTATCCACACATGTATTTGAGTTTCCAATCAATACAATTCTAGCATGGATAATAAACGATTATTATGAACAAGGAAATATAATAATAACCAATTTATTATTCCCTCTAGGGCATATTTCCACCAACCTATTGGTGTAAACGCATAAAGAAACTCCATGCAGATGGATCGTTATGACTCACTTGATTTTGAATCACTTGAGACATGCAAATCATGCCACATAGGCAAGATGATTAAAGACCTTGTCTTTCTATGATGGAACGAGCAATTAACTTATTGGAAATGATACATTTTGAAGTCTACAGTCCAACGAGTGCTGAGGCATACAGTGAATATCGTTATGTTCTTACTTCACTAATGATTTGAGTAGATACACGAGTATTTGCTTGATAAATCACAAGCCTAAAATATTGAAAAGTTCATGCAATTTTAGAGTGAAGTTGAAGATCATCGTGACAAGAGGATAATATGTCTACGATGTGATCGTGGAGGTAAATATATATCTGAGTTGCAAGTTTGGTAAACATTTAAGACGATGTAAAAATTGTTTCACAACTCACGTCGCTTGGAACACCATAGTGTGATGGTATATCCGAACGTCATAGCTGCACCCTATTGGATATGGTGCATACTATGATGTCTCTTATCGAATTACCACTATCGTTTCGGGGTTAGGCATTAGAGACAACGACATTCACTTTAAATAGGGCACCACGTAATTTCGTTGAGATGACATCGTATGAACTATGGTTTGGAGAAACCTAAGTTGTCGTTTCTTAAAGTTTGGGGCTACCATGCTTATGTCAAAAGGCTTCAGCTTGATAAGCTCGAACCGAAAGCGGGTAAATGCATTTTCATAGGATACCCAAAACATTTGGGTATACCTCCTATCTCAGATCCGAGAGCAAAGTGTTTGTTTCTAAAATGGGTACTTTCTCGAGAAATAGTTTCTCTCAAAAGAATTGAGTGGGAGGATGGTGGAACTTCCACTAGTAGAAAACAGGGCATTGAGCCAACCACATTGGACCCGGATTGGATATAAACCGGTTCTAAAGGGTCTGTCCGCTGGGGCCCCTCCCTGCAGCAAATGGCCGCAAGGCCTTTAGGACCGGTTTGTAACACAAACCGGTCCTAAAGGTTTCCCTTTAGCACCAGTTTTTAACACAAACCGGTCCTAAAGCCCTCCCCTATATTCCATCCCGAGCTCAGCTTCATTTTTTCTAGCTCGATCTCAACTCCATTTTTGCTCTCTCCTTCCTCTTGGGATCTCTAATCCATCCCCATTTTTCTCCACCATTTGTCAAGATTGTTGGCACCCATCGGTCCTACGGTTAGCATCAACATTCCCTCTTCCCGCATTGCAAGTTTTGCTCGTTTTCTTGCTCATTTCATTTTTGTTGTGCTAGCTAGGTGTTTGATGAAATGCCTAAGCTATAAAGAGTTCATCATTTGTTATGTATACATATGCAATTTGAGCTCAAATTTAATTATGATTTGTGGTTTTTTTAGTGTCGCGCGCCTTGTCCCCTTCCTCACCGCCGTCGATCGCCCCGTCACCGACACAACCTTGGTGAGCCTATTGTTTTTATTTACCAAAACAAATTTTGATTTGTATGATTTACATATTTACTTGTATATAATTTTCTTATTGTGTAAGATTATTTTATATGTATAGCGCCATGGTTTTGATATCCGTCCCCCTTGGCCCTCGTCCAGTCTATGATTCGGATGTGGTATATTATCTTTTATAACTACATATTTTCATTTCCTGATTATATGACAATTAATTACGCTGACCAACTTGACATAGATAGTTTTATCTAGGAGGTAGTGGAACCGGAAATGCCAATCGACCCTATTGTTGAGAAGTTACACTTAGTTGAACAAGAAAATGTTGGCCTGAAAGAAAGATTGAAAAAAACTGAAGAAAGGTTGGAAAAAACTGAAAGAGAGAAGATGACCTTGGAAAAGGTTCTTGCCGGTGTCGTCGATGGTCACAAGAGCGAGATGGACGCAATGCGCCTCAAGATTAGAAAGATTAGAAAATATGCAATTAGTAAAGAGGCTTGGTATCATTATGCCGTCGGGTCAATTGTTACCTTTGTTGCGATTTTGATCGCATTTGTTGTTGTTTTTAAATGCATTAATTAGAGAGAGTTTTTATGGTTGGTTTCAGTGTGTATTTTTATGAGAACTATATATGTATGGTCACTACGCTACTTTGGTTTTAACGTGTGATGAACTTTTTGTATTAATTAATTAATTTAGTCATGATGATTTAGCGTAATGGTTTTTGATAAATTTATATAATGCAGATGAACCGGCAATGGATGTACAGTGATCGACATCGTCCCGAATTCCTTAATGGCATGCATAGTTTTCTCAATGTGGCTGAAAAAAACAGGCAGAATGGATTTATTTTTTGTTCATGTAAAAAATGCCAGAATAAGAGGAATTTCCCTAACTCAAGAACCATACACACCCACCTGTTGCAAGAAGGCTTCATGCCCAGTTATTTTTGTTGGACCAAGCACGGAGAAAGAGGGGTTGTAATGGAAGACAACGAAGAAGAAGAGGATAATGATAACTATCCTATGTTCGGTGAACACGGTGATACTGAAATGGGGGAAGACGAGCCTGAACTTGAGGATATTGTTGATGAGTCTGATGATGATCTTCGTCAGGTCATTCGTGAAGAACAGATAAACTGCGCAAGTGAAAACAATAGGTTGAAGTTGGAGCGCATATTAGAAGATCACAAAAAATTGTTGTACCCAAATTGCGAAGATGGCCAGAAAAAGCTGGGCACCACCCTGGAATTGCTGCAATGGAAGGCAGAGAATGGAATATCTGACAAGGGATTTGAAAAGCTGCTGAAAATAATGAAGAAGATGCTTCCAAGAGATAACGTGCTGCCCTGCAGTACGTACGAAGCAAAGAAGGTTGTCTTCCCTCTAGGATTGGAAGTGCATAAGATAGATGCATGCATCAATGACTGCATCCTCTACCGCGGTCAGCACGAGAATTTAAATTCCTACCCGGTATGCGGTGCATTTCGATATAAGATCAGGCGAGATGACCCTGGTGATGTTGAGGGCGACGATCGCCCCAGGAAGAGGGTCCCTGCCAAGGTGATGTGGCATGCTCCTATAATACCACGGTTGAAACGTTTGTTCCGAAACAAAGAGCATGCCAAGTTGCTGCGATGGCACAAAGAAGACCGTAAGGAAGACGATATGCTGAGACAACCCGCTGATGGGTCGCAGTGGAGAAACATCGACGATAAGTACGAGGACTTTGCACGTGACGCAAGAAACTTAAGGTTTGGTCTAAGTACAGATGGCCTGAATCCGTTTGGGGAGCAGAGTAGCAGTCATAGCACCTGGCCCGTGACTCTATGTATTTATAACCTTCCTCCTTGGTTATGCATGAAGCGTAAGTTCATTATGATGCCAGTGCTTATCCCAGGCCCGTCGCAACCCGGCAACAACATTGATGTGTACCTGAGGCCACTGGTTGATGAACTTTTAGAGTTGTGGGCTGACGAAGGTGTACGTGTGTGGGACGAGTACAAACAGGAGGAATTTGACCTACGAGGGTTGCTGTTTGTAACCATCAATGATTGGCCCGCTCTTAGTAACATCTCAGGACAGTCAAACAAGGGATACAGCGCATGCACACACTGTTTAGGCGAGACTGAAAGTATACATATAGGCAAGAATGTGTACCCGGGGCATCGTCGATTTCTTCCAGACAGGCATCCTGTAAGAAAGAAAGGAAAGCATTTCAAAGGCGAGGCAGATACACGGAGGAAGCCAACCCTCCCTAAAGGTACTGATATATATATGACATGGTCAAAGATATAAAAGTAATCTTTGGTAAGGGTCCTGGCGCACAATCTGTTCCGAATGACGCCGACAACCACGTAGCCATGTGGAAGAAGAAATCTATATTCTGGGAACTACCCTATTGGAAATTCCTAGAGGTTCGCTCTGCGATCGACGTGATGCATGTGACGAAAAATATTTGCGTGAACCTGCTAAACTTATTGGGCGTGCATGGGAAGAAGTCGAGAGATACACCAAAAGCACGGCTGCACCACCAACGTATGCACGAACGAGACGACCTGATGAATCCATAGAATTTCAAAGGTCCTGCCAGCTACGCTCTTACCAAGGAAGAGAAGGAGATCTTTTTCCAAGTTCTGAGCAGTATCAAGGTCCCGTCTGGCTACTCGTCGAACATAAAAGGAATACTAAACCTGGAAGAGAAAAAGTTCCAAAACCTAAAGTCTCATGACTGCCACGTGATCATGACCCAGTTACTTCCGATTGCATTGAGGGGGCTTCTGCCAGAAAACGTGCGAGTACCCATTGTGAAGCTATGTGCATTCCTCAACGCAATTTCTCAGAAGGCAATCGATCCAGCAACTCTACCAAGTTTACAGAAGGACGTGGTCCAATGTCTTGTCAGCTTCGAGTTGGTGTTCCCACCAACCTTCTTCAATATTATGACGCACCTCATAGTTCACCTAGTCCAAGAGATTTCCGTTCTCGGTCCTGTATTCTTACACAATATGTTCCCCTTTGAGAGGTTCACGGGAGTCTTGAAGAATTATGTTAAAAACCGTGCTAGGCCAGAAGGAAGCATGGTCAAGGGCTATGGAACAGAGGAGGTCATTGAGTTTTGTGTTGACTTTATTCCTGACCTGAACCCGATCGGTGTTCCTCAGTCGCGCCATGAGGGGAGACTGCATGGGAAAGGCACGCTAGGAAAGAAATCAACAACATGTATGGACGAGCAATCTTTCACTCAAGCACACTACACAGTTCTAGTTAATTCCAGCTTGGCGGCTCCATATATCCAGGAACACAAGGATATTTTATGCTCGGAATACCCGGAGTAACCTGAAGATTTCATTGCTAAAGAACACGCGAAGACTTTCGGCGGTTGGTTGCAAAGACGTCTCATTAATGACAACATTGTTGAAGATGAGCTATACTTGTTGGCCAAGCAACCATCTTCGACTGTATTGACCTTTAAAGGATACGAGATAAATGGTAACACATTTTACACGGCAGACCAAGATAAAAAAAGCACCAACCAAAACAGTGGCGTCCGGTTTGATGCAAAAGACGACAACGGGCAAAGGGTCACATACTATGGTTACATAGAGCAGATATGGGAACTTGACTACGGACCTTCCTTTAAGGTCCCTTTGTTCTGGTGCAAATGGTTCAACCTGTCAGGCGTGAAGTTAGACCCGAAGTACGGAATGACAACAGTGGATCAGAAGAATCTTCGGTACGGCAATGATCAATTCGTCCTAGCCAATGATGTGGGTCAGGTTTTCTATGTGAAGGACATGTCTAGCAGACCGAGAAAAAGAAAAGGAAGCGAATACATCAGACGATGAGCCAAGGCGCCACATAGTTCTTTCAGGGAAAAGAAACATCGTGGGAGTCGAGGACAAGACAGACATGTTAGAAGATTACAATAAATTTGATGAAATTCCTCCCTTCAAAGTCAAAGATGATCCAAGCATCCCGTTAAATGATGAAGATACTCAATGGTTACGGCGCAATTAGAAGAAAGGCAAGAAGAAAAATAGATAGGGGTTGTTGTTGGTGATGTGTAATAATGTATTAAACCTTTTATGTAATTGTGTTGACCATTTTGATAAATATCAAAAATTTGACCAGTTTCCACTAAATTTGACCATTTTGATAAATATCATTTTTATTTTTTAAGTGTTAAAATGACATTTAGACAATTTGTAAACAAAATATCAGAAAATATAAATATGTTGTTATAATATTTGATTTTACAAAAGCTTTTTGAGTCTACTTTGATTTTATAAATAAATGTAAAAGAAAACAGAAAAGGAAAATAAAAAAGAAAAATAAAAGAAGAAACAGGAAAAAGAAAAAGGAAACAAAAAGAAATAGAAAACAGGAAACAGAAAAAAGGAAAAAGGAAAAAGGAAAAAAACCTTTAGGACCGGTTTTTAACAACAACCGGTCCTAAAGGTGGGTTCGCTCGCGCGCCCAATTTTTGGACCTTTAGTACCGGTTTGTGTTAACAACCGGTGCTAAAGGGTCATTAGGACCGGTTGTCAACACCAACCGGTGCTAAAGGCTTGTACAGCCTCGACCTCTCCGGTACCGCCGTCTTCTCGCCTTCCCGCGCGTCTTCTCTCCTTCTCTCCTCGCCGAGTCGACCTCAACGCCGCCGCGCGCCGCCTCCTCGCCGCCATACGCCGTCGCCTCCTCGCCGCCGTCGCCGTCCCATGCTGTCGTCTCCTCGCCGCCCCACGCCGTCGCCTCCTTGCCGTCCCACGCCGTCCCACGCCGTCGCCTCCTCGCCGTCCCACGCCGTCCCACGCCGTCGCTTCCTCGCTGCCCCACGCCGTCGCCTCCTCGCCGCCGTCGCCTCCTCGCCGCCCCACGCCGTCCGCCGCCCTGACGTCGTCTGCCTCCGTCGCCCCCACGCCGTCGTCTGCCGCCCCGATGCCTCCACGCCTCCGTCGCCTCCACGCCGCCCTTTTCACCTCCACGTCGCCGTCGCCGTGCTCGCCTCCACGACGCCGTCTGCCTCCGCTGCTCCGGCGCCGTCGTCTCCCCGGCCTCCCCTGCCGTCGGCGCTGTCGTCTCCCCTAGCCGCCGTCGTCGACCTCTCCGGTAAATTCTTGTTAGTTTAGGGTTAGCAATAATTGCGTGTTGAAATATTTGCTAAGTTGGAATATTTGCTAACTTGGAAAAATTATTAGTTAGAATTTTTTTGCTAAGTTAATCAGAAAGTTTTACGGAATCGTCGGAGTCGGAAGCGTTGGAAAGTTTTACGGAATCGTCGGAAAGTTTCCGACAATTCCGTAAAATTTTCCGACGATTCCGTAAAACTTTTCCGTAAACTTTCCGGTTCCGTAAAACTTTTCCGTAAATAATTTTGCTAAGTTAAATTCTTGTTACTAGCAGGTGTTGAGCTATGGATCCCCAAGAACCACATGATCAGCACGCCGATCAGCTCGCAGGAATGGGTGAGGCGGAGAAGGAAAGATACATGGGCCAGATGATTTTTGAAGATGCAACGGCCATATATCATGATGACGACGGTGGACAGGCGTTTAGCAATCAATTTTTGAACGACTCCGGTGACGGAGCTGAGAATATAGAAGATTTAGTAGATGCAGAAGTGCCCTCCGGAACAAACTCTGCCAATGTATATCTCAAGTCACTGTTAACGCAACAATTAATTTGTATTGCACTTACTAACGAATCATTATTTTCCCGTTTAGGCGCCCTCCGGAACAGCTAGCGCAAGTACTGAGACAAAGTCGAAACGAGGCCCGGCCGCAAGGTTGAAAGATACTGCAAGGTACTCGATCGATAAAGTTGCTGCTGATGGCAAACCACTGGAACCCCCACAAACTTATCGCAAATTTGTAAATCAGTGCGGAGTTGTTGTAAGAGACCTGGTCCCAATCAACTTAATAGAATGGAATAAGCCGAAGACCGGCGCCAACGTTGGAGCTACTTATGTCGATGACAGATTGAAAAGAGTGCTTTGCGACACGGTCTGGCTAAATTTCAGCGTAGCGGAAGATAAGAAGAAGAAAGTCGAGGAGTGGGCTTTGAAGAAGATGGCCAGACAATTCCAGAGGTGGAAGAAAGACTTGTGGAAGAAATATAAGGACGAAGATCCAGTTTTCACTGGGCACCTAGTGCCGATAAGAGACGCTTGGCCTGATTTTAAGGCGTACAAAAAATTGGGTGTATTTACATCCCGATCAGCCACAAATACGGAGAATGCGAAGAAGAAGAAATATCACCATATTTTGGGGTCAGGTGGCTACATGACTTCCCTGCCTAGGTGGCGACGCTATGAAGATGCGCTTCTGAAAAGAAATATCATTCCACAGACACATGACTGGCCCGATATGTCCAAGTTCTGGTTGTTCGCGCATGGGGCAACGTTGGACGCTGAGACTGGGATGATTGTTGCGGAGGGACCATGGTCGGAAAAAATAACACAAGTCGTATCAGATCTAGAGAAGGCAATAGAAGTTGTTCGAAAAGGAACTTTTGTTCCCGATAGAGAGAACGAAGAGTTGACGAAGGCACTCGGGAACCCCGAAAAGTGGGGACGAACACGAGCCTTTGGAGCCACTACCCCGTGGAACCAAGGGTTTCCGGCGGACCTTGGCACTTCAGAAGCCGTGGTAGAAGCAAGAGGAAGGCGCTGGAACGGATATCGACATTAGAAGAAAAGGTGGCGTTTCTCTTGAAGAAAGGGGGACACCCTGTACCTGACACTGAAGAGGAGGAAGAAGATCCTGCACCTGACGCTGATCAGCAGCAATTAGAAGACGATCCTGTAGCAGATGCCGTCCCATCTCAGCATAGAAGCAGCGTGGGTTCCACGCAGCTGGAGCTAGAAGACGGTCCTGCAGTCGAACCGTCGGCGCCTCACTACCCCGTGGATGATGTCACGGAGAAGACAAACTGTGAGATACATATGCCAATGGGGAACATATCCTTCATGCTGGCGTCAGGCTATGCTTTACCGAATCAACCTGGAGCAACCTACCATGGTGGTCAGATTCCAGCATCCCATGCTCGTGTCGGGTTGTCAACAATTACGCCGGGATGCCAGTCAATTGAGCTTGATATTCCTGGAGGTGAAGGCGAGAAGACACTGGGAGAAATGGAGCTTGGTATCATCTTGTGGAAGAAGAAACACATCGTGTTTCCTAACGCGGCGCCAAGGCCACCGACTCCTCGAGGTACAAATGCACCACCTCCAACAATTACTGAATGTTGCACCACATGTAAGGCTATTTTTAATAGTTTTTTCACTTTCGTACAGAGAATGCACGACCTCCAAGTCCACCCCCAACGCACCTCCAAGTCCACCCCCACAACGAAGATTGGGAGCCCGAGGCCGAGAGTCCATCGCCCGTGCACTCCAGTGAGCCGACGGATGCGCCCACTACGGGTAAGGCAAAGCGGAAGCTGCAGTTTAGAAGAAACGGGACTCCTCCCAAGAAGAGAGAAAGGAAACCCAAGAAAGTCAAGACTCCCCCGAAGTTACCAGGCCTGATGACTCCGGAGGAACTAGACGAGGCCGTGAAAGCCAAAAACAAAGCATGGTTCGCACGGTTTCCCCTGAAGCCCAAGCCAGACACCTGGAAGGAAACTCTGAAGAACATACCAAAGTGGAAAATTGAGCGCACCATCGACAACTTATATTATCCTGAACCGCCGCCACCAACGCCCCTTTCAGACTATGAACGGTACATTGAAAAGATGCACACCGCACAGATGAAGCAGGCGGAGCAGATGAAGTAGGCGGAGCAGACGAAATGCGGGAAACAAGTTCCCCAGCTCGGACAACAAGAAGCACAGTCAATTGCCCCGCTCAAGGTGTTATCTGACCAGGCTTCAGTGTCCGGTCCACGCATGGGCGACGTAGGTTACGCTATTGGTGATGTGGTATATAAATATAAGCCCGAGCACCCTCTGGTCGAAAATCCTGGTGCTCTAACAACCCAACTATGGAATTTACATGTTTGGTACTTGGAGGCCGCAAGGCAAAAGAGAGACTGTATCATGGCGGCAGTTCAGGATCAACACTACTTCGGAGAGTACGGTGTGGAGGTTGGGTTCGATGATTTTTTCCAGATGTACAATCAACGTGCCCTCGACAAAGCTATCGTCAGCTGCTACTATTTGTAAGTGATTTATTTGTGTAATTTAATTATTTAGTTAAGCTCGCGTTCATTGCCCGTATAATTATCACTCACGAGACATTCTTTTTGTACGCTACTATGCAGAATGAAGATTCGTGAATGCAGGCTGGCAGGAATCTGGGACTTTGGGTTCATTGACCCGTATTCGTTTCATCAAGAGACAATAGAAAAGTTCAACAAGGATACACCGGATGATTTGCTAAGGTTTTTGAAGCGACAAAGTACCAAAAAAGAAATACTTTGGCCCTACGGATTCAAGTGAGTGTTACTGTCTTGTACACATTCCATTTTGCTTACCTGATGTTAAGTGTAATTGATGAGTATGCATGACTGCGTGTGTACACGTGCGCAGGTCCCACTTCATATTGTTCATCATTAGAATCGATCAAGGACAAGTTGAAGTCTGGGACCCGTTAACCTGGGACGCTGACACATGGAAGAGCGCGCGTCAGATGCTTCAAAGGTATATATATATCGGCCTCTTTCGTTCATCGGCCTCTTTTTCGTTCATTTCCTGATATCAAGTAAGTAATAATTAACTCTTGTATTCATTTTTCTTTGTCGGCCAGGGTTTGGCAAATGTTCATCAAGGAAGAACCCGGTACATGGGCAGACAAGCTCCACTTTTAGATTAACAAAGTAAGTAGTACTACGTACCCTGGTTTCAATACCTTTACCATTCTCTTGATTATTATTAATTTGACTGAATTATGTTCTCGTATATAGGGCGTCCCGCAACAACCACCGGGCACTGATTATTGTGGATACTACGTTTGCGAGTACATTCACAGGATTATCAATGAGAAATCCCGTACTTCCAGAAATCTAGAGGTACGTAACCGGATCTTCACAACTTTATTTATGTTGCCATCAATTATGTTTAGTTTTGTTCATAACTTAATTGTTTTCATCTACTTCTTTTAAAGCTGCAACGAAAGCGGGCGATGCTCAGACCAATCCAACGTTGCAAGGCAGTTGCAGAGGAATTGGCAGGATTTCTCCTCACGCAAGTCATAGATGAAGGCGGAGAATTTTTCCATCCTATGAACCAATAGCCAGCTCCCTTCTCTATGCAAGTATACAGCTATAGGAAACGAACTTCAAATTATGTAATGATAATCGGTCGAGTACTTCGTCTTACATGTATATATGTACTTTTATTTGATGCATCAACATTTAACCGCAAACACGGAATCGGAAACACTTAACCGCAAACACGGAATCGGTGTTTCCGGATACGTGTTTCCGATTACGTGTTTCCGATTCCGTGTTCGTAAAAAACGGAACACGGACACACGGAATCGGAAACACGGAATCGGAAAGACGTAAACGGAAATACGGAACCGGAAACACATAAACGGAAACCCTGAAAATACGGAACACGGAAACACCGAAATACGGAATCGGAAACCCTGAAAAGAAAAGGAAAAAAAAGAAAAAAAAGCATTAGGACCGGTTGGTGTTACCAACCGGTTCTAAAGGTCCTCCGCCTGCGCGCACTCTTCGGCGCCCACGTGGAGGCCTTTAGCACCGGTTTGTAAGAGAACGGTGCTAAAGGGGGGGGGGCTTTAGTCCCGGATACGTAGCACCGGATGTGTATCCGGGTCCAAAGGCCCTTACCAACCGGTTCTAATACCCCTTTCTCCACTAGTGTTCATAAGGTTATTCAACCATCACTTCAACCAGAGAGTAGAAGGGCGTATGAAGTTGTTCCTGTGACACCTGCACCAGTTGAAGTGGAAAGCTGATGATGGTCATCATGAAGCTTCGGATCAAGTTACTACAAAACCTCGTAGGTCGACAAGGAAACGTATTGCTCCAGAGTGGTACAGTAATCCTATCTTAGAGGTGATGTTGCTGGACAACAATGCACTTACAAGCTATGGAGAAGCGATGGTGGGCCTGGATTCCAACGATTGGCTAGACGCCAAGAAATCCGAGAGAGGATCAATCTATGAAAACAAAGTGTGGACTTTGGAAGAACTTCTTGATGGTCGTAAGACTGTTGAGTATAGATGGATCTTTAAAAGGAAGACATGCGATGATGGTGAAAGTCACCATTTAGAAAGCTCGACTTGTTGCAAAGAAATTTCCAACAAGTTCAAGGAGTTGACTACGATGAGACTTTCTCACTCGTAGCGATCCTAAAATTCTGTTGGAATTATGTTAGCAGTTGATGCATTTTCCAATTAGGAAATGTTGCATATGGATGTCAAAACAATGTTTCCTCGACGGTTTCCTTGCGGAAAGGTTGTACGTGATACAACCACAAGGTTTTGTCAATCCTAAGGATGCTAACAAGTATGCAAGCTCCAGTGATCCTTCTATGGACTGGAGCAAGCATCTCGGAGTTGGAATATATGATTTGATGAGATGATCAAAGCTTTTGGGTTTATACAATGTTTATGAGAAACTGGTATTTCCAAGAAAGTGAGTGGGAGCATTATAGAATTTCCGATGAGTATATGTGGTTGACATATTGTTGATCGGAAATAATGTAGGATTTCTGAAAAGCATAAAGGGTTGTTTGAAAGGAGTATTTTAAAGTAAACCCTGAATTAAGTCTACTTGAACATTGAGTATCAAGATCTATGGAGACAGATCAAGACGCTTGATAAAACTTTCGATGAATGCATACCTTGACAAGTTTTGAAGGAGTTCAAAATAGATCGGTTAAAGAAGGAGTTCTTGGCTGTGTTGTAAAGGTGTGAAATTTGAGTAAGGCTCAAAGCCCGACCACGCCAGAAGAAAAAGAAAGGACGAAGGTCGTCCCCTATGCATTGTCCATAGGTTCTATAATATGCTATGTTGTGTACCGCACCTGATGTGTGCCTTGCCATGAGTGTGTCAAGGGGTACAAAGAGTGATCCAGGAATGAATCACGGAACAACGGTCAAAGTTATCCTTATGGAGGTGACAAAAGAGTTCGTCGTAAAGGGCTACGTCGATGCAAGCTTTGACACCAATCTGGATGATCTGAGTAGCAAACTGGATTCATATAGTGGAGGAGTCATTTGGAATAGTTCCAAATGGAGCGTGGTAGAAGCATATACAATATGACATAGATATTTGTAAAGCACACATGGATCTGAAAGGTTCATACCCGTTGACTAAAACTTCTCTCACAAGTAAAATATGATAAACCCCAGAACTCAATGGGTGTGAATCACATAGTGATGTGAACTAGATTATTGACTCTAGTGCAAGTGGGAGACTGTTGGAAATATGCCCTAGAGGCACTAACAAATTAGTTATTATTATATTTCCTTGTTCATGATAATAGTTTATTATCCATGCTAGAATTACACTGATTGGAAACTCAAATACATGTGTGGGTACATAGACAACACACTGTCCCCAGTGAGCCTCTAAGGACTAGCTCGTTGATCAAAGATGGTCAAGGTTTCCTGGCCATAGACATGAGTTGTCATTTGATAACAGGATCACATCATTAGGAGAATTATGTGATAGACAAGACCCAAACTATGAACGTAGCATATGATCATGTCAGTTTATTGCTACTCTTTTCTGCATGTCAAGTGTCTGTTTCTATGACCATGAGATCGTGCAACTCCCGGGCACCGAACGAATTCCTTGTGTATATCAAACGTGAAAACATAAGTGGGTGACTATAAAGGTGCTCTACAGGTATCTCCGAAGGTGTCTGTTGGGTTGGCATGGATCAAGACTGGGATTTGTCACTCCGTAGGACGGAGAGGTATCTCGGGGCCCACTCGGTAATACAACAACAAAATAAGCCTAGCAAGCAATGTGACTAAGGAGTTAATCACGAGATCTTGTATTACGGAACGAGTAAAATAGACTTGTCGGTAACGAGATTGAACTAGGTATAGAGATACCGACGATCGAATCTCGGGCAAGTAACATACGAAAGGACAAAGGGAAGAGCATACGGGGTTAACTAAATCCTTAACATAGTGGTTCAACCAATAAAGATCTTCGTAGAATATGTAGGAGCCAATATGGGCATCCAGGTCCCGCTATTGGTTATTGATCGGAGAGTGTCTAAGGTCATGTCTACATAGTTATCGAACCCGCAGGGTGTGCACACGTAAAGTGTGATGACGTTTCGGTACTATTGAGTTATGTATGTTGGTGACCGAAAATTGTTCGGAGTCCCGGATGAGATCCCGGACGTCACGAGGAGCTCCGGAATAGTCCGGAGGTAAGGATTGATATATAGGAAAGTTTTCATGCATTACCGTAATGTACCAGGAGTTACGAATGGGTTCTATAATTTTACCAGGAGGCGCCACCCACCTGAGAGAGAACCTAATAGGCCTAAAGGTGGTGCACCTACCCTTTGTGGGCTTGTGTGGCCAGCCCAATAAGGCTATTTTGGCCAAAGGTGCAAAAGGGAAAGAAAAGGAAAAAATGGAAGGAGGGAACCAAGTAGGAAGGGAGTCCTCCACCAAACCATATTGGAGGAGGACTCTCCTCCCTTGGCTCGACCGAACCTCTCCTATTGAAGGAGGAGGCAAGGGAGACCTCCCTCCTATTCCTCCTATATATAGTGGAGGTTTTGATGGCAAACTTCATTAGAAAATAGTCACATGCTGCCCTCTCCTCCATAGATCATCTCCCTCGTCTACATTAATCCGGCATAGCTTGGGGAAGCCCCGCTGGATTAGTTCACCACCACCACACCACGCCGTTGTGCTGGAGAACTCATCCAACTCTCCCCCCCTCTTGCTGGATCAAGAAGACGGTGATCGTCATCGAGTCGTACGTGTGCTGAACGCAGAGGTGTCGTCCGTTCGACACTAGATCGGGATGGATCGTGATGGAATCGCGGGACGGATCATGGTGAGATCGCGGGACGGGCTGCGATTTGGATCGTGAAGATGTTCCACTACATCAACCGCGTTATATACACTTCCGTTTAACGATCTATACGGGTATGTAGATGCACTCTCTCCTCACGTGGAATTTTTTTTGTTTCACATGCAACGTTCCCCAACACTACGACCCTCACTTCTCGGCTTATACAAGTATCGGTGTGCCTAGGGTTACACATATGCCGATTACATCTAAAGGTAACCGTGGTGAATACCGCCTCTTAATCTTAGTGTATGTGCCAAGACATTAGAAGATTCCTTGATCCTCCCATAAGGCGCCATGAGTAGCAACCCCTTATTATTTGGTTTTTAGAGTTCGATGGCCCATTGATTGGTTATTTGGGGGTCCTCAGCCTAGCCCAAATGTGCGGAAGCCACTATGACTAGCATCCTCTTATTATTCGGTTTGTACAATTTGATCCTTCTAAAGTTTTAACTGTTCTAAAGAATGCAATTTGATCCTTCTAAATTTATTTTAATTGTTTGATCCATATTAACTATTATGGATCGGGCAAAGTATATACTCCCTCCGTCACAGTTTTAACTCTTTTGGGAGTACTTTTGTGTAAGTTTAGTTGTGAGTTCAACATTTCGGTGTTTATGATGAACTATAATTAGCACATAGATATGTAGACTTGATTTAATCAACCGCCACAGTACAACAACCGTAGATAATTTTCCCGCAAAAGAAAACCCCGTAGTTGATTTAACTGTTTTCAGTGTCACACTGCAGTTCGTCCTTTACGACTTTAGCACTTGTGCACAAAGAAAATGGCCGGGGTGTGCAAGGTCGTTTTGTTCCTGTTCCCGAACCTTTAATCGCCGGTTCACAGGGCCAGCTATGTCGATCCGTGAACACAAAGCTTGTGGCAGGGAAGCTAGCGATGGAGTGAACGGGTAAAATGGAAAATTTTAATTCAAAAACAAAATTAATTCACAAAATGAACTATTCTTGAAAAAAATTCATCCGACTTATTGTTTTTTATGACGCCTTTTTTTTAAAGATCCAGCTGATGGCTGGCATATATTGGAATAGCAGATAGTAGGGCGGGAATACAACATAAGGGGGGCTGATCAAAAGATCAAGGACATAACAAGAAAAATTCCGAAAAAGAAGTGAAAAAAGATAGCATGCTACAAGCGTCGGACTCCTCACGTCAGTTCCCCAAACGGGTGCTCAAGGAAAACTGTTCCTGCTTGCCTCCAAAACTCTAGCGTTGTTGTGATGGAGGTGGATATATTTGCTGCTCTGGCTATTTTGTTTCTGAAGGTGCACTCATTTATTTCCTTCCAAATTTCTGACGGGATCAGCACGGTCATTGTCCTGGTGCCTCTTTTGTACTCCGGTCTTGCCTTGCTTATCATCTTGGAAATAATTTCTCTGGTAGATATTTTGTCTGTCCAAATTGTTGGGCTAAGTGAGGCACATCCGGTGCGAGACGCCGCCTCCATCCATATTGTTGTTGCCACCTTGCATTCCCAGAAAAGATGAGTCGCTGATTCTAGATTTCTGAGGCATAGCTGACAGAAGGAACCGTTTTCCCATCCCCTCCTTTGCAATTTGTCATTGCATCATAGCCTATTTTTGTCCAGCAGCCATGTGAATATCTTGAGTCTTTGCGGTGCCCAAGTTTCCCATATAAACTTGCTTATTTCTGATCTTGTGCTTCCTAGGAATTGAGCTTTATGCGCTGAGTTAGCAGTGTAAAGCCCCGAGGCCTCATGTCTCCATTTGATTTTGTCACTTGTGTGCTCTATGAGCTGCACGTCCATGTCCTGAATCCACCTGTGCAGGCGGAGGACATCCGCCCAAAGGTGTGTGGTGTCTCCTGCGCAAGGTCGGCTATCCATGTGTTGCCTTGTAGCGCCTCTTTTACAGACCTATTTTTTCTACGAGAGTGCTTGAAGAGCGTCGTATATGCCGTCTTTAGCGCCCCCGAACCTGTCCAGGGGCAGTTCCAAAAGGAGGCCGTGGCCCCATCTCCCAGGGTAACTGTCGTGGAGGCGCTGAAAAGAGCTCTGCCATCGTCGTCGCATGGCAGCTGCATGCCGTTCCATGTCCTTTGTGGACTTGTCCAGGACATACATAGCCATCTTAGCCGAAGCGCTCTGCAGAAGCGATTCATATCTAGCACTCCTAGCCCATCGCTCTCCGTTGGTGAGCATACTATTGGCCAGCTAACTTTGCATTTTCCTCCGCTGATTTCTTCTTCGTGTGCCCATAGGAAACGCCGTCTAACCTTGTCTATCTCATCGAGAAATTTCTTGGGCGCTCGCAGGACGGATAGGGCGAAAGATGACAACGTGGTGAGTACGCTGCGAACCAGTACCCGTCTCCCTGCGATGTTCAGTAGCTTCCCTTTCCATCGTGCTAGTTTAGCCCTAATCCTATCTAGGATGAATTGAATATGTACCAATCGGATCCTATCGAGGGTGAGTGGTAGTCCTAGGTATTTCACCAGGAAACCGATCCTCTCCCCTCCGAAAGCTGCCAGCACGGCGTCTAGGTCTAAGTCTTCACAGCGTATTGCCGAGACAGTAGACTTGGCAGGGTTGATATGAAGACCCGTGGCATTTCCGATGTCATTTAGGATGCCCATTAGCAAGTCGATTTCTTCCCGGATGGGGTTTGCGAAAATGACGGCATCATCTGCATAAAGGCTGAGCCGTAGCGTGATATCTCTGCCCGGCACTGGCTGGAGCATGTTCATCTGGGTGGCTCTACTCAGGAGCCTGTGCATGGTGTCGATGGCTAAGATGAATAAGAGTGGGGACAGCGGGTCTCCCTGTCGCAGGCCCCTTTTGTGCCAGATAGGTCTGTCCGTGGTGCCATTTAGCATTACTGCAGACGACGCAGTGCTAAGGAGGAGTGCTATCCAGTCCCGCCATCTTGCTGGAAACCCTAGGTGTTGCAGTAGTTCTAACAGGTATTCCGAGGAGACGTTGTCGAAGGCTTTTGCGATGTCTAGTTTTGGCAGTAGCGCGGGGGTCTTCTTTCGATGGAGAGATCTAACGGCATTTTGCACGTAGAGGAAACTATCTTGTGTTGACTTGGCGCACAAGAAAGCTGATTGTGCTAGCGAGATTATGTTGTCGATGACCGTAGCTAGCCTTCTCGAGAGAACCTTAGCTATAAGCTTGGAGATCGAGTGGATTAGACTTATCGGCCTGTAGTCCTACACCTCGGAGGCTCCGTCCTTTTTTGGCAGAAGAACTATCATAGCGGAGTTAAGCTTGGAGAAGTCTCCGCCTGTCAGGTGGTAGAAACTATGAAAGGCCTGCATAACGTCTTCCTTAATTTGGGGCCAACATGCTTTGAGAAAGGTACCCGTGAAACCATCCGGGCCCGGCGCCTTTTCCGAAGGTGATGCCTTAACCACGTCCCACACTTCCTTTTCAGTGAAGGGGTTGTCTAAACCTCTCCCCTGAACTGATGGTAAATCTAATGAGGCCCAGTCTATTGTCATGGTGCGGGTAGCTTTCTTCCCTAAACCTTCGTTGAAATGCCTATAGACAACTTCGTCTTTGTGCTGTTGCGTCGTAGCTATGCCGTCGCCAGCCTTTAGGGTGTGGATAAAATTCTTACGCCTCCTTGCTCCCATCTTGATGTGGAAGAATTTTGTTCCCGCGTCGCCGAGTAGCAGCCATGTGAGTCTAGATGCCTGTCGCCGGCGTGCGCGCTCAACCGTGGCGAGGCCGAGCATACGTAGCTTTAGTAGCTTTCTGAGGTCAAACTCTGCGTCTGAGAGACGCCTGTTCTCTTGCGCTACATCGAGCCTAAGGACTAATTCGGCCGCCATGTGGAATTGTAGTTTTGCATCACTGAAAAGGGCTTTGCTCCAATATTCAGGTCCCGTGCAGTGCGCGGCATCTTTGTGGTGAGACGACGGAAGGCGGAGCTAGACTGCACTGGTCTATTCCAAGCCCGTTCAACCGTGTCGTGGAACCACGGGAACCTAGGCCAGAAACTTTCGAATTTGAACATGGCTGGGCGTGGAGTTGCTGTTGTGTCAGTGAGGACTAGCGGGCAGTGATCGGAGGTAGTCGTGGATGCCGCATGCAGTGACGCCAAGGGGAATCGGCATTCCCATGGTAGGTTGGAGAAGAACTTGTCGATGCTTACTAGCGTCGGGTTTTGTCGCTCGTTGCTCCACGTGTAGCGGCAGTTTCTACATCTAATTTCCTTCAAACCGGTGGCGTCGATGGCCTGCCTGAATTTGCCCATGAGCCTCCGGTTGAGGTTTAGGTTGTTCTTATCCCTAGCCTCGTAAAATAGGTTGAAATCGCCGTTTATAAGCCACGGCTCCGCCGGCGGTGGCGTAGAAAAGGATAGCTCGCGGAGGAAAGCCTCCTTCCTGGCGTCGTCTGCTGGTCCATAGACCGAGGATAGCCAGAAAGATTGGCTCTGGCCTAGCAAGGTGACCTTGGCAGTGATAGCAAAAATTCCTACAGCATACGAGACTATTGTAGCAAGCTCTCTATTCCATAGGATTGCCACCCCGCCGCTCGTGCCGATCGCCGGGAGGGCGATGCATTCGGTGAGTTGAGTTCCTCCGATCTCATGCACGAGCTGTGGAGTCCAGGCGTCTATCTTTGTCTCCTGGAGGCATAGAATTGCATCTCGGAGAGATGTTGCCATCTCGCGTACTGCTGCCTGCTTTGCTGGTGGTTAAGTCCCCGTACATTCCAGCACATAATCGGTAGGAGCTTCTCACTCATTGGAGAAACTAGCAAAGCTCCGGTGACTACATCTATTTGGCCTTCGGCCCAAAGCAAACACCACCAACATAACAGGGGATCGCCGTCGCCCACCAATAGGCCCCAAGTTACGACGGCGATAGGATACGGCCTCGCTAACCTTACACAAAGAAAGGAAACCTAGCTCTAACCGGCTTCCCGCCGGTCGCCACCGAAGTAGAACAAGGATGACTCATAACATGACTAGACTATGGCCTTCTCGGCCACCTCGTCGAGGCCGGCCATGCGAGCCATGACCGTCAGGGCCTCCCCGTCAAGGCGAGTGAGCTTGGCGATGACCGCAATGTCACTGTCTAAGAGAGGCTCGTCGAAACGCCGAATAAGGGCCTTAGCTACGTCTTCCGTCATCTTCTCCCTCGGTCCTAGCAGACCCAGCTCCTTCACAAGGCGAAGGGAGGCACGCTGCGCGACCGGGACGGTGGACGTGTTCGCTGCCTGCCTCGCGCTGTGCCTGGTCGGAGTACCCTACGCCATGCTCTTCGGCGGAGGCACGGAGTGCCTGGTAGGGGGAGCGGCCAGCAGAGGGGACCTGCATTCGCGGAAAAGGCGAGGCTCCTTGCTGCCGCTCGCCGCCACGAGCTCGAGCTGGCTCACGCAGGTGGTGACCGCTCCCAGCTGGACCTCCATCGTGCGCGCGGAGGAGGGAGTTGCCCTGTTGAAGTGCCCGTAGTCCGACAGCGTGGGGCTGAAAGCATTGAGTTGCAGCGCCTCCCCCGCGGCCTCGAAAAGTGCTCCCTCATCGAACTGCAGCGGCTCAGCCAGCACTGCATCGGCGGCCGCCTGCACCTCGGCTGCCATGCCGTCGGCGACGGGGGAGGTCATCGATGGCTTCTTCGCTGTCTTGAAGAACTCGTCAACCGGGTCCTTGCCCCTGGTTTCGTCGTCAACCTCCCAATCCTGCGCTGGCCTCGCAGGGGGTGGTGGTGGAGGCCTTGACCTGCCCCGCTGCGCATGGTGCCGCCTCCCCACCGAAGCCCTCCTCTCGCCGCGGCGTCGACCGGAGGAATCCCGCAACCGGCGCCTTGGCGCGGGAGAGCGGCTGCGCTGGCGTGGGGCCAGTGGCTGTGGAGGGACCACCGAAGCGCGGCTGCGACGGAGAAGGACGTCCTTCCAGGAGCGCTGCTCTCCCCCCTCGGGTTATCGTCCCCGTCACCGTCCTCCTCCCGGCCGCCGCGAGCCATGCCCCGGCAGCCCACGTTGGCCACCGGCGCACGAGCCTGGGCCTTCTTCCTTCCCCCGCGCTGGCCGTCCTCGGTCCCCATCGTCCAAGACACGGGCGCGGCCACCGGGAAGGGAGCGTCTTCACCGTCCGAGTCAGAGGACGGGAGTCCACTCCGCCTGGAGTGGGAAGGAACGGGGGAACGGCGGAGTCCAGTCCTCCACCCGATCGACGTGGATGATCATGGAGTACTCGGCCGTGGCAGGAGGCGGAGCAACTCTTCTGTCTGGTGGGAGAACCCTACCATCTCCTCGACGCGGCCCGCTCCCCTTGGCAGGACCCCGAGGGAGTGTCTGGTGGGTATGTTTCCGACATCGTCGGTCCAAACCCAGCATACAAACGTCTTGGTGTGGCCGCGCTCGAGCGTCCTGCTGTCGAGGCGATCGACCCTGACCCGCCTCCCGAGGATCTCCTCCGCCCCCTCAACTGACCAGAAATGCATCGGGACGCCCTCGATGACGACCCGGACATGGAGAAGTAGCGAGCGGAAGGAGGCGTGGTCGTGCTCATGCCAGGAGGCGACGTTGAAGGCGGCCCCGTCGACCCGGATGGAAGCCCGACGCACCGCATTGACCTGGTGTGCCGGTTGGGTGAAGATCACCAGGTAGTGCTCCGGGTGGTGCGCCGTGACGCGCAGCGAGTGCTCCGGCACGACGAGATGCGCCTCCAAGGCCCTTCCCACCGCCATGGGGGAGGAGGCGTTGACGTCGTCGGCTGCAGTGAGGGTGACGGCGTGGCTCCTAAGGAAGAAGATGGCCTGGTCTACGACCGGCGAGGGAACGGCCATCGAGCGGCTCTCCCTAGGCCGCCTCGCTGGGTCGACGTGGTGCAACATCGCAGGCTTCAGTGGCGGCATGGGTGAAACAACAGGTGGCGGTGGGAAGCGAATGCGCGCGTGCAACGGCTATCCAGGAGCAGGCGGGCCGAGCCGGCTGCGAGCCGAGGCACGCGCCACCGGTAGGAGGTGGCGCTGCGGGCAGCTCCTAGCTATGTGGCCAGCTCTTCTGCAGAGAACGCAGTGGATCGGGTCGCGGCACTCTGCCCTGCGGTGTCTACTACTCACGCACCGAAAACATCTCCCCCGGAACTGGCTTAAGAAGGCGGACGACGCCGGCGTGCCTGCAGTAAAGCCCGAGGGGCGGTCCGGCCTATTTCCCGCATGGTGCTGGTCGGCGACCATCGGGTCTGACGAGGCGCCCCGTCCCCTCCGGTGAACGACCTCGGTCCACTGCCCAACTTCGCCCGAAATGGCTAGCGGCGGGGCGACGACTATGGACTTAATGCGACGGGACGGCTGCGGCGTCGCAGCGACCGCGGGGTCCGAGCACAGCTCGGCAGCGTCGGGCCCTGAGGAGGGCAACATCGGCCGGACCGGCGGGTGCGAGTGCGCAGGCGAGGGGACCGCACAAGGACCGCAGTGAAAAGAGGGTGAGCTCGTCTGCACCGATGAGGAGCATTCACCCCTTTGCAGGATTCGCGGCGGGGGAGGTGGATCTTGCGAAGACCGAGAAGCTGGAGATGCGGCCCGACCCGCGGATCCCGCCCCGCGCGAGCTGACCCCGCAGGCAGGCAGCCGACCGGGGGATCCCGACGAGGTCCTTGGTGCCATGAAGGCTGGTGGTTGGCCGCCGCGGCCGGAGTGGCCCGCGGCGCGGAGGGGTGGAGGAGAGGCTCTCTAGCTCATGCGTCGTTCAGATTTCCACTCAGGAAGAGGCCCCTCCTTTCACAAGGAGTGTGGTGACCATCATCATGGCGGTTTTCTTTGTGACGCCTTTATCTTAGACGTTACACTACAATGTATCAAATGTGATGCTAAGGCATAGACGTCACACTATACTGTGTGGTGCTTAAAGCAAAGACGTCACACAGTATAATATGTCGCTTGACTGTCGAACGCCACATAAAAAGATCAGCTACGTGAATTTTTTTCGAAATGCGATTGAGATTGGGAAATATTTTCGTCCACATGTCAAATTTGACAATTTTGCCGAGGAACAGCCGTCACTCGTTGGTTATGCTGTGGCATGCCCTGCGCTGCGCATGCCACAGTCAGTGATCGATCGATCGCCATTAAAGTCGATCGAGCTAGCTTTAGCTAGGCATAGCTCTCGGCGATTTTGTGTTATCCATGGAAGTCAACTGCTCTGCACTACTCTACACATACTCTGGGCCGGCCACTACTCGGATGCATATGTACTGTGGATCTCCTTGTCGGAACGCACGTAAATCCGCCTGCGGCTTGCAGCATGCATATCCACCCATTACTCGCGATTCGTGGTGGCCTGCCGCTCTGCTCGCCAGCTCCTGTCATTCCTGCTCGCCTACGTACTCCCTGTATACTTCTTCCGTCTTAAAATTTATTGTCTTAACTTTGTATAGGTACTAAAACTTAAATAGATACATTTACATCTAAATAAATTTAAGACAAAAATTGTGAGACCGAGGGAGTATTAGACTGGCTTACTAGACTATGTGCGGATATATATAAATTGTAAATTTGCTCTTTTTACTTCGTACTTAGTTTTTTATTAAAATGTCTAAAATATATATTTAGGAACGGAGGGAGGGAGTACGCTCGATCACGTACGTACTTTGAGAGTCGGGTCGTTTCCATGCAGCTGCGACGCTCGTGTGATGGATGGGACGAGACGCCGCCACGTATGGAGGCAGGCACACAGGGCACAAAGGTGTCCGGTCTCGATCCATCACGTCGGTCCCGAACTCCAGCAGATGCTCTTCGACCTCCTCTGGCCAGCTCAGGGGACAAAGGCCACACGGGCTGCGTCTGCGTGTGCTTGAGAATTGAGAATGAGATCTGATCGAAGTCGAAGCTCCAAACTTCCAAGCTCAAACAGAGAAAGGAAGAGGATCAACGATCGATTATCCATGCACTGCACCTGCACACGTCCTCACTGTTTACCTGTCCACTCTAGCTCCTTTTCTGCAGTTAAAACTCCTCGTACACCACACCGTGACAATCCTACAGTATCTAGCTTTTGCAGACTACTCACTGCTCCACTCCACGTAGCGGCAGTAAATCCAACCTTAATGTCTCGACAGCTTGTGCTGTATGTGTTGAAGATACTAAGGTGGTGTTTTTTTAAGGGACTGGTCTTTTTTAGTTTCTATGTAAAGAAACATGCGAGACTTTTTTTTAAGGGACTAGAAATTCTTTTTACTGAAAGGACTTTTTTTTTAATCTCTGGGACTAAAAAAAAGTCCAATCTTTTGGAAAGAAACACCTCCTAAGGCCCTGTTTGATTTATGGGTTAGAGTTAAAGTTAATTAAATTAGACTGATCTAACTCTAAAATAAATAAACAGGAGAGTTGAAGTTGGTTAAATGCAGTTAATCCATATAAAAAACAAACTCATTCAAAAAGTGCTTATTTGGGTTAGAATTATGTAAACTCCGTCTATGTTTTCTCAGCATAGCCGGTCCCAAGCCCGGGTAAAGGAGGAGGGTTGTGATAGCCGTGCCGAGCCAACGTGAAAAATCCAACCACTCTTATGGAGATGAAACCCAAAGGGAACTCGTTAGGGCGTAACCCTCTTAGCGACGCGCCACATCGGCTCATCAAGGATATGTATGATAATGCTGTGACAAGTGTTCGAACAAGTGATGGCGACACCGATGACTTTCCGATTAGAATAGGGCTACACCAAGGGTCAGCTTTGAGCCCTTATCTTTTTGATTTGGTGATGGATGAGGTCACAAGGGATATAACAAGGAGATATCCCATGGTGTATGCTCTTTGCGGATGATGTGGTGCTAGTCGATGATAGCCGAATGGGGATTAATAGAAAGTTAGAGTTATGGAGACGAACTCTAAAATCGAAAGGTTTTAGGCTTAGTAGAACTAAAACTGAATACATGAGGTGCAGTTTTAATGCTACTAGGCACGAGGATGGAGAGGTTAGCCTTGGTGAGCAGGTGGTACCGTAGAGAGACACGTTTCGATATTTGGGGTCCATGTTGCAGAAGGATGGCGATATTGATGAAGACGTGGGCCACCGAATCAAGGCTGGGTGGATGAAGTGGCGCCAAACTTCTGACGTACTCGGTGACAAGAGAGTGCTACAAAAGCTAAAAGGCAGGTTTTATAGGACATCTATCCGACCTGCGATGTTGTATGGCGCGGAGTGTTGGCCAACCAAGAGACGACATATCCAACAGTTAGGTGTAGCAGAGATGCGCATGTTGAGATGGATATGTGGCCACACAAGGAAGGATCGGGTACGGAATGACGATATACGAGAGAGACTTGGGGTAGCACCGATTGAAGAGAAGCTGGTCCAGCATCGTCTCAGATGGTTTGGACATATTCAACGGAAGCCACTGGAAGCGCCGGTGCATAGCGGACGGATAAAGCGTGTTGAGAATGTTAAGAGGGGTCGTGGTAGACCAAACTTGATATGAGAGGAGTCCATTAAGAGAGACCTGAAGGTTCGGAATATCGACAATGACTTAGCCCTGGACAGGGGTGCGTGGAAGTTAACTATCCACGTTCCAGAGCCATGACTTGGCTTCGAGATCTTATGGGTTTCAACTCTAGCGTACCCCAACTTGTTTGGGACTGAAAGGCTTGGTTGTTGTTGTTGTTGGGTTAGAATTATGTAGTGTCCAGATAAAATTACCTTTTCTTCTACATCCATCACACCAAATCCTAATTAAAAACATCAATTAATTAGAAAAAAATACATTTATTAACAATTAGATCCTATCATTCAAACACCTTTATAATTAAACTTAGTTTAAGATTAATCTAGGGTTAGAATCTAAGTATAAAAGAAAGGAAAGTTGGAGTATCCAAACAGAGACGAAATATGAAGTCCTGCAGCAAATGGCAAATGATACTCTTATTTATTCCATATTTCGGTCCTGCTTGGATACTCAAACTTCTTTAAAGGCCGGAGGCCAAACGATCAGGGTGCAGTGCATATCTGATCAGCAGGGTCTGTCCAAGCCCCAAGGGCAAATCGATCTGCACCGGGCGATGGATCCACTTGTGATCAGAGTAGCAGGAGGATAATAACTATTGTAGGCCTGGTCGATGCTATGCTGACATGATCAAAGCAGGGAACGTGGCAGCAGATTAATCAATCAATGCTTGTTAGGAAAAGACAGACAGGTTTCGACACGGACATTAAATCGAAAGCGAGAGAACGACAATCGAGGGAGGGAAAAGAGGACCGGACCGGGTGCATGAGAGCAGGCCGGTGAAGTGAAGCCCTGCTTTCACTAGCCATAATCGAGGGAGGGAGATTGAAGAAGTGCTACCGGTCAAAGAGCAACATGCATGCATGTGAGAGTGTAGGCGTCAAGTTTGGCTATTTGATTGGGACTGATCCATGTCCGTATCGGGCGGAACACAAGTACACGTCCATCGATCGCTCACACTCACACACCGCCCAAATGCCATATTCCAGTCGTCGCACGTCTTATTTTTTAACACAGAACAAACACAAATGCTTATATACAAATGCATACACTCACTTTTATAATTACGCATACGTATATCCTATCAGCATAAACACCTTTAAAAGACCGAGACACATATAATCTTAAGTTTATGAAGTTATTGTAAGCGTCTCGTCGTTGAAGAAAACGTCTTTCTCCAATAAAACATATCACTGAATATTCTAAAATAAATTTGAAAATAATACAAGCATAAGGATCTTTGATGAATTAAAGATATCACTGTTTTTTTAACTATTTAATCAAGATTGGTTTGCCTCAGCGCGCTTTATTAGTGATCGATGAATGACCCCGCACAGCACATGCACGATCTAAGATAAAATTGATGCACTATCAGGTATATATATATATCCAATCGAACACACACAGATAAATGTAATAATTAGAGCATCTTCAGTCACGGTTTGTAAATTCAAGCACTTAATTGACCAGACGTGTTTGGTATTTATTCATTTATATAGCTAACTATTGTACAAGCTAACTATAAGATGGATTGTAAGACTGATTATAGCCAGCAGTTGGCTATACTATTAACCATGCTCTAAGAGTCCGACTAAATCCTTCTATAGTCTCGGTTTTCACCACATGCATGTGATGGTAACAGCATGAGGCGGTCAGTAGTCCACTCGTTGGGACAGTCAACATATACATGTGCATGGAACTCAGTGACACTCGTTTTTGTTTACTGAGCGTACGTGCACACATGTAGTACCACTCCACTAAACTAATCCTCATGACATGATGTCGCCCACATCTTGGACACGGCACGGCGGACCAAAAGTCTGGTGACGTCGCCTCACCACGTACCATGTGACAATGTCCCATCTATCAATCTCCTCGAGCGTGCTTCGGTACTCGTTCCTTTTACTGGGATGTGGACACGAGCGAGGAGGAGGAGGAGGACCGTAGGATCCACCTAGCTAGCGCCATGCATGAAGGAGATGTTCCATCATGCCTCATGTGCTGCCTATCCCCTCCCCTTCGGCTCCGGCTTTCGGCCGGGGACGTCGCCGTCTTGCCGCCGTGTGCCATGCATGCAGCATGCGTACGTACCGTTCGTGTGCTAGCTCGCTGTTGCCGCACAGCGCGGGCATGCACATGCATGCATGCAGGATGCAGCCCATGTCCACCCATCGGTCTTCTTTACGCTGTTGCACTCTCGCTTGCAGGGGCGTGGCAAAATCGACAAAAAAATCACAATCTAAACAGCGTTTGAATTTTTTTTCCGCTCATTCACACACTGATCCTTTTGTGTGACGTCCTACACATAGGTGTGACACTACACTCTGTGACGCCTAATTCATAGACGCCACACCCTTATCCACGCTGGCGCTCGACCCCTCGGCATCCCTAGCAGTGTGACGTCTAAGAGTAACTCCAAGGGGGCGACCTATTTCGTACGTTGGCATCCGTTTGGGTCGGCGCGGACACAAAAGTCGGCCCAACGCGCCAAACCAAACGAACCCCGTTAGCTTGGCGTCCGCATGACGACCCATTCCCGACCCATTTTTGAGCCGGATTTACGTCGGCGCGGAAACGAGACGGACCCGCGCGCACTCACCTTCTCCTCCCCGCAGGCCCGTTTGTCCGTGGCAGCCTCCACCATTTCCCTCCATTTTCCCTCAAAAACCCTCCCGCCCCGCGCGCTCCCGTTCACCACCGCCATGAACGACGACCTCGGTGCCGCTGGCGGCCTCGCCTCCCTCGCCTCGTCCGGCATGATGATCGGCCCCTCCGGCAAAGGCAAGCGCAAGACCGCCGTCGCGCCCAAGCCGAAGAAGACGATGACGCCCAAACAACGTGCAAGGGAGTCAGCGTGCAAGGGCCGCAGGCACGCGGCGCGCGCGAGGGATGAAGCCATCGCGGAGGCCGCCGTCGCCGCACAGCAGGAGGTCACCAAGTCCCGCGTCGCGGCGGCAATGAGGGAGGCGATCTATATGCTAGGGTTAAACCCTAACCAGCACGGCCTCGTCAACGCCGTCGTGTCCGCGGACAGCACTGGCTCACCCTCGTTCCCCCGGATCACACTGCTCGGCTCGCCCCGCGCGTCGGCTTGCACCCTGATCTCCGGTTTCTATGTCTACCCGCAGGCCTCCCGCCTCTCCGAGGAGTGCTCGCCGGAGGTGAGCATGGTGGTGCCTTCCACGCCCGCACCCGCGCCCGCGCCCATCGCCCTCAACGCCACACCGGTGGCCGGTGGCTTGTCATCCGGAGGCACGAGGAAATGCGCGCGGCAGATGCGGCCGACATGCTGTCGGGCGCAGGCAACCTGTTCGACGAAATGCCGGCCGCCGGCGACGAGGACTACATGCAGAACTTTATCTCCGAGGGTGGTGCGCCGACCGCTCGCTACGATCCCAACGAGACACAAAGTCAGGACGGCCGAAGGGCGTTCACGCCTTCTACCTTTGATCAAGATCAGACGGCCTTTATGCGTGATCCGGTCGACATGGACCTGGACGTCTTCCCACTCGACCACGAGTTTCCGGAGGACTACGGGCAAGAGCAAGAGGACGAGTGCGGCATCGAAGGGGAGACTTTGTTCGAGGATGAGCTCACCAACCAAGCCGTCTGGGCAAAGCAACCGAAGCGCAAGAGAAAGCGGACCAAGGCATACACGGCGGTCGAGGACAAGCTTCTTTGCGAGTGTTGGAGAAACATTGGGCAAGACCCCAAGACGGGCGCTGAAAAAAAGCATTCAACGTTTTGGATTCGTGTCCACCGTGAGTTTCATGAGCGCAAGAAGTTCCCGCCATACCAAACCATAAGCACGCGCGGGTGGGTGTCCACTTTGAAGCGATGGAGGGTGATCCAACAAGAGTGCAACAAGTTTTATGCCACTCTTGAGAGCGTCAAGGCCCGCCCCGCGAGCGGCATCGGCATGCAAGACATGGTATGCTAGCAAGCTGCCCTCTTTTGTGTTATCAAGTTTATGCTTGCGTGTTCATTTGCATACCATTTGCGAATATACTTACATGAAATACATTTGTAGGCATTTCAAGCTTTGGAGGCATTCAAGGCCCAACACAATGGCAAGTGCTTCAACCTCTCCCATTGCTTTAGGGTCATCAAAGACGAGGAGATGTTCAAGGCGCAATATGCCGCCCTCAAGTCGCGTGGGGGGAAGCAAGCCGTGGAGGAGGTTGGGGACTGCGAGGACGCACGGCCGCGGGGGAAGACCAACTCCAAGAATGAGGACAAGCGGGATGCAGCGTCGAATGCCTTGATCGCAAGGGTGGAGGGCATGATGCGCAAGAAGGACTCAAGAAAGGAGGAGCGTTAGTGTTACAAACAATAGCAAATGAACACCTTCATGGAGATCCAAAGGAGGAGGCTTGGGATGGACACGGAGAACCAAGCCAAGATGCTTGAGATGGAGGCGAAGAAACAAGCCAAGATGCTAGAGATCGAGGCTGCCAACGCCAAGACTAAGGCGAAAGAAGTGGCTCTCGAAAGCATGATGACCGGGGTGGAGATCATGAAGGTGGATCTCAACACTGTGTCGTCAAGGAACATGTCGTGGTTCGAGAAGATGCGGCCCAACATGCTCAAGTTCGACGAGGAGTGATCTATGGACGCAGGCCGTTCTTTGTATGTCGACAGGTGTGTTGGCATGACCACGGGGCTACGATGGCGTGGTCGAACTTAAGTCCCACCCCTTTTTGCGTGGTGCCATGTGTGTCGGCCGCTGGCGAGTGCGTCAGCATAAACTGTGTGGTGATTGTATGCCGGTGCTAGCATGATGCAGACATGAGACATGGTCCCTGCCATGATCTATGGTTGTGGGCCTTTTTTAAAAATTGTATGCGGACATGGAATGGGTCGATGTGTTGGGCGCACTGCCGACCCAAATCTAAAACAGGGCGGACGCCGGGAGGGCGGCCGACCCAAACGGACAAAAAGCGGACAAAAGCTCCGTTCGTTTGGGTCGGCGTGTTGGAATTGCTCTAAGCCTCAGGCGTTACACTTGCAGCAGTGTGGTGCCGAGCGTTTAGGCGCTACACCCTTACTTATCCAGCCGCGGGCCGGCCATCCCCCACCCCACCTGACTCGTTTTCTTTCTCCCAGAGCATGGCAGCGGCTGCCTCAACTCTTCCTCTCAATCCTCTCTTCCAAATCCTCCAGATCTGTGGATTTCTTCCGTGGATTTATACCTCAAATTGGTCTAGAAGGTAATCAATTTCGTTTCTCATCTTTCTATCCAAATAATATTGCAAATTTTTTAGATTTGTATTAGTTTGGATGAGAGACATGTTTTGCTTGGATTCAAAATATATATGAGAAGTCAGTTGTATTTTATGATTCCTAGATGAGATGAATATTTAGGATTCCTAGATGAATAGATAATTATGTACGATTCGTAGATGGCTATTCCCATATGAGTAGATGATTATTCAAATGAGTATTCTTTTATGATTGTTTAGATGAATATATATTAGATGATTTTTTTGTAATATGTAGGATGGTGTGGCTTTTGAATGATGCCTATGACGTTGAACACCGGACCTACTTGATGTCGGAGAAGCGGATGGTAAATACAACATACTATTATCTTCAAGTATCATGTATTTATTTAAAAAGATCAAACCGTAATCATATCACTTCTATGTTTGCAGAAGCTTATGCCCTTAAAGATTCGGTATAACGGGACATAGACTGTCATGTCGTATGATGAACGGTACACACCATACATCGAGATGACACGACTCCTTCCATTCATTCAGCTTGTGAGGCGGTCATCACCCAACCTGAACGCTCCGCAATCACTGCACTTACTGATCGGTGGAGGCCGTAGACCCATAGTTTTCACCTCCGGACCAAAGAGATGACCGTGACTCTTCAAGATGTTTTCATGATCACCGCAGTTCCAATAAAGGGGAAGCCTCTTTCCATGAGCACTGATTCTAAGGGATGGCGACAACAAATGAAGGCCTTTATTGGTATGTCACCTCCAGAGTCGGAGGCAGAAGATGGAGGGAAGAAAGATAGAGTCCTGGCTGGTGCTCCTTTCCCTTGGATTGCAACCAGCTTTGCTCATTGTCCTGAGGACGCCAATGACGAAGTGATCCAGACTTATGCTCTCGTGTACATGTGGTATGTTATCTCTAGAACTATCTTCGCTAACAGCGGTGGCAAGGATGCTCAATGGATGTGGCTGAAGGCGTTGACAGTTTTCGACAATAAGTTCAACTCGGTTAGAACGTATTGACCTACTTGTACCGACAGGTAATAAATTGTTCATAGTAAATTTTTGTTTGGCTTATACTTTTGCGCTTAACTGATCCATGTTTGTCTTTACATATAGTTGGACGAAGCTTGTCGTAGGTCCACCACTCAACTTTGTGGTAAGTGTGCTCCCCTATGTTATCTATGAACATTACTACACATCTTTGCTTGCCTTACATGTCATTTTCATGTGATCATAGCGCAAAGAGATCAATAAACAAGCTGATGAAACCGAAGCTATTCTAGACACAACACATAGATGAAAAAAGAAATGCACTTCAACTTTTCATCAAGGTACTGTGTCATAAGGGAGAATTTCATGAGCAATGCAACATTTGGTACATTCTATATCTCATTTATCTTTCAATTTTACAGAAACAGGGCCAGAAGTTGTGTCGCTTATCCAACGTTTTAGGTTGTCGTGACCCCGAATATTCTAAACCGTCGAGATCCGGTTCATCCCATAGGAATACTCTAGACAATTCAAATACATCGGGAGCTCGTATGGACGATGGTGACATTACCTCGGCAGCTAATTTAGAGGATGATGTGTTCTCTCAAGAGGTATGCCATACTCTATTATCGTATAGTGTCGAAGGCACTTAGATGGAGATAAATTATGTGGATACTATGTTTGCGAGTTCATTCACATGACGACCTGCGAGGGGGTATTTTTTTGCAGACCTTGACGTACGTAAACAATATTCATAATTTTATTTTATTACCATCAATTTCATTGAGTTTCATATTGATCCCTTCTTTAAATTAGTTCCAACGAAAGCGGGATGAACTCCTCCGAGAGAATCGCATACGAGCAATTCAAGAAGAATTGGCGGAATTCTTCATTGATGAGGTCATATCACCAAACGGAGAATACAATCAATAAGTTATAGCAAATTTTAGTAATTAGATATTAGAGATCATGATATATATATATATATATATATATATATATATATATATATATATATATATTGTATATATGCGTGAATGTGTACTATATGTAATAGCGTCGAATATTAATAGCTAGCGTCGAGGCACAGAGGTCACTTCATATTCATGACGATATTGTGTAACAGTTCCTTCATTGCTATTAGTAGCTAGCGTCAAGGCACAGAGGAGGCCGACGCCCAAACACTAGTAGAAAACAGGGCTTTGATTCTAACAGAAAAAACAAAAGAAAAATAAACAAAAAATGAAACCGTTAAACCCTTCCGAAACCCAACCTCTCGAAAATGTTGGGAAACGTCGCATGGGAAAAAAAAAATTCCTACGCGCACGAAGACCTATCATGGTGATGTCCATCTACGAGAGGGGATTTCCGATCTACGTACTGATACGTCTCCATCGTATCTACTTTTCCAAACTCTTTTGCCCTTGTTTTGGACTCTAATTTGCATGATTTGAATGGAACTAACCTGGACTGACGTTGTTTTCAGCAGAATTGCCTTGGTGTTATTTTTGTCCAGAAATCAAAGTTCTCCAAACGTCATGAAAATCTACGGGGAGCAGTTTTGGAAAATATAAAAAATATCTGCGCCAAGTTCCACCTGAGGGGGTGGGCCAGTGGGCCACAAGCCCTGGCTCCGCCACCACCCCCTTGGTGGCGGTGGGTAGGCTTGTGGGGCCCACACGGCTCTGCCGCCCCCAACCTCAGGTCTATAAGTCCCCCTTCGTCCCAGAAAAAATAAAAAGAGAAGTTTTCGTTGCGTTTGCGATACGGAGGCGCCGCCTGATGACCCACAAGTATAGGGGATCAATCGTAGTCCTTTCGATAAGTAAGAGTGTCGAACCCAACGAGGAGCAGAAGGCTCTCATAAACGGATTTCAGCAAGGTAATAACTGCATGCACTGAAAGTAGCGGTAACAAGTGATCGTGTAGCGAGGTGAAACGTAGCAAGCAAAGAGTAACAAGTAACAAGTAGTAGCAACGGTGCAGCAAGTGGCCCAATCCCTTTTGTAGCAAGGGACAAGCCTGAACAAAGTCTTATAGGAGGAAAAACACTCCCGAGGACACACGGGAATTTCTATCATGCTAGTTTCATCATGTTCATATGATTCACGTTTGTTACTTTGATAGTTTGATATGTGGGTGGACCGGCGCTTGGGTACTGCCCTTACTTGGACAAGCATCCCACTTATGATTAACCTCTCTCGCAAGCATCCGCAACTACAAAAGAAGAATTAAGACAAAGTCTAACCATAGCATTAAACTAGTGGATCCAAATCAGCCCCTCACGAAGCAACGCATAGACTTGGGTTTAAGCTTTTGTCACTCCAGCAACCCATCATCTACTTACTACTTCCCAATGCCTTCCTCTAGGCCCAAATATGGTGAAGTGTTATGTAGTCGACGTTCACATAACACCACTAGAGGAAAAACAACATACATCATATCAAAATACCGAACGAATATGAAATTCACATGACTATTATTAACATGACTTATCCCATGTCCTCAGGAACAAAAGTAACTACTCACAAAACATAATCATAATCATGATCAGAGGTGTAATGAATAGCATCAAGGATCTGAACATAAACTCTTCCACCGAATAATCCAACTAGCATCAACTACAAAGAGTAATCAACACTACTAGCAACCTTACAAGTACCAATCGGAGTCGCGAGACGAAGATTGGTTACAAGAGATGAACCAGGGATTGGAGAGGAGATGGTGCTGATGAAGATGTTGATGAAGATGCCTCCCCTCCAACGAGAGGAGTGTTGGTGATGACGATGGCGACGATTTCCCCCTCCGGGAGGGAAGTTTCCCCGACATGATCGTCCTGCCGGAGCTCTAGATTGGATCTACTCAAGTTCCGCCTCGTGGCGGCGGCAAAACCACAAAAAAGCTCCTGATTGATTTTTTCCAGACCAAAACCCTTCATATAGCAAAAGAGGGGGCTAGTGGGCCGTCAGGCAGCCCACAAGCTTGCCCTGCGCCACCAGGGGGTGGTGGCAGTGGGCAAGCTTGTGGAGCCCCGGTGGCCCCCCTCCGGTAGTTCTTTCACCCAGTATTTTTTATTTAATGCAAAAAAAATCCACGTAACTTTTCAGGGCATTTGGAGATGTGCAGAATAGTGGACACAGAGGAAGATAGGGGCTTATAGTTTTGCCTCCCAACCATTTACCTCAAGGGTAAAGTCAACAACAATAAAGCATAAGTATTCAACTCCAAGTTGATATACGAATATAGATCTTTCCCAAGCATGTGACGGTAGCCAAGACAAAGGCAAAAAGGGAATTGGTGAAGATCACCATGACTCTTACAAGGGTAAAAAGTAAAGGTACAAGATAGGCCCTTCGCAGAGGGAAGCAGAGGTTGTCATGCGCTTTTGAGGTTTGAATGCGTGTCCTCTTAGTGCGGAGGAACGTCACTTTATATTGCCTCCTGTGATAAGGAACTTTATTATGCAGTCTGTCACTTTTATGTCTTCCTCATCACAGGTTCGTACAAAGCTTATTTTCCACACACTAATAGATCATACATATTAGAGAGCAATTTTTATTTCTTGCACCGATGACAACTTACTTGAAGGATCTTATTCAATCCATAGGTAGGTATGGTGGACTCTCATGGCAAAACTGGTTGGAGGTTTAAGGATGCACAAGTAGTATCTCTACTTGGTGCGGGAGTTTTGGCTAATAAGAGGTGGAAGAAATCGTCACATGCTAAGGGATCTCTAATCATATAACATTATTTGGAACCAAGCAAACACAATTCATTATGTTGTCTTCCTTGTCCAACATCTACTCCTAGGCATGTAATAGTTTGGTGAATGCTCACAATTGTAAAAAGTGTCTAAGATGATATATTTATATGTGAACCTCTCTTTCCTTATTACTTCTTGTTAATTGCAACAATGACTGAGGTCTATGTTGTTTTATTCTCAACAAGTTTCAATCATCATACGTGTCATAAGTGAAGTTATCACTTTCCATAAGATCAATCTTTCATGCTATCGTTCTTTTCATACTTTTTGATCATGGCACAAAGCAAAGCCCTTGACTAAGACACTCTTTATTATATAGCTCGTAAGCTCGAATACCTCGGGAGAGAGACAAAAGCAAAAGACTCAAACTAAAAACTAAAGACTTATTCCTCTAAAAGAAGAAATAAAAACTGAAAAGGAAAGAACTAAAACAAAGGTAAAAGCAAAAGATATAAAGGTGATATGATACCAGGGCAACTCCCCCAAGCTTGGCAGAAGCCAAGGGGATTTCCCATACCAATGCTTAGTTGTCTTCCTTTGGTGGTGATGGTGGTGTTGTTGTCGGAGTAGTCTGATCCTCCGTCTTCCAAGGCATAGGTGCTCCATCATGGCAGGATGAACGAGTCGCCGGAATCCTCAAATCTGCAGCCAACCTTATTGATTTAAATCTGTACTCATACTCATAGTTTTGATTTTGCAGGTCATAGATCTGGCCCTATCGTAGAGACTGGAGAGGTGTTTCCCAATATCAATGGCATCCATCTTGTGATTGCTAGTGAATTCTGTGATCATCGTGTGGTTGGCATTGAGTCCACGCTCCACCATCCCTTGGCACTTGAAGACTTGTTGCTCCATTACTTCGAGCCTCGTCTCCATGCTTCCTGTCTTCTTAGGCCCCTCAACATCACGGATGTGCAACATCCCCTGGCTCATCTTGATAGATTGAGAGTGTTTCAGCACTTCTGTGAGGTAGGGATTGATGACCTTCTCGAAGATCTTGTCCTTAGGAGCATTTGGGGAAGTCATGATGATCTAGATCTGTCACAGAAACAGGATCGAAACGAAAACAGAGGAAAACTGCGCGATACGGAGATCAAAACCTTCGTGCGACTATATATTGATTTTTTCTGGGCCAGAAGGATTCCTCCGCAAGAAAACGGAGTCCGGGAGGCACACGAGGTGCCCACAAGATTGCCCTCCACCACCAGGGGGGTAGGGGCGGTGGCAGGGCTTGTGGCCACCTCGTTCGCTCTCCGGACTTCTTTTTATTTTTCTAATTTTCCAAAAAATCCAAAACGGAAGAAATTTCCTATTGGAAAAGTATCGGAGTCCAATTTCTTAAAGAAACCGATACATCTTCGTTTTCAAGGTTTGAAACAGGCTGATAAACATCCCTTATGTACTCCGCTGGAGTTATGACATTGATGATATAGGTCTCAACATTTATGGGAGTACCACAGATGTAATGCTTGATTCTTTGCCCATTTACCACTCTAGGAAAATTTCCTTCCGTGTTATTGATTTTGATGGCACCGGAACAATATACTTCCTCGACAACATAGGGACCTTCCCATTTAGAGAGGAGCTTGCCTGCAAAGAATCTCAAACGAGAATTGTATAGCAAGATATAATCACCTACGTTGAACTCTCGTTTCTGTATTCGTTTGTCGTGCCATCTCTTAACCTTTTCCTTGAACAACCTGGCATTCTCGTATGCCTGGGCTCTCCATTCATCTAATGAGCTGATATCAAACAACCGCTTCTCACCGGCAAGTTTGAAATCAAAGTTGAGCTCTTTGATTGCCCAATAAGCTTTGTGTTCCAGCTCAAGAGGTTAACGACAGGCCTTACCGTAAACCATTTTATACGGTGACATGCCCATGGGATTCTTATAAGCAGTCCTATAAGCCCATAGTGCATCGTCAAGTTTGCTAGACCAGTTCTTTCGAGATCTATTGACGGTCTTTTGTAGGATCAACTTGATCTCCCTATTACTCAACTCCACTTGATCACTAGACTAAGGATGATAAGGAGATGCAACTCTATGATTGACATCATACTTAGCTAGCATCTTGCGGAAAACACCATGAATGAAGTGTGAACCGCCATCAGTCATCAAGTATCTAGGGACTCCAAATCTTGGGAATATGACTTCTTTAAGCATATTAATAGAGGTGTGGTGATCAACATTTTTAGTGGGGATAGCTTCTACCCACTTAGTAACGTAATCCACACTAACTAAGATGTGAGTGTACCCATTGGAACTCGGGAAGGGTCCCATATAATCAAAGCCCCACACATCAAATGGTTCAATGACAAGTGAATAGTTCATAGGCATCTCTTGATGCTTACTGATGTTCCCTATCCTTTGGCATTCGTCACAAGACAAGACAAACTTAGGGGCATCCTTGAAGAGAGTGGGCCAATAGAAACCTGATTGCAATACCTTATGGGCAGTTCTATCTCCAGCATGGTGTCCTCCGTAGGCTTCGGAATGACACTTCTGCAGGATCCGTCCCTGTTCATGTTCAGGCACACAACATCTAATAACACCATCTACTCCTTCCTTATAAAGGTGAGGATCATCCCAAAAGTAGTGTCTCAAATCAAAGAAGAACTTCTTCTTTTGTTGATAGGTGAAACTGGGTCGTATGTATTTGGCTACGACATAGTTTGCATAATCGGCATACCACGGTGCACTAAGTGAAGTGCGGATGACACTTAATTGCTCATCAGGAAAGCTATCATCAATAGGTAGTGGGTCATCAAGGACATTCTCTAGCCTAGACAAGTTATCTACTACAGGGTTATCAACACCCTTTCGGTCAACGACGTGCAAATCAAATTCCTGTAGCAGGAGAACCCATCTGATCAGCCTAGGCTTAGCGTCCTTCTTCCCCATAAGGTACTTAATAGCAGCATGATCAGAGTGAATAGTGACTTTGGAGTCAACTATATAAGATCTGAACTTTTCACATGCAAACACAACTGCTAAAAATTCCTTCTCCGTAGTGGCATAATTTCTTTGGGCACTGTCTAGAGTTTTACTAGCGTAGTGAATGACATTCAACATCTTGTCAACTCTTTGTCCTAGAACAGCACCAACAACATAATCACTAGCGTCACACATGATTTCAAAGGGCAAGTTCCAGTCAGGTGGTTGAACAATAGGTGCGGTTATCAAAGCCTTCTTAAGTATTTCGAAAGCTTTCTCACAATCCTCATCAAAAACAAAAGGAATGTCCTTCTGCAAGAGGTTGGTAAGAGGCCTAGAAATCTTAGAGAAGTCTTTAATGAACCTTCTATAGAAACCAGCATGACCTAGGAAACTTCGTATACCTCTGATATCTGTGGGGCAAGGCATTTTCTCAATTTCATCAACCTTAGCCTTATCAACTTCAATGCCTCTTTCAGAGATCTTGTGTCCTAAGACTGGCAGGTGCATTACATAAGCCAAAAGGCATACGTCTATAGGCAAAGGTACCGAAAGGGCAGGTGAAAGTGGTTTTCTCTTGATCAGATTGTGCAACAGGTATTTGCGAGAAACCTGAATAACCGTATAGAAAGCATAAGTGTGTGCGTTTTGATAGCCTTTCTTGCATTTGGTCGATGAACGACAACGGATAATGATCTTTCCTGGTTGCCTTGTTCAGTTTCCGGAAGTCTATCACCATTCTATAGCCGGTAATAATCCTTTGTGGGATTAGTTCATCCTTATCAATAGGAACGACGGTGATACCTCCCTAGGTACGCAATGTACTGGACTTACCCAATCACTATGAGCAACAGGATAAATGATTCCTGCTTCCAGAAGCTTTAATATTTCTTTTCTAACGACCTCTTTCATCTTAGGATTTAATCTCCTTTGATGATCAGCAACTGGTTTAAAGTCAGGATCGGTTTAATCTTGTGCTGACATAGAGTAGGACTAATACCCTTAAGATCATCAAGAGTATATCCAATAGCAGTGCGGTGCTTCCTCAGAGTTTTTAGTAACTTCTTCTCTTCGCGCTCTGAGAGGAGAGCACTAATAATGACATGATATATCTCCTTCTCATCAAGATAGGCATACTTAAGAGTATCAGGCAACTGTTTAAGCTCGAACACAGGATCACCCTTTGGTGGGGGAGGATCCCCAAGCAGTTCAACATGCAGATTATTCTTGAGAATAGGATATTGTTCTAAGACAATTTTATCTATCTCATCTCTCTCCACCATATGCATATCATTTTCATGCTCAAGCAGATATTTCTCTAAAGGATCCGTAGGAGGTACGACAATAGAGGCAAGAGCAATGATTTCATCTCTAACAGACGACTCTCTTTCATGGGGTTGTCTTCCAAACTTGGAGAAGTTAAATTCATGAGACACACCCTCGAAACTTACTATGACAGTCTGCTTAATGTAATCAATGTGAGCATTGACAGTGTTGAGAAAGGGTCTACCAAATATGATGGGACAAAAGCTATCTTGTGCACTACCAAGGACGAGGAAATCAGTAGGATACTTCGTCTTACCACACAGGACTTCTACGTCTCTCACAATTCCCAGACGGTAGATAGTGTCTCTATTAGCTAGCGTAATAGTGACATCAATGGGTTCTAACTCAGCAGGTGCAATCTCATCTTTGATTTCATCATATAGAGAACGGGGTATTGCACTAACACTAGCTCCCATATCACATAAACCATGGTAATAGTGATCTCCTGTCTTAACAGAAACAACGGGCAGGCCAACTACAGGTCCGTGTTTGTCTTTCGCGTGAGGTTTAGCAATTCTAGCGGAGTCCTTACAAAATTTGATAACATGCCCATCTATGTCTTCGGCTAAGAGATCTTTGATAATAGCAACACTAGGTTCAACTCTAATCTCCTCAGGGGGTGCAAGTGATCTAATGTAACCCCTACGTATCACAGTTGGAGCTTTAGAATAATCCTTTATCCTAGCAGGGTATGGTGGTTTCTCAGTGTAAGCACAAGGAACAACATGATCACTAAAGCAATGACTTTCTCGTCAATTAGATTGGTTTTGGCTATGTTGCTTTCTACACGAGGATGATATTTAAACCACTTCTCTTTGGGAAGATCAACATGAGCAGTGATACGTCTCAAACGTATCTATAATTTTTTATGGTTTCACGCTGTTATCTTGTCTTCTTTGGTTGTTTTATGTACCTTTTATATCTTTTTTGGGACTAACTTATTAATTCAGTGCCAAGTGCCAGTTCCTGTTTTTTCCGTGTTTTTGACTCTTTTCAGATCTGATTTTGGAATGGAGTCCAAATGGAAGAAAAACCCAGAAATGATTTGTTCTCGAACGGAAGAAGACCAGGGGGCTTTTGGGCCAAGCCAAGTGGGCTCCAGGGAGCCCACAAGCCCCCACTCCGCCACCAGGGGGGAGGCGGCGGTGGGCAGGCTTGTGGCCTCCCTGGCCGCCCCTAACCTAGGTCTTTGGCCTATAAATTCCCAAATATTCCGCAAAAAATCAGGGGAGCCTCGAAAATACTTTTCCGCCGCCGCAAGCTTCCGTTTTCGCGAGATCTCATCTAGAGACCCTCCCGGCGCCCTGCCGGAGGGGACTTTGGAGTTGGAGGGCTTCTTCATCATCATCGCCCCTCCAATGACTCGTGAGTAGTTCACTTCAGACCTACGGGTCCATAGTTAGTAGCTAGATGGCTTCTTCTCTCTCTTGGATCTTCAATACAAAGTTCTCCATGATCTTCATGGAGATCTATCCGATGTAATCTTCTTTAGCGATGTGTTTGTCGATATCTGATGAATTGTGGATTTGTGATCAGATTATCTATGATATATATTTGAGTCTTTGCTGATTTCTTATATGCATGATTTGATATCCTTGTAAGTCCCTCCGAGTCTTGGGTTTTGTTTGGCCAAGTAGATCTATGATTATTGCAATGGGAGAAGTGCTTGGTTTTGGGTCCTACCATGTGGTGACCTTTCCCAGTGACTGTAGGGGCAGCAAGGCACACATCAAGTAGTTGCCATCAAGGGTAAAAAGATGGTGTTTTTATCATTGGTTTGAGATTATCCCTCTACATCATGTCATCTTGCTTAAGGCGTTACTCTGTTCTTATGGACTTAATACACTAGATGCATGCTGGATAGCGGTCGACGTGTGCAGTAATAGTAGTAGATGCAGGAAGTATCGGTCTACTTGTTTCGGACGTGATGCCTATAGAAATAATCATTGCATAGATATCGTCACGACTTTGCGCGGTTCTATCAATTGCTCGACATTAATTTGTTCACCCACCGTCTACTTGCGTTCATGAGAGAAGCCACTAGTAAACACTACGGCCCTCGGGTCTATTCACATCCATCGTTTACACCTCTGCTTTTACTTTGCTTTGTTACTTTGTTGCTTTCAGTTCTCACTTGGCAAACAATCTATAAGGGATTGACAACCCCTTCATAGCGTTGGGTGCAAGCTTTTGTGTTTGTGCAGGATCTTGAGATACTGTTCCGCCGGATTGATACCTTGGTTCTCAAACTGAGGGAAATACTTACCGTCTTAGTGCTACATCACCCTTTCCGCTTCGAGGGAACACCAACGCAAGGCTCCAAGGAGTTCTTGGTTGCGTTGTGAGGTGTGAATTTGAGTAAGACTCAAAACCCGACCCCGGCAGAATAAAGAGAATAGACGAAGGTCGTCTTCTATGCCTTAGCCGTAGAATCTAAAGTATGCCACGCTGTGTACCGCACCTGATGTGTGCCTTGACTCAAAGTATGTTGAGAGGTACAGAGAGTGATCCATGATTGAATCACTAGCAGCGGTCAAAATTTATCCTTAGTAACTAATGGACTAAGGAATTTTTCTCGATTATGGAGGTGGTTAAAGAGTTCGTCGTAAAGGGTTACGTCGATGCAAGCTTTGACACTAATCCGAATAACTATGAGTAGTGAAACGGATTCATATTGTAGAGTAGATATTTGGAGCATTTCCGAATAGCACGTAGTAGCAGCATCTATAAGATGACATAAATATTTGTAAAGAACGCACGGATGTGAAAGTTTCAGAACCGTTGACTAAAACCTCTCTCACGAGCAAGACGTGATCAGACCCCATAACTATATGGGTGTTGGATTCGTTGGAATCACATGGTGATGTGAACTAGATTATTGACTCTAGTGCAAGTGGGAGACTGTTGGAAATATGCCCTAGAGGCAATAATAAATTAGTTATTATTATATTTCTTAGTTCATGATAATCGTTTATTATCCATGCTATAATTGTATTGATTGGAGACACAATACTTGTGGGATACATAGACAAAACACTGTCCCTAGTAAGCCTCTAGTTGACTAGCTCGTTGATCAAAGATGGTCAAGGTTTGCTGGCCATAGGCAAGTGTTGTCACTTGAGAACGGGATCACATCATTAGGAGAATCATGTGATGGACTAGACCCAAACTAATAGACGTAGCATGTTGATCGTGTCATTTTGTTGCTACTGTTTTCTGCGTGTCAAGTATTTGTTCCTATGACCATAAGATCATATAACTCACGGACACCGGAGGAATGCTTTGTGTGTATCAAACGTCGCAACGTAACTGGGTGACTATAAAGATGCTCTACAGGTATCTCCGAAGGTGTTCGTTGAGTTAGTATGGATCGAGACTGGGATTTGTCACTCCGTGTGACGGAGAGGTATCTCGGGGCCCACTCGGTAATACAACATCACACACAAGCCTTGCAAGCAATGTGACTTAGCGTAAGTTGCGGGATCTTGTATTACGGAACGAGTAAAGAGACTTAACGGTAAACAAGATTGAAATAGGTATGCGGATACTGACGATCGAATCTCGGGCAAGTAACATACCGAAGGACAAAGGGAATGACATACGGGATTATATGAATCCTTGGCACTGAGGTTCAAACGATAAGATCTTCGTAGAATGTGTAGGATCCAATATGGGCATCCAGGTCCCGCTATTGGATATTGACCGAGGAGTCTCTCGGGTCATGTCTACATAGTTCTCGAACCCGCAGGGTCTGCACACTTAAGGTTCGACGTTGTTTTATGCGTATTTGAGTTATATGGTTGGTTACCGAATGTTGTTCGGAGTCCCGGATGAGATCCAGGACGTCACGAGGAGCTCCGGAATGGTCCGGAGGTAAAGATTGATATATAGGAAGTCCTGTTTTGGTCACCGGAAAAGTTTCGGGCTCATCGGTAGTGTACCGGGAGTGCCGGGAGGGGTGCCGGGGACCATCGGGAGGGGTGTCATGCCCCAAGGGGTCTCATGGGCTATGGGAAGAGATAAACCAGCCCCTAGTGGGCTGGAATAAGTTCCCACTAAGGCCCATAAGGTTTGAGAAGGAAAAAACACAAGGTGGAAAGAGTTTCCAAGTGGGAAGGTGGAATCCTACTCCAAGTAGGATTGGAGTAGGACTCCTCCACCTCCAATTTCGGCCAAACCTTTAGGTTTTGAGGCTGCCTCCTCCCCTCCCTCCCACCTATATATACGGAGGTTTTAGGGCTGATTTGAGACGACTTTTCCACGGCAGCCCGACCACATACCTCCACGGTTTTTCCTCTAGATCGCGTTTCTGCGGAGCTCGGGCGGAGCCCTGCTGAGACAAGGTCATCACCAACCTCCGAAGCGCCGTCACGCTGCTGGAGAACTCTTCTACCTCTCCGTCTCTCTTGCTGGATCAAGAAGGCCGAGATCATCGTCGAGCTGTACGTGTGCTGAACGCGGAGGTGCCGTCCGTTCGGTACTAGATCGTGGGACTGATCACGGGATTGTTCGCGGGGCGGATCGAGGGACGTGAGGACGTTCCACTACATCAACCGCGTTCACTAACGCTTCTGCTGTACGGTCTACAAGGGTACGTAGATCACACATCCCCTCTCGTAGATGGACATCACCATGATAGGTCTTCGTGCGCGTAGGAAATTTTTGTTTCCCATGCGACGTTCCCCAATAGTGGCATCATGAGCTAGGTTCATGCGTAGATGTCTTCTCGAGTAGAACACAAAAGTTTTTGTGGGTGGTGATGTGCGTTTTGCTGCCCTCCTTAGTCTTTTCTTGATTCCGCGATATTGTTGGATTGAAGCGGCTTGGACCGACATTACTCGTACGCTTACGAGAGACTGGTTTCATCGTTACGAGTAACCCCCTTTGCTCAAAGATAACTGGCAAGTGTCGGTTTCTCCAACTTTAGTTGAATCGGATTTGACCGAGGAGGTCCTTGGATGAGGTTAAATATCTCCGTTGTGGTGTTTTCGTAAGTAAGATGCGATCCTACTAGATACCCTTGGTCACCACGTAAAACATGCAACAACAAAATTAGAGGACGTCTAACTTGTTTTTGCACGGTATGCTTGTGATGTGATATGGCCAACGATGTGATGTGATATATTGGATGTATGAGATGATCATGTTGTAATAGAAATATCGACTTGCACGTCGATGGTACGGCAACCGGCAGGAGCCATAGGGTTGTCTTTATACTAACGTTTGTGCTTGCAGATGCGTTTACTATTTTGCTAGGATGTAGCTTTAGTAGTAATAGCATGAGTAGCACGACAACCCCGATGGCAACACGTTGATGGATGATCATGGTGTGGCGCCGGTGACAAGAAGATCGTGCCGGTGCTTTGGTGATGGAGATCAAGAAGCACGTGATGATGGCCATATCATGTCACTTATGAATTGCATGTGATGTTAATCCTTTTATGCACCTTATTTTGCTTAGAACGACGGTAGCATTATGAGGTGATCTCTCACTAAAATTTCAAGACGAAATTGTGTTCTCCCCGACTGTGCACCGTTGCTACAGTTCATCGTTTCGAGACACCACGTGATTATCGGGTGTGATAGACTCAACGTTCACATACAACGGGTGCAAAACAGTTGCGCACGCGGAACACTCGGGTTAAGCTTGACGAGCCTAGCATGTGCAGATATGGCCTCGGAACACATGAGACCGAAAGGTCGCGCATGAATCATATAGTTGATATGATTAGCATAGAGATGCTTACCACTGAAACTATTCTCGACTCACGTGATGATCGGACTTGAGATAGTGGATTTGGATCATGTACCACTCAAATGACTAGAGAGATGTACTTTTTGAGTGGGAGTTCTTAAGTAATATGATTAATTGAACTAATTGTCATGAACATAGTCTAATGGTCTTTACGAATTACGATGTAGCTTGCGCTATAGCTCTACTGTTTTTATATGTTCCTAGAGAAAATTTAGTTGAAAGTTGATAGTAGCAAACTTTGCAGACTAAGTCTGTAAAACCGAGGATTGTCCTCGTTGCTGCACAGAAGGCTTATGTCCTTAATGCACCACTCGGTGTGCTGCACCTTGAGCGTCGTCTGTGGATGCTGTGAACATCCGACATACACGTTTCTGATGACTACACGATAGTTCAGTACAAAAATACTTAATGGCTTAGAAGCAAGGCGCCGAAAACGTTGTAAAACGTCACGGAACATAAGTGATGTTCTAAAGAGATGAAATTGTGATTTCATGCTTGTGCCCTTGTTAAGAGGTACGAGACCTCCGACAAGATTCTTTGTCCACAAAGTAAAGGAGAAAGGCTCAATCGTTGAGCATGTGCTCAGATTGTCTGAGTACGACAATCGCTTGAATCAAGTGGGAGTTAATCTTCCAGATGAGATAGTGATAGTTCTCCAAAGTCACTGCCACCAAGCTGTGAGAGCTGCGTGATGAACTATAACATATCAACGATACACACAATGATCCTTGAGCGATTCGCGATGTTTGACACTGCGAAAGTAGAAATCAAGAAGGAGCATCAATAGTTGATGGTTTGTAAAACCACTAAGTTTCAAGAAAGGCAAGGGCTAGAAGGGATACTTCATGAAACGGCAAAACAGTTGCTGCACTAATGAAGAGACCCAAGATTAAACCCAAACCCGAAACTGAGTGCTTCTGTAATGAGGGGAACAGTCACTGAGGCGGAGCAACTCTAGATACTTGGTAGATAAGAAGGCTGGCAAAAGTCGAGAGAAGTGTATTTGATATACATGATGTTGATGTGTACTTTACTGGTACTCCTAGTAGCATGAGGGTATAAGGATACCGGTTCGGTTGCTAAGTGATTAGTAACACGAAATGAAAGCTACGGCATAAACGGAGACTAAGCTAAAGGCGAGGTGACGATAAGTGTTGGAAGTGTTTCCAAGGTTGATATGATCAAACGTCGCACGCTCCCTCTACCATCGGGATTGGTGTTAAACCTAAATAATTGTTATTTGGTGCTTGCGTTAAGCATGAACATGATTGATCGTGTTTATTGCAATACGATTATTCATTTAAGGAGAATAATGGTTACTCTATTTTCTTGAATATTCACCTTCAATGGTTTATTGAATCTTGATCGTAGTGTTACACATGTTCATGATATTGGTGCCAAAAGATACGAGGTAATGATGATAGTACCACTTACTTGTGGCACTGCCGCTTGAGTCATGTTAGTATAAATTGCATGAAGAGGCTCCATGCTGATGGATCTTTGTACTCACCTGATTTCGAATCACTAGTGACATGCAAATCATACCACATGAGCAAGGCCTTGTTTTCATTGAGATGAAATAAGATAGTAACTTGTTGGAAGTGATACATTTTGATGTATGCAGTCCAATGGGTGCTGAGGCACGTAGTGGATATCATTATGTTCTTACTTCACTGACGATTTGAGTAGGTACAGGAGTATTTACTTAATGAATCACAAGTCTGAAATGTTGAAAAGTTCAATTCCGTTTCAGAGTGAAGTTCGTCGTAACAAGAGGATAAACTGTCTACGATATGATCATGGAAATGAATATCTGAGTTACGAGTTTTGGTACGCAGTTAAGACAATGTGGAAATTGTTTCGCAGTTCATGCCACCTGGAACATCTTAGTGTGATGATGTGTCTAAACGTCATAGCCATGCACTATTTGGTATGGTGCATACTATGATGTCTCTTATCGAATTACCACTGTCGTTTATGGGTTATGCATTAGAGACAACCACACTCACTTTAAATAGGGCACCGCGTATTTCCGTTGAGATGACACAGTATAGACTGGGGTTTAGAGAAATCTGAACTGTCATTTCTTGAAAGTTTGGGGCTTCGACACGTATGTGAAAAAGTTTCAGTCTGATAAGCTCGAACCCAAAGCGGATAAATGCATCTTCATAGGATATCCAAAACGGTTGGGTACATTTCCTATCTCAGATCCGAAAGCAAAGTGTTTTGTTTCTAGAAACGGATCCTTTCTCGAGGAAAGGTTTCTCTCGAAAGAATTGAGTGGGAGGGTAGTATAACTTGATGAGGTTATTGAACCATCTCTTCAACCAGTGTGTAGCAGGGCGCACGAAGTTGTTCCTGTGGCGCCTACACCAATTGAACTGGAAGCTGATAATGGTGATCATCAAGCATCGGATCAAGTTACTACAAGCCTCGTAGGTCGACAAGGTCGCGTACTACTGCAGAGTGGTACGGTAACCCTGTCTTGGAGGTCATGTTGTTGAGCAACAGTGAACCTACGAGTTATGGAGAAAGCAATGGTGGGCCTGGATTCCGAGAAATGGCTGGAAGCCATGAAATCCGAGAGAGGATCCATGTGTGAAAACAAAGTGTAGACTTTGGTAGAACTACTTGATGGTCATAGGACTATTGAGTAAAATGGATCATTAAAAGAAGATAGACGATGATGGTGATAAGTCACTATTAAGAAAAGCTCGACTTGTCGCAAAGATGTTTTCGACAAGATCAAACAGTTGACTATGATGAGACTTTCTCACTCGTAGCGATGCTAAAGGTCTGTTAGAATTATGTTAGTTGTTGATGCATTATTTATGAAATATTGCACGTAGGATGTCAAAACATTGTTTCCTCGACGGTTTCCTTGAGAAACATTGTATGTGATACAACCATAAGGTTTTGTCGATCCTAAAGATACTAGCAAGTATGCAAGCTCCAGTGATCCTTCAATGGACTGGTGCAAGCATCTCGGAGTTGGAATATACACTTTATGAGATGATCAAATATTTTGGGTTTGTGCAAGGTTTATGAGAAACTTGTATTTCCAAAGAAGTGAGTGGGAGCACTATAGAATTTCTGATAAGTATATGTGGTTGACATATTGTGGATCAGAAGTAATGTAGAATTTCTGTAAAACATACAAGGTTGTTTGAAAGGAGTTTTCAAAGGAATACCTGGATTGAGCTACTTGAACGTTGAGCATCAAAGATCTATGGAGATAGATCGAAAGCGCTTAATGGAAGTTTCAACAAGATGCATGCCTTGACAAGTTTTTGAAGGAGTTCAAAATAGATCAGCAAAGAAGGAGTTCTTGGTTGCGTTGTGAGGTATGAATTTGAGTAAGACTCAAAACCCGACCCCGGCAGAATAAAGAGAATAGACGAAGGTCGTCTTCTATGCCTTAGCCGTAGAATCTAAAGTATGCCATGCTGTGTACCGCACCTGATGTGTGCCTTGACTCAAAGTATGTTGAGAGGTACAGAGAGTGATCCATGATTGAATCACTAGCAGCGGTCAAATTTATCCTTAGTAACTAATGGACTAAGGAATTTTTCTCGATTATGGAGGTGGTTAAAGAGTTCGTCGTAAAGGGTTACGTCGATGCAAGCTTTGACACTAATCCGAATAACTATGCGTAGTGAAACGGATTCATATAGTAGAGTAGATATTTGGAGCATTTCCGAATAGCACGTAGTAGCAGCATCTATAAGATGACATAAATATTTGTAAAGAACGCACGGATGTGAAAGTTTCAGAACCGTTGACTAAAACCTCTCTCACGAGCAAGACGTGATCAAACCCCATAACTATATGGGTGTTGGATTCGTTGGAATCACATGGTGATGTGAACTAGATTATTAACTCTAGTGCAAGTGGGAGACTGTTGGAAATATGCCCTAGAGGCAATAATAAATTAGTTATTATTATATTCCTTAGTTCATGATAATCGTTTATTATCCATGCTATAATTGTATTGATTGGAGACACAATACTTGTGTGGATACATAGACAAAACACTGTCCCTAGTAAGCCTCTAGTTGACTAGCTCGTTGATCAAAGATGGTCAAGGTTTCCTGGCCATAGGCAAGTGTTGTCACTTGATAACGGGATCACATCATTAGGAGAATCATGTGATGGACTAGACCCAAACTAATAGACGTAGCATGTTGATCGTGTCATTTTGTTGCTACTGTTTTCTGCGTGTCAAGTATTTGTTCCTATGACCATGAGATCATATAACTCACGGACACCGGAGGAATGCTTTGTGTGTATCAAACGTCGCAACGTAACTGGGTGACTATAAAGATGCTCTACAGGTATCTCCGAAGGTGTTCGTTGAGTTAGTATGGATCGAGACTGGGATTTGTCACTCCGTGTGACGGAGAGGTATCTCGGGGCCCACTCGGTAATACAACATCACACACAAGCCTTGCAAGCAATGTGACTTAGCGTAAGTTGCGGGATCTTGTATTATGGAACGAGTAAAGAGACTTAACGGTAAACAAGATTGAAATAGGTATGCGGATACTGACGATCGAATCTCGGGCAAGTAACATACCGAAGGACAAAGGGAATGACATACGGGATTATATGAATCCTTGGCACTAAGGTTCAAACGATAAGATCTTCGTAGAATGTGTAGGATCCAATATGGGCATCTAGGTCCCGCTATTGGATATTGACCGAGGAGTCTCTCGGGTCATGTCTACATAGTTCTCGAACCCGCAGGGTCTGCACACTTAAGGTTCGACGTTGTTTTATGCGTATTTGAGTTATATGGTTGGTTACCGAATGTTGTTCGGAGTCCCGGATGAGATCCAGGACGTCACGAGGAGCTCCGGAATGGTCCGGAGGTAAAGATTGATATATAGGAAGTCCTGTTTTGGTCACCGAAAAAGTTTCGGGCTCATCGGTAGTGTACCGGGAGTGCCGGGAGGGGTGCCGGGGACCATCGGGAGGGGTGTCACGCCCCAAGGGGTCTCATGGGCTATGGGAAGAGATAAACCAGCTCCTAGTGGGCTGGAATAAGTTCCCACTAAGGCCCATCAGGTTTGAGAAGGAAAAAACACAAGGTGGAAAGAGTTTCCAAGTGGGAAGGTGGAATCCTACTCCAAGTAGGATTGGAGTAGGACTCCTCCACCTCCAATTTCGGCCAAACCTTTAGGTTTTGAGGCTGCCTCCTCCCCTCCCTCCCACCTATATATACGGAGGTTTTAGGGCTGATTTGAGACGACTTTTCCACGGCACCCCGACCACATACCTCCACGGTTTTTCCTCTAGATCGCGTTTCTGCGGAGCTCGGGCGGAGCCCTGCTGAGACAAGGTCATCACCAACCTCCGGAGCGCCGTCATGCTGCTGGAGAACTCTTCTACCTCTCCGTCTCTCTTGCTGGATCAAGAAGGCCGAGATCATCGTCGAGCTGTACGTGTGCTGAACGCGGAGGTGCCGTCCGTTCGGTACTAGATCGTGGGACTGATCGCGGGATTGTTCGCGGGGCGGATCGAGGGACGTGAGGACGTTCCACTACATCAACCGCATTCACTAACGCTTCTGCTGTACGGTCTACAAGGGTACGTAGATCACACATCCCCTCTCGTAGATGGACATCACCATGATAGGTCTTCGTGCGCGTAGGAAATTTTTTGTTTCCCATGCTACGTTCCCCAACAAAATCAAGATCTATCCAAGTAGGTCTCACAAACTCTTCTCTTGCATTTACTTTTGTTGTCACTTGCCTCTCGTTTTCCTCTCCCCCACTTCACATTTGCTGTTTTCATTTGCTTTTCGCCTTCGCCATTTTCTTTTGCCTTTGCCGATTTTCTTGCTTGCTTGTGTGCTTGTTTGGTTGTTGAAGTCATCATGTCTGAAAACACCAAACTTTGAGACTTCTCGAGCACTAATAATAATGATTTTATTAGTACTCCGATTACTCCCGCCGCTAGTGCGGAATCGTATGAAATCAACGCAGCTTTGCTGAATCTTGTTATGAAAGAGCAATTCTCTGGCCTTCCTAGTGAAGATGTCGCATCCCATCTCAATACCTTCATTGAGCTTTGCGATATGCAAAAGAAAAGAGATGTGGATAATGACGTGATTAAGTTGAAACTTTTTCCTTTCTCATTGCGAGATCGCACAAAAACTTGGTTTTCTTCTTTGCCTAAAAATAGTATCGATTCTTCGGATAGGTGCAAAGATGCTTACATATCCAAGTACTTTCCGCCAGCTAAGATCATCTCCTTACGTAATGATATCATGAATTTTAGGCAACTTGATCATGAACACGTTGCACAATCTTGGGAGAGGATGAAGCTTATGATTAGAAATTGTCCCGCTCATGGCTTGAGTTTGTGGATGATTATACAAATCTTTTATGCTGGCTTGAATTTCGCTTCTCACAATATCTTGGACTCCGCCTCAGGTGGAACGTTCATGGAAATCATGTTAGGAGACGCTACAAAACTCCTAGACAATATCATGACCAACTACTCTCAGTGGCACACTGAAAGGTCGCGTGCTAGCAAAAATGTGCACGCTATAGAAGAGATTAACTCGCTTAGTGCTAAGATGGACGAGTTGATGAATTTGGTTGCTAGTAGAAACACTACCGTAGATCCTAATTACATGCCACTATCTTCTTTGATTGAGAGTAGCAATGCTAGTTTGGACGTGAATTTTGTTGGTAGGAACAATTTTGGAAACAACAATGCTTTTAGAGGAAACTATGTTCCTAGGCCTTTTCCTAGTAACTCCTCTAACAATTATGGCAATTCCTACGACAACACTTATGGAAATCACAACAAATTACCCTATGATCTAGAGAGTAATATCAAAGAGTTCATCAACTCTCAAAAGATTTTCAATGCGTCCATAGAGGAAAAACTACTCAAAATAGACGATTTGGCTAAGAGCGTTGATAGGATGTCTTGTGATATTGATGCTTTGAAAGTTAGATGCGCTCCTCCCAAGATCAACTTGGATGAAACTTTGAAAGCTATGCGCATCTCCATGAATGAGAGCAAAGAAAGAACCGCCCAAATTCGCTCTAGACATGAATGGTTTAAAAGGGTGCGTTTTAGTGACGCAAATCACGAAGATCTTAAAGTGCTTGGTGTGTCTCCTCTTGAATCTTTGTTTTCGCGTGTCAAACCTACTTATGGAGGGGCTGGATATGAATCCACTTTGGTTGAAAAACGCCCCAATGATTCGGAGTCCACCTATCTTGATGATAAAGGTGCGGTGAGTGGAGTAGAAGAAGTCAAAATTTTGGGTAGTAATGAAACTCCCACTTTGGATTTCAAGGAATTCAATTATGATAATTGCTCCTTGTATGAATGCATTTCTTTGATGCAATCCATTGCAAACTCTCCACATGCTTATAGCCAAAGCAAAGCCTTTACCGCGCATATCGTAGATGCTATGATGAAATCTCTTGAAGAGAAGCTCGAACTAGAAGTCTCTATACCTAGAAAACTTCATGATGAGTGGGAACCTACTATCAAAATCAAGATAAAAAACTATGAGTGTAATGCTTTGTGTGATTTGGGTGCTAGTGTTTCCGCGATTCCAAAGTCTTTATGTGATATTCTTGGTTTTCATGAGATTGAAGAGTGTTGTCTTAATTTGCATCTTGCCGACTCTACTGTCAAGAAACCCATGGGGAGGATCGTTGATGTTCTTATTGTTGCAAATAAGAACTATGTACCCGTGGATTTCATTGTACTTGACATAGATTGCAATCCTTCATGTCCCATTATTCTTGGTAGACCTTTCCTAAGGACTATTGGTGCTATCATCGATATGAAGGAAGGGAATATTAGATTTCAATTTCCTTTAAAGAAGGGCATGGAGAACTTTCCTAGAAAGAAAATAAGACTGCCTTATGAATCTATGATGAGGGCTACCTATGGTTTGAGCACCAAAGATGACTATACGTGATTCCATCACTTTCGCCTAGCTAAGGGCATTAAACAAAAGCGCTTGTTGGGAGGCAATCCAATGAATCTATCCTTTTTGTTTTTGTTTTGTGTTTTCCAAACTTTCATAATTCTGTTATGATTGTGTTTTTTGTGTTTCCTTTTGCGTTAGTGCCAAGCAAAACCGTTATGATTAGTCTTGGGGATGATCGTTTGGTCGTGGTGGAAAAGACAGAAACATTCTGCTCACGAAAAGAATTTTCATTGTTTTTCTGTAAGAGCTTTTGACTTGATTCTGTTTGCTGCTGATTGCTACGCAAATTCTTCCGACTTTTGTAATGTTTCAGCATTTGTGAAGTACGAGAGGTATACGAAACATACAGATTGCTACAGACTGGTCTGCTGTTAACAGATTCTGTTTTGTTGTGTTGGTTGCTTATTTTGATGAAATATGGATAGTATCGGGGGGCATTAGCCATGGAAGATTGAAAGTACAGTAACCCAACATCAGCACAAGTAGAATTTAAGTTTGCTACAGTACCTAAGGAAGTGGTGGTTTGCTATTTTGTACTAATGTTATCACGAGTTTCTGTTTAAGTTTCGTGTTGTGAAGTTTTCAAGTTTTGGGTGAAGTTCTTATGGACAAAGAGATAAAGAGTGGCAAGAGCCCAAGCTTGGGGATGCCCAAGGCACCCCAAGATATTCAAGGATGTCGTAAAATCCTAAGCTTGGGGATGCCCCGGGAAGGCATCCCCTCTCCCGTCTTCAATCCATCGGTAACGTTACTTGGGGCTATATTTTTATTCACCACATGTTATGTGTTTTTGCTTGGAGCATCTTGTATTGTAGGAGTCTTTTATTTTTTTGTTGTGTCACAATCATCCTTGCTGGACACCTAGAGAGAGAGACAAGCACACACCGTGATTTTGTCGAGCTTCACTTATATCTTTTGGTAGACAATTCAGCTCACATGTGCTTCACTTATATCTTTTGAGCAAGATACTTTCGCTCTATGTGCTTCACTTATATCTTTTAGAGCACAGCGGTGCGTGGCTTGGTAGTTCATCTATGCTTTGAAAGTAGTCTCAAAATGGGTAGTTATCCAAAGGGATATGAAAACTTCCACCTTCATGTGCATTGAATAGTTAGAGAAGTTCGATTCATCTCAATAAGTTTTGAGTTGTGGTTATGGTAATATTTAAGTCATGCTAGTAAGGTGTTGTGGATCTAGAAATACTTGTGTTGAAGTTGGTGATTCCCGTAGCATGCACGTATGGTGAACCGCTGTGTGATGAAATCTGAGCATGATTAGTCTATTGATTGTCATCCTTTGCGTGGCGGTCGGGATCACGCGATGGTTTATACCTACCAACCCTTCCCCTAGGAGTATGCGTTGAATGCTTTGTTTCAATTACTAATAAAAATTTTGCAACAAGTATATGAGTTCTTCATGACTAATGTTGGGTCCATGGTTTAGATGCACTTTCACCTTCCACCATCACTATCTTCTTAGTACCGTGCAACTTTCGCCGGTGCACAAAACTCACGATTAGCCTCCCTCAAAACAGCCACCATACCTACCTACTATGGCTTTTTCAAAGTCATTTCGAGATATATTGCCATGAAACTACCACCATGATATGTGCCACCACGTCTACATTGCCATTGCATGATCGTAAGATAGCTAGCATGATGTTTCCATTGATGTCTATGCCATGCTAGATCATTGCCAAGGTACACTATCGAAGGCATTCCATATAGAGTCATAGTTGCTCTAAGTTTTGAGTTGAAAGTGTGATGATCATCATTAATGGAGCATTGTCCCATGTGAGGAAATAAAAGAGGCCAAAGAAGCCCACAAAAAAGAGAGGCCAAAGAGCCCACCAAATAAAAAAATGAGAGAAAAAGAGAGAAGGGACAATGCTACCACCTTTTCCACACTTGTGCATATTAAGCACCATGATCTTCATGATTGAGAGTCTCTCATTTTGTCACCACCATATAGCTAGTGGGAAATTTTCATTATATAACTTGGCTTGTATATTCCAATGATAGGCTTCCTCAAATTTGCCTTAGGTCTTCGTGAGCGAGCAAGTTGGATGCACACCCACTGGTTCTCTTTAAGAGCTTTCACATACTCGTAGCTCTAGTGCATCATTTGTATGACAATCCCTACTCATTCACATTGATATCTATTGATGAGCATCTCTACACTTCATTGATATGCCCAGTTCATGTGACTATCTTCTCCCTTTTGGCTTGCAACCTCCACCACATTATTCCACACCATCTATAGTGCTATAACCATGGCTCACGCTCATGTATTGCGTGAGAGTTGAAAATGTTTGAGAAAGTAAAGGTGTGGAACAATTACTTGGCCAATATCGGGGTTGCGCATGATTTAAATTCGTTATGCAATGATGATAGAGCATAGCCAGACTATATGCTTTTGTAGGGATAACTTTCTTTTGGCCTTGTTATTTTGAAAGTTCATGATTACTTTGCTAGTTTGCTTGAATTATTATTGTTTCCACGTTAATAGCAAACTATTGTTTTGAATCTAATGGATTTGAACAGTCACTTCATATAAGAGGAATTACAAAGGACACCTATGCTAGGTAGCATGAAAGCATGAAAAATTCATTCTTATCACTTCCCTACTCGAGGACGAGCAGGAGTTAAGATTGGGGATGCTTGATACGTCTCAAACGTATCTATAATCTTTGATGGTTTCACGTTGTTATCTTGTCTTCTTTGGTTGTTTTATGTACCTTTTATATCTTTTTTGGGACTAACTTACTAATTCAGTGCCAAGTGCCAATTCCTGTTTTTTCCGTGTTTTTGACTCTTTTCATATCTGATTTTGGAACGGAGTCCAAATGGAAAAAAAACCCCGAAATGATTTTTTCCCGAACGGAAGAAGACCAGGGGCTTTTGGGCCAAGCCAGGTGGTCTCCAGGGAGCCCACAAGCCCCCACTCCGCCACCAGGGGGGAGGCGGCGGTGGGCAGGCTTGTGGACTCCCTCGCCGCCCCCTGACCTAGGTCTTTGGCCTATAAATTCCCAAATATTCCGCAAAAAATCAGGGGAGCCTCGAAAATACTTTTCCCCGGCGAGATCTCATTTGGAGACCCTTCCCGGCGCCCTGCCGGAGGGGACTTTGGAGTTGGAGGGCTTCTTCATCATCATCATCCCCCTTCAATGACTCGTGAGTAGTTCACTTCAGACCTACGGGTCCATAGTTAGTAGCTAGATGGCTTCTTCTCTCTCTTGGATCTTCAATACAAAGTTCTCCATGATCTTCATGGAGATCTATCCGATGTCATCTTCTTTGGCGGTGTGTTTGTCGAGATCCGATGAATTGTGGATTTGTGATCAGATTATCTATGATATATATTTGAGTCTTTGCTGATTTCTTATATGCATGATTTGATATCCTTGTAAGTCCCTCCGAGTCTTGGGTTTTGTTTGGCCAAGTAGATCTATGATTCTTGCAATGGGAGAAGTGCTTGGTTTTGGGTCCTACCATGTGGTGACCTTTCCCAGTGACTGTAGGGGCAACAAGGCACACATCAAGTAGTTGCCATCAAGGGTAAAAAGATGGTGTTTTTATCATTGGTTTGAGATTATCCCTCTACATCATGTCATCTTGCTTAAGGCGTTACTCTGTTCTTATGGACTTAATACACTAGATGCATGCTGGATAGCGGTCGACGTGTGGAGTAATAGTAGTAGATGCAGAAAGGATCGGTCTACTTGTTTCGGATGTGATGCCTATAGAAATAATCATTGTATAGCTATCGTCACGACTTTGCGCGGTTCTATCAATTGCTCGACAGTAATTTGTTCACCCACCGTCTACTTGCTTTCATGAGAGAAGCCACTAGTAAACACTACGGCCCCCGGGTCTATTCACATCCATCGTTTACACCTCTACTTTTACTTTGCTTTGTTACTTTGTTGCTTTCAGTTCTCACTTGGCAAATAATCTATAAGTGGTTGACAACCCCTTCATAGCGTTGGGTGCAAGCTTTTGTGTTTGTGCAGGATCTTGAGATACTCTTCCGCCGGATTGATACCTTGGTTCTCAAACTAAGGGAAATACTTACCGTCGCAGTGCTACATCACCCTTTCTGCTTCGAGGGAACACCAAAGCAAGGCTCCAAGGCCACGGGGGAAATCCTTTGCATACTTGCCTAGGAAGTCCCTTAAGGCATAGCCATAGCTGAAGGATTCCTCGTGCCGTCGACACAACTATTTCCTGGCCCCGTTGCAAGGGATACACAGCAAACATCAAGCAGCAAAATATTCACATAGAGAAGCTATCTGAGAGTCAAGTCCATACTTAGCGCTAAAATCTCTAGAAGTGTTTGTCTCAACAAAAGATTTAACGCAATCAAACTGGAAATTCATACCTGACTCCTTACCTTCCTCCAGCTCCCAATCTTTAGAGTTACGTTTGATTCTCTCCAATACATTTCACTTGTGATCAATACCCTTCTTCATAAAAGAACCGGCACAAGAAGTGTCAAGCATGGTACGATTTTCATGAGAAAGCCGAGCATAAAAGTTTTGAGTGGTGATTTCTCTCGAGAGCTCATGATTGGGGCATGAATATAGCATTGATTTAAGCCTCCCCCAAGCTTGAGCTATGCTTTCCCTGTCACGAGGCCAAAAGTTATAAATAAAGTTCCGATCACAATGTACTAAATGCATAGCATAGAACTTTTGATGAAATTCCAATTTCAACCAATTGTAGCCCCATGATCGAGTACCATCACATAGACTATACCATGTCAACGCCTTATCCTTCAAAGATAAAGGAAATACTTTCTTCTTTACCTCATCCTCGGGCAAACCTGCAAGCTTAAATAAACCACAAACTTCATCTACATAGATTAGATGCAAGTCTGCATGTGAAGATCCATCTCCTGTTAAAGGATTAGCCAGCAGTTTCTCAAGCAAACCCGAAGGAATTTCATAATTTTTTTTTCAGTAGGTACCTCAGGTTGAGGAGAAACTCCTCCTGCTTCCGTTCGTGGTGAAGATACCTCGAACAAACTCCTGAAAGAAACAGTTTCCATAGTGACAAGTGACAATAAATTTCAGCACAGTATAAAAATGTTTCCTTTCCAATTTCCACTTACCAAAGGCGCTTCACTCCCCGGCAACGGCGCCAGAAAATAGTCTTGATGACCCACAAGTATAGGGGATCAATCGTAGTCCTTTCGATAAGTAAGAGTGTCGAACCCAACGAGGAGCAGAAGGCTCTGATAAACGGATTTCAGCAAGGTAATAACTGCAAGCACTGAAAGTAGCGGTAACAAGTGATTGTGTAGCGAGGTGAAACGTAACAAGCAAAGAGTAACAAGTAACTAGTAGTAGCAATGGTGCAGCAAGTGGCCCAATACCTTTTGTAGCAAGGGACAAGCCTGAACAAAGTCTTATATTAGGAAAAACGCTCCCGAGGACACACGGGAATTCCTGTCATGCTAGTTTATCATGTTCATATGATTCGCGTTCGTTACTTTGATAGTTTGATATGTGGGTGGATCGGCGCTTGGGTACTGTCCTTACTTGGACAAGCATCCCACTTATGATTAACCTGTCTCGCAAGCATCCGCAACTACAAAAGAAGAATTAAGACAAAGTCTAACCATAGCATTAAACTAGTGGATCCAAATCAGCCCCTCACGAAGCAACACATAGACTGGGGTATAAGCTTCTGTCACTCCAGCAACCCATCATCTACTTACTACTTACCAATGCCTTCCTCTAGGGCCAAATATGGTGAAGTGTTATGTAGTCGACGTTCACATAACACCACTAGAGGAAAAATAACATACAACATATCAAAATACTGAACGAATATCAAATTCACATGACTATTATTAACATGACTTATCACATGTCCTCAGGAACAAAAGTAACTACTCTCAAAACATAATCATAATCATGATCAAAGGTGTAATGAATAGTATCAAGGATCTGAACATAAACTCTTCCACCAAATAATCCAACTAGCATCAACTACAAAGAGTAATCAACACTACTAACAACCTTACAAGTACCAATCAGAGTCGCGAGATGAAGATTGGTTACAAGAGATGAACTAGAGATTGGAGAGGAGGGTGCTGATGAAGATGTTGATGAAGATGCCTCCCCTCCGACGAGAGGAGTGTTGGTGATGACGATGGCGACGATTTCCCCCTCCGGGAGGGAAGTTTCCCCGCCAGGATCATCCTGCCGGAGGTCTAGATTGGATCTGCTCAAGTTCCGCCTCGTGGCGGCGGCGAAACCACGAAAAAGCTCCCGCTTGATTTTTTCCAGACCAAAACCCTTCATATAGCAAAAGAGGGGGGCTAGTGGGCCGCCAGGCAACCCACAAGCTTGTCCTGCGCCACCAGGGGGGTGGCGGTGGGCAAGCTTGTGGAGCCCTGGTGGCCCCCTCCGATAGTTCTTTTGCCCAGTATTTTTTATTTAATCCAAAAAAATCCACGTAAATTTTTAGGGCATTTGGAGATGTGCAGAATAGTGGACTAGGATTTGCTCCTGTTCCAGTCCAGAATTCTAGCAGCCTGAATTCTCCCTCTTCAAATAAACCTTGCAAAATAAGAGAGAAAAGGCATAAATATGGTACCACAAGTAATATAACACGCCAAAAAGCAATAAATATCAACATGAAAGCATGCTGCAAAATGGACGTATCACCGCCACCACCTGTTCTTCATCTGGACACTATTAGGAAAAGGGCTATAGATGATATAGATACTAATGGCGCACCACACAAGCAGTGCGCCACTACTATATAGTAGTGGCGCACCATGTGAGGTGTGCCATTAGTGTGATGGACACTAATGGCGCACCATACACTCGGTGCGCCACTACTATATTATTTTTATTTTTATTTTTTTTGCAAAACTACTAATGGCGCACCAGCAGCTGGTGCGCCATTAGTAACCAGGGTTACTAATGGCACATTTATTAGTAGTGCGCCACTACTACATTTTTTTTGGTTTTTTTTGCAAACTACTAATGGCGCACTATAGCTAGTGCGCCATTAGTAACGAGGGTTACTAATGGCGCATATGTAGGTGGTGCGCCACTACTTTTTTTTGCAGAACTACTAATGACGCACCACAAGCTGGTGTGCCATTAGTAACTAGGGTTACTAATGGCGCATTTGTAGGTGATGCGCCATTGCTAATTGTTTTTACTAATGGTGCACCCTTGGGGATGCGCCATTCTATCACCCCTCCTAAAATCCCATGCCAGTCCCCGCGCGGCCCGTGTGCCCGTATCGACCAAGTCATGCTCGCTCTCCCCCGTATCCCTCCCCTTCTCCTGCTCTCCCTCCCAGCGGCGGCCGCCTCGTCGGCGGCGAGCCTCGACGGCGTCGGGTACCTCCCCGCGCGGCCCCTGGGTTAGTCTCCTTCCCTTCTCCTCCCCCCTCCGTCCCTCTCCCGCTCGTCCCCATGGCCCAAGGGGGGCTGGCGACCTAGGGTTAGGTGCAGAGCTCCCTCGTGGGGCGAGATCCAGACAGGGCCCGGCCGCCGTCGGTGCATGTCCTCCGTCGACGCCGCGGGTAACCCCCTCCGCGCCTTCACCTCTGCGACGTCCCTCCTTTTCCGCACCCTTGGTCCTGCCGCATCCCCCTCCAGGTCCCCTGGGGCGCTGCTCGGTGGATCCTTGGTACAGCTCTCGAACCTGGCACTGGCTGTGCTAGGTGCTGGTGCACAAGGTGGGCCTGGGGAGCAAAGGCGCGGCGCTGGCCAGCGCCGTCTCCTACTCTATGAACCTGGCCATACTGTGCCTGTACACGAGGCTGTCCGGTGCCTGCAGGAGGACGTGGACTGGGTTCTCCATGGAGGCCTTCGCCTTCAAGGAGTTGCGCCAGTTCGCGGAGCTTGCCGTCCCCTCAGCAATGATGGTTTGGTGAGGAGAAATCGTGAGCAAGTCCCCTCGGCAATGATGGTTTGATTTCTGAAATGACAAATTTCTTGTTTTTCAAATTTGCAGCTTGGAATGGTGGTCGTTTGAACTGCTTGTGCTGCTGTCTGGCCTTTCGCCCAATCCTAAGCTTCAACCTCTGTATTGTCGATATGGTAATGAAATCAAGACAAACTTTTGCAATACAGAGTTCACCAATTTTTATTTTTTTCCTTTTGTTCTATTCTAAGTTGTGCGTTGCTGAATTCTGCAGTCTTAACACCGACGCTCTCATGTTCACCGTGCCGTCCGGTCTCTGTGCAGCCATAAGGTGCCGTAAAACTCACAAACATAATGTTAAATGATGTATATATGCTGATTGTTGTCTCATTTTTTCCTGCATTTGCAATGCAGCACACGCGTTTCCAATGAACTTGGTGCCGGTAGGCCTCAGGTAGCGAGGCTGGCAACCATAGTTGTCATATGCATAGCCCTGTTTGCAGGCTCAGTGATCTCCATCACAATGATTTTGCTATGCAAGTCTTGGGGTTACATGTACAACATTGAGGAGGAAGTGGTGACTTATATTGCCAGGATGATACCTGTCCTCGGGGTTTCTTTCTTCATAGATGGAATCCACACTTCCCTTTCAGGTACAAGCCGCGTATTTACAACAATCTGGAACCTGGTACAGCTCTCCCCAGCACCCAGGTACTAGTTTAATGCCCGTGCGTTGCCACGGGAAACCCACGAAAAACAAAGCCGTGAATGAAAAAGTGTGACAAACGCCAGTGTTTTTCTCCTCTACCATTGTTGAACATAGTCGCGTGCACAAAGGTTTCGTTACCATAAAGATGAAATTTAGCAACATATTCGATAGGTTTCTGATAGTGGAACATAAGTAGGCCCTGTTGGAGACCTGTAGTTCTTTACGATCTCCTTGATTCACTGTGGAGGGATGCAGGGCTCGTGGTCAGCATATGCCTGGGGGGAGCGTTCGTCGCATGCCTGTTCAGCGGCTCCGTCGCCGACGAAATCAGCCGGCGCCGCGCTTTTCAGCTCAGCACGCTACCCATGATCATGGGAGCCGCCTTAAGGTACCATCTTCTATTTATAGTATGCCACCGTTTTGTTCATAGTAAGCCTGTTATAAATCAATACTTGTCCCTGTCCAGTTTCGTTAACTTTGTTTAATTGCCACCTGCCTGCTAGCATTCCTTCTTTTTAGTGCAACTACTATTAGTACTGGATTGCTGGGTGTTTTAAACAAAATACACATTGACTGCCGACTGCTGATTTGGTCATTTTGTGTCATTTACTTGCACTCACCAAATAAAATTAGACCAGAAAATGAAATGCACCAGCTGTCTGTGCCGTGTACAATCATTCAGTGTGCTTTGTTTTGCAAATATACTACTTAATCTGATCTACACTTGTTTGGCTATCTGTTCTCGTTGTTGCCACTTGCCAAACTGAAAACTTTTAAAAACTGGGTGTACTGTTGTCATGTTGAGTAGCTTTGTTTTTGCAATCTGGCTCGAGCAAGGAGTGCCCCGATGAAGAAAAGATTGCAGTGTCATATATTAATGCCCCAATTACTTTTATCTTCAAGCCATTCTCTTCTTTATATTTCTTTAAAAGTACGTGCGAGTTTAATCGCTCTGCTTCTACAGTTGAAGGCTCCTGCTTGATTGAGATTTATAGCTCTTAATAATGTTTGTTGAATCAAATTGCTCTTAAGATTTATTTTATTCTCCTCTCTGTGCAGCTGCCCCTGGTTCAATTCCTCCCAAGAGCAGATCTGCGCCAAAGGGCAACTTTTCTTGCTCACGCGGATAACGGCCACTGGCTGCTCCACAACAACGACAAGCACGACGGCCTTGACGAAGTTGTCCGCCGCCGACACCGAAGAGCAAGCATGCCTTCTCCAGACTTGCATGACGAGAGGGGAGGGGCGACCACTGCCTCCTTCACACACCAAGCCGCCGACACCGAAGAGCAAGCCCGCCTTCTCCAGAGTTTGCAAAGAAGCTTTACGTTCAGGGCATGGTTGTTTGCACAGAGTGGCGGACACTACTTTGATCCTTTGACAGATAGTTCTTCATAATGTGATAGTGTATAGACCTTCTTTCTGGGGACCTACTGCTCAACTACTGCACTCCTTTGCTGCTACCGACCAAAATTTTTACAAATCTGTCTACATGTTTTGTTTCTATATATTTACAAATATCCTATCAATCCATTTTTAAAATGTATGGGCGCGGCAACGCGCGCCTTTCATGATCTAGTATGTTTTGTAACCTGTGCAAATATCAAAAAAAATAAAATAAATACCTAATATTCATACTAGTGGCGCACCACTCATCACTTTAGTGGCGCACTTCAAAAGCACACTAGTGGCGCATCGTCAACTAGTGCGCCATTAGTAAGCCAGAGCACATGGGTAAATATGGCCCTGGGAGGCATACTAATGGCGCACCATAAACTATACTAATGGAGCACCTCCTGGTGCGCCTTTAGTATACTAGATACTAATGGCGCACCAGGAGCTATACTAATGGCGCACTTCTTGGTGCGCCATTAGTATACCAGATACTAATGGCGCACCATGAGCAATACTAATGGCGCACCATGAGCAATACTAATGGCGCACTGCCTAGTGCGCCATTAGTATACCAGATACTAATGGCGCACTTGTGGTGCGCCATTAGTAAAAAAATCTAATGGCGTGATGCTAGTGGCGCACCTATAGTGCGCCATTAGTAGCAAAAATAGGTGCGCCATTAGCAAGCCTTTTCCTAGTAGTGGGAGGGCAGATCTAGATTCCGTCTTGGGCTCCGGAGAGGGGAAATCGTCGCCATCGTCATCATCAACCTTCTTCCCTCTCCAATTCCATGAAGTTCTTCGTCGTTCGTGAGTAATCTATTCATATACTCGCTGTACGGTGATGAGTTGGATGAGATCTATCATGAAATCGAGTTAGTTTTGATGGGGATTGATCCCTAGTATCCACTATGTTCTGAGATTGATGTTGCTACTACTTTGCCATGTTTAATGCTTGTCACTAGGGCCCGAGTGCCATGATTTCAGATCTGAAATTATTATGTTGTCACCAATATATGTGTGTTTTAGATCCGATCTTGCAAGTTGTAGTTACCTACTATGTGTTATGATGTGGCAACCCCGGAGTGACAATAACCGGAAGCACTCCCGGTGATGAACATAGTTTGAGGAGTTCATGTGTTCACCAAGTGCTAATGCGTTGGTCCGGTTCTTTATTAAAAGGAGAACCTTAATATCCCGTAGTTTCCTTTTGGACCCCGCTGCCACGGGAGGGATGGACAATAGATGTCATGCAAGTTCTTTTCCCTAAGCACGTATGACGACACACGAAATGCATGCCTACATCACATTGACGAACGGGAGCTAGCCACATGTCTCTCCGTGTTATAGCCGTTGCATGATGAATATCATCCAAACAAATCACTGACCCATTGCCTACGAGTTTGTCCTACTGCTATCACTACCGCTGTTCCTTGCCACTGTCGTTACTCGCTACTTTGCTGTTACTACTTTGCTTGGAGATACTAATCTTTCAGGTGTGGTTGAATCTGATAAATTCAGTTGCTAATACTTGAGAGTATTCTCTCACCTCCCATCGTGCGAATCAACAAATTTGGGTCGAATACTCTACCCTCGAAAACTGCTACGATCCCACGCGCTGGTGGGCGTCAACAACATTCTTCTAGTTTCGATTGCCGGAGAGTGCTAGCAGCATTCTTCTGGTGTCGTTGCAAGGGGAAGAACAGCTGACATCACGCATTTTTCTGGCGCCGTTGTCGGGGAGGTATTGCTATATTCTCTGAGTCACTTGGGATTTATATCTGCTGATCACTATGAAGAATCTGAAGGATCCGAAGACCAAAGTCTTGCCCTCAACTACGAGGGGAGGTAAGGAATTGCCATCTAGCTCTGCACTTGATTCACCTTCAGTTATGAGTAAGTTTGCGACATCACCTCCTGCTAGAAATCTTGATATGTTGCATGTGCTTGATGATGCTTATGATACTACTGCTAGAGATGCTATGGTTGATACTATGCCTAATGATACTATGCTTGATACTATGCCCGATGCTATGCCTGATACTGCTAGAGATGCTATGCTTGATACTGCTTTCCCTATTGATGCTAGAGATGCTATTTTGCCCGATGATGCTATGCTTGATACTGCTAGAGATACTACTTTGCCTGAGGTTCCACTAGGGGTATTCCTTGATGGTCATATTGCTAGAGTTACTGCCAATGCTCGTGATGCTTCTGATACTACTGATACTATTGAGATAGAACCTGCTTTTGCTCCTGTTAGATCTAGCTCTCCTAGATACGAATTGCCTAATATACCTGAGGTTTACGTTATGGAGGGAGAGATAGCTGAGGATTTTCTTGCGTGTAAGGATGCCTATGACGCTGAGAAATTACTTCTCAAGTGGAAGGAAAAATCTTGGGAAGCTAAGATGAAATATGACCCGAAGTTTGCCACTTCACTTATCTTTATCACCGATAATGATTATGAATTCTCTGTCGATCCTGAGATAATCCCTCTAGTCGAATCTGATCCTTTTCACGGTTATGAGTCTGAGACGGTCGTAGCCCATCTTGCCAAACTACACGATATAGCCACCCTTTTCACTAATGAGGAGAAGATCCGCCACTACTATATCCTTAAGTTGTTTCCTTTCTCTCTAAAGGATGACGCTAAAGTCTGGTTCACCTCTCTTGCTCCTGGATGTGTCAGTAGTCCCCAGGAGATGGTATATTATTTCTGTGAGAAATATTTCCCTGCCCATAAGAAGCAAGCTGCCTTGCAGGAAATATACAACTTCGCTCAACTCCAAGAAGAGAGTCTTCCACAAGCTTGGGGAGGCTCGTCCAGCTACAGAATGCTTTGCCTGATCACCCTCTTAAGAAGAACAAGATACTTGATATCCTCTATAACGGACTTACCGATGCCTCTAGAGACCACCTAGATAGTTGTGCCGGTTGTGTTTTTAGCGAACGAACTGTAGACCAAGCTGAGACTCTACTGAATAACATCTTGATCAACGATAATGCTTGGACTATTCCCGAACCACCTCCTAAGCCAACACCTAAGAAAAGAGGTATTCTATTCCTCAATCCCGAAGATATGCAGGAAGCCAAGAAATCTATGCAAGAGAAAGGCATTAGATGTGAAGATGTCAAAAATCTACCACCTATCAAAGAGATTCATGGTCTCGATAACCCGATACAGGTAGTAGAAGTAAATTCTCTGCGTAGGTTTGATGAGAGTGATATTCCTTTTGATAAACCTGCTAGCCTATGCTTTGATGAATTTGAGAACTTTGTTGCCAAACAACAGAGTTTCAATGATTATGTTAGTAGACATTTGGAACAAAGTAGTCGTATGCTTAGCCATTTAAGTGCTTTTGTAGACAGAAATGTCAACGATCTTAAGCTTCTGAGTAAACATGCCTCTATGATTACTACTCAGGTAGAACAAGTACTTAAAGCTCAGAATGACCTGCTCAATGAATTAAATGACAATTCTGTCAGAGTCATTACTAGAGGAGGCAAAGTGACTCAGGAACCTTTGTATCCTGAAGGTCATCCTAAGAGAATTGATCAAGATTCTCAAGGAATCAATGCTGATACACCCAGTAATCCTAAGGAGAAGAAGAAGGATGATAGAAGCCTGCACGCCAGTTCACCAAATACTGTCACACCTGAAGAACCTAATGATATTTCTGCGTCTGATGCAGAAACACAATCTGGTGATGAACATGAACCTGGTGACAATATGGACAGTGATGTTCATAATAATGCTCAACCTAGCAATGATGAGGATGTGGAGATTGAACCTACGGTTAATCCTGATAAACCACAACCTAAGAAATACGATAAGAATGACTTCACTGCTAGGAAGCATGGTAAAGAAAGGGAGCCATGGGTTCTGAGACTTATGCCCTTTCCCCCTAAGCCATCCAAGAAAAATGATGATGAGGATTTTGAGCGCTTCGTTGAGATGATAAGACCCATCTTTCTTCAGATGTGGTTAACTGATATGCTCAAGATGTCTCCGTATGCCAAGTACATGAAGGATATCGTGACTAATAAACGGAACATACCAGATCTTAAGATCTCCACCATGCTTGCCAATTATACTTTTAAAGGTGGACCTCCTAAGAAACTTGGTGATCCCGGAGTGCCCACTATACCTTGCTCCATTAAAGGAAAGTACGTAAGAACTGCCTTATGTGACCTTGGAGCCGGTGTTAGTGTTAGCTTTCTCTTTATCGTAGACTTGAGTTGGATAAGTTGACGCCCACTGAAATTTCTTTGCAAATGGCCGACAAATCAACTGCTTTCCCTATCGGCATTTGTGAGGATGTGCCTGTTGTGGTTGCTAACACCACTATCTTAACAGACTTTGTTATCTTGGATATTCCCGAGGACGATGCCATGGCTGTCATCCTCGGAAGACCCTTTTTAAACACTGTAGGGGCTGTTATAGATTGCAACAAAGGCAATGTCACTTTCCATGTCGACGGTAAAGAGCACACGGTGCACTTTCCGAAGAAACGATATCAAGTACATTGCATCCATGTTATCGAAAAGACTTCATCGATTCTTATTGGGAGCTTTGAATGCCCTATTCCTCGTGTCAAGATGAAGTATGATTTGCTTGTTGGGGAGATACATATCCCCATTGAGGTGACTTAGTGGCTATTCGAAAACTATCCGTTCTCTCTCGCGATTCGAGAAGGTTTTGTCATAAGGACTTGATCAATCCCATTGACGGATTTCTTTCGATGACCATGAAACGGGTGAATCAAAGAGTCACATACCTCTGTTTTGAGCTTTCATTTTCTTTTGCTTAGAAGAAAAATGATAGAATTAGTTTAGCTTTTCCTGTTTTCTGTTTTAGCGTCCCGGAGAAAAATACCTTGAAAATAAAAGTTCTCCGATGGTCCTGAAAATTTAGTATGATTTTTTCTGGAACTTTTGAAAATTTCTGGGCCTGAGAGCTCGCCTGGGGGCCTGACCAGTGCGCCACAAGCCCTGCCACCGCCACCTACCCCCCTGGTGGCGGAGTGCAAGCTTGTGGGGCCCACAGGCACCCCCTCCACTCATTCCAGCTCTCAGCCTCTTCTTCCACCTACAGAAAAAATTGTTTCGTAGCTCAAACCCGTGTTCTTGCTCATTTGGCTATGATTTTCGATCTCCTTGCTCAAAGCACCATTCTCCGAACCGATTTGGGGAAATTACTCCTTGGTAAGTGACTCCTCCATTGGTCTAATTAGTTTTTGCTCTAGTGCTTTATCCTTTGTGAATTCTTGCTACCTTGGTGACCCTGTTCTTGAGCTAGAAATGTTGATTTTAGCTGGTCCCAAGTAGTTTTAGCGCGTGATACGGTCTCTAGGCACTAGTAGGAGTAGTTGCTACAAATTGGGTTAATCTTTATTCACCTTTCTTTCGAAGTCTCTAAAAATTTCACAATCTTTCAGAGCTAGAAAAAGGAAAAGATGAGGAGGTTCTTGAGAGGCTCTTCAAGCCGTAACCCCAAGGAGGATGAGAAGAACCACCCCAAGTACGTAGTCCCTCGAGTCACAGAAGTTCGAGCGTGCGAGTGGCCAAGTGATGAATTTTTGCGTGCCGCCAGACTTTATGAAGACTTTTATTACTTGGTGGAGAACGCAGATCTTACTGCGTTCGTTGAAGATAAGTGCTCACAATACCACCTCCTCACCAATATTTTCGTTCAAAGCTTCAACTTTTATCCGAGGAAGAATCCTCCCATGGTTGAGTTCATGATATACGATGTCCCCCAGTGCATGACGCTGCAAGATTTTTCCAATGTATGCAAATTACCTTATGTTGGGGATATCCGTGACCCTCGTCCACGGGACTTGGAGGATTTCATGTTGGAATTATGCCCTAGAGGCAATAATAAATATAGTTATTATTATAATTCCTGTATCAAGATAATCGTTTATTATCCATGCTATAATTGTATTGAATGAAGACTCATTTACATGTGTGGATACATAGACAAAACACTGTCCCTAGCAAGCCTCTAGTTGGCTAGCCAGTTGATCAAAGATAGTCAGTGTCTTCTGATTATGAACAAGGTGTTGTTGCTTGATAACTGGATCACGTCATTAGGAGAATCACGTGATGGACAAGACCCAAACTAATAGACGTAGCATGTTGATCGTGTCATTTTGTTGCTACTGCTTTCTGCATGTCAAGTATTTGTTCCTATGACCATGAGATCATATAACTCACTAACACCGGAGGAATACTTTGTGTGTATCAAACGTCGCAATGTAACTGGGTGACTATAAAGATGCTCTACAGGTATCTCCGAAGGTGTTCGTTGAGTTAGTATGGATCAAGACTGGGATTTGACACTCCGTGTGACGGAGAGGTATCTCGGGGTCCACTCGGTAATACAACATCACACATAAGCCTTGCAAGCAATGTGACTTAGTGTAAGACGCGGGATCTTGTATTACAGAACGAGTAAAGAGACTTGTCGGTAAACGAGATTGAAATAAGTATGCGGATACTGACGATCGAATCTCGGGCAAGTAACATACCGAAGGACAAAGGGAATGACATACGGGATTATATGAATCCTTGGCACTGAGGTTCAAACGATAAGATCTTCGTAGAATATGTGGGATCCAATATGGGCATCCAGGTCCCGCTATTGGATATTGACCGAGGAATCTCTCGGGTCATGTCTACATAGTTCTCGAACCCGCAGGGTCTGCACACTTAAGGTTCGACGTTGTTTTATGCGTATTTGAGTTATATGGTTGGTTACCGAATTTTGTTCGGAGTCCCGGATGAGATCACAGACGTCACGAGGGTTTCCGGAATGGTCCGGAAACGAAGATTGATATAAAGGATGACCTCATTTGATTACCGGAAGGTTTTCGGAGTTACCGGGAATGTACTGGGAATGACGAATGGGTTCCGGGAGTTCACCGGGGGGGCAACCCACCCCGGGGAAGCCCATAGGCCTTGAGGGTGGCGCACCAGCCCTTAGTGGGCTGGTGGGACAGCCCAAAAGGGCCCTATGCGCATTGGAAGAAAAATCAAGGAGAAAAAAAAGAGGAGGTGGGAAAGGAAAGAAGGACTCCACCCACCAAACCAAGTAGGACTCGGTTTGGGGGGGGGGGGAGACCTTCCCCCCTTGGCTCGGCCGACCCCCTGGGGGCTCCTTGAGCCCCAAGGCAAGGCTCCCCCTCTCCCACCTATATATACGGAGGTTTTAGGGCTGATTTGAGACGACTTTTCCACGGCAGCCCAACCACATACCTCCACGGTTTTTCCTCTAGATCGCGTTTCTACGGAGCTCGGGCGGAGCCCTGCTGAGACGAGATCATCACCAACCTCCGGAGCACCGTCACGCTACCGGAGAACTCTTCTACCTCTCTATCTCTCTTGCTGGATCAAGAAGGCCGAGATCATCGTCGAGCTGTTCGTGTGCTGAACGCGGAGGTGCGGTCCGTTCGGTACTAGATCGTGGGACTGATCGCGGGATTGTTCGCGGGGCGGATCGAGGGACGTGAGGACGTTCCACTACATCAACCGCGTTCACTAATGCTTCTGCTATACGGTCTACAAGGGTACGTAGATCACTCATCCCCTCTCGTAGATGGACATCACCATGATAGGTCTTCGTGCGCGTAGGAAAATTTTTGTTTCCCATGCGACGTTCCCCAACATTTCATTGGTCTATTACTGTTGGAGAGGAGAGAGGAGTGTCTCGCGCTAGAATTGCTATCATACATTTTCCTGTGCTTTGGTACTTCTCACTATTTGTGGGAAAATGTTTGATTGGCCGTGGGGAGGCTGGATCACTTAGTTCTCCAGACTTGCGGTTTTGCGCGAAGGCCTTTATAACGATAAGACTTATAGCTTGGGCACTATAGTAGCTCAACGGTTGAACCTGAACCGTTCTAAAGGTGTTGTCTATGGAGGTATCTATGCTACCCGTCTTGCCAGACACTTTGAGATACCCATTAGACTGGGAGAGGAAGGAGAGATGCTTCTCCCTGAGAAATATCTGGATTATGACAACATGGTTCGCCATGATTTTCTGGATAGAGATGCTAGTAGACGGATGATTTATAACCTGGTGTTTAGTCAGGGTACTCGAGAGACTATTGCTTTGTGTGCTCCTTCTTTGTTCGATCTTCATGCATGCATATTGGGGCTTGGCCCAACCACACGCGCCCGTGCCCGAGCCGCCAGTCGAGTACCAGACGCCAGTTTATCAGTGGGAGCCAGAGGAGCTCACACAGCAGTGGTATCCACCGTCTGCTCCGGAGTATCCTGGAGCTGGTGATTTCCCACCATGGGAGTAGACCAAGCTAGGCCAAAAGCCTAAGCTTGGGGGAGTACGTGTTCTCACCGACTTTACATTCATGCTTATGCTTTCACCTTGTTAGCCGGCGATTACACTTTGCCACTATATTATCCATGCTAGTTTATTCTCGTTTACTTGTTTTCTTGTTTTGTGTCCTTTTGAGAAAATCCAAAAAGATTTTTCTTTCTTCTTTTTCTTGTTGGGAGTTTTCTCGTGTAAATAGTTTTCTTTTTCTTTGGGTCAAGGTAGAAGATATTGGTTATAATGTTTATTGGTTCTTGCATGCTTACCTGTTTAGCTTTCAAAGAGCCATATTACATTGTCTTCTCCTTTGTGTTTGCCTGCAGATTCACCTTAGTCCAATGTGCTTATTATTGTTCACACCGTTCGATCGTGCAAATGAAAGGCAACAATGATGATATATGATGAAGTGACTGAGACTGAAAAGCTGGTATGAACTCTATCTATTTTGTTTTTGTAAATATGACTAGCTTGTCGAGCCAGATTTAGCTTTGTTGTGAGAGAACCATGTTTGCAATGACAACTTAGAGATCATAGTTTCTGATGCCATGCTTATTTAGCTGAGAGCTTATAATTGTTTGTCTTGAATGCCAACATATATTTTGAGATGACTATGATGTAGTATGATAGGATGGTATTCTCCTTTGAATATTTCAAGTGGCTTGACTTGGCGCATGTTCATGCATGTAGTTGAAACAAAATCAACATAGCCTCTATGATGTTCGTGTTCATGGTGATTTATATCCTGTTCATGCTTGCATTCAATGTTAGTCAAACTCATTGCATCTTGATGACTGTTGTCGCTCTCTAGTTGGTCGCTTCCCAGTCTTTTGCTAGCCTTCACTTGTACTAAGCGGAATACTTCTTGTGCATCCACCTCCATAAACCCAAAAGTTTTTCCACGAGAGTCCACCATACCTACCTACTTGCGGTATCTACCTGCCGTTCCAAGTAAATTTGCATGTGATATTCTCTAAACCTTCAAGAAATAATCTGTTTTGCATGCCCGAACCGCTCATGTGGTGACAGGGGCTATTGGTATCTTCCATGCTAGGAGTGTTATCCTCGACATGTGTTTATTAACTGTCATTCACGAGAAAGGGGCCGGTAATTGGAATGCCCAGTTCCACGCTTAAATCGAAAACATAACTGTAAAACAAGACTCCTCCCAGATTGATGTTAGTATGGACGGTACCCGAGGATTCGGCTAGCCGTGGAGTGTGATTGATTGGTGGCGGGGGAGTTAAAACTTTACTTTTCTGTTTGGGAACCGCCTATAGCATGAGTAGCATGGAAGATATTGAGAACTCTTGGTCATTGCGTTGACAATGAAAGCATGCCACCCAAAATTATTATCTCTGTTTTCAAAGCTGGACCTCTGACACCTCTGCAAATCAATGCTTCCCTCTGTGAAGGGCCTGTCTATTTATTTTCCTGTTGAGTCATCCTCCTCTTATATAAGCACCAATTAGAGAGCACCTCTGTCATTTTTATGCTTTGCTTTTGATTGATATTGAGTATGACTATGACTGGATCTTCGTTGCTATGAATTACAATGTTTAGTCAGCCCTTGATCTTTGAAAGTGTTGTGCATTTATGTTTTGCGGTCTCAGAAAGAGCTAGCGAGATACCATCTATTCATATTGCTTCATGCTTGTTTTGATTGAAGTGTTGGTATTTGAAACTCATTATTATTTGCTCGTTAGGTGATTATCCATTGATATTAGTTTACCGTGAGACCTTTGTGTCATTTGCTTATGTGGTTAACTTGTGATCTTGCTGAAATTCTGGTTATGAGTTAGACATAGTTGCAACAACAAGATCAAACAGAGTTTGTCAAAGTTTTTCTTTCTCTCTCAGTTTGTCAACTAAGTTGCTTGAGGACAAGAAATGTTTTAAGCTTGGGGGAGTTGATACGCCTCCATCGTATCTACTTTTCCAAACTCTTTAGCCCTTGTTTTGGACTCTAATTTGCATGATTAGAATGGAACTAACATGGACTGACGTTGTTTTCAGCAGAATTGCCTTGGTGTTATTTTTGTGCAGAAATCAAAGTTCTCCAAACGTCCTGAAAATCTACGGGGTGCAGTTTTGGAAAATGTAAAAAATATCTGCGCCAAGTTCCACCTGAGGGGTGGGCCAGTGGGCCATAAGCCCTGGCTCCGCCACCACCCCCTGGTAGCGGTGGGCAGGCTTGTGGGGCCCACACGGCTCTGCCGCCCCCAACCTCAGGTCTATAAGTCCCCTTTCATCCTAGAAAAAATAAAAAAGAGAAGTTTTCACCGCGTTTGCGATACGGAGGCGCCGCCACCACCCGTTCTTCATCTGGAGGGCAGATCTGGAGTCCGTCTTGGGCTCCGGAGAGGGGAAATCGTCGCCATCGTCATCATCAACCTTCTTCCCTCTCCAATTCCATGAAGCTCTTCGTTGTTCGTGAGTAATCTATTTGTAGGCTCGCTGGGCGGTGATGAGTAGGATGAGATCTATCATGTAATCGAGTTAGTTTTGATGGGGATTGATCCCTAGTATCCACTATGTTCTAAGATTGATGTTGCTACTACTTTGCCATGCTTAATGCTTGTCACTAGGGCCCGAGTGCCATGATTTCAGATCTGAAATTATTATGTTGTCACCAATATATGTGTGTTTTAGATCTGATCTTGCAAGTTGTAGTTACCTACTATGTGTTATGATCCGGCAACCCCGGAGTGACAATAACCGGAACCACTCCCGGTGATGACCATAGTTTGAGGAGTTCATGTGTTTCACCAAGTGCTAATGCGTTGGTCCGGTTCTTTATTAAAAGGAGAACCTTAATATCCCGTAGTTTACTTTTGGACCCCGCTACCACGGGAGGGATGGACAATAGATGTCATGCAAGTTCTTTTCCCAAAGCACGTATGACGACACACGGAATGCATGCCTACATCACATTGACGAACGGGAGCTAGCCACATGTCTCTCCGTGTTATAGCTGTTGCATGATGACTATCATCCAAACAAATCACCGACCCATTGCCTACGAGTTTGTCTTACTGCTGCTGCTACTGCTGTCACTATCGTTGTTCCTTGCCACTGCCGTTACTCGCTACCTTGCTGTTACTACTTTGCTTGCAGATACTAATCTTTCAGGTGTGGTTGAATCTGATAAATTCAGCTGCTAATACTTGAGAGTATTCTCTCACCTCCCATCGTGCGAATCAACAAATTTGGGTCGAATACTCTACCCTCGAAAACTGCTACGATCCCACGCGCTAGTGGGCGTCAACAACATTCTTCTAGTTTTGATTGCCGGAGAGTGCTAGGAGCATTCTTCTGGTATCGTTGCAAGGGGAAGAACAGTTGACATCATGTACCCTTGTAGATCGCACAGCAGAAGCGTTAATAAACGCGGTTGATGTAGTGGAACGTCCTTGCGTCCCTCGATGTGCCCCGCGAACTGTCCCACGAACCGTCCCGCGATCCGTCCCACGATCCGCTCCGATCTAGTGCCGAACGGACGGCACCTCCGCGTTCAGCACACGTACAGCTCGACGATGATCTCGACCTTCTTCATCCAGCAAGAGAGACGGAGAGGTAGATGAGTTCTCCGGCAGCGTGACGACGCTCCGGAGGTTGGTGGTGATCTAATCTCAGCAGGGCTCCGCCCGAGCTCCGCAGAAACGCGATCTAGAGGAAAAACCGTGGAGGTATGTGGTCGGGTTGCGTGGAAAAGTTGTCTCAAATCAGCCCTAATACCTCAATATATATAGGACGGAGGGGAGGGGCCTTGCCTTGAGGCTCAAGGAGCCCCAAGGGGTTCGGCCGAAGGGGGGGGGAGGAGGAGTCCTCCTCCAATCTTAGTCCAACTAGGATTGGAAGGTGGAGTCCTTCTCTCTTTCCCCACTTCCCCTCTTTTTTTTCTTTTCTCTTTGGTTTTTTCTTATCCTGCGCATGGGCCTTCTTGGGCTTGCCCACCAGCCCACTAAGGGTTGATGCGGCACCACTAAGGCCTATGGGCTTCCCCGGGATGGGCTGCCGCCCCCCCCCCCCCCCCCGGTGAACATACGGAACCCATTCGTCACTCCCGGTACATTCCCGGTAATTCTGAAAACTTTCCGGTAATCAAATGAGGTCATCCTATATATCTATCTTCGTCTCCGAACCATTCCGGAAACCCTCGTGACGTCCGTGATCTCATCCGGGACTCCGAACAACATTCGGTAACCAACCATATAACTCAAATACGCATAAAACAACGTCGAACCTTAAGTGTGCAGACCCTGCGGGTTCGAGAACTATGTAGACATGACCCGAGGGATTCCTCGGTCAATATCCAATAGCGGGAACTGGATGCCTATATTGGATCCTACATATTCTACGAAGATCTTATCGTTTGAACCTCAGTGCCAAGGATTCATATAATCCCGTATGTCATTCCCTTTGTCCTTCGGTATGTTACTTGCCCGAGATTCGATCGACAGTATCCGCATACCTATTTCAATCTTGTTTTACCGGCAAGTCTCTTTACTCATTTTTTAATACAAGATCCCGTGACTTACACTAAGTCACATTGCTTGCAAGGCTTGTGTGTGATGTTGTATTACCGAGTGGGCCCCGAGATACCTCTCCGTCACACGGAGTGACAAATCCCAGTCTTGATCCATACTAACTCAACGGACACCTTCGCAGATACTCGTAGAGCATCTTTATAGTCACCTAATTACGTTGCGACGTTTGATACACACAAAGCATTCCTCCGATGTCAGTGAGTTATATGATCTCATGGTCATAGGAATAAATACTTGACACGCAGAAAACAGTAGCAACAAAATGACACGATCAACATGCTACGTCTATTAGTTTGGGTCTAGTCCATCACATGATTGACCTAATGATGTGATCCAGTTATCAAGCAACAACACCTTGTACATAGTCAGAAGACCCTGACTATCCTTGATCAACTGGCTAGCCAACTAGAGGCTTGCTAGGGATGTTTTGTCTATGTATCCACACATGTATCTAAGTCTTCATTCAATACAATTATAGCATGGATAATAAACGATTATCTTGATACAGAAATTATAATAATAACTTATTTATCATTGCCTCTAGGGCATAATTCCAACAGTCTCCCAATTGCACTAGATTCTATAATCTATCCCTCACATCGCCATGCGAATTACATTGTAATAAATCTAACAACCATACAGTTCTGGTGTTGATCATGCTTTGCCCGTGGAAGAGGTTTAGTCAGCAGGTCTCCTACATTCAGATCCATGTGCACTTAGCATATATTCACGCCCTCCTCCTCGACGTAGTCATGGATGAGGTTGAAGCGTCGTTTGATGTGTCTGGTCTTCTTGTGAAACCGCGGTTCCTTTGCTAAGGCGATGGCACCCGTGTTGTCACAAAACAGGGTTATTGGATTCAGTGAGCTCGGCACCACTCCAAGATCCGTCATGAACTGCTTCATCCAGACACCCTCCTTAGCCGCCTCCGAGGGAGCCATGTACTCCGTTTCACATGTAGAATCAGCTACGATGCTTTGCTTGAAACTGCACCAGCTTACCGCACCCCCATTAAGAATAAATATGTATCCGGTCTACGACTTAGAGTCGTCCGGATCTGTGTCAAAGCTTGCATCGACGTAACCTTTTACGGCGAGCTCTTCGTCACCTCCATACACGCGAAACATCTCCTTAGTCCTTTTCAAGTACTTCAGGATATTCTTGACCGCCGTCCAGTGATCCACTCCTGGATTACTCTGGAACCTGCCTGCGATACTTATGGCTAGGCTAACGTCCGGTCTAGTGCACAACATTGCATACATGATAGAACCTATAGCTGAAGCATAGGGGACGGTGCTCATATGCTCCCTATCGTTATCAGTTGTTGGGCACTGAGTCTTACTCAATCTCGTACCTTGTAAAACTGGCAAGAACCCCTTCTTGGACTGTTCCATTTTGAACCTCTTCAAAACTTTATCAAGGTATGTACTTTGTGAAAGTCCTATCAGGCGTTTCGATCTATCCCTATAGATCTTAATGCCTAGAATGTAAGCAGCTTCTCCTAGGTCCTTCATAGAGAAACTTTTATTCAAGTAATCCTTTATGCTCTCCAAAAACTCCACGTTATTTCCAATCAACAATATGTCATCCACATATAATATTAGAAACGCCACAGAGCTCCCACTGACTTTCTTGTAAATACAAGATTCTCCAACCACTTGTATAAACCCAAATGCTTTGATCACCTCATCAAATCGTTTATTCCAACTCCGAGATGCTTGCACCAGTCCATAAATGGATCGCTGGAGCTTGCACACTTTGTTAGCATTTTTAGGATCGACAAAACCTTCGGGTTGCATCATATACAACTCTTCCTTAAGGAAACCGTTAAGGAAAGCCGTTTTGACATCCATCTGCCGGATTTCATAATCGAAAAATGCAGCTATTGCCAACATGATTCGAACGGACTTAAGCATCGCTACGGGTGAGAATGTCTCATCGTAGTCAATCCCTTGAACTTGTGAAAAAACCTTTGCCACAAGTCGAGCTTTATAAACGGTCACATTACCGTCAGCGTTCGTCTTCTTCTTAAAGATCAATTTGTTCTGAATAGCCTTGCGGCCTTAAGGTAATTCTTCCAAAGTCCACACTTTTTTTTCATACATGGATCCTATCTCGGACTTCATGGCCTCCAGCCATTTGTTGGAATCCGGGCCCACCATTGCTTCTTCATAATTCGCAGGCTCATTGTTCTCTAACAACATAATTGGTAAGACGGGATTACCGTACCACTCTGGAGTAGTACGCGGTCTCGTCGACGTGCGAGGTTTGGCAGGAACTTGATCCGGAGTTTCATGATCATCATCATTAACTTCCTCCTCAACCGGCGTTGCAACGACAGGGGTTTCCCCTTGCCCTGCGCCACCATCCACAGGGATGAGAGGTTCGACAACCTCATCAAGTTCTATCTTCCTCCCACTCAATTCTCTCGAGAGAAACTCCTTCTCGAGAAAAGCTCCATTCTTAGCAACAAACACTTTGCCCTCGGATTTGAGATAGAAGGTATACCCAACTGTCTCTTTTGGGTAACCTATGAAGACGCACTTTTCTGCTTTGGGTTCCAGCTTTTCAGGCTGAAGCTTTTTGACATAAGCATTACATCCCCAAACTTTAAGAAACGACAACTTTGGTCTTTTGCCATACCACAGTTCGTATGGTGTCGTCTCAACGGATTTTGATGGTGCCCTATTTACAGTGAATGCAACTATTTCTAATGCATAACCCCAAAACGATAACGACAAATCGGTAAGAGACATCATAGATCGCACCATCTCTAATAAAGTATGATTACGATGTTCGGACACACCATTACGCTGTGGTGTTCCAGGCGGTGTCAATTGTGAAACAATTCCACATTGTCTTAAGTGAGCACCAACACTAGTGGAAAACGGGCCTTTGGCCGGGACCCTTTAGTCCCGGCCTGCCTCTGGGCCGGGACTAAAGGCCCGGCCACGTCGCCTCAATTCTTAATGCCTCCCTCGAGGCTTTAGTCCCGGCCCGTAAGGAGCCTTTAGTCCCGGTTCGTGTCCCAAACCGGGACTAAAGGGCTACGCGGTGGGCAGTGGTGGTGGCAACCGTTCGTATCCCCCTTTAGTCCCGGTTGGTGGCTCAACCCGGGACTAAAGGCCTAACACGTGCCCTGTCGTAGTGGTGGCAACCGTTGGTATACCTCTTTAGTCCCGGTTGGTTGCTCAACTCGGGACTAAAGGCCCAAACGGTTTGCATCCCGCGTCATTTCGGGCGATGAAAAGCACGAACCGAAGCAGAGTCGCCATTTCTCTGTTTCTTCTTCTCTCTCGCTCTCGCTCTCTGTTCTTCTCCTCTCTTCTTCCCTTCTCTTCTTCCACCATGCCAACTCGCTTTGGAGAGGTGCTCGCACATGGCAAGACCATGCTCGATGTCGTGTACACGAACGATAGCAGGGAGATGTCGTATTTTCTTGAACAGTTGAAGGAACGATGGCTTGACGCCGCAATGGATCATGAGAAGTTCTTGGGGCTTGATCTGGAGTACACGGTCGATCAACGCGGTGTTGCCGTCATCCAACTATGCTTCGCACACCATGTCTTGATCTTCCAATGGGCGAGGTAAGTTTTTGAGGCTTTCTTTGATCCAAGGTAAAGACATTGTAAGTTAATTTGTTTCAATCATAGTTGGTTCCCTTCAAATAGTTGTAGTGAAACAATTTTGATTAGTAGAAGGGGAACACAATCTGATTGGAATAGTGTTCCATAATCTGAAAAATCGTATTAGAATCAACTAGTGTTTAATATGTTCCATTGGAATCATAGTTGGTTCGCTTCAAATAGTTGTAGTGAAACAATTTTGATTAGTTGAAGGGAACACAATCTGATTGGAATAGTGTTCCACAATCTAAAAAATCTGATTGGTTCAATATGTTCCATTGAAATCATAGTTGTAGTGATACAATTTTATGCGGTGTTCTTTGATCCAAGGTTATGAAAATTGCATATAGCTAGTGATCTCTCTAGGTTCCATTGGATAGCAATATGATATGTCATAGTCATGAAAATTGCATATAGCTAGTGATCTCTCTAGGTTCCATTGGATAGCTATAGTGATCTCTCTAGGTTCCATTGCATATGGTCTATTTGAATCCTAAAGATAATTTTCTCTTCAGTTGTAGTGAAACATGTTTCCTTATTGCAGCAGTATGTAACATTTGTTCCATTTTAATTTGTTTCTGTTGCAGTAGTGACAAGCATTGTCCAGAACTCATGGACTTCCTTCACAGCGGCATCACTTTTGCTACCGTTGACATAACGAACGACAAGCTGAAGATGAGGTACAGCTTCGGTATTGAGATACCAACTGGTTGCCTCATTGATGATAGCATGCCAACTTTCAACATTTTCAGAGTTCATTTGTAGTGCTTTTCAATTTCAGGGTCAACTAGCTCAAAAAAAAGTAAATGCACGAAGAATACCAAATGAAGTCAGAAATTGTTGAAATTTTGTGATGTGCCTTTTAATGGTGCATTTTGAACACACAAAAAGTATGGAGTTCAAATAAGTTCAAAAAAATGAAATCCCTTTGTAAGAGATGAGTTCTCGTTCGAAACGCTGATACTTCGAGAGAGATTGTCCGTTTTGTACACGAAGTGCATCCAGTTTTTGTCGTAGCCCTCTCAACTTTTTAACACATGCTATGTGGGTGAAATGATGATAGCATGCCAACTTTGAACATTTTCAGAGTTCATTTGTAGTGCTTTTTAATTTCAGGGTCAACTAGCTCAAAAAAATAAGTAAATGCACGAAGAATACCAAATGAAGTCAGAAATTGTTGAAATTTTGTGATGTGCCTTTGAATGGTGCAATTTGAACACACAAAAAGTATGGAGTTTAAATAAGTTCAAAAAAATGAAATCCCTTTGTAATAGATGAGTTCTCGTTCAAAACGCTGATACTTCGAGAGAGATTGTCCGTTTTGTACACGAAGTGCATCCAGTTTTTGTTGTAGCCCTCTCAACTTTTGAACACATGCTATGTGGGTGAAATGATGATAGCATGCCAAATTTCAACATTTTCAAAGTTCATTTGTAGTGCTTTTCAATTTCAGGGTCAACTAGCTCAAAAAAAAATAAGTTAATAGTTTGGATAGTCAAAATAATTACTTTTGAAAATAGAAAATAGTTTTGCATTATTTATTCAATTTCAAACACTTTTCATTATCATAGTTTTGTCAAATTCTCAAATATGCAAAAAGAATTTTAATAAACATAGTTTTTAATTGAAAATAACAAAATAGATAATAGTTTGGATAGTCAAAATAATTACTTTTGAAAATATAAAATAGTTTTGCAATATTTATTCAATTTCAAACACTTTTTATTATCATAGTTTTGTCAAATTCTCAAATATGCAAAAAGAATTTTTAATAAGCATAGTTTTTAATTGAAAATAAAAAAATAGATAATAGTTTGGATAGTCAAAATAATTACTTTTGAAAATAGAAAATAGTTTTGCATTATTTATTCAATTTCAAACACTTTTCATTATTATAGTTTTGTCAAATTTTCAAATATGCAAAAAGAATTTTTAATAAACATAGTTTTTAATTGAAAATAACAAAATAGATCATAGTTTGGATAGTCAAAATTATTAATTATGAAAATAGAAAATAGTTTTGCATTATTTATTCAATTTCAACCACTTTTCATTATCATAGTTTTGTCAAATTCTCAAATATGCAAAAAGAATTTTTAATAAACATAGTTTTTAATTGAAAATAACAAAATAGACAATAGTTTGGATAGTCAAAATTGTTAATTATGAAAATAGAATTTTTTTTGAAACTATATGAGAATTTATAGAGAAAATTCAAAGTGAACTCACTTTGAATTCAGGTTGAATTTTCTCCATAATTTCGAATATAATTTCAATTTTCAGTGAGTTTAGGCCCGTAATCCTGCTTTAGAGAGGAGCTCGATGAAGAAGCTGCGACGGGGCTTATAAACAAGTGTTAGTCCCCCTCGGTGGGCGAGGTGGGACTAAACTTATCGTAAAGCCGAGGAGGGGCTTTAGTCCCAGGTGGAGCCACGCCCCGGGACTAAAGACCCCCTTTAGTCCCGGTTGGATCTCCGCACCGGGACTAAAGGCCCCTGCTTCCCGCCTTCTGGTGTGCCGAAAAAGGGCCTTTAGTCCCGGGTCGTGGCTCCACCCGGGACTAAAGGGTGTCTTTAGTCCCGGATCGAGCCCCGAACCGGGACTAAAGATGCACCTATATAAGAGGGAGTTAGAAAATTTCCAACGCAAATCGCATTTCCTTCTCTCCTTCTTCCTCGTTCTCCTGCCCGGCGCGGCACAGCGATGAACTCGACGACGCCGTCAGGCTGCCCGCCGTCCTGCTCGCCGCCGCGTGTCGTCCTCCTCGCCGCGCGCCGCCCTCCTCGCCGTGCGCCGCCGTCCTCCTCGCCGCGCGCCGTCGACACCTCCGGCCGGTAAGCCCCCGCCCCCTCCTCCCCAACACTCTAGACAGTAGAAGAAAATAAGAAAAAGGATAAGAAAAGAAGAAAAAGGAGAAGAAAGGAAGAAAAAGGAGAATAAAGGAAGAAAAAGGAGAAGAAAGGAAGAAAAAGGAGAAGAAAGGAAGAAAAAAGGGAAGAAAAGAAGAAACAGATTTTTTTTGTCATTTAATTCCTATTGTTATTAGGTTTGTGCTAGATTATTAGGGTTAGTAATATTTAGAATTAGTAAAAAGGAAAACAAGAAGAGGAGGAGAAGAAAAGAAGAAAAAGGAGAATAAGAAGAGGAGGAGAGGAGAAGAAGAGGAAAAATAGAAGAAGAGGAGAAGTAGAAGAATAGAAAAAATTAGAAGAGGAGGAGAGGAGAAGTAGAAGAAGAGAAGAGGATAAGTAGTAGAAGAAGAGGAGAAGTAGAAGAAGAAGAAGAGAAATAGAAGAAGAGGAAAAATTAGTTTAGGGTTACAAGAAGAAGAAATACTGTATAGTGTATATGCTTAAGTGTTAATAGTGTTTCTTAGATTATTGCTTAATTTTGCTATTGTATATGCTTAAGTGTTAAGAGTTTAATTTTGCTATTGTATATGCTTAAGTGTTAATAGTTTATTTTTAGCAAGAAAATTAATAGAACTAGTTTATTTTTTTAGTTCATTTTACGATGCCTATCCCGCATCCTCGTCGTCGACTCGGCGGAGGACACCTGCTTGATCAGAGGGGCCCTGTCCGGGACTGGGCTCCGCCCGGCTGGTATTGGGAGGTGCTACCTTCCGGGGGGCGTAGGTTGGTGAGGAGCCAGCCCGTCGTTGAACCGATCCTTGTTTGGTGGCGGTCGCGTGGGCCAGTGAGGGTGCCGAGGCTTCCGGACACCGCGGAGGTGGTACATCACCGTGTCAGCGAGGAGGATGAGCACGTCCGTCGCTACATGGTTGCGTTGGAGGGAAGGTTCGAGCATACCTGGCAGGTTCTTCGGGGATCTCACTGGAGCTATGATCCTGTGATGGTTCCTTCTCTTTGGGTGTCCACCGCCCGTGCCGATACCCGTCGGGCGCTACGGTTCTAGATGTATCAGTGATGCTATATGTATGATAGTATTCGAGGAGTATTAGTGATAATATTCGACGATGTACGGACAAAAGAGATGATGTATTTGCTTATAATTGAATGCATGCTAATTTGAATACTACTTTATTTTACGATTTGGTTTTCCTTATTGAATGCTCAAATTGGAAAAGTACTCCTACTTTGAATACTATGCAGAAATCTAGGAGTCCCAGGTGGAGCCACGACCCGGGACTAAAGTTGTTTTGGAACGGAGTTCCTGATAGAATAATTCTTTTTTGGTACAAAGGTTAAGAGAATCCGTTTTTTGCAGAACTATGGATCCACATATCAGGAACCTCGAAGAGGAAGAACTTCTCGAAGATATAATCAAAGACGGCCCCGACGTTGAACCAGCTGAATCTCCGTCGTCATATCTAAACCCCTCCGGATATGGAATGGAGGTCGAGCGACACGAAGATGAAGCCGATGAGGCAGGAGATAGGTCCAATGATGGAGAAGGTGATAGCTCCACTGATGGAGAAGCCGGTGGAGAAGCCGGTGAAGAAATAATAAAGTCCGGCGAGGTATACATATGAAGTTCGACAATCACTTGTAACATGTGAAAAATATTGGAGATAGCTCTATATTGTATACATATACATTCATTTGACGAATGTTTCTCCCTCTTAGGCCTCCACATCGAGCAAAGCTACGAAACGAGGCCCGACTAGAAAGTTGGATGCACGGACGCATTACACCTTTGAGGTGATATTGCCTACGGGCGAACCCAAGCTTCCTAAGAATGCTGCTGACACATTCAAGAAGCAATGCGGAGTTCTCGTTAGGGATCACGTCCCGATCAGCGTTCGGGAGTGGAACAAGCGCAAAGGGGCAACCGATAGTGACTATGTCGCCGAAAGGTACAAAGATAATCTTTGGAATGATCTCATGTCACATTTCAACCTGCCAGAGTGTGAGAATGAAGACGCCGCAGACAAACTGAGGGCCAAAGTCAAGCAGTGGACTCTAAAGAAGATGGCCGAACTGTTCCGTAGCTGGAAGAAGAAGCTATGAAAAACTATCTGAAGACAAAGAAAGTGCCAGTATTCGAGGGGTATCTAGCCAAGCAGGCAAATCACTGGAAGGCATTTCAAGAGTACAAGGAGTCAGAAGATGCCCAGGCATTATCAGAAAAGAACAAGACAAATGCCGACAAGAAGAAATATCACCACAAGCTGGGGCCAGGGGGCTATGAGACTGCCATCCCAAAGTGGGATAAGAAAGAGCAAGATCTGCTAGATAAAGGCATCGTACCTGAACCACTCCGTGATGAGTGGGAATTGAGAGCAAGAAATTGGTTCCTTGCGCATGGTGGGTCGTACGACGAAAAAACAGGGGACCTCATCTGCAGTGACGGTCTTTGGATACCCAGGGAGAATTGGAAAAGGATAATGAAAGAAATTAAGGAGGGAAAAATAAAGTTCACTGCAGATAGAGAGAAAGATTTGCTCACACTGGTCCTCGGCAATGATGAACATGGAGGACGAATGCGAGGTTTCGGTCCTTCTTACCCGTGGTGGCTTGGGTTTGCCAGAGACCAAGACACTTACAGAAGCCGAGAGAGAGCAAAGAAGCGGCAGCAGGATGAGGAGAATGACAAGTTCAACCAGTTGCTTGCCAGGATTAACGAGCAACATAAGCAGATTGATGAGCTTAGAGGAGTAGCGCGCTAGGAAGATCCTGCACTTGATATTACCAGCGCCCCACCTAAGCGGAAAAGCAGCGTGGCTGAATCTGAGGCCCCATCCGACGATGCACGAAGAATGATAGAGGGCGGTCTCGGCTACCCCGTGGATGGAATCAAGGAGTCAACATCATGTGAACTCCATCAGAAATTCAAGAACATATCCATGAAGGTGGCCGTCGGACAAGCTTTACCTTCTGGCTCTGATGCACGCTGGCATGGCCGTGAGATAACAGCTGGCTTTGCTAAAGTCGGGGTGGATGAAATCATGGCGGGGTTTCATGATATGGAACTCGACATAGCTGGACCCGAAGATGAGAGGACACTCGGAGAAGTACTGGGTGGAGTCATCCTATGGGACAAGAACTACATCAAGCTTCCAGGCTCGGCCCCAAGGACAACACCGCCTCCGAGTCGTCGCAGGTCACCTACACCTCCATTACCTCCAAGCCCTCCACATGACGTCGGCCAGCACAACACGATTCCATCTTGATCACCGCCGCCAGACTTGGGTCGTCCGTCTCCGCCGCCGCCCGCACAGGATACTAAGCGGAAGCGTGCCACCAAGAACGCTCCGCCGACGATTCCTAAGCGACGGAGCCCCCCAAAGCGCAAACGGTCGGCCCTCCCAAAGGTACCTCATGCTAATCTTCCTATCAGACCTTATGATCGTACCCCCGAGGAAAACGCCAGGATAGCAAAGGAACATCATGATGCGCAGATGAAAAAGGAACCCGAGCCCCGCCCGGAATACACCGAGAAGCAAATAGCACTTGCAAAATACTTCACGACCCTTCCATCACAGTATGACTTACACCATAAGCCTGATGACTATACACGCACATTGCAGAAGGAAGTGAAAAATAGAAGATCACGTGCAAGTGCAAGTCGGAGCAAATCAAGTTCAACTACAAGCAAGAAAAAATCAGACGTTCCTTAGCTTGGACAACAGGCTAAACAGTCGATCCCACCCCTCAAGGTGTTAACCGAGAATGTTCCCCCTCCGGTGCAGGGGCAAGCTTTTGAAATAGCAAAGAAGTGGACGGCTGAATGGGGTGTCTCGGTTGAAGAAGTTCTGGCTTCCCAAGACGACATGTTACCCAAGGCTGTGGTAGCCCCTAAGACACAGTTTGTCATGGGAGAGCCTTTGGTCAGCAAAGATGATCTCCCAACAAATATGCGTTACTTGCATACATGGTACTTAAGTGAATCAAAGAATGGGAGAACGATGATCGTGGTGAGTGTCCCACGGGAGTACTACGGCCGCCCCGAAGAAATCCATATCGACTTTGATGAACTCTTCCAGATGTACAATGGTGACGCCCTCGACAAATCGCTTATGAGTTGCTATTGTGTGTAAGTTTTTCAATTCGTTGTCTACATATAACTTGTTTAGTTATTTCTATTCATTGTCTATATATAACTTGTACTCTATTATGCATAATGAAGATTCTCGATTGTAAAAGTAAGAACATCCTAAATATTGGGTTTATTGACCCAGATAAAGTACATATAGTGACGCTAACTGATAAACCCAAGGAGACGGAGGAAAACCTTCTAAGGTTTCTAACAGATCAAAATTTCTGTGACCACATACTATTTCCATTCAACTTCAGGTGAGGGTCTTTACTCTGTTGTGTCCATTCACTTATAAGTGTAATTGATAAGTTACTGACATATATATATATATATAAATATATATATATATATATACATGTGCAAATTCCATTGGATTCTGTTGGACATTCAAATTGATAAGGGAAGAGTTGATGCCTTCGACCCATTATCGAGACCCTTGGAACAGTTCCAAAGCCTGCAGGACATGCTCCAAGGGTAATTTCCATCATTCTTGCGCTCTATCGGTCTCTTCCGATGATTTTCTGATATATCAATTAATGAAAAACTTAGCAAATCATTATCCTTGTCGGGCAGGGTTTGGAAGCGGTTCAAGTGCGTGACTCCCGGTAACTTTCCTGAGAAGCTGACCTTTAGAGCGGCTCAGGTAAGTAGTAGTATGATATAATTCTATTTTCAATACATTTACGATGCTAGATTATTATTTTGATTATATATATTCTATTCTCGTAAAGTGCGACCAGCAGCCACGGGGAACGCATCTATGCGGATACTATGTTTGCGAGACCATTCGCACGTTTACCTCTGAGCACAAGGATCACAGATTCGACGTAAGCAATGAACATTCACACCTCTATTTTTACCTGTCATTCTTTGTTATCATGATTGATATTCATATTCATCTCCTCTTCTTATATAGTACACGGCCATGAGGACGAAGGTCCTACCAGAGCAACGCGCGATTGCTGTTGTAGAGGAGCTTGCGACCTTTCTGAGGACGGAAGCTATAGATGACAGAGGACGATTTAGTGTAGCTAGGGGCCATTACTGATGTTCGTCCATGTAATCGAATAGACGGGCTCTAGTCCCGATAATTCAGATCTCCATATAATTGTATATATATGCTCGCTTGTAAGATAAGTTAATCTTATATATATATATATATATGCATAATTATTTCTATTTAAATTATATGAAAACTAATTCCCGAACACCAAACGAGGCATCATGTTAATCTCCCGAACACCTAAACCCTAAAACCCCAATACCCAAAAATAATTTCATTCGAAAAAAAACCCAAAAATAAGAAAAATCTGAAACTCTTTAGTCCCGGTCTGTGTAACGAACCGGGACTAAAGGTCCTGCCCCTGGGCGCTACGAGGCGCCCACGTGGAGCACCTTTAGTCCCGGCTTGTAACAGGGCCGGGACTAAAGGTTAGGCCTTTAGTCACGCCCCTTTAGTCCCGGTTGGTGAACCGGGACTAAAGCCCCTTACGGGCCGGGGCTAAAGGCCCCGTCCCCACTAGTGCAAACTCGAAACTCGGATATTCACCCCTACGATCAGACCGTAGGAACTTGATCTTCTTGTTACGATGATTTTCAACTTCACTCTGAAATTGCTTGAACTTTTCAAATGTTTCAGACTTGTGCTTCATTAAGTAGACATAACAATATCTACTCAAATCGTCAGTGAAGGTGACAAAATAACGATATCCGTCGCGTGCCTCCACACTCATCGGACCACATACATCGGTATGTATGCTTTCCAACAAGTCACTTGCACGCTCCATTGTTCCGGAGAACGGAGTTCTAGTCATCTTGCCCATGAGGCATGGTTCGCACGTGTCAAGTGAATGAAAGTCAAGTGACTCCAAAAGTACATCGGAATGGAGTTTCTTCATGCGCTTTACACCAATATGACCTAAGCGGCAGTGCCATAAAAACATGGCGCTATCATTGTTAACTCTTACTCTTTTGGTCTCAATGTTATGTATATGTGTATTATCACTATCAAGATTCAATATGAACAATCCTCTCACATTGGGTGCATGACCGTAAAATATATTACTCATAGAAATAGAACAACCATTATTCTCTGACTTAAACGAGTAAGCATCTAGCAATAAACAAGATCCAGATATAATGTTCATGCTTAACGCAGGCACTAAATAACAATTATTTAAGTTCATAACTAATCCTGATGGTAACTGAAGTGAAACTGTGCCGACGACGATTGCATCAACCTTGGAACCATTTCCCACGCGCATCGTCACTTCATCCTTCGCCAGCCTTCGCTTATTCCGCAGTTCCTGTTTCGAGTTGCAAATATGAGCAACAGAACCGGTATTGAATACCCAGGCACTACTACGAGAGCTAGTTAAGTACACATGAATAACATGTATATCAAATATACCTGATTTTTCTTTGGCCGCCTTCTTATCATCCAGATACTTGGGGCAGTTGCACTTCCACTGACCCATACCCTTGCAATAATAGCACTCCTTTTCAGGCTTAGGTCCATCTTTGGATTTCTTCGTCGGATTGGCAACAGGTTGCCGCTCTTCTTCGAACTACCCTTCTTTCCTTTGCCGTTTCTCTTGAAACTAGTGGTCTAATTCACCATCAACACTTGATGCTCTTTACGGAGTTCTGACTCTGCGACTTTCAGCATCGCGAATAACTTGTCGGGTGCTTGTTCATCCCTTGCATGTTGTAGTTCAACACAAAGCCCTTATAGCTTGGCGGTAGTGATTGAAGAATTTTGTCAGTGATAGCCTCTTGCAGGAGTTCAATGCCCAGCTCAGCTAGCCGGTTTGAGTACCCAGACATTTTGAGCACATGTTCACTGACAGACGAATTCTCCTCCATCTTGCAAGCATAGAATTTATCGGAGGTCTCATACCTATCGATCCGGGCGTTCTTCTGAAAGATAAACTTCAACTCCTGGAACATCTCATATGCTCCATGACGCTCAAAGCGACGTTGAAGTCGTGGCTCTAAGCCATAAAAGACTGCACATTGAACTACTGAGTAGTCCTCCTTACGTGTTAACCAAGCGTTCTTAACATCTTGGTCAACCGTAGCGGGTGGTTCATCTCCTAGCGCAGCATTAAGGACATAATCCTTCTTCCCAGCTTGGAGGAGCAACTTAAGATTACGAGCCCAGTCAACAAAGTTGCTTCCATCATCTTTCAACTTAGCTTTCTCTAGGAACGTATTAAAATTCAGGGCGACTCTCGCGTGAGCCATGATCTACAACACAAATATATTCAAAGTGGACTTAGACTATGTTCAAGATAATTAGAGTTTAACTTAATCAAATTGCTTGCTAAACTCCCACCCAAAAAGGACATCTCTCTAGTCATTTGAGTGGTTCATGATCCAATTCACTTGTTCAAGTCCGATCATCACGTGAGTTGAGGATAGTTTTAGTGGTAAGCATCCCTATGCTAATCATATCAACTATACGATTCATGATCGACCTTTCTGTCTCATGTGTTCCGAGGCCATGTCTGCACATGCTAGGCTCATCAAGCTTAACCCGAGTGTTCCGCGTGTGCAACTCTTTTGCACCTGTTCTATGTGAACGTTGAGTCTATCACACCCGATCATCACGTGGTGTCTCGAAACGACGAACTGTAGCAACGGTGCACAGTCGGGGAGATCACAATTTCGTCTTGAAATTTTAGTGAGAGATCACCTCATAATGCTACCGTCGTTCTAAGCAAAATAAGGTGCATAAAAGGATTAACATCACATGCAATTCATAAGTGACATGATATGGCCATCATCACGTGCTTCTTGATCTCCATCACCAAAGCACCGGCACGATCTTCTTGTCACCGGCGCCACACCATGATCTCCATCAACGTGTCGCCATCGGGGTTGTCGTGCTACTCATGCTATTACTACTAAAGCTACATCCTAACAATATAGTAAACGCATCTGCAAGCACAAACATTAGTCTAAAGATAACCCTATGGCTCCTACCGGTTGCCGTACCATCGACGTGCAAGTCGATATTAACTATTACAACATGATCATCTCATACATCCAATATATCACATCACATCGTCGGCCATATCACATCACAAGCATACCCTGCAAAAACAAGTTAGACGTCCTCTAATTGTTGTTGCATGTTTTACGTGGTGACCATGGGTATCTAGTAGGATCGAATCTTACTTACGCAAACACCACAACGGAGATATATGAATTGCTATATAACCTCATCCAAGGACCTCCTCGATCAAATCTGATTCAACTAAAGTTGGAGAAACCGACACTCGTCAGTCATCTTTGAGCAACGGAGTTGCTCGTAGCGATGAAACCAGTCTCTCGTAAGCGTACGAGTAATGTCGATCCGAGCCGCTTCGATCCAACAATAGCGTGGAATCAAGAAAAGACTAAGGAGAGCAGCAAATCGCACATCACCGCCCAAAAAAACTTTTGTGTTCTACTCGAGAAGACATCTACGCATGAACCTAGCTCATGATGCCACTGTTGGGAAACGCCGCATGGGAAACAAAAAATTTCCTACGCGCACGAAGACCTATCATGGTGATGTCCATCTACGAGAGGGGATTTCCGATCTACGTACCCTTGTAGATCGCACAGCAGAAGCGTTAATAAACGTGGTTGATGTAGTGGAACGTCCTCACGTCCCTCGATCCGCCCCGCGAACCGTCCCATGAACCGTCCCGCGATCCGTCCCACGAGCCGCTCCGATCTAGTGCCGAACGGACAGCACCTCCGCGTTCAGCACACGTACAGCTCGATAATGATGTCGGCCTTCTTGATCCAGCAAGAGAGACAGAGAGGTAGATGAGTTCTCCGGCAGCGTGACGGCGCTCCGGAGGTTGGTGGTGATCAAATCTCAGCAGGGCTCCGCCCGAGCTCCGCAGAAACGCGATCTAGAGGAAAAAACCGTGGTGGTATGTGGTCGGGCTGCCGTAGAAAAGTTGTCTCAAATCAGCCCTAATACCTCAATATATATAGGAGGGAGGGGAGGGGCCTTGCCTTGAGGCTCAAGGATCCCCAAGGGGTTCGGCCGAAAGGGGGGAGGAGGAGTCCTCCTCCAGTCCTAGTCCAACTAGGATTGGAAGCTGGAGTCCTTCTCTCTTTCCCACTTCCCCTCTTTTTTTTTCTATTTGATTTTTTCTTATCCTGCGTAGGGGCCTTCTTGGGCTTGCCCACCAGCCCACTAACGGCTGGTACGGCACCCCTAAGGCCTATGGGCTTCCCCGGGGTAGGCTCCCCCCCCCCCCCCCGGTGAACATCCGGAACCCATCCGTCACCCCCGATACATTCCCGGTAATTCCGAAAACTTTCCTGTAATCAAATGAGGTCATCCTATATATCAATCTTCGTCTCCGGACCATTCCGGAAACCCTCGTGATGTCCGTGATCTCATCGGGGACTCCGAACAACATTCGGTAACCAACCATATAACTCAAATACGCATAAAACAACGCCGAACCATAAGTGTGCAGACCCCGCGGGTTCGAGAACTATGTAGACATGACCCGAGGGATTCCTCGGTCAATATCCAATAGCGGGACCTGGATGCCCATATTGGATCCTACATATTCTACGAACATCTTATCGTTTGAACCTCAGTGCCAAGGATTCATATAATCCCGTATGTCATTCCCTTTGTCCTTCGGTATGTTACTTGCCCGAGATTCGATCATCAGTATCCGCATACCTATTTCAATCTCGTTTTACCGGCAAGTCTCTTTACTCGTTCCGTAATACAAGATCCCGTGACTTACACTAAGTCACATTGCTTGCAAGGCTTGTCTGTGATGTTGTATTACCGAGTGGGCCCCGAGATACCTCTCCGTCACACGGAGTGACAAATCCCAGTCTTGATCCATACTAACTCAACGGACACCTTTGGAGATATCTGTAGAGCATCTTTATAGTCACCCAATTACGTTGCGATGATTGATACACACAAAGCATTCCTCCGATGTCAGTGAGTTATATGATCTCATGGTCATAGGAATAAATACTTGACACGCAGAAAACAGTAGCAACAAAATTACACGATCAACATGCTATGTCTATTAGTTTGGGTCTAGTCCATCACATGATTCACCTAATGATGTGATCCAGTTATCAAGCAACAAGACCTTGTACATAGTCAGAACACCCTGACTATCCTTGATCAACTAGCTAACCAACTAGAGGCTTGCTAGGGACAGTGTTTTGTCTATGTATCCACACATGTATCTAAGTCTTCATTCAATACAATTATAGTATGTATAATAAACGATTATCTTGATACAGGAATTATAATAATAACTTATTTATCATTGCCTCTAGGGCATAATTCCAACACAAAACCCAACAAAAATACGTGTGGGGAGCGCTGCGAAGCGGTCTCGTGGACCCCATTTAATCCTTGTTTGTAGCACGTCCGGGACTAAAAGATGAGGCCTTTAGTCCCGAAGGCTTTAGTCCCAACTGCACAACCGAGACTAAAAGGTGAGGCCTTTAGCCCCGTAGGTTTAATCCAGGCTTCACAACCGAAACTAAAGACCCTCTAGAATCGGGACTCAAGCCCCGTTTTCCACTAGTGCTACATTGCAAAGAGGCCCTCAACTCGATTCATCAATGATGAGTAGGTTTTAGTGACTGAGATTTAACCAAGTTTCGTTCAAATGACAAAATATAAAACTAAAAATTAAATAAAAAATTCTACAGATCTCCATGCAAAATCAAAGACATATGCATCAACTGAGATATATTGAAACCTCACTCAACTGATACGTAGCAGAACTGTGAAAAAAACCCGGTAACAATGGTTGTTGTGTCCAATCTATACCTAATAATAAATCGGCTATTGCTTCCGTCAGAAAACCCACCACGACATTTTTATAAAAAAAGCCCCTGTAATTTTTTTATTCAACCCGCGCTCCATCATTTATCTGCAACGTAAAAGGAAAAAACGATTCGCTGCAAAAATTATACCCGTACGCATCGCCTCCTCCCGTCGACCCTGGGCCACCCTGGCCTGTGCCCAGGCCGCCGCCACACCACTCGCCGCCGCGGCCGACCTCAACCGCCACCGCTGCCGATCTCAACCCACCTGCCTCCGCGGATGTACCTCTCCCCGCTCACTGCCTCCGTTGCGGCGCTCGAGCGCATCGCGTCGACCCTGGTCCACCCTGGCCAGTGCCCAGGCCGCTGCCACACCACTCGCCGCTGTGGCCGATCTCAACCACCACTCCTGTCGATCTCAACCCACCCGCCTCCGCGGTCGTACCTCTGCCCGCTTGTTGCCCCCGTTTCGGCGCTCGAGCAGAGCTTCTGGATCAAATCAACGCGACAGCTACACCAACTTGGGATGATGCGTCTGCTCGATGCAGAACGGCGGCGGCGCGTGGATAAGGCGCGGCGGAGCGAGGTACTTGCAGGTGGAGACGGGCCTTCATGGCTCACACGGGGAACTCCGAGGTTATGGTGCGGCAACGACGACTCCTTATGGCCAGATAGAGGCGCCTAACCCTTGCTCCCCTGATCGTATCCCCTCCTCTGGCAGGAACTCATCATCTGGTGAGATCCCCTCCCCATGCCTCCAACCGTGTGCCAAGCACTGGCAAGAAATTTTGTTTTGTGAGAATTTGTTTGCTGATGAATGAATGTATTGAATGTAAGATTGCATTGTTGTAGAGAGAGAGAGAATGGAACACCACCTTCAGTTTGTCATCTGATCCCACATTCTCTACCCCATGAGTGAAATAAGATAACAGTTCATTGATCAATTCACGTAGCCTCTTTGTTTTGCTTTGCTTGTCCCGCTCAATTTCTCATCATGATGGAATTAAAATGGACGGGTTGATTTTTAAATAAAATAGGATAGGACTGACTACATTAGGTAGTTAGCTTATTATTTTAATAAATCAAAATGATTATAAAAAATAAAAGTATGTGGTATTTTTTTTTCTTCTGTTGCAACGGGCCTTTTGCTAGTAATAATATACCAATCGAAATTGAGTTGCGAACCTTCTTCTAATCATGCCACACAATCATCTGAAACCAATGATGGCATCCCAGAAAAAAAATCCTATCAGCATGACACGAGCCCTCACTCGGATGGAAGTGGAGCAACGCCTAGTTCCTGTCCCAATGTCCCACGGAGAACCGCATTTCCCATTTACGGTAGCACGTAATCATCATCGTCAGAAAGAGAGAAAGAAAGAAATACATATCTCAGAGATGGCTGGTTCCGGGAAACGTCCAACGCCAAGGGGAAACGGCAAAACGACCAAGGCTGTCCCTTCCCTTTGCAGCACCCCCACGGCGACGTACAACGGCCGGCAATCATTCCGCGAGTCCATCCCAAGCTTCGGGCGCATATGGAATGGCCGGTGGACAAGTCCAATCGAACCCGACAATTCTCACAACTTCTGTTGGCCCATGCACGCACGCGACTGAGATAAGTAGAAGATGTTGCTGAGCGTGCGTGCGTGGGACACTGTGGCGTGTCTCACTTCTCTGACATGAACAGAGCATACTGGAATCTCAGTGACAGAATACATGTCTCACCACTGTATACCTGTTGTATATGCTGTACGTGTTGTCACCGACCCACAAGTCAATAAACCCTCTAGTCTAGTGTGTGTATACAATAAGATAGGCTGTATATAATACACATGGATCTCACAGTCCCAGCTCTTCGTTACAGATGCTCATCACTCTGTGACACAATCACTAATTGGCTACTGCTAACTAATACTAGTACTAGTACTAAAATATGTGTATATGCATGTTACATCCCTGGCAAGAAGCAGAACAAACCAAGAGAGAAATATGTCCACACGGTTGATGGACACAAAACTAGTCGGATACTCAGATGTTCCTCTCCGGTTGACTGCTTGCGGCGCAGATCATGTCCTCCGAAGCTTGCCAGAGCCGCGCGGCCTCGCGGCGGCTTGCGGCGGCCGGCGACGGCAGAGCCTCGTTGCAGTCGGCCAAGTAGCGGCCGGACACGCCGGCCATCCTCGGGTGCACCGCCGCGTAGCACGTGGTCGCCGCAGCCTGCACGTACGGGGCACAACGTCAGCAAGCAGAAGCAGAGGCACAGAACAAACAGAGCTCGGTGACAGAGACATGGAGCAGTTGATTAATGATCGTCACCTGTGGGATGGTCTTGAGCAGCTTGGAGAGGAGGACGAAGGCGAGATCTGTGATGAGGCCCTCTCTGTCGCGGTTGAGCCGGGTCCTGACGATGCCGGGGTGCACGCAGTTCACCGTCACGTCCGCGCCCATCTCCCGGAGGCGGGCGGCGAGCTCCTTGGTGTGCAGCACATTGGCAAGCTTGGACACCGCGTAGGCCTGCGTCGCGTCGTAGGGTCTGTACGTGCACACGCACATGCCAAGGTTAATTACAAAGCAACGGCGACTAAAGAACGGCCATCGTGTTAGGTGAAGGAAAGATGCGATGCGATGCGATGCTTACATCTTGCGGCGGGTGACGAGCTGGAGGTAGTCGGCCCAGTCGCCGGAGAACCAGCCGTGCACGCTCGACGACACGTTCACGATGCGGCCCTGAACGCCGGTGGCCGCCGCCGTCTCCGCCATCCTCGCCAGCAGCAGCTTCGTCAGCAGGAAATGGCCGAGGTAGTTGGTGGCGAAGGTCATCTCGAAGCCGTCCTCTGACAGCGCGAGCTGGCCGTGCGAGAACTTGCCGGCGTTGTTGATGAGGAGGTGGAGGGGCAGGCCGAGGGAGAGGAAGCGGCGGGCGAAGTCCCGGACGGAGGCCAGCGAGCTGAGGTCCAGGTGCAGCACGAGGACGTCGGCGCTGGGGCACTCGCCGAGGATGCGCGCGCGCATATCCTCGGCCGCCTTGACGCTCCGCGCCGGGATGACCACCCTGGCACCCCGCTTCGCCAGCACCCGCGCCGTCTCCGCCCCGATGCCCGACGTCGCGCCGGTAATGATGGCGGTGAGGGAGCCGAGGTCAGGGCAGGCCGCCGTGACCTCCTCGGCGGTGGACTTGGAGCCGAACCCGCTGGCGCCCGGGGAGCCCAGCAGGTACCTGGCTGCCTGCAGCATCTTCGGTCTCCACTCTCCACCGCGTCCGCGCCGCACGTCTATCTTGTTGATCGACGCACTGCGCGGCCGCGGAGCTCGCTCGCAAGGCGATGTGGAGGAGTTGAGAAAGTTATGGCGCCGTCCTCCATTTATATAAAGCTCGGGGACCTTGGTCTCGGGCAGGCCCAAGTACGCTGTGGGCTAATTTAATTTTTCTCCCCGGCCTCGTTGATGGCATTGACCGTGCGAGTTAAGGGGCGAGCCATCTCGGTCGGAAGGACGCGCCGGCGCAACTTTCAGTCCGGACTCGGGAAATTATCCGACGTCGACCCCATCCGTCCGCGTACCCCGCAAACTAATCAAACCCATAAAAAAAATGTTTACAGTTTCGATCGAAAAAACGGCGACGAGCAGATCACATAAAATTTGTTTGATCGCAATTTTTTTAAAGGATACGGTAAATCCATCCGTGTAAACATTATATATGCAGTTTTAGAGACAGTATACATTTCAAGCCGTAAACTGGTCAAACCTTGTCGGGGCAAACACGTCGCCACGTAACCGGCCGGAATCTATTTGGGACTCACCGAAATCCGTCGCCGCATGTCGGAAGAAGCCGTCGCACGTCGGTATTGGTCGCCGCAGGTCTGAATTGCGGCCAGCTCGACATCCACTACTGGGACGAGGCCATCCACGAGTAGGATGGAGCAGGCCACCGGCGGCCTGAATCAGGGCGGGGCGGCACCGAAGAAGAGGAGGGCAGGGTGGGGGAGCTCGCGCTGCCATGGCAAGGGACGTTCGCAAGACGGCAGGTAGTGTCGAGCTCAATCGGGGGCGGGCGGCACAGGGCTCCTTCACTGCATGCATGGCCGGGAACGGGCGACACCAGGACGAGGCGGGCGGCGCTGTGGTGTGCCAGGGCGTCAGGGCGAGGCACGCCGTGGACGGAGAGGGCTCGCCGGGATGGGAGGAAAAATAAAAATAAAAAGAGTTATATAGTGGAATATAGTTTCATTTGTGGGGCCTCTTCTGTCCGGGGCAATTTCACACTGTAAAAACGTTTTACAGTGCCCCTTATACACGTTTTTGCTGGTCGGTTTTTATGGGGTCTGTAGAGATGCTCTAACCCCCATCCGAAAGTAAGACGGAGTTCATGCTTTTTGTAGCTACCTGCACAATTTCTGTGTCAAAAATCCCCACTATTATCTTTTATCCCCATCGCTCTTCACTCTATTTCCGCCCTTTTCTCTCACCTTATCTTACTTTCGCTGTCAACACGAAAAACCGAAGGAGGACGTGTCATAGATGGAGGTGGCAGAGGTGCCGAAGGATCCGAGCATCCCGCTCGCCCAGAAGATCAGCTCGGCAACACGACAAACTAGCCATGTCAAAGCAAAAGTTCCGAAGGAGGAGGAGCTGGAGAAGCAGATTGCCATAGTTGGGTGTGGTGGTGGCGGTCATGGAGTCGGGGGAAGGGAAGGGGTTGCAGGCGGCGTTCTTTCGACATTATTGTTGCTTTAATGCCATCACAAGTGTGCAGTCGTGTCCGATGTGGCCGAGCATGAATGCCGGCACTGATGCTCTAGAGCGGCGCTGATCGATAGCGCATGGGCGATAGGATGGATTTTGGTTGGACTAGGGCGATCAGAAGCGGGCATGGAAACGGTCCGGAGTCGTGCAAAGCCCTTACATTTGTCTTTTGTTTGCACGAGAAAGTTCGTTCGGATCATACTATAGACTAATGCAGAACTGCGCTGAATGTCTTACGCGGTCTATATATCATGCCCGGAGAGGTTTACGGGTCGGATATGCACTTATCTAGTAGTATAAGGCTCTCTACCAATGCATTGTTTCTTAACACGGTATCATAGAAGCATTAAAAAATTAAGAACCTATTTGTCCAATGCATTGTCTATTAGGCCTGTGCCAATGCAAGTCTCTTAGTTCAGTTTCATAGACATTTTGCTTAAGTGACGTTGTATTTAACGAAGAAAGATAGTGAGGTTGTATCTTATCTAACATACACCTTGGCACGTGGTCATAGGTAAAAAAGAAAATGCTAACCTAATTACATGAATGCATGAGCCACAAATTATTAAATTTACATACAACACATAAGATACAATGCATTGTACTATAGTTGTTTCTTATGTTTTTATTATGCATATAATTACGTGCTAAGAGAAGATGTATTGGCATAGACCTTAGACTGGCCATAGTGGGAGTAACCAAGGCTGGCCATAGTGGGAGTGACTAAGGTAGTATCATGTACTTGGGACTAGCAAACATGCTGATGTGACAGACAATTAAAAAAAAGGGTTAGAGTAGCATAGGTAGATACCGTAACATGTTAAATGCTATGTTACTATGTGTCATGCATGTCAATAAATAAGGTCATCTATTATACTACTATATGATACTATGCACTATGAAGGTAGTATCATACAATAGTATCATATGCATGATACTACTATATGATACTCTCCGTTATGACCAGCCTAAGGTAGTATCATGTACTTGAAACTAGCAAATATGCTGATGTAACAGACAATTAAAAAAATAGGGTTAAAGTAACATAGATAGATACCGTAACATGTTAAATGCTATGCTACTATATGTCATGCATAATAATAAATAATGTCATATACAAGATACTATCATACAATATTATCATATGCATGATACTATTATATTATACTCCCCACTATAGCTAGTCTTAGATGTTCTTTCTAAATTTATTGATATGGTACTCATGCATGTATATGATTAAACAATTAGCTATTTTTGACGTGTAAAGGTTGTACTATCAACTCCTTTTTTTTCATTAAATAATATGAGACATCAGCAAATACCTATGGATCCAAGCTATGAAACCCATGGCATAGACCTAAGAGCAAATACAATAGAGCTGAGTGAGCTGACTATAAGAAATAAAATAATATATTTATGTTTAGTTGGAGGAAAGAAAAGAGGAGAGAGAAGATAAGTGGCTAACACGTGCTCCTAGGCATTTTGTCAAAATAAAAGACTAGTCATATAATAAAAAAATAGTATACTTTTGTAACAAACTATTATACATGTTAGCTATAAGATAAATTATAGATAACATGATAATGTCTTATAATCATCAGTTGGCTATACTATTAACGATGGTGTGTTTGGTTTGAGGACCGAAAGTCATGGAATGTCATGGTTCCATTCCAAAGTCGTGGGTTGGTTCCATCCTTGTGTTCAGTTGATGATAAAAAATGTCATGGGTTGGTTCCGTCCCGGTGTTTAGTTCGAGAGATGAAATGAGAAGAATCTGTAAATGGTGAGATTACATCTCTGAACAAATAGAGTTCTTTGCATTTGATAAGCCTATAATTTAAATTTTCAGCAACATTTTCATTCTATTTTCAACGCATGCAAATAAAAATATATGATCATGAGTACATACCAAATATTTACGAAAAATAATCACGAAAATGAAAAAATAACCACGAAAAAATAATCACGAAAATTAAAAAATAACAAGCAAAAAATAACCACAAAAACTTTTGTTCGGGTGCGGGGGGTGAGCGCGGTGAGAATTGATTGGTTAATTTCTTTTTTTAACCTGCTTTCATGAACGAATTACGAGTCGGTTCCTCCAAATCAACGGAATCACTTGGTTAAGCATCTAGAGGGAATATTCCCTGCATGCGGATGACCCAATTCCGATTTCTAACTCAACTAAACACGAGAACAACTGCTAGGAATGAAATCAGCCCTTCCGATTCCACCTCATCCTGAAACCAAACACACCCTAATGAACGCAGAAATTTGTCCGGGAGCTGCGCTATGGAGAAGTATTGTAAATGAAAATCTATGTACGCCATCCCGGACATGACAGTTCATCCGTGTCGGGTACGGGCCCCGGAGACACAAGGTCAAGTCAATTAGCGAGACCTACTACAAGTGTAGTGTGGGTGGACGTGCATGTGAAGATGGTTAGTATGTTAGGTCCACCTGATCGATGCCTCACCTACAAACCACATATATGATTGGTTTCCGTCAGCGGCCACAGTGCTTAATAAAAACCGGAGCAGGGCACATATATTGATATATATGTATGTATGATGTAAACAGCTGGAATATATACGCAAAAAAGATTTTTTCGCTTTCTATACAAAGCAACCAACACCATATAAAGATCATTGCTGAAACAAATAGCACATCAAACCTAAAAAGAAAAACAAATGCCAACAGCTTTAGCTCGACAAAGAGCGGATGAACCGCCATTGCTGCGCCATCTGAAGACAAACCACCATAGCACGAAGCCTGCCACGTGCCAAACAACACCTCCAAGAAAGGATGCGGCGTCGACGACGATGCTGTCCGGACGAGACCCAGGGTTTCTTCCAACGTGTGAAAGGAGGTAGGGGATTGCTACCATCAACGCCCTTCAGGAAGGAATAGTGACACCCACCGGTGTCATCATATCGGAGCCGGACGAAGTGGCAAGGATTTCTCCCGCACTCCAAACCCTATCGCCCAACCAGAGCCGACCAACCAAACCACCGCGTGACACCATGTGTCAGCACGTTTACACCACCATCCACGCAGTCTCACTACGAACACCAACACAAGGGAAAGGAGACTGGACAGTTGCACCAAACGTTGGAGGAGCAGCATCAAAACCGAACAAGAGAAGATCGACCTCCACCGCCGACATGCGGGAGGCCCGCGCCTCCGGCATCGCCGCAGTCACCGACGGGACACGGCCCAACCCTCCTTCAAAAGAAATTACTTCATAGCTGGAATATATATACGGAATACATATATTGTGATAAGCAAACTGCAAAGGATGAACTGTTTGAGCGATTGTTTTTGTTTGAATAAACGCCGGTTTTCCTGACCAAAAAGTTTTGCAATACTAGAGCGGAGTGAATGATTACAGTGGCCGTATAGCAAACGCGGAATCTTTACTCCGCGTTGAGGTTTTCACAGTGGCGTATGCCTGCGAACATTCGCCCGATGGATCGACGGATCGCGACGTCATTAAGGGGGTGTTTGTTTAGGACGGAGGTGGAGCTAGCTCTCTAACTCGACAGTAAGAGCATCTTCAACACCCGCGTTTCGCGCCGCGCGTAAAAAACCTGTTTGCCGCGCGTGCTTCGACTGGTTTAGCGCGGCCACGAACGTTGGCTCCAACGGCCGCGCTATAATGCAGCGCGCGCGCGCCGCTGTAGCAGCGCGTAAAAATACAGCTCGCGCTGCACGCACAAGCCACATATACATTTCAAAAAAGAGAAACAAAATTGATCAAACAAATAAAATAAATCAACAATAAATAGTCATTATAACTCAAACAAATAGTTTATCATTCAGTACAACAAATAATGCAATAAACACAACCAATAGTTCAAATTCTTCTTCGAAAGAATCATACGACGAACTTCCGTGCTTCGGTTTATTATTGATATGCATAGCTATGATCATTGCAAGATCCTTCTCCTCTTCCATATCAAATTCTTCTTCGGAAGAATCATACGACGAATTCATTTACAATGTTCAATACTATACTATAAAAACTACAATTCAAAACATGCACCAAATTTACATATCTTGTAGGCGTTTTGTCGAACACCATGCGGGCGCGGCGCGGCAACGAGCGCTCGGGCGCTGTTCCTCGGATGACGGAGGCGTGCGAGGGCCGGCGGGACTAGGAGGGGGTGGGGCGGAAGCGCGGCGGCGCGGGGATAGGCCGGGAAAGCGCCTGAACGGTTGCCGGGGGGCGCGGGCGGCGCGGCCGGATGGGGGTGGAAGTGGGAGAGCGAGCGCGTGTGAGTCCAGCGCGCGGGAGCGGGCGCAGCAAATAAGCGGCGCACGATTGCGTTTCGGTCAGCGCGCTGAACTGCATATGCCGCACACGTCGTTTTTGCGTTTCCTCTGAAGCCACCCGCCGCGTTGTGCGCGCGCTAAAACTGCCTAATTTACGGCGTGGCGCTAGTTTAACGCGGCTGTTGGAGATGCTCTAAAGGATAGTAGTTCGGTCTATAGTGGAAGGAAGCAATTTACACCTATTCGGTGGGTTTCCTGGTATTGCCCGGAACTCGCTTCTCCCTCTTTCCCTCTATCTGTTTCGGCTGAAAACAATGTATTTTCGTCATGCTTTATAATGGAAAGGGGAAAGGCCCGGTTAAAAAAAAAAGCAATTTACCCCTCCTCCAAGCGTACGATCCGACTATGCGAGCGTCTGTGCGGAGTACGATCGGGTGTGCCGAGAGAGTGATATGTAGCCTTTGCATGGCGCAGTGCATGCATGCATGCACACCTAGGATAGGCCCTGCACGGCGGCAGCTTAAGCAGTAGTCCTCGAGATTCGTGGACGCGACCCGCCCCAGCCGTCCGTCCACTTGTACTACGGCCCTGTTTCTTTAAAAAGTCGTAAGACTATTTTTTAGTCCCAACTAATAAGTTTCTAGTCTCTACTCGTTTCTTTTCAAGAACTAAAATAAACTAAAGGTCATTAAATGACATTTAAAAAGACCACGTTATCACTAGTAAGTAATATACTAGAAGTTATTAAATGACATGCTAAAAGTAGGGGCACTGTTGGAAAAGTGTCAAAAAAGTTCCAAAAAGTGCCTTTTATAGGCACTTCTTCCTTTAGTCCCAACTACCCCATTTTAGTCCCTAAAAATCCCTTCTATTTCTTTTTCATGATATTAAAAGAGACTTTTTATAGTCTTTACACCAAAAAATTCGTGGAAAGAAACACCCCCTACAGTACGTCCGTGGAATCTGCGTGTGTGTCTATGATACTGTCATCCACGCGGCTCAGCTCGTGACACACCTTCCGATTGACACATGGGCAGGGCCAGCCAGCTGCTCCCATATTCGCCTCGTCTGGACCAAAGGTACGCGTACTTGACAATTGACATGATCGCCGCGGAGACGGATGGATACATGGTACGAGACGCCGGGAACACACTGGGTTTTGCACTGCGTTGCATGGGCTACCTAGTGTGGAGTAGTACGTGATAGTGGCCTGTGTATGGATGGAGATCGCGCACATGCTTCAAGATTGACGTTGGCCCTTTTTGATACTCTAACTTAGGTAGGGGTTATAGTTAGTTTCTAGCTCATTACTAATCTTAAACTAACTATAGTCAAAGACATGTTTGGATGATAGATTAGATTGACAATAGTTGTACTTGGTGCAGAGAGAAAGTGATTTTTTAGTGGGTCATTACCTGGTGGATAGAGAGAGAAAAATGACTTTTTAGTGGCCCCATGAAAACTAGCTTCAATTAACACATCTTGGATGGACTAGTTTTTTTAGTAGGTTAGATGCAACTAGCTTCAATATAACCCTCATGTTTGTATACTTTAGAGCAAGTACAATAAGGTACGGTCAGCAGGCTGTAAGGATTAAAATATTATATTTTTGCTGAGTTGGATGAGAGAAAAGAGGAGAGAGAAGGGAAGCGGGCTCTTCGTGAAGAGCCAGCTCTAGCACGTGCTCCTAGGTGCTTTGTGAGAATGAAAGGTGAGTCATATATGATAAAAATAGTACTCTTTTATAGCTAACTATTGTACAAGCTAGCTATAAGGTGGGCTATAAGATAGCTTATAGCCAGCAGTTGGCTATACTATTAACCATGCTCTTAATGCTATTTAAGTCCTAACTAGCTTAAACAAACTCTAGCCTATGGATCCAAAGAGGGCCGATGGAAGCTCCCAAAGCGAAGGAGAGAAAGGGAAGGATCGGACGATCGAGCATTTACTACTGTTTACCAGTCCATCCATCCTCGTACGCCGCGACCATGCGCCTGCCTGTGCAAACAAGGCGCCCCGTGCTAGCTTCAGACTACAAACTAGCCTGGATCGGTAGGCCAGCTACAAATGTGGTAACAGATTAATCAATAAATGCGCGTTAAGCAAAAGACAGACAGGTTTCAGACACGAGCATTGAATTCAAAGTGAGAGACGACAACCGAGATCGAGAGGGAAAAACAGAAAAGTTTACCTACACTACAGTGCCTAGTAGTTCCCTAGTCCCTATTGCTCCAGGCCACTATACTAGCTAGGAGTATCGATCAACACATCTGCTCTAGTCTAGTCTAGTTTTACCAACTATAAGGGCATCTTCAATTGTAGTCTTGTTGATAAAATTGTCCATGTCATCAACCAACAGGGAATCATACAACTATTTCAATGGTTGCATCTAGATTATCCAATGGAAGACGAAGGAATAAATGCAGTTGCTCTCTATGTAACCTTAAAGCTTGTGCAAGTATTGTTGGTGAATCTACATACAACTTCACTCTCTTTCTCTCTCTCTATTTATTTATTGCCACATCATCATATATCCTAGATGACAAAGTTTACCAACAACTATCTTATTATCATTGGAGATGCCCTAAGTATTTAAGTAGATTACAATTAATCAGTGCTCGATCGCGAACGTCAGCGATGATTAGGAAACAGGTCCATGGTGATGCTATCGTGAGCTAATACGGATGTCATGAGTTCACATTGTGTAATCACGTTCTACACCCTGGATAGCTAGCCAGCCACAGTACATTTGAGGATAGATAAGAACGCATGCATGCATATGCATGGAGAGGCGAGGACGAGATGGAAGAAGTGCTTCTCGTTAAATAGCGACATGCATGTGAGTGTAGGCGCCAAGTTCGGCGCATGGACAACGACTCATCCATGCCCGTTTCATGCGGAGCAAACACACGTAGACGTAGTAGTACACCGCGCAATTGCCATGTTCCTTTGTTCCCGCGCGCTTCATTAGTGACCGATCGATGACCCCGCACGCCACATGCTTGGTACTACTGACTAGCTTAGCCATACTATGATAATTGTGTTGCATCGTATGCATGAACTGGATATGATTTCCGTTCAGTTTTAGCACGTGGTAATATGAATCCTATCAAACCATCCATCGACTCCTTGGCTGTTGGCACTTGGCACGGTGGGCATATAGGATTTTCCACATATAGAACTGCATGGAACTCAGCAGCGGAGCTCCTTGTCTAGTGTCGAACGTGCGTGCGTGTACGCTAGCTCTAGATACATCCGTGGCAGCAGTGTCATCCGGACATGATGTCCTCCGTGGCTCGGACATGGTACGGCGAACCAGGGTCCAATGACATCGCCTCACCACGTATCATGTCTGTCGACTATGTCCATCTCCTCGAGTCCTCGATCGACCTCCTCCTCCGTGCGTCCCTCTGTCGTCGTGTCTTTCTTGGGGTGCGGGTGGCAAACTGGCAAATAGGCGAGGCCCGTCGGCGGTAGGATGGAAGGAAACGTTCCATCGGTCCAGCTTATCCCTTCCGTTCACGCCAGACCTGTCGCCCCCGTTGTACCATGCAAATAGGTGGCGCCGCACATGCACACGGCCGGCAAGTACGCATGTCCGTCGATCGCCGTCTTCTTTAGACCCTGTTTGTTCCAATAAGTCAGTCATCGTCTGTTTGGTTGTCATCTGACTTATAAGTCACCTGACCACACCTTCTCATTCTGTTTATTTTTCCGGCATTCTTCGAAGCTCCGACCAGCCATCGTGGAGACCGGGCGGCGAGCGGAGGAGGCGAGCTGATCCGGGCGGAGGCGAGCCGATCCGGGCGTTGGGCGAGGCGGAGCTCGCGCTTCTGGCCTGGGCGAGCCGAGCGAGCTCGCGATGGAGCTCAGCGACGGCGAGGGCAGCAGCGGTGCGCGGTGGGGAGGGATGGGCGAGGCGCGCTGCGCGGTGGGTGGGGATGGAGCTCGGCGGCAACAAGGCGCGCTGCGCGGTGGGGAGGGATGGAGCTCAGCGGCGGCGAGGCGCGCTGCGCGGTGGGGAGCGGATGGGGCGAGCCGCCAGTCACGGGTGGGATGGGGCGGTGGGCACAGGTGGGATGCGTGAGGGAACAGGTTCGGCTGAAAAAGTGGTGGGACCCATCAAAAAGTAAGTGACTTATAAGTTTTAAGTTGGGGTATAGCGACTTATGACTTATAAGTTGGGGTGACTTATAAGTTAGGCCCTTTTGGCAAAATAAGTCACTTTTTACACTTTTTAACTTATAAGTTGGTGACTTATTTGTAACCAAACAGGGTCTTATGCTGTTGCACTCGCATGCATATGCACGGACCTATGTCTGGCTTACATGTCGATACGGACACCTTGTCAGTCTTTTGCTCGCTCGTTGCAGGAGGGTTAAATTTCAGTTTTAATTTTTTTTAAAATAATAACTTTGACCTGCTGTAATAAATTTCTAAGTGTGGACGCAGTGTGTGTTTGCATCTATCGTTGGACACCTTGATGATAGGGATGAACAAGCTGTTGGGGAACGTAGTAATTTCAAAAAAAAAAATTCTACGTCATACAAAGATCTATCTATGGAGAAACTAGCAACGAGCAAAGGAGTAGAGCATCTTCATACCTTTGAAGATCGCTAAGCGGAAGCGTTGCTAGAACGCGGTTGATGGAGTTGTACTCGCAGCGATTCAGATCGCGGTGGATTCTGATCTATGCATCGAACAACGGTGCCTCCGCGTTCAACACACGTGCAGATCGGTGACGTCTCCAAGGCCTTGATTCAACAAGGAGGGAGGAGAGGTTGAGGGAGAGGTCCAGCAGCACGACGACGTGGTGACGGTGGAGCTGCGTGGTATTCCGACAGGGCTTCGCCAAGCACTACGGAGGACGAGGAGGAGGAGGTGTAGGGCTGCGCTGAGAGAGAGGCAATTGTTCTCTCAAATCAGCCCCAAAACCCTCACTATATATAGGAGGAGATGGAGGAGGGTGCCCACACCTTAGGGTTTTCACCCAAAGGAGATGGAGGAGGAGGAGGTGATGGAGGATGCCCCGGTGGCCGCGTTCCCTCCGGCTCTGGTGGGCCAGCAGTGGAGCTGGTCATGCATGGCGCCAGAGATGGCGCACACAGTGGGGGGCGTGAACTAGTGCCCCACGTCGCCGGGGTCACCGGAGCGGGACGCCTCGCCACGGGAGGAGGGACTGCAGGCACCTGCCAGCTTCCAGCCCGTCCCCGCGCACCACAGACCGTCGGCCTACGTCGACCTCGTCAATGACGGCGACGATGACGACACCGGCGGCCAGTGAAGACGGCGACGGTCACGACATCGACGGACTTTTTTTTTATGTTAATTATGTCAAACCGGGCCGTTTTGTGGCCGTGACCTTAATGTTATGTTTTAAGTTTTTTTAAGTACGTTTATTTACTTTTTATTTAAGTTTTTCTATTTTTTTAAATCACGTCCAGCACAGACATAATTTGAAGTGCGGCCGCGCGGTGGGCGTACGCACGACCCAACGAATAGAAGCAGACATGGACGAATCCATTGCGGTGAAGTTGGCCTGAGACGCGGACACGCATGGGAACACACTGGGTGTTGCAGTACGTTGCATGGGCTACTTAGTCTGGAGGACGTGATAGTGGCCTGTGTGGACAATTTTTCTGTTTTAACCTATGGGACAAAGAAAATGCAGAATTGGCTTTGTTTAAAAAATATTCTCAATCTAATCTCTTTTCCTCATGCCAACATCCCTGGCGTCTGGTTTGCATGCGAGACGTCAAGGACCTGGCATGACCGGCTGACCCGCTAAGTTTCCGACGTGGCATGGTACCAAACGCCAGGGAACCCGACGTCTGGTCTAGGACTTGACGACAAGGATCCTCGTCCAGGACTAGACAATTATCATAAACAAGGAAATATAATAATAACCACTTTATTATTACTTCTAGGACATATTTCCAACAGTCTCTCACTTGCACTAGAGTCAATAATCTAATTCACATCATCATGTGATTGCAATGAATCTAACACCCATATAGTTCTGGGGTTCGGTCATGTCTTGCTTGTGAGAGAGGTTTTAGTCAACGGGTTTGAACCTTTCAGATCGGTGTGTGCTTTACAAATCTCTGTGTCTTCCTATAGATACTGCTACCATGCACCATTTGGAACTATTTCAAATGACTGGTCCACTATACGAATCAGGTTTACTACTCAGAGTCATCCGGATTAGTGACAAAGCTTGCATCGACGTAATCCCTTTATGACGAACTCTTTAATCACCTCCATAACCGAGAAAAATTCCTTAGGCCACTAGTTAGTAATGATAACTTTGATCGATGTCCAGTGATCCATTCCTGGATCACTCTTGTATCCCTTGACTCGCTCATGGTAAGGCACACTTCAGCTGCGGTACATAGCATATCATACTTTAGAGCCTACGGCTAAGGCATAGGGGACGACCTTCGTCCTTTATCTTTCTTCTGCCGTGGTCGGGCTTTTGAGTATTAGTCAAATTCACACCTTACAACATAGCAAGAACTCCTTTGCCGATCTATTTTGAACTCCTTCAAAAACTTGTTAAGGCATGTATTTCATTGAAAGTTCTATTAAGCACTTTGATGTATCTCCATAGATCTTGATGCTCAATGTTCAAATAGCTTAATCTAGGTTTTCCTTTGAAAAACACTTTTCAAACAACCCTATATGCTTTCCAGAATTGTACATCATTTCTGATCAACAATATGTGAACCACATATATTTATCAGAAATTCTATAGTGCTCCCACCCACTTCTTTGGAAATACAAGTTTCTTATAAACCTTGTATAAACCCAAAAAATTTGATTATCTCATCAAAGCGTATATTCCAACTCCGAGATGCTTACTCCAGTCCTTAGAAGGAATCACTGGAGCTTTGCATACTTGTTAGCACCCTTCAGGATCGACAAAATCTTCTGGTTGCATCACATACAACCTTTCCTCAATTAACCTTCGAGGAAACAATATTTTGACAACCTATCTACAAGATTTCATAAATGGTGCAGTAACTGCTAACATAATTCCAACAGACTTTTCAGCATCGCTACGATTGAGAAAGTCTCATCGTAGTAAACTCTTTGAACTTGTTGGAAACATTTTTTCGACAAGTCGAGCTTTCTCAATGGTGACTTTTCACCATCATCATCTGTCTTTCTTTTAAAGATTCATTCGCAGTTAATAGTCTTATGACCATCAAGTGGTTCTTCCATAGTCTATACTTTGTTTTCATATATGGACCCTCTCTCGGATTTCATGGCCTCCAGCCATTTGTTGAAATCCTGTCCCACCATCGCTTCTCCATAGTTCATAGGTTCATTGTTGTCCAACAACATGATCTCCAAGACAAGGTTATCGTACCACTCTGGAGTAGTACGCGTCCTTGTCGGCCTACGAGTTTAGGTAATGACTTGATCCGAAACTTCATGATCACTATCATCAGCTTCCACTTCAATTGGTGTAGGCGCGACAGGAACAACTTCCCACGCCCTGCCACACCCACTTGGTTGAAGTGATGGTTCAATAACCTCATCAAGTTTTCACCATCCTCCCACTCAGTTCTTTCAAGCGAAACTTTTCCTCGAGAAAGGACCCGTTTCTTGAAACAAATGCTTTTGCTTCCGGATCTGAGATAGGAGGCATACCCAAATGTTTTGGGTGTCCTATGAAGATGCATTTATGCGCTTTGGGTTCGAGCTTATCAAGCTGAAACTCTTTCACATAAGCATCGCAGCCCCATGCTTAGATTTCTCTAAATCATAGTTCATACGGTGTCATCTCAACGGAATTACGTGGTGCCCTATTTAAAGTGAATGTGGTCGTCTCTAATGCCTAACCCATAAACGATAGTGGTAATTTGTTAAGAGTTATCATATTATGCACCATATCTAATAGGGCACGACTATGACATACAGACACACCATCAGACTATGGTGTTCCAGGTGGCATGAGTTGTGAAACAATTTTCACGTGAAACAATTTTCACATTGTTTTAAATGTTTACCAAACTCGTTACTCAGATATTTATGTTTACGTCCACAATCACATCATAGACATACTATCCTCTTGTCACGGTGATCTTCAAATTCACTCTGAAATTACTTGAACCTTTCAAAAATCCAATTTTGTGTTTCATCAAGTAAATACACTAGTATCTACTCAAATCATCTGTGAAGTAAGAACATAATGATATCCACTCCGTGCCTCAACACACATTGGACTGCACACATCAAAATGTATTACTTCAAACAAGTTACTTTCTTGTGCCATCTTACTTGAAAACGAGGTCTTCACTCATCTCGCCCATGTGGTATGATTTGTTGGAATTATGCCCTAGAGGCAATAATACATATAGTTATTATTATAATTCATGTATCAAGATAATCGTTTATTATCCGTGCTATAATTGTATTGAATGAAGACTTATATACATGTGTGGATACATAGACAAAACACTGTCCCTAGCAAGCCTCTAGTTGGCTAGCCAGTTGATCAAAGATAGTCAGGGTCTTCTGACTATGTACAAGGTGTTGTTGCTTGATAACTGGATCACGCCATTAGGAGAATCACGTGATGGACTAGACCCAAACTAATAGACGTAGCATGTTGATCGTGTCATTTTGTTGCTACTGTTTTCCGCGTGTCAAGTATTTGTTCCTATGACCATGAGATCATATAACTCACTGACATCGGAGGAATGCTTTGTGTGTATCAAATGTCGCAACGTAACTGGGTGACTATAAACATGCTCTACAGGTATCTCCGAAGGTGTTCGTTGAGTTAGTATGGATCGAGACTGGGACTTGTCAATCCGTGTGACGGAGAGGTATCTTGGGGCCCACTCGGTAATACAACATCACACACAAGCCTTGCAAGCAATGTAACTTAGTGTAAGTTGCGGGATCTTGTATTACGGAACGAGTAAAGAGACTTGCCGGTAAACGAGATTGAAATAGGTATGCGGATACTGACGATCGAATCTCGGGCAAGTAACATACCGAAGGACAAAGGGAATGACATACGGGATTATATGAATCCGTGGCACTGAGGTTCAAACGATAAGATCTTCGTAGACTATGTGGGATCCAATATGGGCATCCAGGTCCCTCTATAGGATATTGACCGAGGAGTCACTCGGGTCATGTCTACATAGTTCTCGAACCCGCAGGGTCTGCACACTTAAGGTTCAACGTTGTTTTATGCGTATTTGACTTATATGGTTGGTTACCGAATGTTGTTCGGAGTCCCGGATGAGATCAAGGACGTCACGAGGGTTTCTGGAATGGTTCGGAAACAAAGATTGATATATAGGATGACCTCATTTGATTACCGGAAGGTTTTCGGAGTTACCGGGAATGACGAATGGGTTCCGAGTGTTCACCAGGGGGGGGGAGCCCACCCCGGGGAAGCCCATAGGCTTTGGGGGTGGCGCACCAGCCCTTGGTGGGCTGGTGGGACAGCCCAAGAGGGCCCTATGCGCCATAGATAGAAAATCAAAGAGAAAAGAAAAAAAAGGAGGTGGGAAGGGAGAGAAGGACGTACGACCTTCCAATCCTAGTTGGACTAGGATTGGAGGAGGACTCCTCCTCCCCTTGGTGCGCAGCCCTTGGGGCTCCTTGAGCCTCAAGGCAAGCCTCCCCTCCCTCCTCCTATATATATGGAGCTATTAGGGCTGATTTGAGACAACTTTTCCAAGGCAGCCCGACCACATACCTCCACGGTTTTACCTCTACATCGCGTTTCTGCGGAGCTCGGGCGGAGCCCTGCTGAGATTAGATCACCACCAACCTCCGGAGCGCCGTCATGCTGCCGGAGAACTCATCTACCTCTCTGTCTCTCTTGCTGGATCAAGAAGGCCGAGATCATCGTCGAGCTGTACGTGTGCTGAACGCGGAGGTGCCGTCCGTTCGGCACTAGATCGTGGGACGGATCGCGGGACGGTTCGCGGGACGGTTCGCGGGGCGGATCGAGGGACGTGAGGACGTTCCACTACATCAACCGCGTTCACTAACGCTTCTGCTGTGCGATCTACAAGGGTACGTAGATCGGAAATCCCCTCTCGTAGATGGACATCACCATGATAGGTCTTCGTGCGCGTAGGAAATTTTTTGTTTCCCATGCGACGTTCCCCAACATGATTTGCATGTCTCAAGTGATTCAAAAATCAGGTGAGTCCAAACGATCCATCCGCATGGAGTTTCTTCATGCGTTTATACCAACATGTATGGTTTGCATGTCTCAAACGTTTCAAAAATGAGTGAGTACAAAGATCCATCAGCATGGAGCTTCTTCATGCACTTTATACCAATATGACTCAAGCAACAGTGCCACAAGTTAGTGGTACTATCACTACTACTTTGTATCTTTTGGCAGCAATATTATGAACATGTATATCACTACGATCGGGATTCAATAAACCGTTCATTTTAGGTGCAAGACCATTGAAGGTATTATACAAGTAAACAAAATAACCATTATTCTTTTAAATGAATAACCATATTGCAATAAACATTATCCAATCATGTGTATGCTCAACGCAAACACCAAATAAAAATTATTTAGGTTTAACACTAATCCCGATGGTAGAGGGAGCGTGCGATGTTTGATCACATCAACCTTGGAAACACTTCCAACACACATCGTCACCTCGCTTTTAGCTAGTCTCCGTTTATTCCGTAGCTTTTATTTCAAGTTATTAACACTTAGCAACTAAACCAGTACCCAATACTCTGGCGCTACTAGGAGTACTAGTAAAGTACACATCAATATCATGTATATCTAATATACCATTGTAGACTTTGCCAGCCTTCTTATCTACCAAGTATCTAGGGTAGTTCAGTGACTATTCTCCTCATTAAAGGAGCACTTAGTCTCGGGTTTGGGTTCAACCTTGAGTCTCTTCACTAGAGCAGCAACTGGTTTGCCGTTTCATGAAGCATCCCTTCTAGCCCTTTGCCTTTCTTCAAAACTAGCAGTTTTACTAACCATCAACAATTGATGCTCCCTTTTGATTTCTATTTTCGAGGTGTCAAACATCGCGAATAGCTCAAGGATCATCATATCTATCCTTGATATGTTTATACTTCATCACGAAGCTCTAGCAGCTTGGTGCCAGTGACTCTGGAGAACTATCACCGTCTCATGTGGAAGATCAACTCCCACTTGATTCAAGCGATTGTAGTACTGAGACAATCTGAGCACATGCTGAATGATTGAGATTTTCTCCTTTACTTTGTAGACAAAGAATCTTGTCGGAGGTCTCATACCTCTCAACAAGGACATGAGCATGAAATCCCAATTTCATCTCTTGGAACATCTCGTATGTCCCGCGACGTTTGAAACGTCTTTAGCGCCTCAATTCTAAGCCGTTTAAGCAATATGCATTGAACTATCATGTAGTTTTCAAAAAACGTGTATGTCATATGTAAGCGACATCCAAAGACCATGCTTGGGGTTTAGCACACCGAGTGGAGCATTAAGAACATAAGCCTTCTGCGTAGCAATGAGGACAATCCTCAGTTAAAAGACCCAGTCCGCATAATCGCTACTTCTATCTTTCAACTAAATTGTCTCTATGAACATATTAAAACCATAGAGCTATAGTGCAAGTAATAACATGATTTGCAAAGTCCTTTTGACTATGTTCATGATAACTAAGTTCATCTAATCAAAATACTAATGAACTCCCACTCAGATTGACACCCCTCTAGTTATCCAAGTGTTACATGATCCACGTCGACTAGCTCGTGTCCGATCATCATGTGAGACAAACTAGTCATCAATGGTGAGCATCTCTATGCTGATTGTATCAACCATACGACTCATGTTTGACCTTTCGGTCTCCCGTATTCGAGGCCATGTCTGTACATGCTAGGCTCGTCGAGGCAACCTAAGTGTTCTGCGTGTGTAAACTGGCTTACACCTGTTGTATGCGAATGTGAGAATCTATCACACTCGATCATCACGTGGTGCTTCGAGACAACGTTCCTTCGCAACGGTGCACACTTAGAGGAATACATATCTTGAAATTTTAATGAGGGATCATCTTATCTTTGCTACCATCATTCTAAGGAATAAGATGAAAAACATGATAAACATCACATGCAATCATATAGTGACATGATATGGCCGATATCATCTTGCTCCTTTGATCTCCATCTACAGGGCACCATGATCATCATTGTCACTGGCATGACACCATGATCTCCATCATTGCGTCTCCGGAAATTCGTCACACCAACTATTACTTCTACTACTATAGCTAACCATTAGCGATAAAGTAAAGCAATCACATAGCATTGCATCTCATGCAACAAATTAAGACAACTCCTATGGCTCTTGCCGGTTGTCCTACTCATCTACATGCAAGTCATGAATCCTATTACAAGAACATGATCAATGTCATACATCACATATATAGGTAACATCACATAGGTAACATCACATCCTTTTGTCCATATCACATCACATAGCATACCCTGCAAAAACAAGTTAGGCGTCCTCTAATTGTTGTTGCAAGTTTTACGTGGCTGATTAGGGTTTCTAGCAATAACGCTTCTTAGCTACATGACAGACACAACGTTGATATGCCAATGCTATTTAACCTTCATAAGGACCCTCTTCATCGAATGCAATCCGAATAAAGTGGGAGAGACAGACAACCGTAGCCACCTTATGCAACAAGTGCATGTCAGTCGGTGGAACCAGTCTCACGTAAGATTATGTGTAAAGTCGGTCCGGGCCGCTTCATCTCACGATGTGCTATTACTCACCGATTTTGAGCCCCGGGGCGATACAAACATTTAGAGAACCCCGTGGTCCGGTTATGGGGACCTCGTCAAAACTGGCATAATTGGTCCATTCTGGCCAGTTTTCTATGTTAATAATCAAATGGGTCGTGGGGCGATCCGAACATTTCGGGAACCTAGAGTCCAGTTGCGGGGACGACATGAAAACTTGCAGATCTGGCATATTCACGCTAGTTTTCTATGCTATTACTCAATTATCTTGGGTCCCGAGGCGATACAAACATTCAGTGAACTCCGGGATCCGGTTACGGGGATCTCGTCAAAATTCACAGATTGTGTCCATTCTCGCAGTTTTGTATGATATTACTCACCGATTTTGGGTTCTAGCGCGATCTGAACGTTTGGGAACCTCGGGGACCGGTTACATGAATGTCATGATAACTCACAGAATTGGCATATTATGGCCAATTTTTTGTGCTATTATTCACTAATTTTGGGTCATTGGACGTTACAAACCTTTGGGGGACCCGAGAGTCCGGTTATGGGGACGTCATCAAAACTCACAGGTTTGGCATATTCTTGCGAGTTTTTTATGCTATTGATCACTAATTTTGAGTCCTCGGGCGATCCGAACGTTTGGGGAACCTCGGGTTTCGGTTAAGGGGACGTCGCCAAAACTTACAGATTTGGCATATTCTGGCTAGTTTTCTATACTATTATTCACTGATTTTGGGCCCCGGGGCGATAGAAATATGCGGGGAACTCCGGGTTCCGTTTTAGGGGACATAGTGAAAACTCAAAGACTGTGTCCATTCTTGTCAGTTTTCTATGCTATTACTCACTGATTTTGAGGCCCGGGGCGATACAAACATTCAGAGGACTCCGGGGTCCGGTTATGGGGACCTCGTCAGAACTCACAGGTTGTGTCCATTCTGGCCAGCTTTCTAGGCTATTAGTCACCAATTTTGGGTCCTCGCGTGATTTAAACGTTAGGGGAACCCCCTGGTCCAGTTACGGGGACCTCATCAAAACTCACATATTTTGTACATTCTGGCCATTTTTATGTTCTAATAATCACAGATTTTGGGATTTGGGGCGATCTGAATGTTTGGGAAACCCAGAGTCCAGTTACGGGGATGTCATCAAAACTCACAGATTTGGCATATTCTTGATATTTTTCTATGCTATTACTCACTTATTTTGGGTCCGAGAGCAATACGAACGATCTGGTAAGTCCGGTAACCGGTTCCGAGGACGTCGCTAAAACTTGCAAATTTTGCATATTCTGGCCAGTTTTCTATGCTATTACTCACTGATTTTGGATCCAGGGGCGATAGAAACATCCGGGGAAATCTAGGGTCCGTTTTTGGGGACGCCGTGAAAACTCGCAGAATTGGTCCATTCTCGTGAGTTTTCTATGTTATTACTCACCGATTTGGGGTCCTGCGGCGATCTGAAAGTCTGGAGAACACCGTGGTCCAGCTACGGGCACCTCGTCAAAACTCGCATAATTGGTCCATTCCGGCCAGTTTTCTATGCTAATAATCACAGATTCTGGGTCCTCGGGCGATTTGTACGTTTGGGGAACCCAGAGTCCAGTTACGAGGACGGCATAAAAAGTTACAGATCTAACATATTCACGCTAGTTTTCTATGCTATTACTCAACAATTTTAGGTCCCGATGCGATAAAAACATTCAGAGAACTATTATGGCCAATTTTTTGTGCTATTATTCACTGATTTTGGGTCATTGGACGGTACAGACATTTGGGGAACCCCTGTGTCCGGTTATGGGGACGTCACCAAAACTCGTAAATTTGGATATTCTGGCCAGTTTTTTATGCTATTGCTCACTAATTTTGAGACGAGGGGCGACCCGAACGTTTGCGGAACCTAGGGTTCCGGTTAAGGGGACGTCGTCAAAACTCGCAGATTTGGCATATTCTCGTAGTTTTCTATGTTATTACTCACTGATTTTGGGTCCCGGGGCGATATAAACATTCGGGGAATTCCGGGGTCCGTTTTAGGGGACATAGTGAAAACTCAAAGATTATTTCCATTCGTGTCAGTTTTCTATGCTATTACTCACCGATTTTGAGTCCCGGGGCGATACAAACATTCAGAGAACTCCGGGGTCTGGTTATGCGGACCTCGTCAGAACTCAAAGATTGTGTCCATTCTCGCGAGCTTTCTAGGCTATTACTCACCGATTTTGGGTCCTCGCGCGATCTGAACGTTTGGGGAACCCCGGGCTCCGGTTACGGGGACCTCGTAAAAACTCGCATATTTGGTACATTCTGTCCAGTTTTTATGCTAATAATCACAGATTTTGGGTCTTGGGGCGATCTGAACGTTTGGGGAACCTAGAGTCCAGTTACAGGGACGTCATTAAAACTCGCAACTTTGGCATATTCTTGATATTTTTCTATGCTATTACTCACTTATTTTGAGTCCCATAGCAATAAGAACGTTAGGGTAACTCCGGTATCCGGTTACGGGGACGTCGCCAAAAATCACTGATTTTTGTGCCCGTGGCGATAGAAACATTCGGGGAACTCTGGGGTCCGTTTTTGGGGCCGTCGTGAAAACTCGTAGAATTGGTCCATTCTCGCGAGTTTTCTATGTTATTACTCACCGATTTTGGGTCCTGCGGCGATCTGAAAGTCTGGAGAATCCCGCGGTCCAGCTACGGGGACCTCGTCAAAACTCGCATAATTGGTCCATTCTGGCCAGTTTTCTATGCTCATAATCACAGATTCTAGGTCCCGGGGCGATTTGGACATTTGGGGAACCCAGAGTCCATATAGGGGGACGACATGAAAACTTGCAGATCTAGCATATTCACGCTAGTTTTCTATGCTATTACTAAATGATTTTGGGTCCTGAGGCGATACAAACATTCAGAGAACTCTGGGATCCGGTTACGGGGACCTCGTCAAAACTCAGAGATTGTGTCCATTCTCGCAGTTTTCTATGCTATTCTCTCCGATTTTTGGTCCTCGCGCGATCTGAACGTTTGGGGAACCTCGGGGTCCACTTATGGGGATGTCATGAAAACTCACAGAATTGGCATATTATGGCCAACATTTTTTTGTGCAATTATTCACTGATTTTGGGTCATTGGACGATACGGACGTTTGGAGAACCCTTGTGTCCGGTTATGGGGACGACACCAAAATCGCAGATTTGGCATATTCTGGCCAGTTTTCTATGCTATTGTTCACTGATTTTGATTCCTCGGGCGATCCGAACGTTTGGGGAACCTCGGGTTTCGGTTAAGGGACGTCGCCACAACTCGCAGATTTGACTTATTCTGGCTAATTATCTATGCTATTACTCACTGATTTTGGGCCCTGGGGCGATAAAAACATTCGAGGAACTCCGGGGTCCGTTTTAGGGGACATAGGAAAACTCAAATATTGCGAGTTTTCTATGTTATTACTCACCGATTTTGGGTCCTGTGGCGATGTGAAAGTCTGGAGAACACCGAGGTCCAGCTACGGGGACCTCGTCAAAACTCGCATAATTGGTCCATTCTGGCCCGTTTTCTATGCTAATAATCATAGATTGTGGGTCCTAGGGCGATCTTAACGTTTCGGGAACCGATAGTACAGTTACGGGGACAACATGAAAACTTGCAGATCTGGCATATTCACGCTAGTTTTCTATGCTATTACTCAATAATTTTGGGTCCCGAGTCGATACAAACATTCAGAGAACTCCGGGATCCGATTACGGGGACCTCGTCAAAACTCACGGATTATGTCCATTCTCGCAGTTTTCTACGCTATTACTCACCGATTTTGGGTCCTGGCGTGATCTGAACGTTTGGGAACCCCGGGGTCCCGTTATGGGGATGTCATGAAAACTCCCAAAATTGGCATATTATGGCCAATTTATTGTGCTATTATTCACTGATTTTGGGTCATTGGACGGTACAGACGTTTGGGGAACCCCTGTGTCCAGTTACGGGGACGTCACCAAAACTCGCAGATTTGGCATATTCTGGTGAGTTTTTTATGCTATTGCTCACTACTTTTGAGTCGTGGGGCGATTCGAACGTTTGGGGAACCTCGGGTTCCGGTTAAGGTGACGTCGCCAAAACTCGTAGATTTGTCATATTCTGGCTAGTTTTCTATGCTATTACTCACCGATTTTGTGTCCCGGGCGATAGAAAGATTCGGGGAACTTCGGGGTCCGTTTTAGGGGACATAGTCAAAACTCAAAGATTGTGTACAAGCTTGCCAGTTATCTACGCAATTACTCACTGATTTTGAGTCCACGGGCGATACAAACATTCTGAGAACTCCGGGGTCCGGTTACGGGGACCTTGTCAAAACTCACAGATCGTGGCTATTCTGGCAGCTTTGTATGCTATTACTCACCGATTTTGGGTCCTGACGCAATATGAACGTTTGGGGAACCCCGGGTTCTGGTTACGGGTGTTGGAAATATGCCCTAGAGGCAATAATAAAATGGTTATTATCATATTTCCTTGTTCATGATAATCGTCTATCGTTCATGCTATAATTGTATTAACAGGAAACAGTAATACATGTGTGAATGAATAGATCACAATGTGTCCCTAGCAAGCCTCTAGTTAGCTAGCTCGTTAGTCAATAGATGATCATGATTTCCTGATCATGGACATTGGATGTCATTGATAACGGGATCACATCATTGGGAGAATGATGTGGTGGACAAGACCCAATCCTAAGCCTAGCACTAGATCGTATTGTTCGTATGCTAATGCTTTTCTAATGTCAAGTATCTTTTCCTTCGACCGTGAGATCGTGCAACTCCCGGATACCGTAGGAGTGCTTTGGGTGTATCAAACGTCACAACGTAACTGGGTGGCTATAAAGGTGCACTACGGGTACCTCCGAAAGTGTCTGTTGGGTTGGCACGAATCGAGATCGGGATTTGTCACTCCGTGTGACGGAGAGGTATCTCTGGGCCCACTCGGTAGAACATCATCATGAGCTCAATGTGACTAAGGAGTTAGTCACACGATGACGTGTTACGGAACGAGTAAAGAGACTTACCGGCAACGAGATTGAACAAGGTATAGGTATACCGACGATCGAATCTCGGGCAAGTTCTATACCGACAGACAAAGGGAATCCTATACGGGATTGATTGAATCCTTGACATCGTGGTTCATCCGATGATATCATCGTGGAGCTAGTGGGAGCCACCATGGGTATCCAGACCCCGCTGATGGTTATTGGCCAGAGAGGTGTCTCGGTCATGTCTGCCTGTCTCCCGAACCCGTAGGGTCTACACACTTAAGGTTCGATGACGCTAGGGTTATAGGGAATTGTTATACGAGATTACCGAAAGTTGTTCGGAGTCCCGGATGAGATCCCGGACGTCACGAGGAGCTCCGGAACGGTCCGGAGGTAAAGATTGATATATAGGACGGATGGTTTCGGACACCGGAAGTGTTTCGGGCATCACCGGTAACGTACCGGGACAACCGGGACCACCGGAGGTGGTCCCGGGGGACCACCGAAGGGGGGCTGCGACCCCAAGAGGTAATATGGGCTAAGTGGGGGTGGGAACCAGCCCCTAGTTGGGCTGGTATGCCTCCCCACTCAGCCCATGGCGCAGGGGAAAGGAAAAGAGGGGGGGAACCCTAATTTAGGTAGGCCTTAGGCCCACCAGAGGGGTGCGCCACCCCTCCCCCTTGCCCTGGCCGCCACCCCTTCCCCATCTGAGGGCTGCCGCACCCCTTAGGGGTGGGAACCCTAAGGGCTGCGCCCCCTCCCTCTTCCCCTATATATAGATGAGGTCCGGGGCTGTTTGAGACACGGTTTAATCTCTCTCTCGCAGCCCTGCTTCTCTCCCTCCTCCTCTCTGCCGGCGCTTTGGCGAAGCCTTGCCGGGAGACCTCGTCTCTCCACCAACACCACGCCGTCGTGTTGCTGGTCTTCTTCCCCAACCTCTCCCTCCTCCTTGCTGGATCAAGGTGCGGGAGACGTCACCGGGCTGCACGTGTGTTGAACGCGGAGGTGTCGTTGTTCGGCACTAGATCGGAATCGCTGCGAGTACGACTCCATCAACCGCGTTCTAGCAAACGCTTCTGCTTAGCGATCTTCAAAGGTACGAAGATGCTCTTACCCCTCTCTCGTTACTGCTCTCTCCATAGGAAGATCTGAACATGCGTAGGAATTTTTTTGAATTTAAGCTACGTTACCCAACAGTGGCATCCGAGCCAGGTTTTCTATGCGTAGATTCTATGCACGAGTAGAACACAAAAGTTGTGGGCGATGGTTTGTCAATTTGCTTGCCGTTACTAGTCTTATTCTTTTCCGGCGGTATTGTGGGATGAAGCGGCCCGGACCGACCTTACACGTACGCTTACGTGAGACTGGTTCCACCGACAAACATGCACATCGTGCATAAAGGTGGCTAGCGGGTGTCTGTCTCTCCTACTCTAGTCGGATTGGATTTGATGAAAAGGGTCCTTATGAAGGGTAAATAGCTTTGGCATATCATCGTTGTGGCTGTCCCGTAGGTAAGAAGGCGTTCTTGCTAGAAACCCAAATCAGCCACGTAAAACTTGCAACAACAATTAGAGGACGTCTAACTTGTTTTTGCAGGGTTTGACATGTGATGTGATATGGCCAAAGTTGTGATGTTGCATGTATGATGTATGAGATGATCATCTTATTGTAATAGGTTTCACGACTTGCATGTCGATGAGTATGACAACCGGCAGGAGCCATAGGAGTTGTCTTAATTTATTGTATGAGATGCAACGCCATGTGCTTGCTACTTTTACTTCATTGCTAACGGTTAGCCATAGTAGTAGTGATAGTAGTAGTTGGCGTGACGACTTCACGAAGACACGATGATGGAGATCATGATGATGGAGATCATGGTGTCACGCCGGTGACGATGATGATCATGCGATGCCTGAAGATGGAGATCGAATGAGCAAAGATGATAATGGCCATATCATGTCACTATATGATTGCATTGTGATGTTTATCATGTTTTACATCTTATTGCTTAGAACGACGGTAGCATAATAAGATGATCCCTCCTAAAATTTCGAGAACGTATTCCCCTAAGTGTGCACCGTTGCGAAGGTTCGTTGTCTCGAAGCACCACGTGATGATCGGGTGTGATAGATTCTAACGTTCGCATACAACGGGTGTAAGCCAGATTTACACACGCAAAACACTTAGGTTGACTCGACGAGCTTAGCATGTACAGACATGACCTCGAATACAAGAGACCGAAAGGTCGAACATGAGTCGTATGGTTGAATACGATCAGCATGAAGTTGCTCACCATGGTGACTAGTCCGTCTCACGTGATGATCGGACACGGGTTAGTCAACATGGATCATGTATCACTTAGATGACTAGAGGGATGTCGATTTAAGTGGGAGTTCATACTTAATTTGATTAAATGAACTTAATTGTCATGAAATTAGTATAGAAGTTGTCTTTATGAATATTGTAGATGTCCAACGTCAACCTCAACTTCAACGCATTCCTAGAGAAAAACAAGCTGAAAGATGATGGTAGCAACTATGCGGACTGGGTTCGCAACCTGAAGCTCATCCTTGAAGCAGCTAAAAAGGCTTATGTCCTTAATGCGCCGCTAGGTGACCCTCCCGCTCCCGCAGCAGCGCAGGACGTTCTAAACGTCTGGCAAGCACGGAGTGATGACTACTCTCTGGTCAGGTGTGGCATGTTATACAGTTTAGAAACGGGGCTCCAAAGACGTTTTGAGCAACACGGGGCATATGAGATGTTCCAAGAGCTGAAGCTAGTTTCTCAAGCTCATGCCCGTGTCGAGAGATATGAAGTCTCCGACAAGTTCTTCAGCTGTAAGATGGAGGAGAACAGTTCTGTCAGTGAGCACATACTCAAAATGTCTGGGTTACACGGTCGTCTGACTTCACTTGGAGTCGAACTTCCGGATGATGCTATCATTGACAGAATCCTCCAGTCTCTCCCACCAAGCTACAAAGGCTTTGTGCTTAACTACAACATGCAAGGGATGGAGAAAACCATTCCCGAGTTGTACTCAATGCTCAAGTCTGCAGAGGTAGAAATCAAGAAGGAGCATCAAGTGTTGATGGTCAACAAGACCACTAGTTTCAAGAAAGGCAGGGGTAAGAAGAACTTCAAGAAAGACGGCAAAGCTGTTGCCGCGCCCGGCAAGCCAGATGCCGGGAAGAAGAAAAAGAACGGACCCAAGCCTGAGACTGAGTGCTTCTACTGCAAGGGAAAAGGTCACTGGAAGCGGAACTGCCCCAAATACTTAGCGGACAAGAAGGCCGGCAACGTTAAAGGTATATGTGATATACATGTTATTGATGTGTACCTTACCAGTGCTCGTAGTAGCTCCTGGGTATTTGATACCGGTGCTGTTGCTCACATTTGCAACTCAAAGCAGGAACTGCGGAATAAGCGGAGACTGGCCAAGGACGAGGTGACGATGCGCGTCGGGAATGGTTCAAAGGTCGATGTGATCGCCGTCGGCACACTACCTCTACATCTACCGTCGGGATTAGTTTTAAACCTTAATAATTGTTATTTAGTACCAGCTTTAAGCATGAACATTGTATCAGGGTCTTGCTTAATGCGAGACGGCTACTCATTTAAGTCAGAAAATAATGGTTGTTCTATTTATATGAGTGATATGTTTTATGGTCATGCTCCGCTGGTGAATGGTTTATTCTTGATGAATCTCGATCGTGATGTTACACATATTCATAGTGTGAGTACCAAAAGATGCAAAGTTGATAACGATAGTCCCACATACATGTGGCACTGCCGCCTTGGTCATATCGGCGTTAAGCGCATGAAGAAGCTCCATACTGATGGACTGCTAGAGTCTCTTGACTTTGAATCATTTGACACATGCGAACCGTGCCTCATGGGCAAGATGACTAAGACTCCATTCTCAGGAATAATGGAGAGAGCCACCGACTTACTGGAAATAATACATACTGATGTGTGTGGTCCAATGAACGTTGAAGCTCGCGGTGGTTATCGTTATGTTCTCACTCTCACCGATGATTTGAGTAGGTATGGGTATATCTACTTGATGAAGCACAAATCTGAGACGTTTGAAAAGTTCAAGGAATTTTAGAATGAGGTTGAGAATCCACGTGACAGAAAAATAAAATGTCTACGATCTGATCGTGGAGGAGAATATTTGAGTCACGAATTTGGCACACACCTAAGAAAGTGTGGAATCGTTTCACAACTAACGCCGCCTGGCACACCGCAACGCAACGGAGTGTCTGAACGTCGTAATCGCACCGTATTAGATATGGTACGATCTATGATGTCTCTCACCGACTTACCGCTATCATTTTGGGGATACGCATTAGAAACTGCAGCATTCACTTTAAATAGGGCACCGTCTAAATCCGTTGAGACGACACCGTATGAACTGTGGTTTGGCAAGAAACCTAAGTTGTCGTTTCTTAAAGTTTGGGGCTGCGATGCTTATGTGAAGAAACTTCAACCAGAAAAGCTCGAACCCAAAGCGGAGAAATGCGTATTCATAGGATACCCTAAGGAAACTATTGGGTATACCTTCTATCTTAGATCCGAAGGTAAAACCTTTGTTGCCAAGAACGGATCCTTTCTAGAGAAAGAGTTTCTCTCGAAAGAAGTAAGTGGGAGGAAGGTAGAACTTGATGAGGTAATTACACCCCCTCTCGAACAGGAAAGTAGCGCAGCGCAAGAAGTTGTTCCTGTGGTGCCTACACCGACTGAAGAGGAAGTTAATGATGATGATCATGAAGCTTCGGATCAAGTTACTACTGAACCACGAAGGTCCACAAGGGTACGCTCCGCACCAGAGTGGTACGGCAACCCAGTGATGGAAATCATGTTGTTAGACAACGGTGAACCTTCGAACTATGAAGAAGCGATGGCGGGCCCGGATTCCAACAAATGGCTTGAGGCCATGAAATCCGAGATAGGATCCATGTATGAGAACAAAGTATGGACTTTGGTGGACTTGCCCGATGAACGGCGAGCCATAGAAAATAAATGGATCTTCAAGAAGAAGACTGATGCAAACGGTAATGTAACCGTTTACAAAGCTCGACTTGTCGCAAAGGGTTTTCGACAAATTCAAGGAGTTGACTACGAAGAGACTTTCTCTCCCATAGCGAAGCTGAAGTCAGTCCGAATCATGTTAGCAATTGCCGCCTTTTATGATTATGAAATTTGGCAAATGGACGTCAAAACAGCGTTCCTTAACGGGAATCTTAAGGAAGAGTTGTATATGATGCAACCAGAAGGTTTTGTCGATCCTAAAGGTGCTAACAAAGTATGCAAGCTCCAGCGCTCCATCTATGGGCTGGTGCAAGCATCTCGGAGTTGGAACATTCGCTTTAATGAGGTGATTAAAGCGTTTGGGTTCATACAGGTTTACGGAGAAGCCTGTCTGTACAAGAAAGTGAGTGGGAGCTCTGTAGCTTTCCTCGTACTTTATGTGGATGACATATTATTGATGGGGAATGATATAGAGATGTTGGAGAGCATAAAGGCCTATCTGAACAAGAGTTTTTCAATGAAGGACCTTGGAGAAGCTGCATACATATTAGGCATCAAGATCTATAGAGATAGATCGAGACGCCTCATAGGTCTTTCGCAAAGTACATACCTTGACAAGATACTGAAGAAGTTCAATATGGAAAACTCAAAGAAAGGGTTCTTGCCAGTTTTGCAAGGTATGAGATTGAGTAAGACTCAGTCGCCGACCACGGCACCAGATAGAGAGAAGATGAGTTCTGTCCCCTACGCTTCAGCCGTGGGCTCTCTAATGTATGCCATGTTGTGTACCAGACCTGATATAAACCTTGCGATAAGCTTGGTAGGAAGGTACCAAAGTAATCCCGGTGCGGAACACTGGACAGCAGTCAAGAATATCCTTAAGTACCTGAAAAGGACTAAGGAAATGTTTCTCGTTTATGGAGGTGACGAAGAGCTCGTCGTAAAGGGTTACGTCGATGCTAGCTTCGACACAGATCCGGATGACTCTAAGTCACAAACCGGATATGTATATGTGTTGAATGGTGGGGCGGTGAGCTGGTGCAGCAGCAAGCAAGAAGTCGTGGCAGCATCTACATGTGAAGCGGAGTACATAGCTGCTTCAGAAGCGGCTCATGAAGGAATTTGGATGAAGGAGCTCATCACCGACCTTGGAGTGGTTCCAAGCGCGTCGGGTCCTATGACACTCTTCTGTGATAACACTGGAGCCATTGCCATAGCCAAAGAGCCCAGGTTTCACCGAAAGACGAAGCACATCAAGCGCCGCTACAACTCCATCCAGGACCATGTCCAAACTGGAGTGATAGATATTTGTAAAGTACACATGGATCTGAATATTGCAGACCCGTTGACTAAACGTCTTCCACGAGCAAAACATGATCAGCACCATAATGCTATGGGTGTTCGATACATCACAATGTAACTAGATTATTGTCTCTAGTGCAAGTGGGAGACTGTTGGAAATATGCCCTAGAGGCAATAATAAAATGGTTATTATCATATTTCCTTGTTCATGATAATAGTCTATCGTTCATGCTATAATTGTATTAACAGGAAACAGTAATACATGTGTGAATGAATAGATCACAATGTGTCCCTAGCAAGCCTCTAGTTAGCTAGCTCGTTAGTCAATAGATGATCATGATTTCCTGATCATGGACATTGGATGTCATTGATAACGGGATCACATCATTGGGAGAATGATGTGGTGGACAAGACCCAATCCTAAGCCTAGCACTAGATCGTATTGTTCGTATGCTAATGCTTTTCTAATGTCAAGTATCTTTTCCTTCGACCGTGAGATCGTGCAACTCCCGGATACCGTAGGAGTGCTTTGGGTGTATCAAACGTCACAACGTAACTGGGTGGCTATAAAGGTGCACTACGGGTACCTCCGAAAGTGTCTGTTGGGTTGGCACGAATCGAGATCGGGATTTGTCACTCCGTGTGACGGAGAGGTATCTCTGGGCCCACTCGGTAGAACATCATCATGAGCTCAATGTGACTAAGGAGTTAGTCACACGATGACGTGCTACGGAACGAGTAAAGAGACTTACCGGCAACGAGATTGAACAAGGTATAGGTATACCGACGATCGAATCTCGGGCAAGTTCTATACCGACAGACAAAGGGAATCCTATACGGGATTGATTGAATCCTTGACATCGTGGTTCATCCGATGATATCATCGTGGAGCTAGTGGGAGCCACCATGGGTATCCAGACCCCGCTGATGGTTATTGGCCAGAGAGGTGTCTCGGTCATGTCTGCCTGTCTCCCGAACCCGTAGGGTCTACACACTTAAGGTTCGATGACGCTAGGGTTATAGGGAATTGTTATACGAGATTACCGAAAGTTGTTCGGAGTCCCGGATGAGATCCCGGATGTCACGAGGAGCTCCGGAACGGTCCGGAGGTAAAGATTGATATATAGGACGGATGGTTTCGGACACCGGAAGTGTTTCGGGCATCACCGGTAACGTACCGGGACCACCGGGACCACCGGAGGTGGTCCCGGGGGACCACCGAAGGGGGGCTGCGACCCCAAGAGGTAAGATGGGCTAAGTGGGGGTGGGAACCAGCCCCTAGTTGGGCTGGTATGCCTCCCCACTCAGCCCATGGCGCAGGGGAAAGGAAAAGAGGGGGGGGAACCCTAATTTAGGTGGGCCTTAGGCCCACCAGAGGGGTGCGCCACCCCTCCCCCTTGCCCTGGCCGCCACCCCTTCCCCATCTGAGGGCTGCCGCACCCCTTAGGGGTGGGAACCCTAAGGGCTGCCCCCTCCCTCTTCCCCTATATATAGATGAGGTCCGGGGCTGTTTGAGACACGGTTTAATCTCTCTCTCGCAGCCCTGCTTCTCTCCCTCCTCCTCTCTGCCGGCGCTTTGGCGAAGCCTTGCCGGGAGACCTCGTCTCTCCACCAACACCACGCCGTCGTGTTGCTGGTCTTCTTCCCCAACCTCTCCCTCCTCCTTGCTGGATCAAGGTGCGGGAGACGTCACCGGGCTGCACGTGTGTTGAACGCGGAGGTGCCGTTGTTCGGCACTAGATCGGAATCGCTGCGAGTACGACTCCATCAACCGCGTTCTAGCAAACGCTTCCGCTTAGCGATCTTCAAAGGTACGAAGATGCTCTTACCCCTCTCTCGTTACTGGTCTCTCCATAGGAAGATCTGAACATGCGTAGGAAATTTTTTGAATTTAAGCTACGTTACCCAACAACGGGGAGCTCGTCAAAAATCGCATTTTTCTTACATTCTGACCAGATTTCTATTAGAATAATCACAGATTTTGGGTCCTCGGGCGATGTGAACGGTTGGAGAACCCAGAGTCCAGTTACGGGGACGTCATCAAAACTCACATATTTGGCATATTCTCGATATTATTCAATGCTATTACTACCTTATTTTGGGTCCCGGAGCAATACGAACGTTCGGGGAACTCCAGTACCCGGTTACGATGATCTCGTCAAAGCTCGCAGATTTTGTCCATTCTGGTCAGTTTCTATGCTACTACTCACTGATTTTGGGTCCCGGGGCGATAGAAATATCCGGGGAACTCCGGGGTCCGTTTTTAGTGATGTCGTCAAACTCGCAGAATTGGTCCATTCTCGCGAGTTTTCTACGTTATTACTCACTGATTTTGGATCTTGCGGCGATCTAAAATCTGGAGAACCCCGGGGTCCAGCTACGGGGACCTCGTTAAAACTCGCATAATTTGTCGATTCTGGCTAGTTTTTATGCTAAAATTACAGATTCTGGGTCCTCGGGCGATCTCAACGTTTGGGGAACCCAGAGTCCAGTTATGGGGACGATGTGAAAACTTGCACATCTGGCATATTCACGCTAGTTTTGTATGTTATTACTCAATGATTTTGGCTCCCGAGGCGATACAAACATTCAGAGGACTCCGGGATCCGGTTACGGGGACCTCGTCAAAACTCAAATATTGTGTCCATTCTCGCAGTTTTCTATGATATTACTCACCGATTTTGGGTCCTAGCGCGATTCGAACGTTTGGGGAACCCCGGGGTTTGGTTATGGGGATGTCATGAAAACTCGCAGAATTGGTATATTACGGCCTTTTTTTGTGCAATTATTCACTCACTTTGGGTCGTTGGACGATATGGACGTTTGGGGAACTCCTGTGTCCGGTTATAGGACGTCACCAAAACTCGCAGATTTGGCATATTCTAGCCAGTTTTTTCTGCTATTACTCACTGATTTTGAGTCCCAGGGCGATCCGAACGTTCGGAGAACTCCGGTGTCCGATTACGGGGAACTCGTCAGAACTAACAAATTGTGTCCATTCTGGCCAGCTTTCTATGCTATTACGCACCGTTTTTGGGTCCTGACGCGATCTGAACATTTGGGAAACCCTGGAGTCCGGTTACGGGGACCTCGTCAAAACTCGCATATTTGGTACATTCTCGTCAGTTTTCTATTCTAATAATCACGGATTTTGGGTCCTCGGGCGATCTGAACATTTGGGGAACCCAGAGTGTAATTAGAGGGACGTCATCAAAACTCGCAGATTTTGCATATTCTTGATATCCTTCTATGCTATTACTCACTTATTTTGGGTCCTGGGGCAATACGAACGTTCGGGGAACTCCGGTATCCAGTTACGATGACCTCGTCAAACCTCACAGATTTGGTCCATTTTGGCTAGTTTTCTATGCAATTACTAACTGATTTTGGGTCCAGGGGCGATAGAAACATCCGGGGAACTCCGGGGTCCATTTTGGGGATGCTGTGAAAACTAAAAGAATTGGTCCATTTTCGCGAGTTTTCTATGTTATTACTCACCGATTTTGGGTCCTTCGGCGGTTTAAAAGTCTGGAGAACCCCGGGGTCCAACTACGGGGACCTCGTCCAAAATCGCATAATTGGTCCATTTTGGCCAGTTTTTAATGCTAATAATCACAAATTTTGGGTCCTCGGGTGATCCGAACGTTTGGGGAACCCAGAGTCCAGTTACGGGGACGACATGAAAACTTGCAGATTTGGCATATTCACACTAGTTTTCTATGCTATTACTCAATGATTTTGGGTCCCGAGGCGATACAAACATTCGGAGGACTCCGGGATCCGGTTACAGGGGACTCGTCAAAACTCACAGATTGTGTCATTCCTCACAGTTTTCTATGCTATTACTCACTGATTTTGGGTCCTGACGTGATTTGTACGTTTGGGGAACCCCGGGTCCGGTTATGGGGATGTCATGAAAACTCGCACAATCGGCATATTATGGCCAATTTTTTGTGCTATTATTCACCGACTTTGGGTCATTGGACGATACGGACGTTTGGGGAACCCCTGTTACCGGTTATGGGGACGTCACCAAAACTCGCAGATTTGGCATATTCTGGCCAGTTTTTATGCTATTTCTCACTGATTTTGAGTCCTGGGGCAATCCCAACGTTTGGAGAACCTCGTGTTCCGGTTAAGGGGACGTCGCCAAAACTCAAAATTTGGCATATTCTGGCTTGTTTCTATGCTATTATTCACTGATTTTGGGTCCGGGGGCGATAGAAACATTCGGGGAACTCCAGGGTCCGTTTTAGGGGACATAGTGAAAACTCAAAGATTGTGTCCATTCTTGTCAGTTTTCTATGCTATTACTCACTATTTTGAGTCCCGGGGCGATGGAAATATTCGGAGAACTCTGGGGTCCGGTTACGGGGACCTCGTCTGAACTCACAGATTGTGTCCATTCTGGGCAGCTTTCTATGCTATTACTTACCGATTTTGGGTCGTGGCGCGATCTGAACGTTTGGGGAACCCCGGGGTCCGGTTATGGGGACCTCGTAGAAAATCGCAGATTTGGTACATCCTGGCCAGTTTTCTATGCTAATAATCAGATATTTTGGGTAATGGGGCGATCTGAACGTTTGGGGAACCCACAGTCTAGTTACGGGACGTCATCAAAACTCACAAATTTGGCATATTCTTGATATTCTTATATGCTATTAATCACTTATTTTGGGTCCCGGAGCAATACGAACGTTCGGGGAACTATGGTATCCGCTTACGATGACCTCATAAAACCTCGCAGATTTGGTCCATTTTGGTCAGTTTTCTATGCTACTCACTTATTTTGGGTCACGGGGCGATAAAAATATCCGGGGACATCGTCAAAACTCGCATATTTGGTCCATTCTGGCTAGTTTGCTATGCTAATAATCATAGATTCTGGGTCCTGGGCTGACCTGAACATTTCGGGAACCAGGAGTCTAGTTTTGGGGACGACATGAAAACTTGCAGATCTTGCATATTCACGCTAGTTTTCTATGCTGTTACTCAACGATTTTGGGTCCCGAGGCGATACAAACATTTGCAGACCTCATCAAAACTCACGGATTATGTCCATTCTCATAGTTTTCTATGCTATTACTCACCGATTTTGGGTCCTCGCGCGATTTGAACTTTTGGGGAACCCCGGGGTCCCGTTATGGGATGTCATGAAAACTCGCAGAATTGGCATACTATGGCCAATTTTTTGTGCTATTATTCACTGATTTTGGATCATTGGACGGTACACACGTTTGGGGAACCCCTGTGTCCAGTTATGGGGACGTCACCAAAACTCGTAGATTTGGCATATTCTGGATAGTTTTTTATGCTATTGGTCACTGATTTTGAGTCTTGGGGAGATCCAAACGTTTGGGGAACCTCGGGTTCCGGTTAAGGGGACGTCGCCAAAACTCGTAGATTTGTCATGTTCTAGCCAGTTTTCTATGTTATTACTTACTGATTTTTGGTCCCAGGACGATAGAAACATTCGGGGAACTCCGGGGTCAGTTTTAGGGAACATACTCAAAACTCAAAGATTGTGTCCATTCTTGTCAGTTTTTAATGCAATTAGTCACTGGTTTTGAGTCCAGGGGCGATACAAACATTCGGAGAACTCCGGGGTCCGGTACGGGGACCTCGTTAAAACTCACATATTTGGTACATTCTGTTTAGTTTTCCATTCTAATAATCATAGATTTTGGGTCTTGCGGCGATCTGAACGTTTGGGGAACCCCGGGTTCCGGTTACGGGGACTGCAACTGCAATAAAAGACCTTCCAACGGCGCCAGAAATACTTCTGACGTTTGCTGGGTATCCCTGGCAATGGCGCCAGAAATAGGCACATCGACGGGAGAATACTTGGCTTGATCTTTCTGCTGCGGCTACGCCTTAAGGGACTTCCTAGGCAAGTATGCAAAGGATTTCCCCCATGGCCTTGGAGCCTTGCGTTGGTGTTCCCTCGAAGCGGAAAGGGTGATCTAGCACAACGACGGTAAGTATTTCCATCAGTTTGAGAACCAAGGTATCAATCCGGCGGAAGAGTATCTCAAGATCCTGCACAAACACAAAAACTTGCACCCAACGCTATGAAGGGGTTGTCAATCCCTTATAGATTGTTTGCCAAGTGAGAACTGACAGCAACAAAGTAACAAAGCAAAGTAAAAGCGGAGTTGTAAATGATGGATGTGAATAGACCCCGGGGCCGTAGTGTTTACTAGTGGCTTCTCTCATGAAAGCAAGTAGACGTTGGGTGAACAAATTACTGTCGAGCAATTGATAGAAGTGTGCAGAGTCGTGACGATATCTATGCAATGATTATTTCTATAGGCATCACGTCCGAAACAAGTAGACCGATACTGTCTGCATCTACTACTATTACTCCACACGTCGACCGCTATCGAGCATGCATCTAGTGTATTAAGTCCATAAGAACAGAGTAACGGCTTAAGCAAGATGACATGATGTAGAGGGATAATCTCAAACCAATGATAAACCCCCCATCTTTTGACCCTTGATGGCAACTGCTTGATGTGTGGCTTGCTGCCCCTACTGTCACTCGGAAAGGTCACCACATGGAAGAACCCAAAACCAAGAACTTCTCCCATTGCAAGAATCATAGATCTAGTTTGCCAAACAAAACCCAAGACTCAGAGAGACTTACAAGGATATCAAATCATGCATATAAGAAACCAACAAAGACTCAAATATATATCATAGATAACTTGATCACAAGTCCACAATTCATCGGATCTCGAGAAACACACCGCCAAAGAAGATTACATCGGATAGATCTCCATGAAGATCATGGAGAACTTTGAATTGAAGATCCAAGAGAGAGAAGAAGCCATCTAGCTACTAACTACGGACCCGTAGGTCTGAAGTGAACTACTCACGAGTCATTGGAGGGGCAATGATGATTATGAAGAAGCCCTCCACCTCCAAAGTCCCCTCCGGCAGGGCGCCGGGAAGGGTCTCCAGATGAGATCTCGCGGAAACGGAAGCTTGCGGCGGTGGAAAAGTATTTTCGAGGCTCCCTTGTTTTTTTGCGGAATATTTGGGAATATATTGGCGCAAGATCTAGGTCAGGGGGCGGCCAGGGTGGCCACAAGCTTGCTCACCGCCGCCCCCCTGGTGGCGTGTTGGCAGCTTGTGGGCTCCCTGGGGCCCACCTGGCTTGGCCCAAAGGCTTCCTGGTCTTCTTTCGTTCGGGAAAAAATCATTTCGGGGTTTTTATTCTGTTTGGACTCCGTTCCAAAATCAAATCTGAAAAGAGTCAAAAACACGGAAAAACAGGAACTGACACTTGGCACTGAATTAATAAGTTAGTCCCAAAAGGATATAAAAAGGTATATAAAACATACAAAGAAGGCAAGATAACAGCATGAAACCATCAAAAATTATAGATACGTTTGAGACGTATCAGGGACCTCGTCAAAAATCGCATATTTGTTACATTCTGATCAATTTTCTATTCTAATAATCACTGTTTTTGGGTCCTCGGGCGAGGTGAACGTTTGGGGACCGAGAGTCGAGTTACGGGGACGTCATCAAAACTCGCAGATTTGGCGTATTCTCGATATTCTTCTATGCTAATACTCACTTATTTTGTGTCCCGGAGCAATACGAACGTTCGGGGAACTCCGGTACCCGGTCACGATGATCTCGTCAAAGCTCGCAGATTTGGTCCATTCTGGTTAGTTTTCTATGCTATTACTCATTGATTTTGGGTCCCGGGGCGATTGAAATATCCGTGGAACTCCGGGTCCATTTTTGGAGATGTCGTGAGAACTCACAGAATTGGTGCATTCTCGCGAGTTGTCTAGGTGATTACTCACCGATTTTGGGTCCTGCGGCGATCTAAAAGTCTGGAGAACCCCGGGTCCAGCTATGGGGACCTTGTCAAAACTCGTATAATTGGTCCATTCTGGCCAGTTTTGTATGCTAATAATCACAGATTCCGGGTCCTCGGGTGATCCGAACGTTTGGGGAACCTAGAGTCCAGTTACGGGGACGACATGAAAACTTGCAGATCTGACATATCCACGTTAGTTTTCTATGCTATTACTCAATGACTTTGGGTCCCGAGGCGGTACAAACATTCGGAGGACTCCAGGATCCGGTTACATGGGCCTCGTCAAAACTCACAGATTGTCTCCATTCTCGCAGTTTTCTATGCTATTACTCACTGATTTTGGGTCGTGACGCGATTTGAACGTTTGGGGAACCCCGGGGTCCGGCTATGGGGATGTCATGAAAACTCACAGTATTGACATATTATGGCCAATTTTTTGTGCTATTATTCACGGACTTTGGGTTCTTGGACGATACGGACGTTTGGAGAACCCCTGTTACCGGTTATGGGGACGTCACCAAAACTCACAGATTTGGCATATTCTGGCTAGTTTTTATGCTATTTCTCACTGATTTTGAGCCCTGGGGCGATCCAAACGTTTGGAGAACCTCGTGTTCCGGTTAAGGGGACGTCGCCAAAACTCACAAATTTGGCATATTCTGGCTAGTTTGCTATGCTATTACTCACTGATTATGGGTCCCGGGGCGAGAGAAATATTCGGGGAACTCCGGGGTCCGTTTTAGGGGACATAGTGAAAACTCAAAGATTGTGTCCATTCTTTTCTGTTTTCTATGCTATTACTCACTATTTTGAGTCCCGGGGCGCTGCAAACATTCAGAGAACTCTAGGGTCTGGTTAGGGGGACCTCGTCAGAACTCACAGATTGTGTCCATTCTGGCCAGCTTCCTATTCTATTACTTATCGATTTTGGGTCCTGGCGCGATCTGAACGTTTGGGGAACCCCGGGGTCCGGTTATGGGGACCTCATCAAAACTCTCATATTTGGTACATTCTTGCCAATTTTCTAAGCTAATAATCACAGATTTTGGGTAATAGGTCTATCTGAACGTTTGGGGAACCCAGAGTCCAGTTACGGGGACGTCATCAAAACTCACAAATTTGGCATATTCTTGATATTATTCTATGCTATTAATCACTTATTTTGGGTCCCGGAGCAATACGAACGTTCGGGGAACTATGGTATCCGCTTACGATGACCTCATCAAACCTTGCAGATTTGGTCCATTCTGGTCAGTTTTCTATGCTACTCACTGATTTTGGGTCACGGGGTGATGGAAACATCCGCGGAACTCCGGGGTCCGTTTTTGGGGACGTCGTGAAAACTCGTAGAAATGGTCCTGCGGCGATCTGAAAATCTGGAGAACCCTGGGGTCCAGCTACAAGGACCTCGTCAAAACTCGCATAATTGGTCCATTATGGCTAGTTTTCTATGCTAATAATCATAGATTCTAGGTCCTCGGGCGACCTAAACATTTCGGGAACCAAGAGTCTAGTTATGGGGACGACAAGAAACTTGCTGATCTTGCATATTCACGCTAGTTTTCTATGCTATTACTCAATGATTTTGGGTCCTAAGGCGATACAAACATTTGGAGAACTCCGGGATCCGGTTATGGGGACCTCGTCAAAGCTGAGAGATTGTATCCATTCTCGCAATTTTATATGCTATTACTCATCGATTTTGGGTCCTGGCGCGATCTGAACGCTTGGGGAACCCCAGGGTCCAACTATGGGTTGTCCTGAAAATTCGTAGGATTGGCATATTATGGCCAGTTTTTTATGCTATTTCTCACTGATTTTGAGTCCTGGGCGATCCGAACGTTTGGAGAACCTCATGTTTCGGTTAAGGGGGCGTCGCCAAAACTCACAAATTTGGCATATTCTGGCAAGTTTTCTTTGCTATTACTCACTGATTTTGGGTCCCGAGGCGATAGAAACATTCGGGGAACTCCGGGGTCCGTTTTAGGGGAAATAGTTAAAACTCAAAGATTGTGACCATTCTTGTTAGTTTTCTATGCTATTACTCACTGATTTTGAGTCCCGGGGCGATACAAACATTCAGAGAACTCCGGGGTCCGGTTGCGGGGACCTCGTCAGTACTCACAGATTGTGTCCATTTTGGCCAACTTTCTATGGTATTACTCATCGATTTTGGGTCCTGGCGCGATTTGAACGTTTGGGGAACCCCGGCGTTCGGTTATGGGGAACTCGTCAAAACACGCATATTTGGTACATTCTGGCCAGTTTTCTGTGCTAATAATCACACATTTTGGATCGTGGGGCGATCTGAACGTTTGTGGAACCCAGAGTCGAGTTAAGTGGACGTCATCAAAACTCGCAGATTTGGCATATTCTTGATATTTTTATATCCTATTAATCACTTATTTTGGGTCCCGGAGAAATACGAACGTTCGGGGAACTCCGTTATCCGGTTACGGGGACGTCGCTAAAACCCGCAGATTTGGCATATTCTGGCCAGTTTTCTATGCTATTACGCACTGATTTTGGGTCCCCGGGCGATAGAAATATCCGGGGAACTCTGGGATCCATTTTTGGAGACGTTGTGAAAACTCGCATAATTGGACCATTCTCGCGAGTTTTCTATGTTATTACTCACGATTTTACGTCCTCCGGTGATCTGAAAGTCTGGAGAACCCCGGGGTCCAGCTACGGGGACCTCGTCAAAACTCGCATAATTGGTCCATTTTGGCCAGTTTTATATATAATAATCACAGATTCTGGGTCGTGGGGCGATCTGAACGTTTGGGGAACCCGAGTCCAGTTACGGGGACGCCATGAAAACTTGCAGATCTGGCATATTAACGCTAGTTTTCTATGCTATTCCTCAATAATTTTTGGTCCCGAGGCGATACAAACATACGGAGGACTCCGGGATCCGGTTACGGGGACCTCGTCAAAACTCATGGATTATGTCCATTCTCGCAGTTTTCTATGCTATTACTCACCGATTTTGATAATCGCGCGATCTGAAAGCTCGCAGAATTGGCATATTATGGCCAATTTTTTGTGCTATTATTCATTGATTTTGGGTCATTGGACGATACACACGTTTCGGGAACCCATGTGTCCGGTTATGGGGACGTTACCAAAACTCGCAGATTTGGTATATTCTGGCCAGTTTTCTATGTTATTGCTCACTGATTTTGAGTCGTGGGGCGACCGAACGTTTGGGGAACCTCGGGATCCGGTTAAGGGGACGTCGCCAAAACTCGTAGATTTGTCATATTCTGGCTATTTTTAATGCTATTACTCATTGATTTCGGGTCCCGGGGCGATAGAAACATTCGGGGAACTCCGGGGTCCGTTTTAGGGGACATAGTATAATCAAAGATTGTGTCTATTCTTGTCAATTTTCAATGCAATTACTCACTGATTTTGAGTCCCAGGGCGATAGAAACATTCGGAGAACTCCGGTATCCAGTTACGGGGACCTTATCAGAACTCACAGATTGTGTCCATTCTGGACAACTTTCTATGCTATTACTCACCAATTTTGGGTCGTGGCGCGATCTGAATGTTTGGGGAACCCTGTGTTCCGGTTACGGGGACCTCATCAAAAATCGCATATTTGTTACATTCTGACGAGTTTTCTATTCTAATAACACATATTTTGGGTCCTGGGGCGATCTGAACATTTGGGGAACCCAGAGTCCAGTTATGGGGGCGTCATCAAAACTCACAGATTTGGCATATTCTCGATATTCTTCTATGCTATTACTCACTTACTCGCAGATTTGGCATAATCACAGATTCTGGGTCCTCGGGCGATCCGAACGTTTGGGGAACCCAGAGTCTAGTTACGCGGATGACATGAAAACATGCAGATCTGACATATTCATGCTAGTTTTCTATGCTATTACTCAATGATTTTGGGTCCCGAGTCGATACAAACAATCGGAGGACTCCGGGATCCGGTTACAGGGGCCTCGCAAAAACTCACAGATTGTGTCCATTCTCGCAGTTTTCTATGCTATTACTCACTGATTTTGGGTCCTCACGCGATCTGAACGTTTGGGGAACCCCGGGGTTTGGATATGGGGATGCCATGAAAACTCGCAGAATTGGCATATTATGGCCAATTTTTTGTTCTATTATTCAGTGACTTTGGGTCATTGGACGATACAGACATTTGAGGAACCCCTGTTACTGGTTATGGGGACGTCACCAAAACTCGCAGATTTGGCATATTGTGGCCAATTGTTTATGCTATTTCTCACTGATTTTGAGTCTTGGGGCGATCCAAACGTTTGCCGAATCTCGTGTTCCGGTTAAGGGGACGTCGCCAAAACTCACAAATTTGGCATATTCTGGCTAGTTTTCTATGTTATTACTCACTGATTCTGGGTCCCGGGGCGATAGAAACATTCGGGGAACTCCGGGGTCCGTTTTAGGGGACATAGTAAAAACTCAAAGATTGTTTCCATTCTTGTAAGTTTTCTATGCTATTACTCACTATTTTGAGTCCCGGGCGATGCAAACGTTCGGAGAACTCTGAGTTCCGGTTACGAAGACCTCGTCAGAACTCACAGATTGTGTCCATTCAGGCCAGCTTTCTATGCTCGTACTTACCGATTTTGGGTCCGGGCGTGATGTGAACGTTTGGGGAACCCCGGGGTCCGGTTATGCGGACCTCGTCAAAACTCGCATATTTGGTACATTCTAGCCAGTTTTCTATGCTAATAATCACAGATTTTGGGTAATGGGGCGATCTGAACGTTTGGGGAACCCAGAGTCCAGTTACAGGCACGTCATCAAAACTCACAAATTTGGCATATTCTTGATATTCTGGGGCGATAGAAACATCCGGGGAACTCCGGGGTCCGTTTTTGGGGACGTCGTAAAAACTCCTAGAAATGGTTCATTCTCGTGAGTTCTCTATATTATTACTCACCGATTTTTGGTCCTGCGGCGATCTGAAAGTTTGGAGAACACTGGATCTAGCTATAGGGACCTCATCAAAACTCGCATAATTGGTCCATTATGGATAGTTTTCTATGCTAATAATCATAGATTCTGGGTCCAGGGGCGACGTGAACATTTCGGGAACCAAGAGTGTAGTTACGGGGACGACATGAAATATTGCAGATCTTGCATATTCAAGCTAGTTTTCTATGGTATTACTCAATGATTTTGGCTCCCGAGGCGATACAAACATTTGGAGAACTCTGGGATTCGGTTACGGGAACCTCGTCAAAACTCACAGATTGTGTCCATTCTCATAGTTTTCTATGTTATTACTCATCGATTTTTGGTCGTGGCGCGATCTGAACGCTTGGGGAACCCCAGGGTCCGGCTATGGGGATGTCATGAAAACTCATAGAATTGGCATATTATGGCCAATTTGTTGTGCTATTATTCACTCATTTTGGTTCATTTGACGATACACACGTTTCGGGAACCCATGTGTCCGGTAATGGGACGTCACCAAAACTCGCCGATGTGGCATATTCTGGCCAATTTTTTATGCTATTGCTCACTGATTTTGTGTCCTGGGGTGATCCGAACGTTTGGGAACCTCGGGTTCAGGTTAAGGGGACGTCGCCAAAACTCGCAGATTTGGCATATTCTGGCTAGTTTCTATGCCATTACTCACTGATTTTTGGTCCCGGGGTGATAGAAACATACGTGGAACTACATGGTCCGTTTTAGGGGACATAGTGAAAACTCAAAGTTTGTTTCCATTCTTGGCCGTTTTCTATGCTATTACTCACTGATTTTGAGTCCCGAGGCGATACAAACGTTCGGAGAACTCCGGGGTCCAGTTACGGGAACTCGTCAGAACTCACAGATTGTGTGCATTCTGGCCAGCTTTCTGTGCTATTACTCATCGAATTTGGGTCCTCGCGCGGTCTGAACATTTGGGGAACCCCGGGTCTGGTTATGGGACCTCGTCAAAACTCGCATATTTGGTACATTCTGGCCAGTTTTCTATGCTAATAATCACAGATTTTCGGTCCTCGGGCGATCTGAACGTTTGGGGAACCCAGAGTCCAGTTACAGGGATGTCATCAAAACTCACAGATTTGGCATATTCTTGATATTCTTCTACGGTATTACTCACTTATTTTTGGTCCCGGAGCAATACGAATGTTCGTGGAACTCCGGTATCCAGTTACGATGACCTCGTCAAAGCTCGCAGATTTGGTCCATTCTGGTGAGTTTTCTATGCTATTACTCACCGATTTTGGGTCCCGGGGAGATACAAACATCTAGGTATCTATGGGGTTACTGGGACCTCGTCAAAAGTCACATATTGTGTCCATTCTGGCTAGTTTTCTATGCTATTAGTCATCGATTTTGGTACCTGGCGCGATGTGAATGTTTGTGGAACCTCGGGGGTCCGGTTATGGGGACGTCATGAAATCTTGCAGAATTGGCATCTTATGCATAGTTTTCTTTGCTATTATTCACTGATTTTGGGTCATGGAATGATACAGGCGTTCGAGGAACTCCGGGATACGACTACGGGGACCTCATCAAAACTCGCAGTTCTGGTCCATTCTGGACAGTTTTCTATGCTATTACTCACCGATTTTGGGTCCTGGCGCGACGTGAACGTTTGGGGGACCCCGGTGTCCGGTTACGGAGACCTCATCAAAACTCGTAGATTTGGCATATTCTAGCTAGTTTTCTTGCTAGATTTGGTAGATATTTCGTCCTCGGGCGATGTGAACGTTTGGGGAACCCAGAGTCCAGTTACGGGGACACCATCAAAACTCGCAGATTTGGCATATTCTTGCTATTCTTCTATGCTATTACTCACTAATTTTGGGTCCTGGGCGATAGAAATATTCCGGGAACTCCGGGGTCCGTTTTTGGGGACATCGTAAAAACTCATAGAGTTGGTCGATTCTCGCGAGTTTTCTATGTTATTACTCACTGATTTTGGGTCGTGCGGCGATTTCAAAGTTCTGGCATATTCTAGCTAGTGTTCCATGCAATTACTCACTTATTTTGGGTCCCGGAGCGATACGAACGTTCAGGGAACTCGAGTATACGATTACGATGACCTCGTCAAAATTCACAGATTGTGTCCATTCTTGCCAGTTTTCTATGCTATTACACACTGATTTTGGGTCCTGGCGCGATTTGAACGTTTGGGTAACCTCGGGGTCCGGTTATGGGGACATCATGAAAAATCGCAGAATTAGCATAGTATGACCAGTGTTTTGTGCTATTATTCACTGATTTTGGGTCATTGGACGATATGAACATTTAGGGAACTTCGAGATCCGGCAACGGGGACCTCTTCAAAACTCGCTGATTTGGTCCATTCTGGCCAGTTTTCTATGCTATTACTCACTAATATTGGGTCCTGGGGTGATCCGAACATTTGAGAAACCCTGGTGTCCGGTTATTGGGACGTCGTCAAAACTCGCAGATTTGGCATATTCTGGCCAGATTTCTATGCTATTACTCACTGATTTTCGGTCTCAGGGCGATAGAAACATTCGGGAAGTTCTGGGGCCCGACTTCGGGGACCTCGTCAAAACTCGCATAATTGGTCCATTCTCGCGAGTTTTCTATGTTATTACTCAACCACTACAAGAAATATGCTAACTCGTGACTTCAATATTGGTCATCGAATGGTCATTGATTTCCATCTGTGACCTTTTTGCGACCAAAAAGAGATGGCCAAAAGCCGAGGGTCTCTAATGAACTATAACGACCTTTCTGCTGGAATTTTGTGACCAAAAAAGTTCGTATGTTTAACAACCAATATTTTGGTCGTTAGAAATCCGCCGAGGCCACGTCGGAGCCAATGTTGCAAGCTGACATGGCAAAGTTACGACCCAATTGGATTGGTTCAAGATAAGAATCGGTCGGTGCAGTTCGATGTTTTACATGTGCCGAGCCCAACAATTCAACCTTTTTATATTTTTTTCCTATTAATTTTCACCAGCTACATGGGTCGGGCTCAATATGTTAGTCCTTTCAATTTTGGGTTGTGGCCTTTTACATTCTATTGATTTTCATTTTTTGCCATTTTATTTTGGTACTGGTCCCACTAGTTAGATTGATCCCACATGTCATGCTGATCTCATAATTCAAATCCACACCATAATCTTGTAATTTGTCAAACAATTTTCATAAGTCGGTACCCCTTGTGAGGTTTCCATTTCATAGGTATACAAATCACATACAAAATCAATATTTTGAACACATCACGAAACAAATGAAATTCATCAAAAAACAACACTGAATTATTCTATTAAAACCTAGATATTCTAGTCTTCGTTGGGTAGGGCTTCCTGGCTTCATACTTCCATCTTTCGTTTAGGCCTGAAGCTCCTGGAAAAGTGGAATCACCACATTTTTAAGTAAGAGCTATAATACAAGAATTGATAAAGACAAGGCAGAACAACAAGTAATTCTCATGACGACCTCTCTAAAAAAACTGCGTCGAGCTAGCATGACTCCTAGCCAACACTCGTGGTTAATAAAATACACCATGGAACAAAGGTGCTCCTGATGTAGCAGATTGAAATAAGAAAGGAGTCTCCATTTCTATTTGTCTAAGCTGAAGAGACAAAGTCTCGGCATTTTGAAACAGTATGGATCTCTATATTTCGATATGGTCATTCATATCAAAGGGTTTGAATTCAAATACATCAAATAAATAGAATTTAAATGCCAAGTAATATGCAATCCCCAACACAACATAAAAAATTCTGTGTTTCTAACCTCTATTGACAACATTCTCTAGCAAGAACATATTGATTGAATTGAAAGCAATCACAAAGTCTGCAACCTAGTATTTTTAGAGCTGCTGAAATCATCATAGAGAAACTAAAAATTATATTCACTCCATATGACAGCAAATCCCCTACCTGACTAAACTGACAGGTGCACAAATTACTAGTAAGCTGGCTGCTAATTAATTCGCTCCATATGACAGTAAATCTAAGAAGTAGCAATCTATTCATCCAACAATGTAATATATAAGGAGTTGCAATAAATAACTACAGGCATACAACAACTCATAATGGCAGTAGAGCGAACTACATGTTACCATAGTTACCGAACCATGTATTTCACAATACATGTAGTAACACAAGACACATGATACCTAAACAAAAAATATTCATTCAAGAGACTAAAATTTATACATGCATTCCCAAATTCATATGCCCGCATGCCTCAACGTAGTAAACAATAAGCATGATACGTAGTAAAAATTTGACACAACCTAAACTGTAATCAACCTATGCAGCCTTTCAACTAGAGTTTAACCATAAAGTAGAGGAAATAGGAAGCATGCGCACTGGCCTGAGAACTCTACCTGGTTCTGCTAGAAACTTGTGAGTGATAATATACTTATCATGTTGCCCTGAACGGACCTCCGAGGAAACAATCTGCATACGCAATCATCATATAAAAATGATTCCCATCTGGTCATCATTTGTAATATCCAGAAAAGTGGTACTAGTTGTAGTAAATCTTAAATAGGTAAAATGAACCTGAAATTCGGGAGGACACGCATCTCGCCCTACACGAGCATTTCGTTTGAAATCCAATTCACTATTCCAAAATCGGATTAGAAGAACACATACTGTATTTCTTTCTTTTAATCTTTTTGTGTTAGAAACACAAGGTAGCACTATTGTTATTCCGAAAATGGTACTCACGGAAACGGCCTCACCTTGGAGGAGGACGTGCTCCCGGACTTGGACCTCTGGAATGCGGCGCCGGCGCCAGCCACCGGCTCGTCGTGCGCCAACCCCACCGTCACGGCCGCCTCACGACAACATCCGCCCGCGCCCGCGCCCGACGCCACCGGCCTCGGCCTCGGCTCTTCGCCATCGCCGTCCGTGGACACGTGCACGTAGAGACGGAGGGCCAGCGCCGCTTGGCGGGATGTCAAAGGGGTCATAGTACACGGTGCCCCACCCGTCGGCCTCGAGGATTTCGTCGCAGCCGTCATCGTTGGGCGGCACCTCGTTGACCCACCGCACGTAGCGCCCCGACGACGCCTAATACGTCTCCAACGTATCTATAAATTTTGATGGTTCCATGCTATTATCTTGTCAACTTTGGATGTTTTGTATGCATGAATATGCTACTTTATATGTTTTTTGGTACTAACCTATTAACTCAGTGCCAAGTGCCAGTTTCTGTTTTTTCCGTGTTTTTGACCTTTTTCAGAGGAGAATATTAAACGGAGTCCAAACGGAATAAAACCCGTGGAATGATTTTTTCCATAACAGAAGATACATAGGGGACTTGAGAACCAAGGCAAAGGACCCCAGGGGAGGTCACAAGTCCCCTAGCCGCGGCCTGGGGGCGCCTAGCAGGCTTGTCGCCCCCCCGTGGCTCCTTTGCCCTACTTCTTCCTCCTATAAATACTCTAAAAATCCAAAACTGCCGGAGAGAGCCACGAAAATACTTTTCCGCCGCCGCAAGCTTCTGTCTGCGCAAGATCCCATCTGGGGCACGTTCTGATGCCCTGCCGAAGGGGGGATTCGGACACAGAGGGCTTCTTCATCAACATCATTGCCTCTCCGATGATGCGTGAGTAGTTCACCACAAACCTTCGGGTCCATAGCTAGTAGCTAGATGGCTTCTTCTCTCTCTTGGATCTTCAATACAAAATTCTCCATGATCTTCATGGAGATCTATCCGATGTAATCTTATTTTGCGGTGTGTTTGTTGAGATCCGATGAATTGTGGATTTATGATCAGATTATCTATGAATATTATTTGAGTCTCCTCTGATCTCTTATATGCATGATTTCGTATCCCTGTAATTCTCTTCGAATTGTGGGTTTCATTTGGCCAACTTGATTTATAAATCTTCCAATGGGAGAACTGCTTGGTTTTGGGTTTATACCGTGCGGTGTCCTCACCCAGTGACCGAAGGGGTAGCGAGGCACGCATCCTGTTGTTGCCATCAAGGGTAAAAAGATGGGGTTTATATCTGTTGCCTGAATTTATCCCTCTACATCATGTCATCTTGCTTAAGGCGTTACTCTGGTTGGTATGCCTGAATTTATCCCTCTACATCATGTCATCTTGCTTAAGGCGTTACTCTGTTTGGTATGAACTCAATACACTAGATGCATGCTGGATAGCGGTCGCTGTGTGGAGTAATAGTAGTAGATGTAGAGAGTATCGGTCTACTTGTCTCAAACATGATGCCTATATGTATGATGATTGCCTTAGATATCATCATGACTTTGCGTGGTTCTATCAATTGCTCGACAGTAATTCGTTCACCCACCGTAATATTTGCTATCATGAGAGAAGCCTCTAGTGAACACTATGGCCCCCATGTCTACTTCACATCATATTTTCAGCTCTACACTTTTACTTTGTTGCACTTTCCACCTTCAGATCTCACCTTGCAATTAATCATGAAGGGATTGACAATCCCTTTATAGCATTGGGTGCAAGTTTGTTTGTTTTTATGCAGGTACATTGGTGACTTGTCTTGATACTCCTACTGGATTGACACCTTGGTTCTCAAACTGAGGGAAATATTTACTGCTACTGTGCTGCATCACCCTTTTCTCTTCAAGGGAAAAACCAACGAAAGTCAAGAATACTTATGCAGGTAGCAAGAAGAATTTATGGCGCCGTTACCGGGGAGTATCAAGTCGAGAATAGTCTCCCTTCAACGTATCAATTTCTGGCACCGCGGACTATTCTAAGTGAATCTTATCCAAGTAACTATTGCAAACTCGTCTCTTGCATCTACTTTTTTTGCCTTTTGCCTCTCGTTTTCCTCTCCCCACTTCTGAAAAACAAAAAATTACAATTTTTTTTTTGCCTTTTTTGTTCTCCCTTTTCTTTCGTTTGCCTTTCCTTTGCTTGTGTGCTATGTGCCTTCAATATGCTTGCACCTTTTCTTGCTAAGTATCTCTTGATATGGATCCTCATCCACTTGCTAATCTTTTGAAGAGATCCAATTATGTTGAACCAATTGCTAGTGAGTTATGTGCACTAGATTTTCTCTATGTAGTTTTGCTTGAGATGTGTGAATCTGAAAATTTTGATGAAGAAATTCATGAAGTGATTCACGAGGGCTTCTTGAATGAAAAGCATGACTGCAATGGTTTCACTATGAATTCTATTAATGTCAATCATGCTAAAAATATGCAAAAACCCTAAGCTTGGGGATGCTAGTTTTGCTATGTCCACTACTTGCTGCAATGATCATGATTGGGGTGATGATTTTTCTTATGATCTTGAAAATTTGTTTAAGCCTCATGATGAATATGATATTTTCAATAATATTGAAAGTGGGTTTGGAGAAGTCATGAGTTTAGTTGATGATAATCCCACTATTTTTGAAGAGCGTCAACTTTGCATGCATGTGGATCATGAAAAGAATATCCTATATGATAGCTATATTGTTGAATTTGAATATGATCCCACATGTAATTATCATGAGAGAGGAAAATATTGTGGTAGAAACTTTCATGTCACTAAATTACCTCTCGTTATGTTGAGATGGATATTGTCTCTTTCTTCTTCCTTCCATATGGTAGCTATTGGTTGTCTTGATAATTTGTTTTCCTACAAAATGCTTATGCATAGGAAGTATGTTAGACATAGATATGTTTTTCACATGCTTTATGATGCTCTCGTTATGCTTCAATTCTTGTCTTTCGTGTGAGCATCATTGAATTAACAATGCCTAGCTAAGGGCGTTAAACAATAGCGCTTGTTGGGAGGCAACCCAATGAATTTATCTTTGCTTTTTTGCTTTCTGTTTTTTTGTGTCCACACCATCATAATTCTGTTATGATTGTGTTTTTGTGTTTGTTTTTGTGTTTGAGCCAAGTAAAACCTTTGTGACTAGTTTTGGTGATGGTTGTTTGATCTTGCTGAAAAAGACAAAAACTTTGCGCTCACAAATTATTTTTAATTCCTATACAGTAAGAGATTTTGAGTTGATTCTTTTTGCAGCTGGTTGATATGCCAATTGCCCTAATTGTCATAATGTTTCAGAATTTTTGAGATACCAGAAGTATACGAAGTATACAAATTGCTACATACTGGTCTGTTTTTGTTGTGTTGATTGCTTATTTTGATGAAACTATGGATAGTATCAGGGGGGGGGGTACTAGCCATGGAAAACTGAGAATACAGTAATCTAACATCAATCTAAATAGAAATCAAGTTTACTACAGTACCTAAAGAGTTGGTAGTTTGTTTTCATATGCTAATGATATCACGAGTTTCTGTTTAAGTTTTGTGTTGTGAAGTTTTCAAATTTTGGGTGATGTTCTCAAGGACAATGGGATAAAGAGTGGAAAGAGCTCAAGCTTGGGGACGCCCAAGGAATCCCAAGCCAAATTCAAGGACACCAAAAAGCCTAAGCTTGGGGATTCCCCGGGAAGGCATCCCCTCTTTCGTCTTCAATCCATCGGTAACGTTACTTGGAGCTATATTTTTATTCACCACATGATATGTGTTTTGCTTGGAGTGTCGTGTATTATAGGAGTATTTTCGTTTTGTCATGTCACAATCATCCTTGCTGCACACCTTTTTGATAGAGACATGAACTCATCGTGAATTTTCTAGAATACTCATTGAGCTTCACTTATATCTTTTGAGTTAGGCAATTTAGCTCGCATGTGCCTCACTTATATCTTCTGAGCTAGATAACTTTGCTCTAGTGCTTCACTTAAATCTTTTTAGAGCACGGCGGTGTCATATTTTGAAGAAATTAAAACTCTCGATCTTCACTTAGATCTTTTTGAGAGTGCTCTCTCTAAGTAACTTGGTAATTGGCGTGTGCTATGAAAGTAGTCCTAAGGATGATAGGCATCCAAAGAGGATATAATAAAAACTTCCATATTCAAGTGCATTGATTAGTAAGAGAAGTTTGATTCCTCACAATTACGTTTTGAGATATGTATTTGGTAATATTAGATTTATGTTAGTCGGGTGTTGTGAATCTAGAAATACTTGCGTTCAAGTTAGTGATTCCCGTAGCATGCACGTATGGTGAACCGCTATGTTAGGAAGTCGGAGCATAATTGATTTATTGATTGTCATCCTTTGTGTGGCGGTCGGGATCGCGCGATGGTTAACACCTACCAACCCTTCTCCGAGGAGTATGCGTTTAGCACTTTGTTTCGATTACTAAAAAAAACTTTCGCAATAAGTATATGAGTTCTTCATGACTAATGTGAGTCCATGGTATAGATGTACTTTCACCTTCCACCATTGCTAGCCTCTCTAGTGCCGCGCAACTTTCGGCAGTGCACAAACCCACCATATACCTTCCTCAAAACAGCCACCATACCTACCTATTATGGCATTTTCATAGCCATTCCGAGATATATTGCCATGCAACTCCCACCGTTCCATCTCATGACTTTGCCGTCACTTTCATATTGCCATTGCATGATCGTAAGATAGCTAGCGATATGTTTCAACGTCATACGCTAAGCTAGATCGTTGCACATCCCGGTACACTGTCGGAGGCATTTCCTATAGAGTCATCATTGCTCTAAGTATTGAGTTGTGAGTAAATAAAAGTGTGATGATCATCATTATTAGAGCATTGTCCCATGTGAGAAAAAAAATGAAAGAGGCCAAAGTTGCCCACACTAAAAAAATATGAAAAGAGGCCAAAGAGCCCAAACAAAAAAATGAGAGAAAAGAGAGAAGGGACAATGCTACTATCTTTTTCCACACTTGTGCTTCAAAATAGCACCATGTTCTTCATGATAGAGAGTCTCTTGTTTTGACACTTCCATATACTAGTGGGAATCTTCATTATATAACTTGGCTTGTATATTCCAATGATGGGTTTCCTCAAAATTGCCCTAGGTCTTTGTGAGCAAGCAAGTTGGGTGCACACCCACTAGTTCTCTTTTTGAGCTTCCATACACTTATAGCTCCACAGCATCCGTTGCATGGTAATCCCTACTCATTGACATTGATATCTATTGATGAGCATCTTCATAGCCCGTTGATACGCCAAGTCAATGTGACCATCTCCTCCTTTTTGCCTCACAACCTCCACCACACTCTATTCGACCTATAGTGCTATATCCATGGCTCACGCTCATGTATTGCGTGAGAGTTAATTTTTTTTGAGAAAGTAAGAGTGCAAAAACAATTACTTGGCCAATACTGGGGTTGTGCATGATTTAAATTCGTTGTGTGGGGATGATGGAGCATAGCCAGACTATATGATTTTGTAGGGATAACTTTCTTTGGCCTTGTTATTTCAAAGTTCACGATCACTTTGCTAGTTTGCGTGAAGTATTATTGTTTTCATGTCAATAGCGAACTATTGTTTTGAATCTTACGGATCTGAACATTCATGTCACAAGAAAGAAGTTACAAAGGACAAATATGTTAGGTAGCATTCCACATCAAAAATTCAGTCTTTATCACTTCCCTACTCGAGGACGAGCAGGAGTTAAGCTTGGGGATGCTTGATACGTCACCAACGTATCTATAATTTTTGATGGTTCCATGTTATTATCTTGTCAACTTTGTATGTTTTGTATGCATGAATATGCTATTTTATATCTTTTTTGGGACTAACCTATTAACTCATTGCCAAATGCCAGTTTCTGTTTTTTCTGTGTTTTTGACTTTTTTCAGAGGTGAATATTAAACGGAGTGCAAACGGAAAAAAACCTACAGAATGATTTTTTCCATAACAGGAGATACGTAGGGGACTTGAGAACCAAGGCAAAGGACCCCAGGGGAGGTCACAAGCCCCCTAGCCACGGCCTAGGGGGCGCCTAGCAGGTTTGTGGCCCCCCCGTGGCTCCTTTGCCCTACTTCTTCCGCTTATAAATTCTCTAAAAATCCAAAACTGTCGGAGAGAGCCACGAAAATACTTTTCCGCCGCCGCAAGCTTTTGTCTCCGCAAGATCCCATCTGGGGCACGTTCTGGTGCCCTACCGGAGGGGGGATTTGGACACGGAGGGCTTCTTCATCAAGACCATTGCCTCTCCGATGATGCGTGAGTAGTTCACCACAGACCTTCGGTCCATAGCTAGTAGCTAGATGGCTTCTTCTCACTCTTGGATCTTCAGTACAAAGTTCTCCATGATCTTCATGGAGATCTATCCGATGTAATCTTCTTTTGCGGTGTGTTTGTCGAGATCCGATGAATTGTGGATTTATGATCAGATTATCTATGAATATTAATTGAGTCTCCTCTGATCTCTTATATGCATCATTTCGTATCCTTGTAATTCTCTTCGAGTTGTGGGTTTCATTTGGCCAACTTGATCTATAATTCTTGCAATGGGAGAAGTACTTGGTTTTGGGTTCATACCGTGTGGTGTCCTCACCCAGTGACAGAAGGGGTAGTGAGGCACGCATCGTGTTGTTGCCGTCAAGTGTAAAAATATGGGGTTTATATCTATTGCATTAATTTATCCCTCTACATCATGTCATCTTGCTTAAGGCGTTACTCTGTTTGTTATGAACTCAATACACTAGATGCATGCTGGATAGCAATCGATGTGTGGAGTAATAGTGGTAGATGCAGACACTATCGGTCGACTTGTCTCGGACGTGATGCCTATATGTATGATCATTGCCTTAGATATCATCATGACTTTGCGCGGTTCTATAAATTTCTCGACAGTAATTCGTTCACCCACCATAATATTTGCTATCATGAGAGAAGCCTCTAGTGAACACTATGGCCCCCGGGTCTACTTCACATCATATTTTCAGCTCTACACTTTTACTTTGTTGCACTTTCCACCTTCAGATCTTACCTTGCAATTAATCGTGAAGGGATTGACAACCCCTTTATAGCATTGGGTGCAAGTTTGTTTGTTTTTGTGCAGGTACATTGGTGACTTGTGTTGATACTCCTACTCGATTGATACCTTGATTCTCAAAGTGAGGGAAATACTTACTGCTACTCTGCTGCATCACCCTTTCCTCTTCAAGGGTAAAACCAATGCAAGCTCAAGAGGTAGCAACACCTTCAACCGCATCGCACCTCCAGGCGGCCCTTCTTATCCTCCATCAGGTCCCACGACAAGCGTCCATCACCGGCCGACTATTGTATGCTCCGACTGCAAAACCTAACCCTAGCATGTAAGGAGGAGGGGGGACGCCATGGCCGCGCCTGGGCTGGTGGTTCTAGGCCGAGGTGAAGGTGAGGGGAAGGGTAGAGGGTGGGTGGTGGAGATGAGGTCAATGGTGGGCTGCGGCGGTGGTAGGAATCAAGGGTTGGAGGGAGGGGAGAAGAGATAAGCGGGGCAGAGGTGGGGCGACGGGGCGTCTTGATCGTATTTAGAGCGTGGGAGAGATTGGAAGGGTGGGTGGGTGGTTAGGGTTTCCATTTGTCGGGAGAAGCTTCGCTGCTCGATGCACGCGTAATGAATGGCTCATATCGCGTGTGTTGGGGTGCTCTGCGTAAAGGCGATTCATCGCGTCCCATTGGGTGACTAACTATTCTTATCGAGATCTCTGAAATTTTTCAAATAAACTACAAAATATTTGTTGCAATACGGTCGAAGACAAGACACAGATGACATTCAATTGCAGGACGCTGTCTATCGTCTGTGTACCAAGTCAAATTTCCCCCGATTCAGTAGGAACCGGGTCAAATTTGAACTGCAGCTGCATCATAGATTGATTTTGATTTTCTTGAAAAATCATTTCTAGGTACAAAAGTATCCATTTAATCACATAAAGACCGTACAATTACAAAGATTCAACCAATAGCTAGGAACATACATGCCCGTCGTTTTGATCGCATTTCGAAATGGGCATGCAAATTTAAAAAAAATTCAAAAAATTGTAAAACCTTCGCATTGTGTCATTATATGAGACCAAGTTATGACGAAAAATAATAAACATGTAATACGGAAATTACTTTTAAAAAGTGTTCATATAAATGAGCTATCATGTGCGAAGATTCATGGCTTTCAAGCCAAATGATCAATCTTATGGCCACATCCATGGTATAGTTTTTTCAAATGTTCCCATATTGTGCACAAGGGTGCATATTGGGATGACAAACAATGTTGACGAAGGAAGTTTTCATTTTCTTTGTACGGGAAATTCATTTTCCATTTTTCGAGTACCCAAAATGAGTTTTTTTAGTAAATGACCTACCATATATTTGTTGCAAAATTGGATCAAATAATATTTTTTAAATATTAGGCCATATTTAATGTACAATTGACTAAATGGTTGGGTGTCAAAAGCTTTTATCCACCTCTCATGAAAAAGACAAATGTTCGTCGAATCAGGTGGAAGCGGTCAAATTTGAACTACATGTGCATTATAGTTTGCTCTTTATTTTCCCCAAAAATAATTTATAGGTACACAATTATATATTTGATCATAGAAACACCAATTTTTTCAAAGATTCAACAACTAGCTATGAACGGTCATACCCGCATTTTGAAATGGGCATGAAAAATTGTAAAACAATTCATAAAATTGGAAAAACTTCGCGTTGTGTCATCATATGTGACAAAGTTACTAGGAAAAATAATAAACTTGTAATACAATAATTATTTTTAAAAAGTGTTTTAGAAATGACCTATCATGTGTGAAGATTGATCGCTTTCAAGCCAAATGATTAATCTTATGGCGACATTCATGGCATAGTTTGTTGAAATGATCTAATATTATGAACAAGGGTCCATATTGGAATGGCAAACAATGTTGGTTAAGGAACTTTTCGTTTTCCTTGTATGAAAAACTTATTTTCCATTTTTCAATTGCCCAAAATGAGTTTTCACTACTAGAAAAAAGGCTGTTAGTGACGCACCTATTTTGGCTATTAATGGCGCACTATAGGTGCGCCACTATTATCACGCCACTACTAATAAATAGTAATGGCGCACCCCTGGTGCGCCATTACTATCTCAGACACTAATGGCGCGTCACCTGGTGCACCTGTACTATCCGAGACACTAATGGCGCAACACCTAGTTCGCCACTAAAGTGAAATTTGGTGCGCCACAACTATGAATATTATGATTTTTTTTTGCTTTTCTGATACTTGCACAGGTTACAAAATACATTATAGCACAGAATATAAACAACACAACATATAAACAACTGATTTATCGAATACAATAGAAGATTAGCCTCTGAATACAATTCATCATATTAGTCTCCGAATTCAAAATAATGAACAAAGTTAGAACATTACAAGTCTCAAGACCGCGAGTAGCGAGTTTGTCTTCACATTACAAGTCGATATCTAAACTACCATCACATAGAAGACGGTTGCGGTCACGATGAGAATCATCGTGATGAAAATGATCTTCATCCGGTTCCTCCTCCGCTCCCTCGTCTCTTCCGCTAGATAGCGCGCGTATTTAGCTGCCGCCTCCATCCTAGTGGTGTACCCTTTGTAACTGTTACCGCTGAAACGGTGAACCTGTCTCCGACACTCCTCCCAGTCGTCGTAGACTCCGGGAACCTCACCCTTGTACATGACATACAACGACATCTCTATGCACTAGACAAACAAAACGTTAGTAGCAATTCACAGATAATATATAAGCAATATATAAGTATGCAACAAAAGGATCGAAAGAGAAAAGCAACACATTAATAGCACGATTCATGGTCCTACTAATATATAGCATCGACTACATATAAGTTGAACGACTGTCCAAACAAAAGAGACATACAAGTTCATTAAAGTTTAATTACAACATGAGCTAATCGATATTTCAGAACTACATAGCATCAGTACTTTCGACTCGACTCAGGGACCGGAGCATGGATGAAGCCGCCGTCTTTCGTGATGGTCATGAATGTGCGGTCGTTGTCAGCATGTATTTGTAGCGTTGTGTCAATTTCACTGTTGGACGGTTGAAAGTTTAGGAAGAACTGCCCCGATCTAGGAAGGACATCTTGATAGATGATTTCCGCAAACTCCGACAGGATGCGACAGAATTCTTGTCTGATGTCCTTGTCCTGGATTGCCGACAAGCGTGCGGCCCATTCTTTGAGATCATTTGGTAGCATACGGTGATGCTGGTCCCGTACGATCGCCCGCATGTGATGGAGGGCGTAGTAGGCATCCTTCTGACTTCCAGGCGGCTGCTTGACGCAGGGGAATGTCGTTACGTGGGTGAACAAGTGCTTGTCGTATCTAACAATTGGCCTCTTGAAGGTGCCTCCAGATTTGGCGTAGCCGGGGAGGACATCATCAAGAACTTTCTTGATATTTGTGTAGTCTTTCTTCGACTGACGATCCGAGTCAAAATACGTGGCCATGGAATATTTCGGGCTTAAGAGGATGAGTGTGCAATGTGTGTCACTGCACAAAACACGGAACGTTAGAAAAAAAGAACAATCGAAATCTAAGAAATCATATGTTACGGGGCGATGAGGGTATGAATTACTCGGAAAAGTAAGGCACGAGGAAGTTATCCTTATCTGCGTTCGCCAGAATGACGCCTTCGAGGTGTGAACTCGCGACTTGCCGGTCCCCAGCGCTGCCCAAGAGCTTGGCACACATGTAGAAGGGGTTGACTATCACGATGTTCGGGGTCTTGTCTCTAATGATCCGCATCTCCATACTGAGCGACAATAGCCAAATGAAGGTGTAGTGCAGCGGATAAAGGTAAGCATAGCGAAGATGTCATCAAACCGCAGGACGATCATACGCCCGATGGTGCTATTGACAAAGCCCTTGCCCTCTGGCACCTTGGCCACGAAAACCGGGTATGTCACATCATTCTCGGAGAGACGCCACTTCTCCATATAAAGAACATCGTCATGCAGACTCCGCATAACACCGGTTGCAGCATTGAGCAGATTAGTCGGTAGCATCGGCCTACCCGCCACATGCACCCTCATATTGGTGGCCCGTCCTAAGCACGGATCGTACTCGGTGCCGGTTGGCTCGCACCCTTGTTATTTTTTCCTTTCCGTCCATTCTGCTTCTTTTGCTGCAACGGGATCGAGTTCTGCTCAGTGACCACCTTCTTGAGTGTGTTGGGGCTGATAATATTTCGCACCTTGGCTATTTGAGTCTCGGTGAAGGTGGCAGCTGGAGGCGTCTCCTAAGAACTGAACAGACGACGCCTGTTGAAATTGGGTTTCTCCGCGGTACCAGCTAGATCGCCATCGTCTTTTGCAGGGTTGGGTTCTTGAGAAGGGGGCCCTAACAATTCGTCACCATACCCATGTTCGTTGATGTACTTATCAATGTTGGAATATTTATCGTCATCATCGTCCTGATCCTGCGCCATATGCATGTTCGGATCAGCTGACGGCGGTAGCATTGCGGCGGTCTTGCCATGGCCTGGCGCCGGCATGACTGGCGGTGTTGTCTGTGGGGTGGTGTCCCCCGCCCCTAGACGAATCTGGCTTTTGGCCAAAGCATGGACCAGTTTAAGCAGGCGCTGAGGCTCATTACATCATCTTCATTGGCCCCAGGGGGTCAATACGGAGGTAACAAGTCGTCACAGCCCTGCAGCACCCGAACCAGTTGAACCCTATACACGGTGGGTGACATCGCATTACCGTGGAACACGCGGTTGCCGAAACTACTCACTGATTTGGGTCTGCGAGGATGTGAATATTTGGGGAACCCCGGGGTCCAGTTATGGGGATGTCATGAAAACTCATTTGGGTCATGGGACGATACGGACGTTTGGGGAACTACGAGATCCGGCTACGGGGACCTCATAAAAACCCACAAATTTGGTCCATTCTGGCTAGTTTTCTATGCTACTACTCACAGATTTTGAGTCGTGGAGCAATCCGAACGTTTGAGGAACCCCGGTGTCCGGTCACGGGGACGTCGCCACAACTTGTAGGTTTGGAAAATTCTGGCAAGTTTTCTATGCTACTACTCACTGATTTTGGGTCCCGGGGCGATAGAAACATTCGAGGAACTCCGGGGTCCGTTTTTGGGGACGTTGTGAAAGCTCCTATATTTGGTCCATTCTAGCGAGTTTTCTATATTATTACACACTAATTTTGTGTCATGCGGCGATCTGAAAGTTTAGAGATCGCTGGGGTCCGACTACGGGGACCTTAGCAAAACTCGTATATTTGGTCCATTCTGGCTAGTTTTCTATGCACAGATTTTGGGTCGTGGGGCGATAAGAACGTTTGGGAAACCCCAGTATCTAGTTACAGGGACGTCATCAAAACTTGAAGATCTAACATATTCTCGCTAGTCTTCTATGCAATTACTCACTTATTTTGGGTCTCGGAGCGATACGAACGTTCTGGGAACTCCAGTATCTGGTTACGATGACCTCGTCAAAGCTCGCAGATTTATTTCATTCTGGTCAGTTTTCAATGCTATTACTCACCGAATTTGGGTCCCGAGGCGATACAAATATTCGGAGAACTCTAGGGTCCGGTTACGGGGACCTTGTGAGAACTCACAGATTGTGTCCATTCTGGCCCGTTTTCTATGCAATTACTCACTCTTTTGGGTCGTGGGACGATCTGAACGTTTGGGGAATCCCGGGCTCCAGTTATGGGGACGTCATGAAAACTTGCAGAATTGGCATATTATGGCTAGTTTTCTGTGTTATTACTCACTGATTTTCGGTCATGGGACGACACGGATGTTTGGGGAACTACGGGATCCGGCTACGGAGACCTTGTCAAAACTCGCAGATTTGGTCCATTCTGGCTAGTTTTCTATGCTAATACTCACTGAGTTTGAGTCTTGGGGCGAACCGAACTCGTAGGTTTAACATATTCTTGCCAGTTTTCTATGGAGTTACTCAATGATTTTGGGTCGTGAGGCGATCCGAACGTTTGGGAAACCTCGGGTTCCGGTTACGGGAACGTCATCAAAGCTCGCAGATTTGGCATATTCTGGCCAGTTTTCTATCCTATTACTCACTAATTTTGGGTCCCGGGGCGATAGAAACATTCGGGGAACTCCGGTGTCCGTTTTTGGGGACGTCGTGAAAACTCGCATACTTGGTCCATTCTCGTGAGAATTCTATGTTATTACTCACTGATATGGTGTCCTGCGGTGATATGAAACTTTGGAGAACCCCGAGGTGCTGCTACGGGGACCTCATCAAAACTCGCATATTTGGTCCATTCTTGCTAGTTTTCTATTCATAGATTTTGAGTTCCGGGGCGATCTGCACATTTGGGGAACCCTAGAGTCCAGTTGCGGGGACGTCATCAAGACTTGAAGATCTGACATATTCTCGCTAGTTTTCTATGCTATTACTCACTTATTTTGGGTCCCGGAGCGATACAAACATTTTGGGAACTCCGGTATGCGGTCGCGATGACCTTGTCAAAGCTCGCAGATTTGGTTCATTCTGGTGAGTTTTCTATGCTATTAATCACTGATTTTGGGTCCCGGGGCGATACAAACAATTGGTGAAATCTATGGTCCGGTTACGCGGACCTCGTCAAAACTCAAAGATTGTGTCCATTTTGGCCAGTCTTATATGCAATTACTCACCGCTTTTGGGTCCTGGGACGATGTGAACGTTTGGGGAACCTCGGGTTCCAGTTATGGGGACGTCATGAAAACTCACAGAATTGGCATATTATGGCCTGTTTTCTATGCTATTACTCACTGATTTTGGGTCATGGGACGATAGGACGTTTGGGGAACTACGGGATCCGGCTACGGGGACCTCGTGAAAACTGATAGATTTGGTCCATTCTGGCCAGTTTTCTATGCTACTACTCACTGATTTTGGGTCGTGGAGCGATCTGAACATTTGGGAAACCTTGGGTTCCGGTTACCGGAACGTCGTCAAAACTCACAGATTTGGCATATTTTGGCCAGTTTTCTATCTATTACTCACTGATTTTGGGTCCCGGGACGATAAAAACATTCGGGGAACTCCGGGGTCCGTTTTTGGGGACATCGTGAAAACTCGCATATTTGGTCCATTCTCGCGAGTTTTCTATGTTATTACTCACCGATTTTGTGTCCTCCGGTGATCTGAAAGTTTGGAGAACCCCGGGGTCCGGCTACTGGGACCTCATCAAAACTCGAATATTTGGTCCATTCTTACAAGTTTTCTATGCATAGATTTTGAGTCCTTGGGCGATCTGCACGTTTGGGAAACCCCAAAATCCAGTTACGGGAACGTCATCAAGACTTAAAGATCTGACATATTCTTGCTAGTCTTCAATGCTATTACTCACTTATTTTGGGTCCCGGAACGATACAAAATTTGGGGAACTCCGGTGGGTGGTTACGATGACCTCGTCAAAGCTCGCAGATTTGGTTTATTGTGGGCGGTTTTCTATGCTATTACACACTGATTTTGGGTCCCGGGGCGATACAAACAATCAGAGAACTCAAGGGTCCGGTTAGGGGGACCTCGTCAAAACTCACATATTATGTCCATTTTGGTCAGTTTTCTATGCAATTACTCACCGCTTTTGGGTCCTGGGACGATCAGAACGTTTGGGGAACCTCGGGTTCCAATTATGGGGACGTCATGAAAACTCGCTGAATTGGCATCTTATGGCTAGTTTCCTGTGCTATTACTCACTGAATTTGGGTCATGGGACGATACAGACATTTGGGGAACTACGGGATCCGGCTATGAGGACCGCGTCAAAACTGATAGATTTGGCCATTCTGGTCAGTTTTCGATGCTACTACTCACTGATCCGAACGTTTGAGGAACCCTGGTGTCCGGTTACGTAGACGTCACCAAAACTCGCAGATTTCTCATATTCTGGCCAATTTTATGTATTATCACTCACTGATTTTTGGTCCGGGGAGATCTGTACGTTTGGGAAACCTCGGGTTCTAGTTATGGGAACATCGTCAAAACTCGCAGATTTGGCATATTTTGGCCAATTTTCTATGCTATTACTCACTGATTTGGGTACCGGGGCGATAGAAACATTCGGGGATCTCCGTGGTCTATTTTTGGGGACATCGTGAAAACTTAAATATTTGGTCCATTCTCACGAGTTTTATATGTTCTTACTCACCGATTTTGTGTCCTGCGGCAATCTGAAAGTTTGGACAACTCCGGGATCCCGCTAAGGGGACCTCATCAAAAGTCGCGTATTTGGTCCGTTCTGGCTAGTTTTCGATGCACAGATTTTGGGTCTTGGGCCGATATGAACGTTTGGGGATCTCCGATGTCTAGTTATGAGGACGTCATCAAAACTTGAATATCTAACATATTCCCGCTAGTCTTCTATGCTATTACTCACTTATTTTGGGTCCCGTAGCGATACGAACGTTTAGGGAACTCCGGTATCCGGTTACGATGACCTCGTCAAAACTCGCAGATTTGGTTCATTCTGGTCAGTTTTCTATAGTACTACTCACTAATTTTGAGTCCCGAGGAGATACAAACATTCGGAGAACTCTAGGGTCCGGTTACGGGGATCTTGTCAAAATTCAGAGATTGTGTCCATTCTGGCCAGTTTTCTATGCAATTGCTCACCGCTTTTGGGTCCTGTGACGATTTGAACGTTTGGGAAACCCCGGGATCCATTTATGGGACGTCATGAAAACTCGCAGAATTTGCATATTATGGCTAGTTTTCCGTGCTATTGCTAGGTGATTTTGGGTCATGGGACGATACGGACGTTTGGGGAACTACAGGATCAGGCTATGCGGACCTTACCAAAACTCGCAAATTTTGTCCATTCTGGCTAGTTTTCTATGCTACTACTCACTGATTTTGAGCCTTGGGGCGATCTGAACGTTTGAGGAACCCTGGTGTCCGGTTACGGGGACGTTGCCAAAACTCGCATATTTGGCAGATTCTGGCCAATTTTACGTACTATCACTCACTTATTTTTAGTCCTGGGGCAATCTGAACTTTCGGGAAACCTCGGGTTCCGGTTACGGGAACGTCGTCAAAACTCGCGGATTTGGCATATTTTGGCCAGTTTTGTATGCTATTACTCACTGATTTTGGGTCCCGGGGCGATAGAAACATTCGGGGAACTCCGGTTTCCGTTTTTGGGGACGTCGTCAAAACTCGCATATTGTTGGAATTATGCCCTAGAGGCAATAATAAATGTATAGTTATTATTATAATTCCTGTA